>NC_139345.1:159439768-160039768 GCF_055883805.1 Amblyomma maculatum | reverse complement strand
ACACACACACACACACACACACACATTTCGGCTATGATTTCGCGAATTACACTGTTTTATTTATCAGGAGCACTGCACCAGGGCAAGATTTCAAAAGTATTGTTCACTGCAAATACCCTTCGAGTGCACAATGACGTAACAATGAACACTATGTGCATAAACGTCGAACAACCAAAAATGCGACTAAAATCAATGCGAGCATTAAGTACAAAATAAAATGTTTTTTTCCAAGAGTCAGCTTAGTTGTTTCATCCTTTGTAGCTGTTAGCTAGGGACTTTCGCGCCAACCACTCGGTTCCGAAGGTGGTATCTAGGAGCTGGAAGGAGAAAGGGAGCGAGAACCGGGTCAGCTGGCATTGCTTGTTGCAATGTTATCTGCGTTAGAGTTTCGGCCAATTGCAATGCCTCTTTCTCAAGAAGGGCACCACCGAGCTGCGACTGTAAAAGGTTTTTCAGTTCATCACAGGAACTAAAGTTTCCACGCCGGCTGCTCTTTCCCCTGTGCTTTAATGCAGGGTTGCTAATAATGGCAGGGAGTGTGCTCTGGTCGTTCTCCCTCTTTTGTTCCCGTGAGGCAACCATGTCGGCAAGAGACGAGTAGGCTGGTGCTTGCTTCAGTCAGGTAGCGTGAACTACAGCCGGCGATGCTCCTGTGATCTACCGAATCCTGAAATATACTGCCGAGAGCTGCTCTATTATGCAGCATGGTACTTTCCATTTAGAGGTCAACTTACGGGCGAGCCCTACCTTTACCTGCACGCGCTCTAGGTATACGCGGTTTCCCATCCTGAATGGAACCGCCCTAGCCCTGGTGTCATACTGCCTTTTCCTCCTGTCGGCTGCTTGCCGTAATGCTTCCGCTGTCACGTCGTGAGCCACGTGCAATCTAGATGTCATTTCTGCGCGATAATCCTCCAGCGATCCGTATGACATCCGTCGCTCTCCGTCAACCACCGCATTTGGCGTGCCTGGGTCGCGGCTAAGTGAAGGGTAGAGGCGAGTCACCGGAGCTCTCATGTACCGCCATGTTATACGCGAAAACAGCAAACGGTATCCATAAATCCCAATCACGTTGATATTGCGAAACGTAGTGGGATAACCGTTTGTTTGCGGTTTGGTTAAGCCTTTCCAAAGCGCCGTTACAAACCGGGTGGTAAGGGGTTGTGAGCCTTTTGTCAATCCCAAGAAGCCGATAGACATCTTTAATCAATCTCGAAGAAAATTTGACCCTTGATCAGTTACCAGTTGCCTTGGAACGCCGTGCCGCAAAACGACCGCTTCTACAAAGGCACGCGCCACGGTGTCTCCTTTTTGGTCAGGCAGTGCCGTTATTTCAGTGTATTTCGTCAAGTGATCCACACAAACACCAGTACATATTTCATTCCTGTCATCGTTGTTGGAAGTGGGCCCATGATATCCATTCCCACCCTTTCAAAAGGCGTCGAGACCTCCTCAAATTCCTGAAGGGGAACTGGCCTGCTGTTTTTCGGGGTCGTTCTTTCTAGGCAAGATTGGCAGTTAGCGTAGTAGTCTCGCACGTCAGAACGCATGCCTTGCCAGTAGTAGTAACGCTCCAACCTTCTCCGTGTCTTTGCTACTCCGCATCGGCCCGCGTACGGAGCATCATGAAAAACACTCAATATGCGGGGTACTAGTCACCTTGGCACCACAACCTTTTCCCATACCTGGCCAGCCTTTCTTGCTGACCGAGTAGGCTGTGTGCGCTTTCGCAGTGTCCCTTGGTTGTCAACCAAATAAGCATTGTCCGGGACCTGGGTGATCGCCCCCGAAGCTGCACGAAAGAAGTTCTCCAGTGCTTTGTCATTTCGCTGTTCAGTGCGAAGATCTTCCGTGTCTATGGCCGGACAAAACTCACTGATGGTGCGAAATAAGTTTCTATTTAATGCGTCTGCGTTAGTATGCGCCTTACCTGGTTCATGTTCTATCTCAAAATCGTTTTCCTGAAGCTGCAGGTTCCACCGCGCGAGGCGCGAGCTTGGGTCTTTCACATTTAGCAGCCACTTACGGGGCTGGCGGTCGTTCACCAGCGTGAACCTGCGACCGTAGAGATAGCACCGAAAGTGCCGCACGGTCCAAACTACCGCAAGATACTCGCGCTCAGTGGCACTGTAGTGCTGCTCGACTGGGCTGAACTGCCGGCTTGCGAACGCGATTGGGTGCTCCCTGCCGTCACAGTTCTGAGATACCACCTCACCTGCGGCAAACTTGGAGGCGTCGGTCACCACAATAAAGGGTCTGCTAAAGTCAAGGTATCTCAGCAAAGGGGCCGTTGCTAGTTTTTCTTTTAGCTCCTCGAACGCTGCCTGTGTCTCGTCCGTCCATAGGAACTCGATGCTTTTGCAGTTAATGCAGTCTGTGGCTTCGCGATTTGGGCAAAGTATCGAACATGCCTTCTGCAATATCCGACTAAGCCAAGAAACTCGCGCACACCTCGAACTCCGGTTGGCCTCGGAAAGTCACGGACGCTGCTTAGTTTACCTGTTCGGGTTTTACTCCGTCTGCAGAAACAATATGTCCAAAGTATCTGACCTGCTGCGGGAGAAGTTGGCACTTCAAAGGTTTTAATTTTAAGCCAGCGGCTCGAAATCTGATCAGCACTTCCTCGACTGCCTCCAAGTGCTCAGAAAATGTGTTGCTATAAATGATGGTATCGTTCATGTAGACGAAGCACCTCTTTCCCAGCATACCAGCCAACATTATGTCCGCGGTTCTCCGCCAGACGGCTCCTGAAAGCTTGTCAAGCTGTTCGTCTATGGTGAGAAGAAGGTACCTTTCTTGTACTGTCAGCGCATTCAAACCACGGTAATTGAAGACCAATCTCTTTTCGCTGTTTTTCTTTTGCATGACAATTACTGGGCTGGCGTACGGTCAAGATGTCTCGGGCACAATTCCCTCTCGCTTCCAGTCTGCGACAATTTCTCGAATGATCCCTCGCTCCACCGCAATCTTCTTGTATGGTCTAAACGCCACGGGGGAACTTCCAGACATCTCGGTAATGTAGCGAGATTGTAGTGCAGAACAGGACTGCAAATACGAAGAAACGAACACGAGCGCTAACATCCAATAAGTTTCATTTCACATATGCAGCACATTTATACGCCAAAGAAAAGATATCACACGTGCTAACAGTATCTTTGTCGAAGGAGCGAAAGTTCCTTATTACATAAAAAAATAGAAGTGTTAACACATTTCTATCCGCAAGAAATTATCCTTTCTCCTTCAGTTATTACTCTCGTGGTCATGCTACTACCTTTTGCTAGCACAGCAGTTTGCTCAAAAATAATAATAATAATAATGTTCTCGATGCATGAAAGAGTGTGGTGAACAAGCGAACTCCCGATGCCACGTGCGTGTTCCATTAATCGAAGTTAAGGCATCTACCTGACTGTCTGATGGGGTGGCCTCCGCAAAAATGGGAAAGACTCGTGGCGCCGACTCGTTGGAGGCCCGCTGCAGGTGGGGCATGGAGAAAAAAAATCTAGGAGGGAGCGCCACGGCGGAAAGGTGAAGCCTAGTCATAAAAGATAATGGAAAGCATCATGCGCAATAAGCTATCACGTGAAACGGCAAGCGGTAGCCGGTGGCTGGTTTCGGCGGCGATTTCGTACATTGAGTTTCCTTTATGGTTTCGCACAATCCGCTCTGAAGGAATGCCTTCGCTACGCTACGCCGCACTAGAAACCGGAGGCGCGCGCTGCGAGCAGACGATGAATGGAACTTTGGCCATTTAGACAAGCCGATGCCGCAGGGGCTACCGTCGTCACGCAGTGCACCCGTGTATTTCGCGCCGTATGGCTGGGCCCCCTCAACTGCGCCATATGAAATGCTTGCGGGGCTCAGCGCACAAAGACGAAGCACAAGAACGATTAGGGGGGCGAAGCGCGGATCATCGCTTCATCCTGTCATCCTTTGTGGTCTGGTGCTTCGACTTTTCGCGCCGAGTCCCGTAAGCATGGAATCAAACCAACTAGCCCGACAACAAGTACTGCCATATGAAATGCTGCGTGCCGGTATGCTAGAACTGTCGCTTCAACGGTGAGTATTCTGTTATGCGCACTCCTCGAGAAGCAAAACATTTGTTTGTTAGGGCATGTGCATGTATTATTCGAGACGAAAATCGTCTGTTTGTTTAGAAAATGCAGACCTCAAATACGCATTGTTATGCTGAAGCCAGTTCTCCAGGCATGCAAAGTTATGTGGAGTTTGTAGTCTCCCTGACGAAACCGAGGATGAAAAGGCCACCTGCAGTTCTCAGCAGTCTGCCAATAAACAAGGAATACAATGCAACATCTGTAAACAAAGTAATTTATGTTTTACGACGAGACGCACAACTTTCGGAAGTCCCCTTCTGTAGGCTTGCCGCTGGGTCATCCAAAATCACTAAAGAATGCTATATTCCGTGCTGCTTATGAGTCTGGCGACTATGTTGGCTTAATTCCCAAGCATCATTGCGCGCAAGAGAGAGAAGGCAGTGGCGTCAGAGGAGGTTGGCTTGCGGAGGCTACGCGCGCTTCCTCCTAGTTTTTTTTCTTCCTCCTTCAGCCGGGGTTGTCTGTATACATGTTCCAAGACGCACTCTTGGGACGCTCCACGTATGGTGATCGGGAGGTGCTGATCGTGTGGTTCAAGGGTCACACAGCCGCCACCCAGGCGGGAATTCCTGGCGCAATATGAGCCTTCCGCTTGTGTTTTGAATAGGGTGGCACCTAACTGGGTATACGGCGGCATGCTGCAGCGCGTCTCTTGTTTTCTACATCGACTAGCGCTTCTTTCTGCCCCTTCGTGAGCATGAAAAGACTCGTCATGTATCATGGACATCATTGTGAACCGACAGTAGCCTAACATTAAAAATGAAGCGCTGCGGCTGCTTTCCGGCGAAATGTTCCGTGCATGCCGCATCGATCTTGTCGTCTACCCCTTCGTCTTAAACATCGTCACCGCCGCTATATTGCAGCTTGCGTCGTAGCGTGCCTTGGACAAGTTAGCAATTTCATTGTTCGACTATACTGCTTGTCTTTCACAACCTTACGAAACGGAGCTACGATGTGATTGGTACGGGCGATCAAGTGCATGCATGCTCTGGTTTAAGAGAAACGCCTTTCGCCCTATGCTGGCCGTACCGCCGGCTCAAAGGTGAAATATAGGGAGTACAGAAAGCCATGTGCGCGTCTTTGTGATCGCGAGAGAAACCCTTCGTCATGCTACTGTATTCAGTATATAGCCGCACAAGTATAAAAACTGCAAGTACGTCAAGCAACCAAAGGCGAGGACGGTAAACTAGAGCTCCCTTAAAACGTTTGCTATCTCAATGAAAAGCTATTCACATTCAAGAGGAAACCGTAAAAGATGACATTTGACACAAATTATCACTAAGCAGCCGACAATAGCATTTAGATCATTATGCCCTGCGCGTTCCTGAGCTACAATGCGCTTATAATGTGCGATGCCAAAAGGCAAATGCTCTGGCGCGAGAGTTGCAAGCACATAAGTTAAAGGCGACTGGTAGTTGAGCAGAGGAACGAGGTAAGCTTGCTTTCACTGATATCAGTACCTAAGGATGAACACCGAAACTTCTGCCGCGACATATTTCGAACGTTTCTGGAGAGCATTATGGTGTTGCAGCGCTGGCAGACGATGACAAAAGGACGAGAGGCAGCACACTCAACGCGCAGTTGTGTGTGTGTGTCTCGTCCTTTCGTTTTCGTCTGCCGGCGCTGCGACATCTTAATGCTCGACAACCACCAACTAGCCCAGCAGCATAGCCTACATAAGTTCGTTTCTTGAGAACCCGCTTCAGCTTCGTGCGGGACGTTCCAGTGCGTGGCCTGTATGTACAAACGTTACGAGCGCAACGTATCTAAACGGGGCGTAAAAGCTAACAAGTTCAGGCACAAGCATGCACTGAACGCTATTCAAAGCGGCCCGTGCACGACCCGTGCAAGGTTTCGTGTGTTCACATGGTTAAGCTTAGCTTTAGCAGAGATCCACGTATTCGCGCGACACAGGATTGTCTTGGCTATATAGACTGGCAGAGCGGGATACTTCCGTCTCTGATTTCTGCACGCCGTATAATGCCTTAAATTGGTTTATTTATTGCCCTTTTCACATCGTGATAACACTGAAATTATTTTTACCGCGCTAAATGCTTTTAATTCGTGCATAACACAAATTTGACTGCATGCATTCGGATTCAGATGCCGGGGATTTGTCCTACTCAGCAGATGGCTATAGGGGGCGCTTTTTAACACCGTTTTCTGGACGCCCCCTGCGCAGCGCAAGACACCTAGAAGTCAGCCGCTAACGGGAGAGAGCGCGCTGCGTATTTTCGGCGGCACTGACCGAAAATGGTTTCGCAGGTGCTGGACATCATGACGGCTGCATCGCTCGATTACGGCTTTCCCATCATCTGGACGTTCGCGATTGGACGTCACCCCCGTCAACCACGGCAGAGCGCACTCTATCTGATGCTGGACGTGAACCTGCGGATGTGGATGATCAGAACCGCTGACCTCGAGAGCATCAACCATTTTGGACACTTTCTACGCGTATGTGCTGAGCGCATCGGCCTCACCGGGCAGTCGTACGAGCGCATGATTCGTACCGTCCAGGAGACGCACGAGTGAGTTGGCATTGCGGTATTTGAATGTTGAATGCAGTTGTGAACTGAAATTTGAAACAATTCCCATATATCGAAACCACGTATAAGAAATACAAAACATGCACCTTCACGAAGCGCATATCAGAGAGAGAGAGACAAACATTTTGATGAATACAGATGAACGCATTTGGCTTCCCACTAATGCTCAGCATTGTCGCGTGGTGGTGGTGTCGTTCGGACAGGCATGATGGTTGCTGAGAACTTCATAAGAACGCATGGCTTCAGAAGATACTGAACCCGATGATGACAGGTGCCCTCGCCGAATTGCGATGGCAGAACACTGGTCGCTGTTTTTGGCGTCCATTGCAAAGCAGCGAACCTTGGAGATGTAAAAATCACTTGTACGTCGGCGATTATCTGTAAAATTTGGATGTAGATGCGCATTGCTACAGTGTATGTCAGAGAAGTCTGATGTCTCTACGGAGCAGAGCGATAATAAGAACAAACATGGATAAGAGATAAAGAACAAACAATGGGTGTAATAGTGTTATTTATGGAGCTTAACGTGCAAAGCGAAATGGATTTTAAGGGAGGCGTGACGGGCTCCGCATTCATGCAGACACACTTGGGTTATCTTATACATTAAACTCGTACTACACAGAGGTACATTATTTACTCAAAGCAGCATTCACCGCCACATTCGCAACAAATGCATAGCAGAATGCGGCACGCAGGCTTTCGTCTTTCACCACTTCAGTCGCCAAAGTGTCTCGCAATTCTAAGGATCGTGCGTCTATATGCCAGATATAGAGTGCTCTATACAACCCTTCCTTCCTTCCTTCCTTCCTTCCTTCCTTCCTTCCTTCCTTCCTTCCTTCCTTCCTTCCTTCCTTCCTTCCTTCCTTCCTTCCTTCCTTCCTTCCTTCCTTCCTTCCTTCCTTCCTTCCTTCCTTCCTTCCTTCCTTCCTTCCTTCCTTCCTTCGTTCCTTCGTTCCTTCGGTCCTTCCTTCCTTCCTTCCTTCCTTCCTTCCTTCCTTCCTTCCTTCCTTCCTTCCTTCCTTCCTTCCTTCCTTCCTTCCTTCCTTCCTTCCTTCCTTCCTTCCTTCCTTCCTTCCTTCCTTCCTTCCTTCCTTCCTTCCTTCCTTCCTTCCTTCCCTCCTTCCCTCCTTCCTTCCTTCCTTCCTTCCTTCCTTTTATGCCCGATAATTATACATGACAGCCAGGGGCGGCCCCCATGGCACGAAAAACGAGGATGCTTCTGGATGTTCGTGTTTAACGAAATTATTATCATGACAGTAACATAAATCACGACACTATACGCCATAAGTCACGACATTATACACTATGCTATAGCCTATCGGCCTCTTGGTTCCCTGCCACCTCGTTGTGTCTCGGTAGCCACATAATTTTGTTTGTGGTCTTGTCATTTTATTATTCGTGGTGTTCGATTCTGTCGCATGCTTCGAGATGTATATGGAGCGCATAATGACCTTTCCTGCATTCATGTAATTTCGGCAGGCTCTTTGAGAATCCATGGGTAATTTTAGTGACCGCCCACTTCTGTAGCCCTCAATCAACGTTAGAGCAACGGCTACTTCCTTGGCCTCGGCTACAGTGCAGTCTTGCATAGACGCGCTGGTCATTTCCCGTAGAGACGAATCAACCACCTTGGTAAAATAAATTTTGATGTTACCTTCTCTCTAGACGCGCCTGCATATACGGTCCTGTCCTGACGAGCATATGTTTTCTCAATGAATTTAGCCCTCGTTTCCCTTCTACGTCGTTGGAGGTTGGAGTCCGTGTTCCTCTGGATTGGCGCTAACTTGAGGGAGTTGTGAAGCTCGTTGAGAATCGTTTCCGTCCTCGTCATTTCTCGCATATGCTCGCGGTATCAAAGTCTCTGCAAGAGCGTTCTTCAAGTCGTTGCCTGCAACAGCCTGAGTTTTTACGACTCAAGCTGAGTAGTGCATAGCTACGGAAATGTGTTTTGCAATCCCCGGGCCATGAGGTTTTCTGTAGACGTGTTGTGCGGTAGCTAGAGCGCTCTCTTATAGGCTTTGCTTAGCAGGGCATCCGCTTGTTGTATTTCGAACTTGTTTAGGCACTAGTAGGGTAAAGTGTACATAATTGAGCTAACTAGCAGCTGTCTGACAAGTTTTAGTGTGTCTTCTTCGCGCATGCCATGCTGCCTGTCGGTGATTCTGGCGACCATGCGTGTGACATGCGGCATTGCTGCTTTGAGCTAGGTAAAAGTGTGAGTACTGCGTTGGTTAGATTGAAGCCACATTAGCAATGTTCTTATTATTGTCTTTTCCGGTATGGGCATTTCTTCTGGGTCGGTGTTCACCTCGAGGTTCTCACTGTTTGGGACGGTCCGATTTTGATTACCTCTCCAGACTCGTAGAAGATCCGATTTCTCGGTCGAGCATCACAAGGAATCGTGACCGAGAGCGTATGTGCTCATCGGAGTGGGAGGCAGCTTGACAGGTGTATGGGGAAGGAACCTTTGTTTGGCGGGTGAATTAGGTCCTATCGATTATCTTTCATGTGATTGGGAGCATTTTTATCAGGTAGAAAGGATTCTGCATCTGCAGTCCAGGTCGTCTGGACCTGTAAGGATCACTTCGTGGCTAGCGTTATCGAGTGCGCACTTGATCTCCAGGGCCATTATGACTTTATCATTCGTTCGGGGTATGTTTGGGAGGTTATTTTCGTATATTTGGAGGAGTACGTCCTGCGTCGAGAGCTTCCCTTTGCAGTGGAATATGGTGTGGGTTAACAGTCTTTATCTTCCATGTAATGTTTTCAGTCTTACCATCAGCATCCATTTGCAAAGCTTGCCAAGGCGCGACGTGATCGAGCTGGGCCTGATATTTTTAATTTGGAGTTTTTTTACCAAAGCGTCTTGAAAACATTTTACCTCTCCAAGCAGCCGACCTTCCGGTGTGGCTTTGATGCGGTAACGCGAGCAAGGCAGCACTTTGATGTCAGGTAGAAAATGATCCCAAACCTGGTTTTCATTGTAAGGCAAAGCTTTTCAAGGTTATGTTTGTTTATTATACTGCAGGCCCTAGTGAGGACCAATATGCAGCAATGGATGAACATAATTATACAAAATTGTGCTTTCATATCCTATGAAATAAAAAGAAATCAGTGGAATGATATGTATGCGTAAGAAAATTAGCATGCGCTGCAGATCACTTGTTACATGCATTTCAAGAACTAAAAACAAGAAAACATCCCATCACACTGGATCTCCAGAAAAGATGAGTTTCCAACCATCTGTTGTGAGATACAAGCTTCTCGCCACCAGGAGCACCCAAGCTCAGAAGCAGTCTGGCAACCTTGCCTGTTTCTACGGCTCCTTGAGCGGGAACGCTTGGCAGGAAAAGATCTTCGGCTGACGCCATGAGACTTAGCAAGCCGCTATCCGAGAACTTTGTTTTATTGCACAGTTGTTGATCGTCTAAAATAAATGCACTAGTGCTCACATATAGCGCAGCGAAGTGCCGAACTTCGGTGCAGCCTCACAGTTCCTAGCCGCAAGCCACTGCACCAAAATCCAGAGTCAAAGTGTGTGGAGCCCAAGCAACTAACGGCAATCACACGTCTCCGCCGCCACCATGCCGCTCATCAACAGGGAGGAAGTCACCGCCTCAGATCTCACCTAATTTATAGTGGATTTGTTACGAGGTGAATTATCGTAACGCAATTTGGACAATACTGGTTTCAAGGACGAAATTATTTCACGCATTCTTGCCAACACTACCGCTAAACGAGCCCCGCCACCGGACACAACTGCATCATTCAACGAGGCAGGGCCCGCGACTACGAAAGGTGACTAGTTGTTTCAATCTATGCCAGTGTTTACACCGACCCTGTAGAGTAGATATTGCCACCTGACGGTTTTGACCATCTGTCTTCAAAATGAACTCCTTTGACACTTTCACAAGTCTCTTCGAGAGCGGTGCACGTTACAAGTTTGTCGGACTTACCATTGACGCTTCCAACGTTCAGTGGCGACGGAAGATTATCCGTGACAAGATGGATAGACGATCTCAAACGCACCCAACAGCTTGCCTAGTGGGATCCCTCTACCCTGCTAGCCATTGCCCTCTCCTGACTGGCGCTGGCGCTGACTGACTGGAAGAACACCACTGGCCACCAGCAAAAATTTGGTCAGAATGGAGGCAAGCGCTTATAGCACAATTTGGCGAAAGATTGTCTCTTATATAGTGGCAGCAGCCTGTCGCTGCGCGGGAGCAAACCCAATGCGAGAGCTTCGTCACCTACACTATTGAAAGGTGTCCGCTGCCATTTGCAAAGAGCGCATCGATTATTTAATTTAAGGCATCCGCGACGAACAAGCGGCTACAGCGATCGTTGTTCAACGACCGAAGTCAGTCGAGAATTTCGTCAGCATCGCTTCGAAAGTTGATCGCGCCATGGGCCCCTCTAGCATGACTAGACTGACTATACCCACTGCAGGGCGAAGACCTCTCCCATATTTCTCCAATTAACCTGGTTCTGTGCTAGCTACATCCACTTGACCCTTGCGAACTTCTTAACCTCATCCGCCCACCTAACTTTCTGCCACCTCCTGTTATGGTTTCCTTCCCTAGGAACCCAGTTTTTTACCCTAAGCAACCATCAGTTATCCTGTCTTCGCCCTACACGTCCGGCCCATGCCCATTTCTTCTTGATTTCCATTGGAATGTCAGTAACTTGAGTTATTTCTCTGACCTACTCTGCACGCTTCCTATCTCTTAATGTTACCCCTACCATTGTTCGTTCCATAGCCCCCTGCGTTGTCCTTAAGTAGAACCCTTTTCGGAAGCCTCCGTGTTTCAGCCCCATGGGTGAGTACAGGTAAGATGCAACTGTTGTAAACCTTCCTCTTGAGCGATCCCAGTAAGCTGCTAGTCATATCCTGCGAGTACATGCCAAATGCGCTCCATCCCAATATGATTCTCCTAGTTATTTCCCTTTCATTGTACGGATCTGCGGTTACTACCGACCATAAGTAGACATATTCGGGTACTACTTCTAGGGCTTCACTACCTACCGTAAACTGCTGTTTGTTCTTGAGGCTACTGAACAATACCTTAGTCCTCTGTACATTTATTTCCAAGCCTACCTTTCTGCTTTCCCTTTCTAGGTGATCAATCATTATTTTAGTTCATCCCCTGAGTTACTTTGCGGGTCAATGTCATCAGCGAATTGCAATTACTGGGGTATTTTTCCTCTACCCTTATCCCTAACTGCTGCTATTCCAGTCCTCTGAGTACTTTCTCTAAGCAAGCTGTGAATAGTACTAGAGAGAACGTGTCTTCTTGCCTAACACCTTTCTTTAAAATAATTTGGTTACTTTCTTTATGCAGAACTATTGTTGCTGTGCAACTACTATATATATCTTTCAGTGACCCCGCCGGAGTGACGCAGTGGTTACGGCGCTCGACTACTGTTCCCAAGGATGCGGGATCGAATCCCGGCCCCGGCGGCCGCTTTTCGGTGGAGGCGAAAAGCAAGGCGCCCATGTGCTGTGCGATGTCAGTGCACGTTAAAGAACCCCAGGTGGTCGAAAGTTACGGAGTCCTCCCCTACGGCGTCTCTCATAGCCTGAGTCGCTTTGACACGTTAAACACCCCCTCCCCCCCCAAAAAAAAAAAAAAAAACCAAACCAAACCAAACCATATCTTTCAGTGCTTTCACATACGGCTCGTCTACACCCTGATTTCGCAATGCCTGCATGACCGCCGAGGTTTCTACTGCAAATGCTTTTTCGTAATCAATGAATGTTATCTATAAGGGCCGGTTATATTCTTAGTATTTTTCTGTCACCTGCTTGATGGTATGGATAATGACCGATAGTAGAGTTCCCTTTACAAACACCTGCATGCTCTATTGTTTGCTTGAAGTCTAAGGTTGTCCTGATTCTAAGAGCCATCACCTTAGTAAATTGTTTATACGTAACAGATGTAAGCTGAGCGGTCTGTAATTTTTCAAGTACTTAGAGCCCCCTTTGTTATAAATTAAAATAATGTTTGCTTTATTCTATGGCTTCGGCAGCGCTGACTAGTCAATCGTTAGCCTTAATACAAAGCAAGCAGAATGAGCACTAAAACGCGTTTGCACTAGCACACATGACCCTGTAAGACATAGGGCAGAGAAATAGTAACTAAATCGCATACGCGCACACACCTCACGCGTTCCAACGAAGTACAACTAATGCAAAGTGCAAAAGGACTCGGATGTCAGCGTCTACCCTGTGCACCCTCATCGCTGCTCGGGCCAACCGAAGCCGAATTACACAACTGAAAACAGTGGTCCTTTTCCCTGTTTCCCATGAACGGATTTGCCCGACAGAAACTGAAATGCTCTCTGAAACTGAAATGCACTCTCTGACGGGATCTAGTTCACGCTTCTAATGCGGCATATTTCTCATGTTTAAATTATCCCAGTGCCTCAGCTTGATGTCTCAACAACGTGACCACCGCGACACATGTAATTACGCTCAGCCCAAAGCGACATTGCATGGGATAACGATCTAGAGCTCAGTGGCTCTACCGCCTTGATGGGGGAGCTTAGGTTTCCTCCATAATATTGTTTCGGCCTCTGGCTGCTAACATGTGCATATTAAGCACCCATTGCAGACCTGAAAGGAAGGAAAGCTAATCTCGTAACTGGAAAACGTTGCATACCCACTTCATCCATTTATAGCAAATTAATGTTTAATTACTGGACGCAGTGTCCGTTCTGGCCATTGAATTCTAGAAAATGTGTCCTGCCATTTTTACTTGGTTTAACTGACATCCATGATTTGTGTTTCGGCTAGTCCTCCTGTTTAGCGCAGGCTCACTGGGCAGTTTAAACTTACATGGTGTGCCTCTCAAAGTGGGGACATTTAAACGCGTTGCTCTCCGACATTCCTAGCGCCTGGATCCCCCCTCCCCTCCTTCACCTCTACCGTATCACATAACGCAGGGAGTTCAAGGTGATTCTGGGCTCCCAGTTCATGGCCAGCAAACCCGAGTTCATGAACTACAGCGACGTGGAGCTCAGACAGGCAGTGAACAGGCACCTACCGGACGAGTCCCAGCATTGGTCGAAGGACGTGCTGGTTTGTCTGCAGCTGTCACGGTTCATCATGTTTCGTGAGAGCCTGAGGAGTCCAGAGAAGGCGGCTGGCTACAAGGAGTACTTGGGTGCCTACCTTGTCTGGAAAATGGCGGGCTTCTCATCTCACTCCATAGTGCACACGCTGATGGGGGATGTGATGATACCCAAGGAGAGGTATCTCGCTAAGATGTGCTCCGCTATGGTCACAGCCGAACTACCACTGGCTGCCTGGAAGCACTATCAGGACAAGATCAACAACGCCTCGCGCATGGCCATCTTCGAAATCTACAGCCAAGTGCGAGGGGCGCTCGTCAATGCCGTCGCTGACTATGACCGTGACGTTGCCAACACGATAACTAAGATTGCGGACACGCTAGCCATCAACGCCTTCAACATGAGCCTTACGGGAAAACTGCTGGAGGACTTGTACAAGTTTATGCCACCACTGCAAGCATCCGGGACGTTTCTGGCCCTGCTCAGTGAGGTGGGGGCCTCGACGACGGCTCTGCTCAAAATGTCCATGGTCTCGCCCAACACGAGCCTAGTGCACGTTCCGCACCTCTATGACATCGCAGCCTACCGACTGCTGGTTGCGCGCGAGATCGAGGTCCCACAGTCATCGCTGCTATGGCCGATGTTCCACTACGAGTACCCGGCTGCGGTGAACATGGCGCTTTTGGGGACAATGATCGCGCGCAGGCTTCTCGAGATGATGTACTACATTATCTTCCTGGTACGCCCTCGTCTCCTGCTCTATTTGCGCACGTCGCGACCTGCTGTAGACAAGTTGACGTGAGGACCAGTTGACATTATACGATAGAGGCGAAATTACTTGAGCCAAATTACCTGTGCTGAGTCGAAATCGCTTATAATACCGCATGGATGCGATGCATGAAGTAGATAGAAAGTTGGCTCTACATGCGTACACGAGTTGCGCATATTCTTCGCAATAGGCTTTCATGCCCTATCTGCACCATTCGTGGTCACAGCTGGTCACAAATTACATCGACATGCGTCAAGTAGACATAAATTTCACGCGTAGAAAAATAAAACAGCACGGAAATTAGTTTCGTGATACGATGGTCCAACTTTGTTCGACTTGTGATCGCGAAATATGGGGAGGTATATTAGACGTGACTGACAGTGGTGCTCAAAAGGGGAGAGGCCACGCGAATAGACAAAGCTGCATGCCAGTATTTTCTTGCGGTGCAGCGGCTATTTTGAAGGTATAGATAGGTTAGCCACCATTATATACTTGCCTTCTTGCTCGAGTGCTTTTGTCGGGCACGCAGTTTATATATAAAGATAGTAATCGTAGCCGATGACATGGCCTCTTCACTCTTGCACAGAACTGTACATTATTGGGAGCTTTCTATATAGTTTTGCTAATTGCTGCAATGAAAAAGTATCTAGATAGCTAAGCAAAAGCTGACATAATGAGGCTTCGAAACCGATGTCAGGAAAACGGAGCCGATGACCCTACTCTGGAGAGCGGGCTGTCGCTGCTTTCGGGATTCGGGCGTTCGCAAAATATAGGAACTCTTGCATTGTGTCTTAAAAAACCATCGGTCGCTCCAAAATCTTAGTCGGCCGCTGTTGCGGTCGTATGAGCTTTACAAGTCGCTATGATATCGGCTGATTTAGATGGTAGAGCACCACTGTGCCGCTTGAAGAATAGACAGGGATATCAGCGCAAACCGCCTCGGGCTTGTTTTTAAGGTGTTTTCGCAGAGGTGCTACACTTGGTTCCCCTCTTCCGGCGTTAATTTTATTGTAATACGTTTATAGATTGGGGTCGCCCTTATGCTGCTGCTGTTGATTTTGTCAGGGAAGTCTTATTAGCATTGATCCGCAGGTGAGTCGATTCGTTGTAGGCCGTTGTTTGTTTGGATGTATTTGGGCCTTCTGAGATGTTAGAAAGGCTTCTTTTATCTGATAGAAAATCTTTGTAGCTCTCAAGTGACATATCACTCCTATCTACTCGTTGAGGGGAGGTCGCCCTAACTCTGACCAGGCAGTGATGGCCAGCGCTTCAATCTATCATCTTTCTCTTGGCGATACACTGAGTCATCCTCGTGATCTGCTGGGTTGTTTGTTTTTAAAGTTCGAAATGTGAAATTCAGTTTCAGGTTGCTGTGAGTGCATAGACTTAAGTTGCTTATATTTGTGATTCCTTTTGATGCTTTGTTCTTCGAGATAGATTTCTATGGGGCCAGGGCTATTCTAGTGGTGTTCATGGATGACAATAACAAGCCATAAACCCGAGGTTCACATCTTAGCAAAATCATCTAACGTTTTTATGTCCGGCTCGAGTAGGTGTGCACCGAATAGTGAAGTTGGTATTGAGCTTTTCTTTCACCGAAAGCAATCCGACTAAACATTTAGTTTAGTGAGTTCAGTTTAGAAGGTCCAGCCTCCCAAAGCGACTCGGTGTATGAGAGACGCCGCAGTGAAGCATTCCGTAAATTTCAATCTTCTGGGTTGAATATCACTTGCTTCACATTGAACCTAGAGACGTGATAAATGGATGACCTCACAAATTTCATCCACATGAAATTTTAACCTGCACTGACTGCGTGACTAGGCGGCGGTTTAACAACTGCTTCGCCGGCTCTTGGTTGCTCTGCCTCGTCATGGACGAGGACTGTACTGCTCTGAGTGCATCAAAGCTTCGGCGCAGGCGTCACACGGATGTGTAATCATGCTTAATTGACCTTCCACTCAGGCAATAAGGTTTCAGCTCGATCAACCTTGGCGCTTTTTTGAAACAGGTGGCTCGAGACATGTGGACTTATGATGTCAAGTTTACTCTGCTAGCTCTAATGCTTTCACTTCGTCGGAAAGCCATTGTATGTAAATGCAGATGCAAAGAGAGCCCGGAGCATTCAAAGAGCTAAAGTCACTGCTAGTTTAAAAAAGGTGACATGGAAATACTTATCTAATTACAGACCAGTGGCCGTTTTACCAGTATTTTCAAAAGGGCTTGAAAAGATAATTCACAAATGAATGACTTCGTTTTGTGAGGCTCATAACCTAATCTCCGATGCCTTACTGAAACCATTTCGGTTTCAGTAAAAACAAATCTACAGAGCTTGCCTTACTACATCTAAAAGAACATATTGTAACGGATGAAATAGTTTTAATACAGGTGAACTTCGTATGAAGGACGGACGCACACGGCTCAGGAAAACCCAGATCAGTCTGCGCACGGCTCACTTCCCCTGCTTCTTCTTCTTCTCTTTCTGCTGCTCCTCATGCACCGCTACGCGGCGTAACAATTCCCCCCCGGGCAAACGATTCTCGTTCTCGAGAAAATTAGGCAGATCGAAGATGGCAGCGCTTCAGGCGAGCCACGTGAACAACTTGTGTCTTGCGGGATCGGCGGTTATCCGTCGTGACCTTGGCGATAACGTAATTCACGTCATTCAGTTGGTCCAGCACGACGAAGGGGCCATCGTACTTACAGAGAAACTTCTCATACAGTCCTCGCTTGCGAAAGGGCGTCCAAAGCCAGGCGTAGTCTCCAGGGGAGTAAGTAACTGCACGATGATGCAGATCGTAGTGTTTTTTGGAGCGGCTTTGAGAAGCCAGTGTGCGTAAACGGGCTATACGACGGGCTTCTTCGGCACGGCATATTATCTGGGAAACAGACACATCGTCGTTGGGGGAAAATAGAAAGAAGGTGTGAAGGAAAACGTGGGGAGTTCTTGCATAGAGTAAATAGAAAGGAGAATAGCCGGTAACCTCATGATTTGCAGTGTTATGATTTGCAGAGTGTCACATACGGTAGCACTGCGTCCCAGTTGCGATGGTCAGACGAGACGTACATGGACAGCATGGTTGTCAAGGTGCGGTTGGTGCGCTCGGTGAGATCGTTGGTCTGCGGATGATACGGTGTCGAGTGTCGGTAGTGTGAACCACAAAGTCGGAGCAATTCTTCCACGACATCAGCAGTGAATTGCCGACCACGATCACTTATAATAACACAGGGTGCGCCATGGCGAAGAATAACGGAATGCAAAAGAAACGACGAAACATCTGCAGCCTCTGCGGTAGCGAGAGCAGCGGTCTTCGCATATCTTGTAAGATAGCCAACGCAGACGATAACCCAGCGGCAGCCCTCTACAGTGTTTGGAAATGGACCGAGCAGGTCAATTCCAATCTTTTGAAAAGGTGAGGTAGGTGGCTTGACGGGTTGTAAAGGTCCGGCTGGCGTGGTGGTGCGTGCCTTAAGTCGCTGGCATTGTAGACATGTCGCAACGTATTGCTCGGTTGTCATAAATTTGTGGCCAATAAAAACGCTGGCAAATTCGGTGCAGGGTATGACAGAAGCCTAGATGTCCAGAGTTAATGTCATCGTGCATGGCATGCGTGTGCACGGATACTTTTTGGGACGACCAAAAGGAGGGCAGCACCGTAAACAGAGTAGTTCTTCTTGAACAAAACACCGTCTTCAATAGTAAACTGCGTTGACACTGCTCTTCCTTCTGCCGCTTCTATAAGAGGCTGTAGTGACCGGTCGTTGCGTTGTTCTCGCCTAAAGGTCGCCATGCTAGGAAACGTCGACGCGATTGAGGCTAAACACCCGTCGAAGCCGTCTTCATCGTTAACGGAAGTCGGCAGTGGGTGCCGTGACAAGCAGTCTGCATCACTGTGATGTCGTCCACTCTTGTACGCGACACCAAAGTTGTATTCTTGTAGGCGCAATGCCCAGCGCGCCAGACGACTAGATGGATCGCGAAGTCCGATGAGCCAGCATAGCGAATGGGGGTCAGTAATTATGGTGAAGTAGCGTCCATATAGGTATGGTCGGAACTTGCGCACAGCGAACACAATTGCGAGGCACTCCAATTCGGTAACTGTGTAGTTCCGTTCACATTTTGTCAACGTGCGGCTGGCATATGCAACAACGTGCTCAACTCCACTATGCAGTTGCACAAGCACCGCCCCAAGACCGATGCCACTGGCGTCAGTGTGAACCTCCGTCACAGCAGAAGGGTCGAAGTGGCGCAGCAGTGGTGCTGATGTTAGAGAGGACTTGAGCAGATTGAAAGAGGATTCGCACTCTGGGGTCCACACAGATTGCGAATCCTTGTGCAGTAGAGAAGTAAGGGGTTGGGCAAGTTGCGCAAAACCAGCAATGAAGCGACGAAAATAAGGAGAGGCCAAGAAAGCTTCGAAGAATTTTCAGGGTGCGTGGAGTTTCGAAGTCGCGTACTGCAGCAATCTTCTGTGGATCCAGTCTGATGCCATCCTTGTTGACGAGGAACCCAAGAACTAAAGTTTGTCGCTCTCCATAATGGCATTTCTTCGAATTTAAAATGAGGCCCGCTTTGCCAATGCATTCAAGAACATTATGAAGCCTCTCATTGTGCTCTTGGAAGGTCTTTCCAAAAATGATAACATCCTCAAGGTAACACATGCATATTTCCCATTTGAGGCCACGAAGGATAGTGTCGATAAATCGCTCGAACGTCGCGGGAGCGTTGCATAACCCAAAGGGCATTACATTAAGTTCGTATAAACCATCTGGTGTTGCAAAAGCAGTCTTCTCACGGTAGGATGTATGTAGAGGAATTTGCCAATAGCCAGATCGCAAATCAACAGAGGAGAAATATGACGCCGAATGCAGATAATCGACAGCGTCATCATTGCGAGGTAATGGGTTTACGTCTTTCTTTCTTACCGCACTCAAACGACGGTAGTCCACACAAAATCGCCAAGAATTGTCTTTTTTTCGCACTAGGATCACAGGTGCGGCCCATGGACTGGAAGATTCTCGAATGATTCCTTTCTGCAGCATTTCGTCCACCTGTTCTTGAATTATCTTGCGCTCTGCCGGGGAGACTCTGTAAGGTTTTTGGCGAATAGGGGGTGCGTTTCCTGTGTTAATTTTGTGCTGTAGCCGAGAAGCTGGGAAATGGCTACCCGATCCGTTTGAGGCAAAGTCGAACACTTGGGCATGCGTTGTCAAAATGTCTCGCAGAATACGACGTTCACTAGATGGGAGCGATTTGTTGACCATGCCATCAAACTCAGCACAATATTCAGTCTTGGCCTTTGCGGCTCCTGTGCAATCGGAAATAATTCAAACGGTATGAGTCACGTACATAATTCTTAAACTCGCGAGTGTCAAACCAGAAGGAAGACGGACAGGCTCTTCTGACACGTTCACAGCCCAGAGGTATGCACGACCGACCATCCTCCGCCTCCACGACGAAGCGTGGCACCAAAATATTTTTTTGCTCCATTCGAGACATCTGGCTCGACGACTATTGAATGTTTACCCATGAAAGATTGAGAGGATTCAGATGACTTCACAGGGAGAAACGTCGCCGTCATCGCAGTCAGCAGCACATCTTCATTCAGGGCAAGAATTCCTTGGTGACTCTGAGACATGAACATGTTATCTACTAATGCGGGGATAATGTTCAGCTGCAAATAAATTTCACCGGCACTAAAGTCTAAAGTCGCACCACACTCGCGCAAAAAGTCAACACCCAAGATAACGTCATGCGTGGCACGTCTCAATACAACGAATTCTGTCCTATAGCACTCGTCACCAATGACAACTGAAACAGTGCACCGGCCAACCGGAACTAACGTTTCACCCCCTACTCCACATAATGTAGTGTTTTTGTCCCACACAAACAACTTTCTGTCGAAGGCGGTTCTTAAATGAAAGGCTCATAACTGAGACAGCGGCACCAGTGTCAACCAAAGCATCCGTTTCAACATTGTCTACACACACTGACACTTTGTTCTTTAGCATGACGATAGGCAGAGGTATGCGTGAAATTGACCGTCCGGCGACCGTACTCCCATCGGTCGCACCACCTAGTTTCCCAGCGGTGGAGAAACAAAGCGGCGACGTGGGGATAGCGAACGGGGTTGTCGCTGCGGCGGTGGAGTGATGCTGCAATCGGACACAGGGGAGTCATTCTGTGCATGGCGTTGTGGCGAAGAGAGCCGATAGAAGGTAGCGGGTGGTTGCTGCTCTCACTGGGCACCATTCGTGAAGCGTGGTGCTCGTTGGACAGGGGGTCGGGTAATTTGACGACGCGGGCAAAAGCGGAAGATATGTCCGCTTCCCCCACAGCCGTAACATACAGGTGGCTGGCGGCCCTGGTAGTTCACTTCAGGATCCCTTGGAGGCCGAGATGGGGCGACAGAAGTGCGACGAGGAGCACCACGAGGCACTTCATCCGGATGGGCTGGACGCTGCTGGAAATAAGGGTGCGATGTTGGTTGCAGGGTCCGCTCTACGCCGTTGTTGTAAGCTGGTTCGCAGTTATTTTGTGCAGCCCATGGCGTGCGCTGTTCCCATGATGATACGGACCTCAATGTCGGGTGGTAAGGTACATCAAAATTTATACGTTGCCGCTGAATATCCAGCTCCTCGCGTATAATCCTCCTGACCATAGAAGCGATGTCTTCAGCCTCCGGAATGTCGATACCGGCAGCAGTTGTGACATTAGAAAGACGGCCAAATTTCGTTGCTATCCGACTTGCATTTAATGGCTCAAATGCCCGGCACTGCTTGATGACATCTGCTACTGCGGCAAGGGTGTCCCGCGAAATAAGGAAGTTGTACACATCCTTAGCAATCCCCTTGAGAAGGTGCCCTACCTTGTCTTCTTCTGACATCTGCCGGTTTACAATGCGACAAAGTTTCAATATTTCCTCGATGTAACGTGTGCATGTCTCACCGGGCAGCTGGGTTCTCTGGGAAAGTTGATGCTCAGCGCGTTCCTTCTTCGCAAGGGTATCCCCAAAGAACTTTGTAATTTCTTCAACGAATCGGTCCCAGGTCGTCAGGATTTCTTCGTGGTTATCAAACCACGTCAGAGCGGTGCCAGCGAGGAAGAAGACAACATTGTACAGACGTGCGATCGAATTCCAGCGGTTGTACTTGCTGCATCTTTCATAATGTCGGAGCTATTCCTCAACGTCATCTTCGGGCTCACCGTGGAATGTACGCGGCTCTCGCTGGTGGGGAAAGGTCGTCGTCTCTTCAGGTCGCTGTTCATGAGTATGCGTCGGGCGGGTGGTAGCCATTGAAAGGTACTGTTGAAGAGATAAAGGTGACAAACCTGCTACACGACGGCTGCGACGAGGTACTGGCGGATCCAGAACGTTTTTACCCAGCGCCTAGCACCAAATGTAACGGATGAAATGGTTTTAATACAGGTGAACTTCGTATGAAGAACGGACGCACAGGGCTCAGAAAAACCCAGATCAGTCTGCGCACGGCTTGTTTCCCCTGCTTCTTCTTCTCTTCCTGCTGCTTCTCATGCACCGCTACGCAGCGTAACAATATTTTGCAGAGCTTTGAAAAGAGGGAAGTTGGACAGGGCGTATTTATCGACATTACACAGGCTTTTTCTAAATAATCTAAATAATCTGGAAAAGTATGGTTTCCGGGGGCCCGTTCACTCATTACTTACCTCTTACTTTGCATATCGAACACAGTGCGTTACTGTAAAACACTTCCGATCTTCAGTTAGACAGATAAAGGGTGGTGTCCCCCAGGTAAGCATCCTGGGACCATTCTTTTTATCTTGTTTGTTAATGACATTCAGGATTCATTCAACGATACCCAGTTTATGCTATATGCTTATGATGTGTCACTGCTGTTCTCATCTCACTCTACGGAAATTGTAGCAGAGCAAGCAGATGCAGCATTGAATGCTCTGCTGTCCTACAAAGAAATCAAGATACAAAGAAATCGAAAGTTGTTTTATTTAGAGCGTGGAATAAAGACGTAGTGTTTGCGCCGCACATTCAGCTCGGCAGTGAGAAATTAGAAATAGTCCAAACTGTGAAGGTATTAGGGGTTCACTTCTATTGTCTCAGTAGGGACAGCTATGTAGATACTCTTATCAACCGTTTATCTAGAACCGTACGGATTATAAGTCGGCATCGTTACTTACACCTACTAAAATAAAATAATTGTTGTACACATCTTTGTTCGTCACATTTAAACTATGCCCATTTGGGGCGGGGAACAACCACTGTGATTAATAAAAAAGGAATTTTTGCAGTCTGGAGTTTAGGGCTCACACAGGTCACTTGCTCGAAAATTATGAGGCGGTCTAAATATTTCAGTTATATGAGGTGAAACTAATGGAGTGGTATGTAAAAGAACCCTTATAAAAATCTTGATAACCTTAATAAGCTTGCTAATCTCACATGCAATGTGCAGGTCTGCCGATGTCGCAAGCCTGAGCTGTTGTTCATCCCGACTAGTAGAAAGAATTTTGGTTTGCAAAGCGTGTCAAACATACCACGTCTTTTGAAGAAACTTACGCACAAATATTGACACATCTCAGTAACACTTGAAATACACGAAAAAAATAATTTCCTGGCAAATACCTTCTGTCTGCAGGTAGGGTGCATAGAGATGTTTTCAAACTGCTGTTTTATTGATTTCATTGTATAACATATTGTAGGTGACTGTTACTTGCTTCCATTGTATAATAACTTGTATGTAGTTCAGTGAACTTTTCACTGTTCTTTTTCTTTGTGTTTCTGTATGGCGTAAAAACACCTTTACGATTAGACCTTTACAAAGAGGGTCTCCTGGGCGTCACCATATTGCCCGCTGGGCTGTTGTGTGCCCCTGATGTCAACACGGTGGAAGCAGCAGCGGAACCAGTTTGAAACAGTCCAGAGAGGAGGCGTTTCGACAACTTCCTCGCCCGATACAAATGCCTACAAGTTCTGCAAATGACTTCTATTGCTGGCTAGTCTCTGTCTGCTTAATGTATGTCTACTTACCAATGCTGCCATATGAATTCCGGGGTGGTGGGTACCTCAAGCTGCCCTGTGCAGCTTTTCCATGTCCTTTACTTTGTATGTTACGAGAAATAAATGAAATGAAATGAAAATGAAATGTCTGTCCGAACGGTTCTCACAAAGCGCAGGCCTCATGTAGGCGGTAGTTGGCAGAATACCACGTACAAGAGGCATTCTCGGCATCTTCGTGTCATGGACGCTGAACGCCGCCTGATTTCATGATAAAAGGCCACAAAAGCGTTCGCCTTGAACGACAGAATGATTGTCTAGGAGCTGCTCAACCGCGCCTAAGGAACATGTCCAATCCAATTAGTTTATATGAGGCTGTTTTGACCTCCGGAATAATTTCTACTACCAAGGGATTCTAATATTATTTGACATCGGAGAGGTGATGACACTTTCAGCGTTTCATCTCCATTGAAACTCGGCACTGCAGCTGGAACCAAGGCACTCCAGATGTGGAAAATAATGACAATCAGTTCACAGGAAAGGCAGACACAGCATCAGTCACAGTTCTGTGGACATCTGACCCACGCTTCAGGGGAAAGAAGGAAGGCGGGATTGAAAGCGGAAAAAGAGAAAGCGATGCCGTAGTGGACGGCTCGGGATGGGATTGGATTGGTAAAACGTTTATTCGGGGCCTGCAGTAGAACGCGCGCTCGCGCGCGTGCGCTCCGGACGGGGCCTACGTCGTCCTCTGGGCACCGGCCGCGCGGCCTGGGTCCCCGCTCGCCGTGGCCGGCTCGCTGGTTCCCTGCCGGGCCAGCGCCTTGACGACCTGCTGGACGGCCCAGAGTGGTTCCTCTTGATTGTCGCTCCCTGCGGCTGCTTCCAGTCGCGGCGGGATCCTCCCAGATTTAGCTTCTTCCTGGTACTTGGTACAATTCCACAGCATGTGTGCGAAGCCGGCCGTCTCCGTTCGGCAGACTCCGCATTTATCTGTCGGGTGCGTCTCGGGATACATTCTATGCATCAGCGACGGGCTGGGGAGTGAGCCCGTCTGTAGCTGTCTGAATAAACCGACTTGCTGTCGACTGAGCCCCGAGCAAGGGGGTGGAAGAGTTCTGCGAGCTAGGCAGAACACCTTGGTTATTTCGTTGTAGTCGGTCATTCGGTCTTTGGTGCTGAACCACAGCGGTCAGTCGACCGAGGCGCGGTCCGTTAGCGCGCTCCTCGGCGTGTGCCGTCTTGTTGTGGTTGGCGTTGCGGTCTGACGCCTCGCCCGCGTGCGCCGGGAACCACTTGATTCTCACTTGTCTGCTGCCATCGTCGTTTTTGGTTGCCTGCAGTATGCGCACAGCTTCTTTCGCTATCCTTCCTTTGGCGTAATTTCTCACCGCCTGCCTCGAGTCGCATAGCACTGTGTGGCAGTCGCGGTCGGCGATGGCCAGGGCGATGGCCACCTCCTCCGCTTGCTTTGCCTTGGTGCATCTCGTGCTGGCGGTCATGCGAACGGTGCCGGTCGCGTCGACGACGACCGTCGTGAACCCGTGTATCTTGGCATACTCAGCCGCATCAACGTAGCGTGCGTGTGTGTCGGCCGCGTGCTGGTCTATCAGCGCTTTGGCTCTCGCTGCTCTCCTCCCTTTGTTATACTCCGGGTGCATGTTCTTGGGTACCGAGTCCACTCTGATGTTGCGCCTGATCTCATCGGGGACGGGGAGCTGCGTCTGCTCCCTGCCTTGATATCCAATTCCCAGGTTGTCCAGGATTTTCCGGCCGGCCTTGGTCGTAGACAGTCTTTCGAGCTGTGCGGCACGTTGGGCCTCCGCTATCTCTTCCAGCGTGTTGTGCACCCCTAGCTGCAGGAGGCGTTTGGAGCTCGTTGTTTCGAACAGTCCCAGTGCCGTCTTGTAGGTTCTGCGGATGAGTATATCTATCTTGTTTCTCTCGCTCTTTTTCCACTTGTGGTAGGCCGCCACGTACACTATGTGACATATGACGAACGAGTGGATCAGTCTGATCAGGCTCTCTTCCCTAATTCCACTTTTCTTGTTCGTGACTCGTTTGAGTAGTCTTGTGGCGTAATGTTGCTTATCTGGAGACCTTTATGTGCATTGCCATTGCTCAGCACAGGGACGTCTCCGTTTTACCTCCATCGAAACGCAGCCGCCGGTTGTCGGCTCAGGTTGAGGTTGATGAAACTTTATTCACAATAAGTGTGGAGGAAGAGGAATAGAGGAAGTCAGCTAGCGTGCCGTAGGCCGTGGAGTCCTTTAGCGACGCCAGCCAATTCGATGGCCTTGAACTGAATGTCAGGGTCATCGCTGAACCTTAGCTTATCTCAAACGTCTTTAGAGGGATTAGGCAAGAGTTCGGAGGGGGGGCTCATGGGTGTGCACACCTACGCCATATGGTCGAAGTTGTCTTTCTCCCCGCAGTAGCAGCAAAAGTGATTCATGTGCTTATTCATGAATTTTGGAGCTTCGAGAATTACCCGGTCAAGCGTTGGCACAAAATCGAGAACTGGAACCCGTATTGTTTTGGCTGTAGGAAGAAGGAATTTTCCTACAGCCACAACAACCAGGGTTCCAGTTCCTGATTTTGCGCCAACGCTCGGCCGGCTTGTTCTCGAAGGTATCAAAATTCATGAATCAGTGCGACAGTCTTGTCATGCTACGAACTCACCACACATTACAAAGCAATAAGATAACTGATTGATTTATAGGAAGGGAAAGGCGCGGTAACTGTCTCATTTGTTTTCCGTGGACACCTCAACCGCGCTGTAAGGGAAGGGAAGAAGGTGGAAGTGAAAGTGGTAAGGGAGAAAGAGGAGCCGATAACTCCCCACCATCCCATAAAACACTGACCATACAACAACAAGTCACATGGAGACAGGTACAGACGGGGACCCTCTCCAACCCAAAATACACACATAAAATTCATAAATAAAGACTTGTCGGCTCTGGAAAGGCACAATTGATTTATATTGTAACGGGTATTGCGCCAGACGTCCAGGCAACGCCCTGAGCCTAGAAGACTGCCGAAGTCCGAGAGCGGTCCGAGCAGCGGTGTGAGCGCGGTTCCAGGTAACCAACTTCGTCGTCTATGCCAACCAGCAACCACTTCATCGTCTACGTCAACTAGCCACTGATTGTCTCCTCTTTGTCGTCGACTATAGTTTGTATCACTGCCCCCCTCCTCTGTAGCATCAACTCGATGCGACGCGGTGCTACTAGGAAGAAGTTAGCAAAAGGGTGCACAAAAGTGCCACAAAGACCCAGTGGCATTGACGAAAAGCTCAGCCATGCACGATCATGATAGGGCTTCAGCCGAACCACGTGCACGACTTCAGGGCGCTCTGGCCTTCGGGATGGAGCTGAAGCTACCGGAACAACGGCGTAGGTGACGTTACTGATACGGCGAACAATCTCGTAAGGGCCGAAGTATCGGCCTAGTAACTTGTCAGATAGGCGGCGATGACGAACAGGTGTCCACACCCAGACGAAGTCGCCCGGCTCGTAAGTGACGATTCTTCGGCTGAGGTTATACCGAGCAGCGTCATTCGCCTATTGTCGGTGGATTCTGAGGCGTGCTAGTTGTCGCGCTTCCTCAGCACGCTGAACAAAGATGTCGGCGTCAAGTTCGGCGTCAGAGCCGCAGGAAGGACAAACTGGCATCATGGCATCCAACGGCGTGCTCACTTGGCGACCGAAGACAAGTTGGAACGGGGTCAGTCGCGTCGTCTTTTGAGTGGCGATATTGTACGCGAAAGTTATATAGGGCAAAATCGCATCCCAGGTGCGATGTTCTGCGTACACATACATAAAAATCATGTCGGTGAGGGTGCGATTGAGGCGCTCCACCAGCCCGTTGGTTTGAGGGTGATACGCTGTCACACGTCGATGGCTAGTGTGAGTCACAGTCATGACCAACTGGATTAGGCGAGCCGTAAAAGCTGTTTTACGGTCAGTGATTACCACGGCGGGGGCGCCATGACGTAGGACAATGTTATGAACGAAAAACTAAGCAACTTCGGCTGCAGTACCTTTAACAAGGGACGCTGTCTCTGCGTACCGTGTTAGGTAGTCTGTCGCGACGACTACTCAACGGTTGCCAGACATGGACTTCGGAAAAGGACCGAGAAGATCCATGCCCACTTGATGGAAAGGGGTCTTCGGCGTAGCAATAGGCGGAAGAAATTCAGCGGGTTTCAATGGCGGAGACTTCCGACGTTGACAGTCACGACGTGAGCGTACATATATGCCCTCACTGATGGGAGCAAACTGGGCCAATAATACTTTTGACGAATTCGCGCAAGTGTACGGCTCACCCCCAGGTGGCCGGCGGTGGGTGCATCATGACAGGCACTCAATATATCTCGGCGCAACTCATAGGGCGAAACGGTTCTTCACTGTTAGCAAAATTTCGCTTGTAGAGCACGTTACCACGCAGAGTGAACGTTTGAAGCCCACAATGAAAAACACGGGGAATACGGGCGTCGACGCCCTGCAGATAGTCGACGAGTGACGCTAACTCTGGGTTCATTCTCTGCAGCTGCGCCATTTGGGTTGTACTAATAGCTCCCAGAAAGGGAAAATCATCGGCCGTTTCTTCTGGACATATGGCGATGGGCGAGCGCGACAGACAGTCAGCATCCTGATGCTTCCGTCCTGATTTGTATACGACTGTTACGTCATACTCTTGTAATCTAAGGCTCCATCTAGCCAATCATCACGAAGGGTCTCTGAGGCTATCGAGGCAGCATAATGAATGGTGGTCGCATTTAACGGGGAAAGGTCGGCAGTAGAGGTATGGTCGGAACTTGGTGAGGGCCCATATTACCGCCAGACATTCCTTCTCAGTTGTTGAATAGTTGGTTTCGGAGCGGGTAAGTGTTCGGCTCGCGTAAGCGATGGCTCTTTCTGCCCTGTCTTGCCATTGAATTAGTACTGCACCAACCCCAACATTGCTGGCATCAGTGTGAACGTCAGTTGCGGCGTTTTCGTCAAAATGGCCTAGTATCGGGGGATTCTGTAGGCGGCTGCGAAGCTCAAGGAAAGCGGCCTCTTGTTCACTTCCCCGCAGGAACGGCGTATCATCTCGAGTCAGTGTGGTTAGCGGTTCTGCGATGTGCGAAAAGTCTCGTATAAAGCGTCTGTAATAGGAGCACAAACCTAAGAACCGTCGAACAGCTTTCTTGTCAGTAGGGTGCGTGAAACCAGAAACGGCAGCTATCTTTTCAGAGTCTGGGCGAGCACCTTTTGCGCTGACCACGTGACCAAGGAAGCGAAGTTCCTCAAAGCCCAAGTGACATTTATCCGGTTTGATTGTCAGTTTGGCGTCTCGGAGAGCTTTTAACACAAGGCGTAACCTTTCTAGGTGTTGGTCGAAGGTGGTCTAAAATATGACATTGTCCAGGTAAACCAAACACGACTGCCACTTCAAACCGGACAGAACGGTGTCCATCATGCGTTGGAACGTGGCCGGTGCCGAACATAGGCTGAACGGTAGCACCTTAAACTCATACAAGCCATCGGGTGTCACGAAAGCCGTCTTCTCCCGGTCTCTCTCATCCACTTCTATTTGCAGTACCCACTTTTTAGGTCTAGCGACGAGAAGTATCGGGCATCTTGCAGTCGATCCAGTGCGTCGTCTATGCGGGGAAGTGGGTAAACGTCGGGTAAACACAGAACCGCAGAGTGTTGTCCTTCTTTCTGACGAGAACAACCGGCGAAGCCCACGGGCTTGTACACGGCTGAATGACATCTTCGGAAAGCTTTTCGGTGACCTGTCTCTGAATCGCTGCTCGTTCCGTTGGAGAAACGCGGCATGGGCGTTGGCCTATGGGGCGCGTGGTTTCGTCTCTTTTTATATGGTGCTTGGCGACCGGAGTTCGGCCCACTTTGGAAGACTGCGAAGCAGTCTGCAAAATCTACCAAGACAACCGAAAGCAGATCCTTCTGAGCCAGCGATAACTCGGTGTTTATTTCGACAGGTGGCAGAACGTGACGAGGTCCAGTGTCGTCTTGAAGGGCTTCTTCCACAGGGCACAAATGTGGACACTCCGCGACGCCTTGGAGGAAGGAGAACACCATGCCTTTGACGAGGTGCTGAAATTCGTTCGAAAGGTTGGTGAGCAGAACGGCAGTGCAGCCATCCCGTAGGTGGACGAGACCTCGGGCAACAATGAGACCCCTCTCAAGCAGAAGCAGGATATGACCCTGCGCCATGCCCTCAAAGTCATGAAATAGGTCATTCTGCACGTGCATTACGACACTGCACTGTGGTGGCACCGTGACATCATCATCCACAATACGCAGAGCATGACTACAGGGATCGCGGGTGTCGAAGCATGCCACTGCCCGTTTAGTTGAGAATGTGACTCGTGCCTCGTGTAGGTCGATCATAGCACCGTTTGCCTGCAGAAAGTCGAGCCCCAGAATCAAATCTCTCGAACATTCGCCCAAGACAACGAATTCCCCGACGTAGAAGAAACCGCGGAAGCCAATTCGGGCTGTGCACCTTCCGGCCGGGATAATGAGGTGACCTCCAGCCGTGCGAATGCTAGGGCCCAACCATGGCGTCACAACTTTGCTCAATTCCTGGGCGAGGGCGTGGCTCATCACTGAAAAGTCTGCACCGGTGTCAAGTAAAGCGATCGTGTCAGTTCCGTCAAGTGTCAGGCACAATTTAGAAGTAGCGCGTCGGATGCTGTCGCTACCCTGCCCCTGTGAGAAATCAGCGTATCGGTGTATCGACGGCGGAGGATCTTCGATTTTTCCGACAGCAGCGGCCTTGCCTCCGGGGACCGCTGGAATTAGTTTTTCTGGTGTGGACTGGGAGAACGCCGCTCAGTATTGCTGGCGTTTCTGCGCGGGCTTGGGGAACGATACCGCAGCGGAGATGACGATCCTGAATCATAGCGCCTGTATCTCCCAGGCCTCTGACGGGCTAACAGAGCTTCAATTTCGAGCGGACTTTCGCCGTTGCGTGGACAGGGCGTATCGGGTCCGAAGCCGCGAAGTCCCACTCGGCGATACGGGCATGCACGGTAAAAGTGACCGGCCTCCCCGCAGTGGTAGCAGATTGGCCCTCGGTCCCGCGTACGCCACACGTCCGACTTGCGAGGGCGTGGGACAGGCACCACAGCTTGAGCCGATGCGTCATACGGACTGATGTGGATAACCACCGGTGTCGGGTCAATAGGACCACAGGCAACTGCTTGACGTGCAACGAACGCGTACGTTCGTTTGTTGTCGACCCGTGGAGGCATGGTAGCGACAGGATCATAGGCAGCGGCCTGACGAACAACGGATGTGTGCGTGGGCATTTCATCGACGCGCCGCAGTACGTTGGTGACCGGGAATTCGTGAGCCGCCTGGCGTACTTCATCTTTGACAACTTCGGTCAGTGATGTCACTGGCGCACTCTGAGGCAGATGGAAACGTTGGAGTTCCTCTCGAACAACCGACCGAATGAGGTCACGTAAGGCGTCCGTACCGCCTCCATGGCACGACGAAAAAACATCTGGGGCCAGGCGCCCGTTGTTGGAGCGTCGTTTCCATGGTCGTTGCCTCCGCGAGGAATTCAGCAACGGTACGCGGTGGACTGCGAACGAGGCCCGCAAACAGCTCCTGCTTAAGTCCACGCATGAGGTGGCGAAGCTTCTTCTCCTCTTTTATATTGGGGTCTGCATGCTGGAAAAGACTGGTCATGTCTTCACAGCACATGCGCGCACTTTCATTTGGCCGCTGGTTTCTGGACTGAAGTGCAGTTTCAGCTTTCTAGCGGCGGTCGGTGTTGGGCAAGGTGGTCAGAATTTCACGGCAAAATGCTTGCCAGGTGGTAAGGGCGCCCTCCTGGTTTTCGAACCACGTACGCGCAGACTCTTCTAGGGCGAAGTAAACATATTTGAGCTTTCGCTCGTCACTCCAGCCGTTGTACCGAGCCACTCGCTCGAAGGTCGCCAGCCAATCCTCAGCGTCTTCGAAGACGTCGCCATGAAAAGATGGTGGTGTTCGCGGCGGGTGGCAAAGGATCGGAGCTGAGAGCCTGGGATCAGTGGCCATGCCGAGGTGGCTGGAGAGTTGCGGCTGCGTGATCCTCGTAGGGGTGGAAAGGGGCCCAACCTCAGGCGACTGTCCGCGGAGGCGGCGACTGAGTCGCTGGTGGACCGGAGTCAGATCCGTCGTGAAGCGTGTAAACGTGGGAAAGCGTACCCAGCGCACCCCACCAGACTGTAATGGGTATTGCGCCAAACGTCCAGAAAACGCCCTGAGCCTAGAAGACTGCCGAAGTCCGTGAGCGGTCCGAGCAGCGGTCTGAGCGCGGTTCCAGGCAACCAACTTCGTCGTCTACGCCAACCAGCAACCACTTCATCGTCTACGTCAACTAGCCACTGATTGTCTCCGCTTCGTCGTCGACTATAGTTTGTATCAATATAATGAAGGAAAGGCTTGGCCCGTTGTACTGTTGTTGCGGCTGTAGGAAGAAGGAAAAGGAAATACACATGCATACTACTGGCTCTGGAGCTGAGCCACCTCCGCTGCCTGATTTATTTATTGATCTATTTAAAGGCAGGGAAAGACGCGTGCATGTATTTTTGCTGCGGGGATTCCACCCTGTGTCGAGCAATGATTCGTAAAGGTGGTGAGGGCTTCAATGGATGGGTGATCTAAATTACGGAGAGTTTTGCTGGAAATGCTGTCCAGTCCCGGAGCAGAGTTTGGGCGGAGTTAGAGGAAATATTACCTCAGCCTTCGAAATCTCTGCATCGAGAGAGGGGTTGGCATCACTCATATAGAGAGCAGAGGGGTTGGGAGTGCGACGTTTAGGTACAGTACACGAAGTTCATCGAGGAGCTCTCGGTCGGAGTGGAGATATTTATGAACTATGGGGGAAATGCTGTCTAGTTGGGATGTTTTGGAACCGTTCGGGTCTCAAACGTAGCGGAGAAGTTGCCAGATGCGGGTGAGCCCGAGCTGGCCATTTTATTCGTCCCCTCGAACTGAGAAGAAAAAAAAACATAAAAAAAAATTGAGGGGGAGCCCGGACCAGCAAAAGCTTTGCCAGGCTTAAACCAATTAAAAATAAATAAAAACGAGCAGCAGCTCGGGATAAAAAAAAAACACTTTTTAAAAGCGATAGAAGGTATAAAAAAAAACAAAAAAACAAAGAAAAAAACAAGCAAACGAGGTCCATGTCGAAAGGTGGTCCCCGCTGGTTTAAGAAGATTAAAAGGAAAACCCCAGAAGGTAGCATCCAGACCTGCAAGTGAAACAAAACACAAACCAGAACCAGAAAAGAAGAGAACAGCAGCAAAACCACCGTCACACAAAATGACAAATAACAATACGGGGAGAGAGGCAGACGTACGAAACTCAAAGCATAAAAAAAGAGAGACTAGGGTAGAAAAGTAAACAGGACAGTCCCCAACAAAGAAATAAAAATCGGGCGAACAATAGAGAATTGCTGTCTCCTACGTCATGTCGCACAATTCGCCCCAAAGTTGGGTAGCCAAGGCAAGAGTGCGAGCCTCGATTTGATTATCTATATGAGATATTTGTCGCCGAAGCCTTCTATTGTATCGTTGCGTCTTCCAGCGGTTTTGCATGCTTTCGCGGGCCTGCCATAGATGGAGCAGACGGCTGACTTTATTAGGTTTTTCAGCCGTGGTAGGGGATTCCATAGTAGTAGCACAGACGTCTGCCTGAAGAGCGGAGACCCATCGTCCAAGTTATCAATCCGGATAGGGGCGTTCTGAGAACGTAGGTCACGAAACTTATCCCAGTCCGTGATGAGGGTCGGGCGTCATTTTCGACGGTACTGAGATGTGCTAAGGTTGGCGCGATGATAATGTGGTCGCTTCCGAGGGTATCTGCGGTGTTGAGACACTGATCAACCCGCACATTTTTGCAGAATGCTAGATTAGGGAAAGTGTCAACAGACACTGTTTCCTACGCGGGTGGGAGTGTGAGGGTTAGTAATAATAATGAGGCCCCGTTGCTGCGGTCGCAGCCAGAGATTGTTACCCTTTGGGTTAGCAACGCGGCACCCCCAAACTGGGCGGTGGGCATTGAAATCTCCTAGAATGAGGAGTCCTGAGTGATGGGCCAGCTTGTTGACACAGGAAAGAGGGGTGAAGTCGCGTATTCTGTCTTTTGGGGAGCTATAAATATGATCGCCTCTTTTATGAGGGAGGAGTTCTAGCAAGACGAAGCCCATGCAAACTGCGTCTAAGGAGTGTTGGACTGCCCACAGATTGCATTGAATAAGAATAGCAGTGACGGGGCGGCGACACGCAGGGGAGAGTACTGTTTATAGCCAGGTAGTTTCACATGGCCATGAGTTTCCTGAAGGGCGATTATATCGGGAGGGATGTCCGAATGTCGGACGTACTGCTGCAGGTTGCTTGTCTTACGGCGGTACCCTCTGCAGTTCCACTGCCACACATTAAGTAAATGGCAGAGCCCCATATTGAAGGGCGGGCCTCAACCCTATAAGCTCCCTCAAACCTATGCACTTCACCCCGGGAACAGTTCAGTCTCTTTTAACAATCCATCCACTCTCGAAAAACGTCCACCAGGTCCATCACCTAGCTCGGCGAGAAGACAGAACCGCGGCGCTGTACAAACAATACCTCTAAAATACCAGTGAAGTCTATGTGGACGCCGCAGAATATGCTACTCATCAAGCCTATGCCTTGAGCGTGGTTTCCAACACACCTCATCCTATAGTTTCTGGTTGGATTAAAGCTGCATCCTCGTTAGACGCAAAAGAAACCGCAGTTGCCTTGGCAATTTCCTCAACCACTGCCACACTAATCTTCAGTGATTCAAAAGCAGCAATCCGCAATCTCGCACTAGGCAGGATTCACACGCCTGCTTTCAAAATTCTCAATTCTTGCAACCCCTGACAAGATCAGTTTAACTCCTATGAGTACCTGCTCATGTGGGCCACCCTGGGAGCGAAGCTGCCCACAACACAGCTCGAGCGCATGTCAACCAAGCAGGGCCAGCTACATACCCAGGCAGTGCACTTGACCGCCTGGTTACCTGTATCGAAGTTACTCTCCACTACAGGGAGCAATGACTCCAGTACCTGCCCCAGCACCAATCACTATCTAAACTCGATCAGGTGACCTGGGGCCAGCACCAAGCCTGTACCTTTGTATCTCCAGCACACCTTGCCCATATCCATCTCAGCCTTTTCTCCTTGTATGCACTCTCTTCGGGGCACCCAAAACAAACTTTCACCACATCCTCTACATTTGCTTTGAGCTCCAGCCACTCCGTAATTGGCAACTAACAGACATAGAGCGATGGCAGATCGCGGTGTCTAGCTCGGACCCAACTGCACAAAAGGAGCTGGTGGGCTGGGTTCTAAGGGTCGTAGATCCGCAAGCTCCCGGCCAACCTACGTGAAACCGAGCCGATCCATCAATATAGAAAATAAGGGTCAAGAATAAATAAACGTTTTTACCACCACCACCACCACAACGACCAGTCGTGACGTCATGACCGAACGTGACGTCATCATTACGCCTATTTTGGTGATTAGACAAGGCTGGATGTGACGTCACGATGGCGCCATATCCGGACATAACGTAACGGCTTGTTATGAAGCCACCAGGTGATGACGTCATCATCATTATCATCATCATCATCATCATCATCATCATCATCATCATCATCATCATCATCATCATCATCATCAGCCTGACTATTCCCACTATAGGGCGAAGGCCTCTCCCATATTTCTCCACTTAACCCGGTTCTGTGCTAGCTGCATCCACTTGACCCCTGCGAACTTTTTAACCTCATCCACCCACCTAACTTTCTGCCGCCCCTGCAACGTTTTCCTTCCATTGGAATCCAGTTTGTTATCCTAAGCAACCATCGGTTATCCTCTCTTCGCCCTACATGTCCTGCCCATGCCCATTTCTTCTTCTTAATTTCCACTGGAATGTCGGTAACTTGAGTTATTTCTCTGACTCATTCTGCACGCTTCCTATCTCTTAATGTTACCCCTACCATTTTTCGTTCCATAGTCCTCTTGGTTGTCCTCAACTTAAGTAGAACTCTCTTGGTTAGCCTCCACGTTTCAGCCCCGTAGGTGAGTACAGGTAAGATGCAACTGTTGTATACTTTCCTCTTGAGCGATACCGATAAGCTGCTAGTCATAATCTGCGAGCGTTTGCCAAATGCGCTCAATCCCAATCTTATTCTTCTTGTTATTTCCTTTTCATGGTCCGGATCTGCGGTTACTACCTGCCCTAAGTAGACATATTCGCCTACTACTTCCAGTACTTCGCTACCTAATGTAAACTGCTGTTCCTTCCCGAGGCTGTTGAACATTACCTTAGTCTTGTGCATATTGATTTTCAAGCCTACCCTTCTTCTTTTCCTGTCTAGGTCATCAATCATTATTTGCAGTTCATCCCCCGAGTTGCTTAGCAAGGCAATGTCATCAGCAAATCGCTGATTACTGAGGTATTCTGCACCTACCCTTATCCCTAACTGCTCTCATTCCAATTCTCTGAATACTTCCTCTAAGCAAGCTGTGAATAGTACTGGGGAGATTGTGTCTCCTTGCCTAACCTCTTTCTTTATAGGAATTTTTTTTACTTTCTTTATGCAGAACTATGGTTGCAGTGCAGCCACTATATATATCTTCCAGCACTTTCACGTACGGCTTCTATACCCCCTGATTTCGCAATGCCTGCATCACCGCCGATGTTTCAACTGAGTCAAATGCTTTTTCGTAATCAATGAATACTATGTATAAGGGCTGGGTATATTCCGAGCATTTTTCTATCACCTGATTGATGGTATGTATATGATCGATAGTAGAGTACCGTTTCCGAAAACCTGCTTGAATCTTTGCTTGATTGCAGTCTAAGGTTGTCCTTATTCTATTAGCGATTACCTTAGTAAATACCTTATATGTAACAGACAGTAGGCTGATTGGTCTGTAATTTTTAAGGTCCTTAGAGTCTCCTTTCTTATGAATGATGATAATGTTTGTATTCTTCCATGATTCCGGTAACGTCGTTGACACCAGGCACTGCGTATACAGGGTGCCTGGTGTCATCGACGTTACCGTCACAGATGACGTCATAGTCGCAGCCATCTCTCTCATTACCCATGATTATGACTAATTATTACTGGTTAGTGACTTTTTAGTCATTAACCATAGGTATTACTAGCCCAGGTATAGTGCTCTAGAATTGAGAAGTGTGCCGTCTGCCGTCGACGAGCTGGTCGTTTCAGCGATGACTGATCCGGGCAGCGTGAGAGAGCGCTGTGTATAAGAGGAGCGCATGAGCGCTAGGCAGACAGCTAGGTGAACCGCCTCCGTCACCGTTGGTTCTTCGGACTCCGAAGGTGCGCAACAATAAACCGAGTCGCTTGAGCTCCCATTCGCTTGACTAAATGTGTTAAACCGATTATGGGCATGCATAAAAGAACTCGTTTCCTATAAAAGCGGCCGTCGTCGGGGAAAATGTGTATAAGCGGCAATATATACACAACCCATTTAAGATACAGATTGTCGATGAAATGAGAAGCAACAGTAATAAATTTATTGAATGCATTGGGTGCTTTATTTCTCGAACGTTAATGGGAAGTCCAATGACGAATGTTTAACGTTTTTTTATCATCAAAATTTAATTTTGGATTCGCCGGTTTATGCGGCTAGACTGAAGTCCTCCATCGACGCTCGTGCGGACTGAAAACGCAGTGGAGGTTCTTTCAGGCTAGTGTACTTGGTTTGCCTCACGTATAAAGTATGCGAAGATTACTTGGAGACAAATTATGCCAGGGGCGGTTGAACACCTTATATGAATGTGCAGGTAGAACGAAAGGAAGAAGATGGTTTGCACGGTATAAAAGAGAAGAACCGAACAAGGGTAAATAGGGTACGCCTCAGGTCGCAGATGAGCCAACGTTTTGTCATCTGCGACCTGAGGCGTACCCTATTTACCCTTGTTCGGCTCTTCTCTTTTATATGAATGTGGGTGGATACATATGAATAAACAGCTGTATACAAAACGAAATAGATCAGCGAGAGCTGATACAAATGCACGAAACCATACAGCGGACGACCTTAAAAACCAGCAGGATAAACAATTCGCTACTTACGTGAATATGCATAAACAGCTCAAGTGATATTACCAGCTCATCGCTTCTCAAACCGCACCAGCCATCCCAAAGTTGTCTACCCTCCACCAGCGCAGACTACAGCTCATCTTCGCTCGTTCTTCGTAAAAACTGCTCGGGACTGGAACAATCTGCCAGTCGACTTCGTGCACCACTCCAATCCATCTCAATTCAAGGCAGCCATCGAATCTATTTTCATATGAAATAGCAGCCCATCCCTCATGTAATACCCGATTCCTGGGGCATTTGAGGTATTGATAATAAATAAATAAATAAATAAATAAATAAATAAATAAATAAATAAATAAATAAATAAATAAATAAATAAATAAATAAATAAATAAATAAATAAATAAATAAATAAATAAATAAATAAATAAATAAATAAATAAATAAATAAAATACGGAACGATATGAAAATATCATGAACTAAGAGAACAATAATAATCTAAGCTGATAAATTTGAAAACACACAAGAAACCGGTGGAGTCATTAGTTATAGATCCCGCAAACACAATTATTTACATATGTTAAGATTCAAGTGCTTTATCGGCACTGATTTAGAGCTCTGATCTTTGTTTAGTGAGTTACGTAGAACTTCATTATGCGAAGCGTCATTTCGCTGTCATGGGTAGGACGCCCCAGATTGGAAACCTCTTTGCTTTGCAAAAAACATCGCAAATTCACGCATATGCTATTTGAATTAATGTTCCCTGAACTGAAAAAAAAGAACGCGAAATACTTTTTCAGTGTGTTTACGAGCTGAGCTCCGCAGACGGATAAAGACCTCTGAGGTCGAAGTTTGAGATTAAGTTATTTTCTTTTTGTGCCGGGCGCGATTTGTTCGAAATGAGATACGCAAAACAAGTATTGCATTTTGATTTGTGGGTGCACTTTCGAGCCACATATACTGCAATATGAGCTATGAGACTGCTAGAACTGTGCCATAATCAGCAACCAAGCGGTCAAGCTCATCAACCGGACTTGAAAGAAGATGGGTGGGTTCCTTGCTTGTACGGCTAGCGTGATTCTCCCACTTTGCGGAGAGAGCAGAAAGGAAGGGCTCGAATAGGGAAGACAACAGAAAGAGCGCACAATGAGCTAGAAAAATAAAATAAAAGAAAGGCTTTCAGGAAGAGAGAAGGGGCGGGATGTTGAAAGTCCAACGAGACAGACTAGAACTGCGATTGCGCTCTCTGCCGAAACGTATTTTCTTGCTTGACGAATCATCAACAATGTATCATAGTCGACAAAGAAGCAACGCGATGGAACGGAACCAACGCAGTGCACGAGCGTCAGAAGCAGACGCCTCGAACGTTTCTTCTTCGGCGCGCGAGCTTCTGATGCGCTCCTGCGACTTAGTGTCACCAAGGCGTTTCATCGCTCCGGAGTCCGCCTTGCTCCCATTGCTGAAGACGCTACACTTCTCAATTGTCGAACATTATAGCTCAGGTGTGACATGGTCGTGGCCGGATGAACACGGTGTCCTGTCCACGAGTATGAGCCAGTAAAGGCACAATCTACTGGTATCCTTCGGAATCTCGCGACGTGTGGCACTTCTCGTGGCTTAACGGACAGGGTCATGGCCGCGAGTATGAGACATTAAAGGCTCTCGCCTTAAAAGCGCGGCAATGAGCGCGCCGATCTGCGATTTACTGATGACATTGTCTTGCTAAGTAACTCAGGGGATGAACTGCAAATAATGGCGGAATACCTAGACAGGAATAGCAGAAAAGTAGGGTTAAAAAATAAATGTGCAAAAGACTAACGTAAGGTTCAACAGCCTCTGGCAGGGACAGCAGTTCACAATAGGTAACAAAGCACTGGAAGTGGTAGGCGAATATGTCTACTTAGGACAGGTAGTGACCGCAGATGCAGGCCACGAAAGGAAAATAACTAGGGGAATAAGAATTTGACGGAGCGCATTTGGCAAGCATTCCCAGATTATGATCAGAAGCTTAACGGTATCGCTCAAGAGGAAAATATATAACAGTTGTTTCTTACCTGTACTCACCTGTGATGTTGAAACATGAAGGCTAATGAAAGGAGTTCCACTTAAGTTGAAGACAACGCAGAGGGCTACGGAACCTAAAATGGTAGATGTAACTTTGAGAGATAGGAAGCCCGCGGAGTGGGTCAGAGAAATAACTCGAGTTAATGAAATTCTAGTGGAAATCAATAAGAAATGAGCATAGGCAGGACATGCAGTGCATAGAGAGGACAACCGATTGTCCCTTAGGGTAACAAATTGTATTCCAAGGGAAGGAAAGCGTAGCAAGGGGCGGCAAAAAGTTAGGTGGGAAGATGAGGTTAAGAAGTTAGCAGGGGTCAAGTGAATGCAGCTAGCACAGGACATGGTTAATTGGAGTAGTATGGGAGAGGCCTTCGCCCTGCATTATGTCCGGATGATGATGAGCGCTCGGCATCGCCATCGAGTGGAGCTGCTCGCCTCGAAACCGGCACGGAAGAAGCAATGAGTGATCGGAGAAGTTCACGCAAATAAACACACATTAGGATCAGCCCCAAAGATTTTCGTCTTATCGTTCTTAAGTGGTCTTAAGGGTCTCAAGAATGTTTTTGGCACGCGCAGTGCGCAGGTCGGAGTTCGGAGCTCACGCTGCTCACTCCTTCATCTCCCACCATGTTGCTCCATAGTTGCTGGGGTTAAGGTTCACATAAAAGCTCCTTCATACGATGCCTTGAGAAAAGCCTCCGCTGATCCTGAGAGGTATTGGGCGCAAGGACATACCGTGGCGCCACCTCTCGGCAGCGCCCGGGTGACGTACTAAGTGGGATTGCCGCGGGGAGCTGCCGCAGTGAGAGGCTTTTTCAGCGGGCTTGATAGCGCTATATTTATTTATTTATTCATTGCACACTTCAGATTGGGCCTGTTTAGCTTACTTGAGGTAACATGCTTCCTTATTTAGCAACAAATACCGCACCGAATCAGTAAGCTGTTGACACCCAACGAGTTTTAGCTACCGACGACGACGGCGTGCACCGACCAGCGCTGTTTGCGTCGTTATGGAGAGCACGGAAGCCGGCAAATCGCCAGTCAGAGGTAAGCGATCATTGAGACTCTAAATTAAAGACACCTCTGTCACGACTGCTCAATCTCGTGACTGTAATTGTAGCGGAGCCGTTGTGTGCTGCGCGGGCGGCGTCGTTCGGCTGCTCCCTTCAGCTTGTTAGAGTAGTCAAAGTGAGCGCTAAGCATGACGCAGAGAAGTCCTTAAATGCAAATGTGCGGAGGTGCGCTTCAGGCAACGAATTTTTGCGCGCTGAATACGCTCATTCCTCGGTCTTCGTGTGGATGTTTACCCGACCACAGAGTAGACCTTTACCTGAGCAAACCAAAACATTCAATGTTCCGCTCGTTTTTTTTTCTTTTTTTTTTAATGTTTGAAATACCATCAGCACTGCTGAAGCTCCTTAAAGCGACTCATTTGTGTACCGCACCACGTTATTTTTGTCTGTTACTCTATAGAATCTTTTACATTGTTTCAGTGAAACTTCCGTTGTCAAGTATTAACGAGTTTATTGAGAAGAAGGTTGAGAACTCCAGGCTTTTAATAGAAGGGAAGGCCGTCTACGAGGCAACGCACGTCGTGGTCTGCAGCGTGAAGATGTACAAAGACAATGAGGTCACATTTGTTGGCCTTGTCCTTCAGACCTCTGCTGTCAACAAAGAACCTCCCGAGCTGGAGATTGAAATAAAAGGAAGGACAGTGACTGCTGCATCTTGCACCTGCAAAGCAGGGTATGAGTCCCAGCAGTGGTTCAATGAAAGTGATATCACTGTCAGTTTTTCTTCTGCATACTTATTTAACCATGATGAATATTTCAAAGCAAATACTGTAAAATATTGTCACCACGTGTGTTGGTGACAATATTTTACAGTATTTGCTTTGAAGATGGACAGCGGTGTGGCAATATCCACTCTGTATCTGCTGCTAAAACAAAAGGGAACATTTATAAGATGTTTAGGAAGAATTTTCCGATTTATCTGTATTTGCATGTCTTACTTCTGAAAATAAAAGTTGTTTACCTACCCTTTTTTTTTTTTTTTTTTTTGCAGCCAGCACAAGTGCAAACACATGGTAGCTCTCCTGCGGCGCATTCATGATACAGAGACCTTTGACCTCGTGTCATCCACTGATTTACCTCAGCAATGGGGAAAAGACCAGAGGGCTACTGTGAAAGGCAAATATGCCCCGAGAAAGATAGTGAACCTGCCTTGCACCAAAAAGGTAAGGACAAGTCAGTTTTGTGGGGCGGTTAAGGCATCAAAATATTGTCTTAGCCTAGCCCTGGAAATTACTACTGCTATACTTGTACAAGAAATAAACTCCCCCCCCCCCCCCCGCTTTTTTTTTTCAAAGCTACACTTTTGTTTAGTGCAAGCTTCGGTTTTGTCTAAACATACAAGTTGTAGCAGCAAAACCAAGCGCATAGTTTGATCTGACTACTTCTTTTAATTAGGAATGCAAATACAGTTCAGTTTTCATAATCTTGATACGGATTAAAGTGTTTGTATGTAGTGAAGGACTATTTTGGGGGTGTGCTCAGGAAATGTATCTGATGGAACCTTTCTTGTTTTAGGCTAAAAAAGAAAACATCAAGGTGCCTGAAGGTGATATCCCGAAGAGGTTGCTCCAAGAATTGCCATACAACAGTGCTGCACTTCGCCACAGCGAGGGCAGTAAGTGGATATGTCCTGCTTCTTGAGTTAGTGCTTTGACATGAAATGCCATTTGAACTCTAACAATTAGAAGCTTATTTCTTGCCTTTAACAAGTTTAACAAACTACACTCTCATTATTTGTGTATGTTATTTGAACCTCGGATTCCCCATACAATAATGATTTTAACCAAAACAAAACTTACACATATTTTTTTGTTGAAATATGCTAAGCTTTTTTATTCCTTTTATTTCAGGGAGTCAGAATGACCATGCAGGTACTGAAATCCACACAGTGTCAGTTAATGGTGCTGACAGCATAGCAAGTACAGCACCCCTGCTACCTGCACAGGACACGTCCTTCACGGTTCAGCTATGTGAGCTTCATGAAGGAATTGCTGCAAGCACAGCAAGCCGAGCAATCCCTGGCATAAAAAAGCCACCTACACTCATGGAAGCTGCCAGGAAGGCTCTCACAGAAGGAGCAGTTTCAGTAGAGGATATTTACTGCTACCTCCAGCAAGCATACACAAACTCAGAAATTGACTCAATACATAATTTAACAAAAACCCAAGCAAATTGTCAAGATTGGCTGATCTACAGAAAAGGAATGGTAACAGCATCAATAGCATACTCTGTATACACACGAGTCAGCACAATCAGGACACGGATGGGCCCACATGATGTGCGAGCTCTTCTAAAGGTCGTGCTCAAAGAAAACTCTGTGCAGACCACTGCTATGCTAAGGGGCACGCTGCTCGAAGAGACAGCAAAGAAGGCATATTCAAATGGAAGTCTGCACAAAAACTTGAAAGTTGAGCAATGCGGACTTATAATTTTAAGCCAGCACCCATGTATTGGTGCCAGCCCAGATGGGCTAGTGACATGTGACTGCTGCACTCCAAGAGTGCTTGAAGTCAAGTGCCCCATAAGCTTAGAAAAGTTCAAAGCAAAAGAAATAGCAAATGATGGCTCAAGCTTCTGCTTAAAAAAAACAAGCAGGTACTTCTGTCAGGTTCCGGTCCAGATGGGATTGGCGAAGGTCTCAAGTGCTGATGTTTTCGTTTTTCAAGACAGCGAGAACTTCATGTTGTTGCCTACAAGCTTCAACGAGTCGTTTTTTAATGATGTTGTAGACAGGACCATCTACTTCTTCAAGTCCTATGTGCTACCCTGCTTTATAAATGAGTGAGATAACAGGTGCTCACTGCTGGCAATGAGCAATAAAGAGTCAGTGTTCTCTTTTTGTGCGTTACAAACCACTGTTGAGATTGTGGATAAAATGCATGTGCACCTAATGTCCTGTTCTTCCCTGCATATACACTGAAGTAGAGGAATGTCCTGAGAGTCTAAATGAGCAAAACTTTGTATGTAATCACACAAAGTAAAATCATGAACAATATGAAAACTAGAAAAAGAATAAAAAAAAAATGCTTCATTTCAAACATATAATACAACACTATTTCATATACAGAGCAAGTAAAGTTAGGGATATAATGGAACCTTCTCAAAATAAGATGCAAAAAAATATATAAACACAGTGGCAAACACAATGTCAAGCTCACTTCAGAAAATATTTTAAAAAAGAAAAGTCCGTTACTGGGTTGAGGCAAACTAATCAGCCCTAGGAAACATCATTTATAGAAAGAACTGCTATAACACATTGCCCATAAACTTTGTTACACTTTTCTATGACGCCAAAAACTTGTCGTCACTGAATATTGGTTTAGAGAAGTTCACAATTCCAGCAATAACTTCTACAATATCATCAATGTAAGCGAAAAGCTCAGTGCCCAAATTCCCTGTCAAAATCTGAAAGGCTTTCATACGCTGGATTGCACTCTCAACATGAACACGAGCAGCTGCTATGCTTTGATTTTTCTCAGCTTCATGTTTTTCAAGTTGCTTTCTCTTGCGCAGGAACGGAGGACGCACCAGTGTGATGTGATGCTCGAGACAGAGTTTATCTATCAGGAACCTTTTATCCACCATGACACTATCAATTGGCAGCAGCAACCTTTCTAGTATCTTGCTTTCTTTTGTTATGTGGGAATGAGACGCCCGGCCACCATAAGCTTCACTTACATAACTAATGTGGCCTCCTGGGGTCTCACAGACTAAAATTTTAGCTGTGTACATGCCTTTGTACCAGCTGTATGTCAACAGCTGGGACTCCATTTCTTTCGGTCTTTGAAGCGGTATCTCTGTGCAATCTAACACAGCCCTTACACTCGAGTATTCCTTGAAGTACACAGTCAAACTATCCACGACAGCTTCCTTACTTGGCCAAAACACTGCATTTTTCATGACTGCAGCCAAGATTACCACACTAGTCTTGAAAATTTATGATGCTGTGGTGCGATGAATGCCAAAAAGCACACCAAGCAAAGCAAATGACATGTTGTGATGCAGCTTTATCAGGGTTAATAGTACTGCATCCTCATTTGACAAGCAAAATCTTTTTGAATGCATTAAAATGCGGCTGTCAGTGTAAAGATTACACATATTGTAGAGGAGTTCAAAGCAGGGAAGTCCAGTCAAGACGTTCAAATCTTTTTCTCCTTGAATGTTCGATGTGCTCAGTGGTTGTCTCCGTGTGGGATCAAGCGTGTTCACCTGGGCACCAATCTCCTTTCCTATGGCCCGAAGGTCGGTAGGCATATCTGAAGCACATAATACAAATTTATTTTTGAAATCAACAAATCAACAATAGAAAAAAATAAATGATGCATCTCAGAATGATACCTTTATCGTCATCAGGACTGGTACTGATATCTGCATCACCTCCAGACTCGGACGTACTTTTTTCAGTGCCAGGTTCGCATGCTGGCAACGTGTCGGGCTTCTCTTTCAGGAAAATTTCACCCAGTGGCTTGTCATCTGAAAATACAAATGTCTGTATCAGATATAGGTTGGTTGACAAATGACACTACAGTCTGTCAGAACTGTAAAAGAATGTAATACAGCTGTCAGCCACAACTTTGCATCCAAGTAAATTAAATTTTCCATCTTTGCTTTGTTTAATCTGCAATATCAACCTTAGTTACTTTCTAAAGAGGTTGTTGACTTGCAAAACATAACAAAAATCTCGCAGTTGATACTAGGTGGTACATAATGCAGAGCAGAGATATCATTACTAATATTCTGAAGAGCAGTTTACCTGGTTTTTGCATTTCATTAACCTTAAGACATGACATTCTTGAATAGCTCATTTGTGCATACATTCAAATATGTTTTAACAACCAAGCATGATTACTTTAATAAAGAATGCACACTGAGGTTAGCCAAGCCATTATAAACTGCACTCATGCACCCTAGTAACGCTTTTTTTTAATGGGGACAAAATACACGCACACACACGCGCACACACGCGCATGCACGCACATATGCATACATACACTAATAAAGCACCGTAGGAGCGCTAAAGAACATATCTGGCGGAAGACACGCGATCGACATGCATTCATTACAATTCCAAAGTAGTCGCAGCGCAATGCACATCTATTCAGCAATAAAATGGACGCAGCAAGAGGAAACATAACTAATTCATACAACATGCAATACTAACTACTCCCCGATGTAATAATATTCTACTCGTGGAGCCCTATTTGCGAAATTGAGACCAGCGGAATCGACGTTACAATGCAGGAAAACATTCAGCTTACCTCCGTCCTGTACCCGGTTTCGGCAGCGCCGAGCATACGGCTGGCGATCCAAGGGTCGAAGCGGTAGGTTCTGGGACGCCACTGCTCCGTGAACAAGCCAACGTTTCTTCCATCCTGTCAACAGTCACCCTTCGTTAGATCTACAAGTGATGGGTGCGCGGGCGTAAACAGACGCCGCGCTGCTCCTTCAGCCGCTACTCACCGAACCCTTTAGCGCCAACTCCATAGACAAAATCTTCCTCTCGGAAATGTTTGCTGCAGACACGCGAATGAGCAGTCGCATTTTTGCCCATTCGCAGCTTGACCAGCCAAGCTTCTCGCAGCTTCTTGTCCTCCGGATAAAAATGAAAGCTCACGCCCGGTTCTGCCGCGTACGTCCGGCATTGAGGCACCGAGCATGTAACAGACCATGCCAACGGCTCCAGAAAACTGCTGCGGCTCTAAAGACGACGCACGATAGGCATATCCAATCGCGGGAATCTATTACAGGCAAAAATAGAGCGAATAACACTACTTTTACCTTTTAAAATGAATGAATTCAAACGATCGTCTGCTCCAGCAGTAGTAAGCGGGGTCACGTGATCCCCCTTTCTCTTCAAAATCGACGCTAGCGCCATTCGCTCCAGTGGTGGCGCTCGCGCCCAATACTATAAACATATCATTGCTGTTAAAATAGGGCCTGATTATTTGTCTTTCTCCTTCAACGGCGAAGCAGGCTAGGCGAGAGTTGCCGCAAGGAATAGGTCAGGACAGCTGTCTTCACCGCCAGAATATTGTGCACCCAACGCCAGCTTCCTCACATTACCACGGTATCGTGTTGAAAACAAGTACGCAAGGCCGTAGGTCATTTTCAAGCGGACTTGACAAGCACCTCGCCAATCGATTTTACAGCGCTAGCATTGTCAGCAGGTGCCCAAGGCTTCGCAGCCAATCCGGCTCAACGCGTGAATGTCGCGCGTCGCGGGACCGCCATTAAAGGGGCGATGACAGGGTCGTTTGATGTATTGGCGTTTTGTACTTCTGTGATTAATATGTAAATGCCTGATTTTATACGCAAAGCTTTAGTACCCAGTGCGCTGCGCATATTAAAAAAAAACGCGATAGAAATCGGAATCAGGAAAAACCTCCTGTCGAAAGCATCCGCCATTATGAAATACTCGTGTGACGTCACAAGAGAATAGACGGTGGAGCGTCGTCTGCAATGAAGGCTACAATATCAAATAGTACGCCTCTTTCATTTGTGGACGATTGACTAAATGTGGTCGACCTTCATGCAGAAGTGCTTGATAGCTATGTTACTGCACAAAAACGATATGGATCAAGGTAAATTTTCTTAATCATAGTTAAGGCATGGTCACAGTGGGCTGAGCGATTAGATTCCTTAGCCTGTCTACGAACTGGTCTGTGCATTATACTGGCGGCGTCGCAAGCAAGAGCAATGGTCGCTTATCGTCGCAATGTAAGGTTTTCGGCCCCGCGACGCCGACGGAATTGATCAGCGGATGGTCAGTCAGATCGGAGGCCGAGCGAGAACTTGAAAGCCGGTGAGGTAACGGCCTGAACAGCTTCGCTTGTCTGTAGCTTACACATGTTATAAAAAAAGAAAACAGGCAGCTACACGTTTTATGTCCCACTTGTTATCTGCAATTACCTTAGCCAGAAATGTCAGTCGGCGCTGAACTGCCGGCCCATTCCGCGGCGAGTAGGCCTAGCGCGAGTACGCGAGGCTCGGGTCTGCAATTTCGGCGATTACGGAGCTCTCATTCACAGCAAGCTTTAGCGGTTCCATGTGCTCACCGAGTGTAATTCTGGCAATAGTGACCCAAATCTAAGTCTACTTACATAAAAAGAAACGCGTGCACATTGAGCGGGAAGCGTCAATATGACCTTGTCTAACGAGACGGCGCTGCCAGCTGCCCTCAGTATTACTGAGGGCAGCTGGCAGCTGTCGGCACCGCTAGCGGGTACCCGGCGCTCAGAGGACGTAGCATGCTCGGCGCTTCTTGCGGCGGTCTTGTAGTTTGTAAACAAATAAATGTGCAACTGGTGTGAAAAGAAGAAAATATTTTTAGTATTGCTAGATCAGCTCGCATTTTATGCCATGCGAACGAGCACCATAAATTCACTTAAAATACAAAAAAAATATGTAAACAAACGCGCTCGGGTAGCAGTCGTAATCTGCGAATTGGCACATTTCTGCGGGAGTTTAGGGCTCACACACTAAATGCTAAATGGTGTATGCTTACGTTGAAGCAGTTACGAGTCATTTGTTGGACGAACACCAGAAAAACGCAAGGCTGGCTCAGGAGCCGGTCGTAGTTACGCGTTTGCTGCAGCGGGGAAGGTGAGGAGGAGACGGCGGCGACTGGGAGGCTCTTGTGGTGCGGGTTCGCATTCGAATCGCGTTGGGTTTTGCGATGATGGGACAAGCGGCGGCGGCGGAGCATGCTTTCGTGCGCTAGCCTTGGCCACACTGAATATAGTTTTGCAAAAGGCCTTTACCAGCCGCAAGTAATTACGTTTGACTAACACGTTCATATCTCAACCCCGCCGGGTTGGCGCAGTGGATACGGCGCTCGAATACTGTTCCCAAGGACGCGGGATCGGATCCCGGCCTCGGCGGCCGCTTTTCGATGGAGGCGAAAAGCAAGGCGCCCGTGGGCTGTGCGACGTCAGTGCACTTTAAAGAACCCAGGTGGTCGAAATTTCCGAAGTCCTCGACTACGGCGTCTCTCATAGCCTGAGTTGCTTTGGGACGTTAAACCCCACAAACCAAACCATAACAGCATGCCAAGCGGTGCCACTTCGTTCAAATGTTTTGTCTACTCCTCTAACATCGCAAGGTGAGCTCTCGCGTTAAAATAGCTTTGTTTGGGTTTTCCTCTTAGTTTTGGACCAAAAGAGCGAAGGGCAATAGCCCAGCGGTCAGTAACACAACGCTGACTCCTCCCTCCTCCTTTTCGCGACGCAGAGAGCGGAAGGAATATATATGTGGGAGCGCTTGTTGCTAAAGCAAGCAAATTCTCATAACATTCGAATAACATATTTCTAGTTGCATATTGTACAGCATGGACCTATCAATTTCGGCCTCTTCGACAATCTCCAGACGGAAGCTCAAAACAAGTCCGATTTTCCGAGGATCCCTTTCTCAGGGTCGAATGGTTTTGAAAACGTTTCCAGGGGGTCGAATTACTTTATGGCGGATTTTGAAATTTCATATGAGTAAAGTCAAGAAAAAGTTGTAGAACATTATTTGGAACCGTATTTTGGAGCCAAAGTTGCTCGAAATTGCAAACTCAGGAACCTCAAGGAACTAGTAAAAAAAGAGAAAGATGGAAACTTGCTTCTGTGGCTCCTGCACGGGAGTGGACATAAAGATAAAAATCAAGTTAATCAAGTTGCCCGCGCATTCGTGGCGATGACGAAGGGAGGGGGCGGGGGTGTAGCCGAAACAATACAAGGGCGTTGCCGCACTCAGGTCGGTCCACATGCTGCAGCTAGGAATCAGTTCAGTTTATCCTCTGCACGGAAGCCTCCGCAAAGATAGAAATCATGTTTCGCGTCTCCGTTGCGATCCTCTGGCAAAACCGAAACCGTGAAAGGGCGGCTTACCGCATACCGGGCAACACGCTGCAGTTAGGAATCACTTTTGTTTATCTTCGCAACAAGACAGTGAAATAAATTTCAAACGCTTCTTGCAAGTATTAGTAGGTGGCAGCAGCTCGCACTGAGCATGCATAGACATTAGGGCGCGAAATGTCAAACGGAGGATTGAGACCGTACCGGTACGGCAAATACTTTGCGGGACGAGAAACCGCCGCCGTACATTTACGGCAACCCTCAAGAGGTAAATATTATAGTGAAGGCTTCTCAAAGAAAAACAGAATATGTAAATAAAATCTTTTTATGAAGAAACAAACTCATCGACCATCGTCCACGGCGTGCATGCAAGAGTGCAGCCGACACCGCGAATAGCCGACTTGTGGATGATATGCCGCCCTGACGTCAGCGGCCAGCGGTTGCCAGACCAGCAAGTTGCAGAAGTTATATGCTGCACTGAATGAGCTGTAATTTTGAGGTATTATAATTTCACGTGTGTGAAGTCAATTGGAATAACCAGTTTATGTTCAGATGTTAGCTGTCATGTTCCCTTTAAGAGAGAAGCACATTACAAGTGCACCACACGCAGTTCGACATATAGAATGTTCCACTGAACAGAGCTCGATAAGCGCTAGCACCAGTTTCATACTTTTGTATCCGATTTTAAAGGCAATATTCTCATGTTTCGATGTGCGTAATTATTCGATATATCGAGGATCGACTGTACAGCCCGGAGAAAGTAGGGCACAAAAATAGTACAAAAGGCTTACTGGTACTTGTAATTTATTCATGGCTCTAATAGACAGCATTGCCCGACTTTTGGGTTTTGTGTCGCCGTTGCGGCCTCGCTAACTTCTTTCATCGTCAGAGCGCTGGATGCTGCAACCACACACAAAAAAGGGAAAACAGTCAGCAGCGTGCTCCCAGTTGCTAAGCTTTGGTATTTCAGCGAGTATCGCGAACAGAGGTCTAATGCTGCTTACTCATATATTCCATCTCGGGCGGATTTTACGAGACGCGCGCGTATAGCTGGGAAATTTCAGTCATTTCAGAGGAGGTTTTGCCCTGTGTATAGCTGAAACTGTAACGTAACAGGCCCATAGTAAGAGGAAGCTTGTGCGTCTCCAGTTATCGCATGATATTAAAATTAAATTGCCAAAATTCTCGGAATTTTTCCAAAGTTGTACGTATGCATTGCGTTCCCGGCTCGTAATCTAACTTTCGTTTGTTAAACACCGCCTGAAAATTAAAATTACCGAAAAATGTTAAAATCGAAGTTACTTCTTTATGAAGTTCACTTATTGAAGGTACGTGATAAAATGCATTTCCCTTTGCATGTCACGTTTAATGTGAGCGTTATGTGATGTCCGAAATTCCCGTGGAAGGTCCTGTCGTTTTGATGTTAGTACTCGTTGACCAATAAGAACTTTTTGCGCATCACGAACGCCGTCTATGCAGACTGTTCTTCTACCCAGGATCCTTAACGCGGTAAAACCAGTATTACCAAACACATTTATCCTAAACACATCGCTTTTTCCAGGTGTACTGATCACAGTGTCAAATTTTGCGAGTGTCACGCTATAGGACTTGAAAGAAAGAAGCCAACAATCGGCGAGCCAAAGAAAGCATTGGGGATTGTACTTTGTCTCTTTTTTTTAATTTTTACTTCGGTAATCACATAAATTAGTAATGTAATCTGTTTAGGTGAAAGATAAATAAACACAAAGTAGAAGGAAAAACGACGTGCCGATGGTGGGAACCGAACCGACGACCTCCGAATATCGCGTCCGGTGCTTTTCCAACTGAGCTATATCGGCCGCTGTCCCCCCTGCTACTCTATTAGGTATTAATGTTGTCTGTATACGAACCTTGAGAGTGTTCACCAGCGCCACCCTCAACCATAGTGGTGGACGTAGAATGTCCTGTGTTACCGACAGCGTCACGTAGAACGTGATCAAGAGCGAAGGCGAAAGCTGTGATAGAACCCTCTTACGCTACCTATAGCTTAGAGACTGCCAGAACCGAGACCCCCGTAAGCTACAAGCAGATAAATGAAGGGGAAATGAGGGTGCTCGTTTTGTTGCATGAAAGAAAGAAGACAACAGTCGGCGAGCCAAAGGAAGCATTGGGGATTGTACTTTGTCTTTCTTTTTTTTTTTTTTTAAATTTTACTTCGGTAATCACATAAATTAGTAATGTAATCTGTTTAGGGGAAAATAAATGAACAAAAAGTAGAAGGGCTTCCCGACTGTTGGCTTCTTTCTTTCATGCATTATACGAGCACCCTCATTTCCACTTCATTTATATGCTTGTAGCTTACTGGGGTCTCGGTTCTGGCAGTCTCTGAGCCATAGGTAGCGTAAGAGGGTTCTATCACAGCTTACGCCCTCGCTCTTGATCAGGTTCTACGTGACGCTGTCGGTAACACAAGACGTTCTACGTCCACCTCTATGGTTGAGGGTGGCGCTGGTGAACGCTGGTGGCAGGGGGGGGGGGGGGCAGCGGCCAATATAGCTCAGTTGGAAGAGCACCGGACGCGATATTCGGAGGTCGTCGGTTCGGTTCCGACCATCGGCACGGTGTTTTTCTTTCTACATTGTGTTTATTTATCTTTCCCCTAAACAGATTACATTACTAATTTATGTGATTACGGAAGTAAAAATAAAAAAAAAGAAAGACATAAAGTACAATCCCCAATGCTTTCTTTGGCTCGCCGACTTTTGGCTTCTTTCTTTCATGTATTATAACTAGCATCCTCATTTCCCCTTCATGTATACGCTATAGGACTAGCATATACGAAAATCCTTCTTTATGAGATCAATTGGGCGATGAAAATGATCGAATGAAACGGGTGTATCGATGAAGATGCATTTTTCTTCTAAACACCTCCGCTCTAACGCCTTCTGTCGCTGTATGGTAAAGTTTAAACCAGAAGTAAAGAAAATTATCAGGCTCATATATTCCGCTGCTGGTCATGCTCAAGTGTTTGTGCGTTGTATTTCTACGGCCCTTCTGTATCAAGGCTGTGCAGTCTATGTATCCAGAGGTAGTCGCGGATTGTGTTCCTTCTGTCGCAGGACAAAGAATTTCAGCCCCTGCCGTTGTCGGGTGTGGGATTTCCGACACGCTTGAAGGACCTCATTGAGGACGTGAAGCGAAACATGGCTGCCGGGCTGTGCCGCACCCAGAATAGGACTGCAAAAGAGGACGAGGTTGAGTACCTCGCTCACGTTGTGCTCGCGGGACACCTGGCGCACAGTGCACTGGCTACGGTAACGTCTCCGAAGCCTTCCAAGTACTTTTCGATGATGCCCGCGGACCGCCTCTTCTACATGGCCAGCTGCTTTAAGAGCTGCCGCTGGGTACCGGGGTGGCGCGAGCAGGCAGAGTGTAACCTGGTCGTGCCGATGCTGCCTGGCTTTGCCCGCACGTTCGGCTGCAAGGACGGTGCCAACCACACCTGAGCGGATGCTCACGAATTAACGCCTCCGGAGATAGTGTCGTGAAGAACGTTCTGCGTTAGTTCCGCGTTCTGGTACTACAACTTTTCGCTACGTCTTTCTATCACGGACATATGTACTACATGACCGAGGGATTACCAATGGCTCGTTGCATTCAGACGAGCTTTTGGTTGACTGTTTTATGCAAATCTTGCATCAGTTACTTAGCTGAATAATATTTTATTACATTGCAAAATATAGCCATGCAATGATCAGACGAACAAGAAATTACTGCAAGTCATAGAGCTTTAACAATGTTCCTTCATAGGAATAAGTGCTCTTTTTTATTCGTTCTCAGAAGTGTAGTGATGTTCGAAGAAGTTAGTGCCACGATAATTTTATTTTTGCTCGCTCTAGCTTTTCAAAATTACGCTCTGTTTTCTCGCTGTGGCGCCGTTCTTAAAAGCGCATCACAAGTTTTAGTATGCGTTTTGGATGGCGTTATAATTAAATCACGTTCATTCTATCCCTGCAGACTTAATTATTATGCATTGATTTACGTGTCATATCAACCAACCTAAGCCCTTTCACAAACTGTACATAAAGTGTGTTTTCTCACAGTTAACGCCAAACTTTGATACATCTGGTATGTTCAGGTATTATACGAAGAGAGGGGGGGGGGGGGGGGGGGGGGGGAGGCTCACAAGAACAAAACCGGAGTTCATGTGATTTACCCGTCGCCTGACACGTGATTTGAGTCGCTGTGCTGCTCTATAAAGGGGTTTTCCAGTGTTGCCACATGGGGAATAAACATTGCCAAATAACTGACCCTCATTTTGCATTTTTTGTCCTCGCCATGCCTCAAATACCCCACTGCGATGTCCTAGACACACCTCTTGGAAAGGGCTACTTAGTACTATAATGTCCCGAAAATACTCCACTCGAATATTTATTTTTGCTGTCCACTTGTTGATCATTGTTCACCTAACCGACGAGGTCGATTCAAACCAATTTACTGCTGCGGGCTGTCTAGACAAACTTTGTCAACCCTCGTAGGAGCTCAGGCACCCTTGTGGCTAGCAGCCAGTAAATTTCTATCTCTAAATAAATTGCACAAATGGCAGGCCCACTTTATATTATTATTTTAGTTGACGTCCTAGATACAGGAAAGGGTAGTGCAGATGCTGATGTGCCTGTGATTTTATCAATCCCAGTGGTACAAAGGCAAGTAAAAGGCTATGGTAAAACGCCCGATACGAACATAAAATACTTAATTTAACTGCAAAAAGGTTAAACAGAATGCAAAATACTTATGTTGAAGGCGTTAGGCTAAAATAGTACCATGTGACGTGGGGACAATAGTATCAAACTGGTGCAGACACTTCTCAGTCTGCAGGTGCTGCAGTATAATATACCAGGTACAGCCTCCCTCACCCCCCTCCCACATACAACCTCTCCACTAGAAAATATTATTTTCAGAAAAAATGAAAACGTACGGAGCTATATTCCTCCTACAAACTGGCCCTTAACTATTTCTATAAACTGCTAAATGCACTGCGCTAGTTAAGTTCGACGCTGGGTTAAATGCAATGTGCTACTTAATTTCGACGCTGGGTTGATTGCTGAAGACTGCCGCGGAAGCATGCCATGACTATATATGAGAAAAAGGTGATAGTCATATAATAAATATGTATGTCTCCACTCAGAAACACGCGTTGGAGTGTATGCAATTTTCCATGTTAACTGAGCTGAGGGGTCTTAAGAGCCTGATGTTATACTGCTGTGCGCAACAATTGTCACAGAGCACTTCTCTCGTAAGTGCACTGCGCTGGTTTTTAGAGTAAGCAGAAACTGTGTTCGTGCATCGCTTTGGAGCGATCTTGGAAGCAGGTTTCAGGGAAGCAACGCTTGCACTTGGTGTGCTGCACTGAACAGGCAATCGAGCAAATGTAAAGAGAAATATACCTTAATTTTTCATTGCTGAGGTAATCGCGAGAGCCGTAAAGTTCAGCATTTCCTTTCTTTATTGTGCGCTCATGTGTGGCTACAAAAAACAATGGATAATCTGTATATCAAGAACACAGGAGTAAACAATAGCAGCAACGAGCAGCAATGCTCTTCTTGACCAATGCGAGCGGGAATTCTCTATGGGTTTATCCTGACCACAATGCATGGAATACTTCGATGCCTTCAAAACGCATATGACTGTGAACAAAGTGAACCAAGTGAACCAAGTGACCAGATAGTAGTATAAGACATTGCTGTGGTGTGTGATTCGTCCAAGCAGCACAATTTCGAGCCTCTGCTTTTGTTGTTCATGACGATCCTTTGACATCAATGGCAGGGGAAGCATGGCTGCACCATGGCTAAAGTTTTTGATGCGCCCAAGGTAAGGCCAGAGATGACGCGGTTACTGCAGAATTAAACGAAGAGGTTCATTTTATACACTTAGGGGGCAGCCCGAACCATGATCCGACTGAAGAAAAAAAACCCCTCACTAGCTACTTCATTGGAATCAGAGTAACCCTCTCGGCCATGAATTTTTAGTGCGTAGCACTACTAGCGGTAATCATGGATTTTGTCGATGTCTTTCCGAAGCCGCTCACTCTGTCTCTCTTCGTAAGCTTGAATTGGAGAAAGAGAAGGTGGCGACGCGAGCATCGAAGCGTAGCGGCCGCACAGCAACAGCAGAAGCCCTTCTATCTATCTGTTCATTCTTCTCTCCAGTGAACTCGAAGAGGAGGAAGGAAAAGTGGTGACGCCCGCGGCCGCATAGATGCACCCAGTGAGACAGAGAGTGGCGTGCCTGTTGCGGGCGTCGCGGCCGTCACTGGACAGCGTTGTACGTACAAGCCTGTGTTACTCCGGAGTGAGCAGTCGGCTGTCGCTCGCGCGTCTTCGACATCTCTCCTCTTGCATCAGTCACTTCTCAGCCTCCACGCATAGCAGACGTTCACGCGCGGTGCTCCCTGGATCTCGGATCCGAGCTGCTCGCCGCGTCGTGAAGCAGGGCCCGTATTTCGAGTTTGCGTCGTTATCGAAGTGTCGCTATCTCACGTGGCCTCGAGTCATCTGATTGGTCGAAACGTCGGAACCGGGTGTTGCCACTGCGGAACCGGTAGAGGGGGCAACATCATTTTCCAGCGTTTCCACCAATAAGGTGACTCAAGGTCGGGGAGATAGCGACACTCACGATAAAGACGCAAACTCGGAATACGGGCCTAGCTTTGCTCCCCTCCGCGCCTTAACTGGCGCTCGCCTTCAAGCGCATTTCTCTCTCTTTCTTACCCCCTATGATCCCACCCCAGACCTCTCGGCCGCAAAGGAGGGCTTTGTAAAGGAGAACATTGTGTCTGTTTTCGCTCATTTCTTAAGATGGGGTAAGGAAAGCTGAGGACGCGGCTGCGCCGCGCGTTTGCTTCGCGTTGCAATGGATAATCGCTTTCACGGCGGCGCATGTTCGCCGTGCTCGACGTGCTGAAGCATAAAGGTTACCAAGGCAGCGGGATCGTAAGTCTACTGATTCTGATATTGCCGCTAAACGATGCAAGAATCTTGAAGTAAAAATAATAAGGAAACGTGCAGAGTGTGCTCAGGAAACTACTCAAGACACTAAGCGTCGTCGTGAAACGAATGCCGAAGCGAAGAGGAACAAACGTGTGGTAGAAACTCCAGGACAACAGGCTACGCAACTGCAAGCGATGGAAAGGTATAGCAGGGATAAGCATGCTATGCACCTACTTCGCATTTGATTAACTATGCAAATAGGCCATCGTTTCTATATTTAGTTGAAAATTTTCAGCTGGTGTTTTGATGGTTGTTTGGGGCAAATAAAATCTCTAGAAAATATGAACCTTGTAGTGCAAGTATTTACCGAGTCCGCGTCAAGGCGTCAAAATAGGACATCAAGGCTCGAAGGTTGTAAAATGAAATTTTTTGGTTCTTTATTTTCAGAGTTCCATGGATCGCTAAGGAAGCAGAAATCGTTTTAGTTCTGAATGTGAAACACTTTGAAGCAGTTTCTTGACTTTGAAAGGCACAAGTGCACCTTGCTCTTCTCGCACATGGTGCGAGTTTTTCTACTGCAGTGCTCCAGCTTGCATTGATGCTCCCTTGTGTCTTCGTGAACTGCCCAATGCCCGATGTGATAATACCTTATATCTTGGCCAGGCCTGTTTACCAACAACCTTGCTTGCTTTGCGGGTAGCAGAGCGGACGCTGAAGGTCTCCCTCCTTTAGTTGTTAAAGGTTTGCTTTCAGCTGCCGAAAGCGCCTAAATTATAGTCAATGTGGCCAAGAAACGTCCATGGCGTAGCATTCCATCATGACCCCGACGTCTCTGGGATATAGTATGAAGAATAATATTCAAGCGGGACTCCCCAGATCGATCTTGACAGGCTCGACTTGGTTGGCCTGGTGGCGCGCCAACTCGGCTCATTCATGACTCGCCAGCATATGATACTTGTGGCGTGGTGATCTACAATCTTCAATGCCGCACCCTAAATATTGAATGCGGGGGCAAGTTGCTCTTATAAGTGGTGGCTGCGAGCCCATGTCTGCATATGTCCTTGCCAGGACGGATGTTCCTGTAAACATTTGTCGAGCAGCCGCCCTTAAACGACGGATATGCGTGGGTTTTGCAATGAGACCGCCATTTTGACTAATAATATAACCAATGCCCATGGCAAATACATCACCGGAGATCTACAGCGTTACTTCGTTATTTGACACGTCACAGCTATTGCATATCCTGTGTTATAATGGCTGAGAATTAGCAAGGACGAGTGAGACGGTTTACATCACGCATACAACCGTTTCTCCGTCCAGCTCGAAACTGCTTCATTGCGCTGCATCGGCAAAAACAATCACGGGGCCATAAAACTTTATTGTAGCGTGATTTACACTGGACACACTCTGGCTTCGCGTGGTTCTAGGCCGACCGTACTGCGCATGCTCGAGGAGCGAGTGACGTCACTGCTCGAAGGTGGGCAGCGTCAAAGTTCCGCTCGGAAGCAGAGGTCAGAGCGGAACTTTGAGGCTCACCAGGCTCACCACCACGTGACAATATTCTGTAAGCACTGCACTCACAGGATGAAATTCCAGACACTAACGTCTGAAAATGAAGCTGTGGGCCTTATTGAACGACCAACCCTGCGATGACTTCCTCCCAGCAGTAGCGGGGCAGCCGCCAGCAAGCCGGCTACGAGTGGATTAAAGGCGGACGCGAGTTTGCTGGAAAGTACGCACAATGTGTAATCCTTTGATGTGCATGCCTTGAGTTGTGTACATTTTTTTTCCTATCTGTAGTTTCGCTAAGTTTTTAAGTTATGAAAATGCAAAATGTTAAGGTCGTAAATGCTGTAGGCTCCCAACCTATCCCATGGGTAGTTATGGCGAAAGCCTTTAACAGATCATACTGTCGACCACAATTCTGTCACACACTTACGTCACGCTATAGCTGTTAGTAATCCTGACACTATTGCCATGGAGACTGCCGCTGCTCTTTAGCTTTAAAGCTGTCATTGAAGAACTTTAGTGGTAGATAGTGACCGAAAATGATAGTGGTACTTAGTGATAGTGACAGGAATGATGATAATGAGATATGACTGTGGCTATGACGTCATTACATGGTGGCGTTATCGGCCGTGACGTCATACCTGGATGTGACGTCACGACTGGTTATGACGCAACCACACGATTTACGCATATACGAAGCTGGCAGGGGGTCCGATCCAGGCGTCTGTGCGACACTTCCATTGGAGCTTCCTCGAACGCTGCACCACACAGCGTACAGAAGCAGACGCAGCACACCAGGCATAAGCGGTGTTTGCAATGTTTTACAGGAAATAGAAGGCGCGGTATCTCAATTCTATGCGGACATCTGAACCGAGCCGTAAGGAACAGGAGAAAGGTGCGAGTGGAAGAAGAGAAAAAGGTGCCGTAGTGGAGTCAGTGTTATCGCATTGGTAATGAGATAGTTAAAAGACCCTGTTCTCTACAAAATGTGGTGTAGGAATAGCGAACAAAAATAGCTCACAATTCTTAGCGCGATCTCTCTATTGGAAATCTCTCTCGGTAGGTGACAGCGAGCAACTGCAGTGCCTTGTAAAGATTGGTCGTTGGTTTTACTTGATGTCACGAGACCACATTCTATGGCCGCGTTTGCTCTTTGGAAATAAGGGCTGCTGCTTAAACAGGAAAGGCTGAGGAAAATCTAAACATGGTAAGACAGGGCACGTTCAAGCAGGTTGAATAAAATGAGGCTTATACCTCTATTGGGTGGTCATTATTTCACATAATGTGCCACCTTACCCGCATGTTATGCAAATATGATATATAATACAGGCAAACACTAAGGGATTAGGTATCTCGCAAGTTCAAAACCAGTGCAGAAAAACGAGGATTCAGAAGAGAAATCGTAGATGAGATTCCTATCCCATCGTACCCTAATCTCCTCCTTGAGTATGAGTGACGGCTTAACGAGCTCACCACTCTTTCAGTCCTTGAAATGACAGGCGCTGCAAGCTTAGCCCTCGCCATTAAATTGGGAGGATAAGACCATAGTCCGGCCTTTCCGGATGTTTCAATCCCGAGTTGGCTATGCTGCCTTTAGGCCATGCAACGAGGTTCCTACAGCGTGGTTAAATAAGAGTGTTGTATCTATGTCGCTCCTTGCAAATTAACTGCACGCATCATTGTTCTTTCGAAGATGATGGTGACAATTCTTACAAATGGAGTTTCATGAAAAGCTCTTTCACAAAAGTGGTTTCACGCGCTATAGTAGGTTAAGCAGTATTACACTTTTGCTATTATTACAGTGTTTTCCATGATCGTGATGTTTCGGTGTAGAAGTAATGCCCCTACTTGCATAGCATCTCACCAACGTATCGGTACAAGCATGGCGATTTTATGGTCATGTGAAATCGGGACAACTGGTACCTGCACTATTTAGTGCACGGACAATTTGGCACCCCTATTGTTGAAACTACTGTAATGTTCACCATTGTGAAACAATTTCTCGTGTGGTGTAGTGACAGCATCATCATATGTTATAACTGTACAATTTTCCTATGCTGAATGATGGTAGGCCCCCCCCCCCCCCCCATAATGTATTTGGACATAGTAGCATGCGACACTTATTAAAAACGGCACTAGCTGTGTACCATGTTTGGATTTATGCATACAAAATGCGCAGTTCCCGCTTGTGAAAGTTGCTCAGATGCTGTGATGATTAGTATGTAAGGTTACTTCGTTGCAGCGTCTTATAATAGAACGGCGTTCAAGACCTCGTTGTTTAGAGAATACTGTCTTTATGGGGAGGTAAAGTACATACCTGGCTATGGCAGGTCACATCACCTGGCACTGATTGTTCCACTGTGTGACGTCACGAGGCCACGAAAGAGCAGAGTTGGCAGGCGCTGTCAGCAAGGTCCGCTGGTTTTACGTGGGAGGGCGGAGAGAACTGAACCTATTAGAATCCTTGCATGCCATGTCTGGTATGCTACTGCCAGACGTTGCAAGCACATTCACATGTATCGATCAAGTATTCCTGGTGGATGTTAGCCTATGAATGTATTCCAGTGAGCATCCGCAAAACTACTAGAAAAAATAAAAGTTTTGGATAAATTAGTAGGAGAGCGCATGATCATGCACGAGGACCTGCGAGTGGAGCCTGCAAACTCAAGCCATTAATCTTGTCGCATAGTACTTTTATAGACATACTGAATAACGGTTTCTAAATGTTATTATTGCGAAAGCAATACTTCGCCATGTCTAATCGCTCCTCGCTGTGTGCCGTGTCCGTGTCAGTGTCTGTGGTCCTCTGGCAGGAGATGCCAGCTTGGGTCTCTCGTTTCACATGGGACGGTTATGCCAGAACCAGCCTGCCAGGACCCTGGCACTCACGTTACACCATAGGCCACAAAGATACGTTCATACGACTTCATTAAAGTGGGGCTTTATTCTGGGCTGGGGAAGGAGAAGAAGAACGCTCGGTGACCTGCAGCTTTCGCTTCATATTCGGTTCAACAGCGTTAAACCCTTCTAAATTTTGTTGTTGTCATAGTTGCTTGGCTTGATGAGTTTTGATGAGACCTGTGATAGCTTAAAAGCTTGTGTGAAAAGTTGAAAAAATGTTTAAAGGCTCGCAATAGATGAACGTGTCGCTAACATTGCTTAGCTGGTGGTTTGCAATCCTAACAAACATGAAAGACATTACTTGGGGTGCTTAAACACTGCGTTATTTATTATTGTATCGTAACTGTGCTAAGGTGCTGTCCTAAAAAGCAGAATCATTGTACTAGAAATGCGCTATTTGTGCACTTGCTGACAGTGGACCAGGCACAATGTTCGGATGCCAATCATTGCTGCAGGGAACGTGGATCACCATGAGCAACGATGCAGGAGGATCCATGATGTTCCTTTTACTTGCTATAGGAGGCGTTTCAAAATAACTAGATGTGCAACAAACTCTTAGGCGAACTGCCATGTTAATGAGCATTTGTGCTGCCAGTGCGGCGTCAGTGCAACCTGCATACACGTTTTGCACTACACATTTCCAGGCACGCACGAACTAATCATAAAGTGCCCCGCCATGGTGTGGAGTAGATATGGCGCTCGACTGCTCAGACCAAGGATGCGGGATCAATTCAAGGCTGTGGGGGCTGTTATATGATGGATGCAAAAGGCCAGGCGCCCGTGTGCTCAGTGCAGGTTAAAAAACTAACTCCATTTGGTTGAAACAGACACTGCCCTCCACTATGGCCTCTCACATTGTCTTATAATCCAAAACAAATTAACATAACAAACATAACAAAACAAACTTAACATAAAGGCTGTTAGGCACACCCTTTGTCTTTGGGAATGTAAGAATGAAATCACGCCTTGAATCATAAGTATGCTGCTAGCAGGTTTTCCGAACATGGCCTTCATGGCATTCATGAACGCCTAGATAATATTGTTACGGTGAAATAGCAAAGGGGTGTTTATTTACAGTGATATGGCAGTGGGATAAGGCGAAGCCTACTAGCCCCAGGCACCAACGCTTTTTCCTCTTCTTCTCCCAGACCAGCACAATATCTTTCCTCGTCGTCAGTGGCGTGACATTTCTCCCCTACTCAGCCTAAGCCCCCTGGGCGTGTTCGTGAGTCGTGCGAGGCTGACAGGGCTTCAAGCGGGCAACATGACATAGTTCGGGTTTGGCAGACCGACGACCCGATGCTGTCAGGCGGGCTATTGCATAAGTTAAGTCACTGATGCGTTTTACAACCATATATGGGCCGTCATAGTGGGCCAAGAGTTTTTGATGTAGGCCACGGCACCGAATTGGACGCCACAGCCAGACTAAATCACCTACAGAGTACGTGACCCGCCGGTGACTGGCATCGCATCGCACTTTAGAACGTTCTTGTGAAGCACCAGACCGTAATCGAGCGATTCTCCGAGCTTCTTCGGCGAGACAGAGGGTCTCAGCTAGCCAGGGGTGTTCACGGCTTGTGAAGGGCAGGATAGTATCCAGGGAGTAGCGTGGCGGTCTGGCATAGAGCAGGAAAAATTGACTGTACCCATCGTCTCATGCGTGCCGGTATTAACGCATACGTGATGAAGGGTAGTATGGTGTCCCAGGTATTATGCCCTGCGTCTACATACATGGCTAGCATGTTGATAAGTGTTCCGTTGACGCGATCAGTCCAGTCATTGGTCTGGGGATGGCATGGCGTCGAGTGTCGGAAAGTTACGGCGCATAAACGCATGAGCTCTTCAACATCAGCAGTGAATTGTCGGCCTCGATCAGTGATGACAATTCGTGGCGGCCCGTGTCGTAAGATGACTTAGTGCAGCAAGAAAAGCGACATCTGATGCGCCGTAGCAGATGTAAACGCGGCGGTTTCACAGTAACGTGTGAGAGTCCACGCAGATTACAATCCAGCGATTTCCATCCACGGACTTTGGAAACGGACCTACGAGGTCAATGCCTATTTGATCAAGCGGAGCTGTCGGGGTCTTCACAGGGTGCAGCAAGCCAGATGTAGTTGCAGTTGGACGTTTGTGGCTTTGGCATTGCTTGCAACTGGCAACGTATTGTTCAATCGTCGAGCGCATTCTGGGCCAGTAAAATCGTTCTTGAGCACGGTGGAGTGTTTGAACCAATCCCAAATGCCCAAAAGTTGGATTATCATGCATAACACGCAATACGTCCGTGTACAGCGTCTTGGGAACTGCGAGTAGGTATCGCTGGCCGACAGGCGAATAACTCTGTTTCCATAGGAGGCCATCACGCACACAAAAACGGCTTGTAGGTAAGCTGGCTTGGGCGGCCGCAAAAAGAGGCTGCAGACTGCTATCATTTTGCTGTTCCGTTTTGAAAACATTCGTGTCGGGGAACGTTGGCTCGAGGGTCGATATATAATTGTCGAAATCGTCACTGTCAGGTCCAGTCGTGGCCATTGGCATCCTAGAAAGACAATATGCGTCTGCATGACGCCTCCCGCTTTTGTACACCACGGCAAAGTCATATTCCTGAAACCGGAGGGCCCAGCGTGCGAGGCGACTACATGGGTCTCGAAGGTTCCGCAGCCAACAGAGTGAATGATGGTCAGTTACGACAGTAAACAAACGTCCGCACAAATATGAACGGAAACGCTGCACAGCGAAAACTACAGCCAGGCATTCCTGTTCGGTGACTGTGTAGTTTCGCTCCGGCTTGCTCAGGGTACGACTTGCGTACGCGATAACATGCTCACGTTCATCGTGCCGTTGGACAAGGACGGCCCCGCGACCAATTCCACTAGCGTCCGTGTGAACTTCTGTCACTGCAGCAGGATCGAAGAGACGTAGGATAGGTTTCGATATTAAAAGAAACTTCAGTTGACGAAATGACGCGTCGCAGTCTGGTGTCCAGTCAAAAGTGGAGTTTTTGTTGAGAAGGCACGTCAATGGGGTAAGCGACGTCAGCAAAGTGATGTATAAAGCGTCTAAAATAAGAACACAACCCTAGAAAACTGCGCGACTCCTTCACTGTCTGCGGGGTTTTAAAAAACTCAACAGCGGCAGTTTTCTGGGGATCCGGCATTACACCATCACCATTGACAAGGTGTCCTAGCACCAGCGCTTGGCGCTCTCCAATGTGGCACTTTTTCGAGTTTAGAATTAGGGCAGCGTTGTGCAGACAATTCAAGATGCGTACTAGACGGTCATTGTGTTCTTGGAAGGATTTCCCAAATATAAGGACATCGTCCAAATAGCAAAGACAAATGTCCCATTTTAAGCCGCACAAAACTGTGTCCATAAAGCGTTCAAATGTGGCTGGCGCATTACACAGCCCAAGTGGCATAACATTAAACTCATAAAGGCCACCTGGCGTTACTAAGGCTATTTGTTTCTTATCCGCAGGGTCCATTGGAATTTGCCATTAGCCAGATCTGAGATCAAGACAAGAAAAATGGGACGCACCAGAGAGGCAGTCGAGGGCATCGTCTATGCGAGGAAGATTTTTCGTAGCAGAATTTAGACGCCGATAATCGACGTAGAATCGCCACGAACCGTCTTTTTTGCGTATAAGAATAACAGGGGCAGCCCAGGGGCTAGATGACTCCTGTATCACCTTCTTCCGTAGCATGTCCTCCACTTGCTCATAAATGATTTTGCGCTCAGATGGGGACACGCGATATGGCTTTTGATGAATGGGACGAGCCGAACCAGTGTCGACAGTATGATGGATCCGATGTGCAGGGCGAGATGTCGGTCCATCTGTTTGAGAAAAGTCAAACATAGGTGAAAAGGGTAGAAGAATATGCACAAGAGTACGGCGTTGAGGTGAGCTGACATCGGCGCTGATCATACGGAAGATCAAAGTTTCATCGGCAGGCAGAGGTACGGTGGCACTCGTAGCATCTGTGACCAAAGCAACCACGCGGGGCGCATCAGGTCCACAGGAGGCAAGCTTCAATCCCGTTGGTAAAACTGCGGGCTCGGACGATGGATTCATTGTCCATAACGAGGCACTACCGTGATGCACGGAGATCATAGAGTGAGGGATAATAACATTTTTCTTCAGGCATGCTGAGTGAACTGGGTGCACCACGACCTGAAATGAATCTTGGTCAAGAAGTGGAGCAGACACGGGGACAAACATGGCAGACAAAGGTGGATAATACTGAAAACTGTTTCTTAATTACGGCCACTTTCAAAAAGAGTCGGCAGATGCGAGTCGTCAAAATGAACCTCTTGACTTCGGCAGTCTACGGTAGCGCCACAAAACTTCAAGAAGTCCATTCCTAAAATGATGTCATGCATAGAGTGGGGTAAGACTGCGAATTCGGCTTAAAAAACCGCACCACCCACAGAAACTTGCGCACTACACACACCCAGTGGCCGCAACGCCTCTCCACTCAGACCACAAAATGTTGAAGCGCGGTGATATTCAAACATCACTTTGCGTCCAAACAAGTGCCTAAATTGATTACTCATCACAGACACAGTCGCACCCGTATCTACCAAAGCTAATGTACACACACCATCAATGAACACACGAATTTTGTTTTTGAGCATTATAGTTGGAGGGATGTTGGCACACAGCACATTTCCAGCGGCCTCACCCCCATTGGTCGCGCTGGTTAGTTTTCCTGCTGAGGCGACATGGAGCGCCGCCGCGGTGATGGAGAATGACGCGCACGGAAGGCGGGTGGAGGAGTAACACGTCTATCAGATGCAGGGGAGTGGTCGCGGAGATTCTCGTTATGGATGTTGCAGTAATACCCTAGCTGAGTATTTGATTGCTGTAAAACGGGATGTATTGTCGATTGTTGGGTACTGGAGTGGAGAAATATGGGAGAAGCCTTCGCCCTGCAGTGGGTATAATCAGGCTGATGATGATGATGTTGTTGGAGGCGTCGGACGGTTATAGCGAGGTGGGAACCTACTGTGGCAGTACCTGGCGATGTGACCTTCGACGCCGCAGCGGTAGCATATCGGCGGGGAAGGTAGAAACTGCTGTTGTGGATAAGAGCAAGGAATAGCTGGGCGCGTCGTAGGTCTGGCTGCATGCTCATACTGCTCAGGAATCCTGGTAGATCGAGTGGAAGATCTATGTGCACTTGGGGCGACGTCATGCCTTGGGGCGCCAGGCATCGGCGCATTCCGGTTGGCGAAATGTATAGGAGGATAGTCAACAGAAGCTGCAACTTCAGGAGCTTGTGCGAAAGGCTGCAGTGTAATCGCTTGTGGTGATGAAGCCGGCCGTCTAGATACCCTCTGGACAGAGACCTCAGCAGATTCGTGCAGGGGAAGTGGGTTGAGCCGCAGGAGTTCTTCCCGCACGATTTGCCGGATCGTCGACGGAAGATCTAGTTGGGCATGGTCATCAAGGCTGGCCACGGTAGCACGTTGGTCAGCCGCCCAAATTTTGGCGCAATACGACGCGTTTTGAGAGCTTGAAAAGCGTGGATGTGTTTAATAACATCGGAGACGGTTTCAAGAGTGTCTGTGGCAATTAAAAAGTTGTACACGTCAGCCGCGATGCCCTTCGAAATGTGGCCGACTCTGTCTTCTTCGGGTAAGTTGGAATTCACACATTTGCACAATCTGAGGATCTCTTCTGTATAAGTGGTACTAGTTTCATCCGGAAATTGAGCTCTTTGAGTAAGGTCTGCTCAGTGTCACCGGTTAATAATTAGAAGGGATTATTAACAATGCGCCCTTAACGGTGCACACACTCCCAGACACCCTTAGAGTGAGTGGGGGTAGCTGTTCCGGTCGCAAAGGAGATGCCCTCGACCTGAGTGGCAAGCTCAGACGGAATTCAACTACCTTGTAGTGACAGAAGGAGGTAGTCGTTTGGTGCCCAGCGGTCGCCGGTTCAAGCCAGAGTAAGGGTTGGAGCCAGAAGTAACAAACAAAACAAACTTTATACACAGCAAGAGACGATACAGAGGAATGCACAAACCCTAGAATTGCACAGACGAGAGGTTCACAGAAAACCAAACGCTAAACATGCAACTAAGGAGGTCTTCAATAACACAGATGAAACAATAGAGTCACATAAACAAACGCCAAATCGTTCACCGGGCACTGTTGCAGTCCGACGCCTCGAGAGTCACGATGTGGTCGTCATGCAAGACGAGCGCCGCTCCCTCGCAAGTCCGTGGGCTTGCCAGCAGCGGCTGATTCCCGGGAGTCCAGTCGAAGCACTGGCGAACACGCCGCAACCACTGACTGACTGACAACTCAAGCGGCGCGGTCTCTTTAAATAGGGCGCGCCGCGTCTGTCTGTTAACACGCGCCAAACCTAGCGCGCGCACAGACACTGTGCTTCGCTGGTTAGAGCGCTCTCTCTTCCTCCCGTCGAGCAGCGCGTCGTCATTGGCTATGTTCCGTAGAATGTTCTCGAAAGGTCTGGCACATTCCAGTCCGATGAACCACCGTCATCCCTGGGCAATGGGAAAGAGGGTGACGGGAACGCGTACAAAGCACGGTGTAAGAATACGCGCTCTCTCGTGCGGGGAAGGAGGCTTTTCTCTCCATGCGGCGCTGCACGGGCCTCGCGCTGCGCCGGCTTGATAAAAATGTGCGCCGATTTTATTACACTCAGCCCGACTTTTGCTCGATACAGAGTCACCAAAACGCTGTTTTATCTCGGTGGCAAAACGTTCCCAAGTTGTCAAATTGTCCTTGTTATTCTCGAACCAGGTCATAGCCGTGTGAGTTAGAAAGAAAACGAAATTTGTGAGCATGGTGATAGGGTCCCACCGGTTGTACCGACTAACTCGTTCATAATGAAGTAGCCACTTCTCAACGTCCTCACCTTCTTCTCCAGCAAACGGTCCTGGTTCCCGGTAAGGCTGGCAGGGAGTAGAGCTGGAGGGGCAGGCCTGTCACCAGCCTGGCTTGCAGTGTCGCGGCTGGCATGGTTAGATTCGGTGTGGTCCATGATGGTTGGAAACGGTGGCAGTCCAGCAAGGCGGGGACTACGTCGAAACTCAAGTTGGTCTTGCTGCGCCGTACTTAGGGATCGAACGGAGCACCTTCCGCCAAGTTGTTACGGTGAAATAGAAAAGGGGTGTTTATTTACAGTGATATGACAGTGGGATAAGGTGAAGCCTACTAGCCCCAGGCACCAAAGCTTTTTCCTATTCTTCTCCCAAACCAGCACAATATCCTTCCTCGTCGTCAGAGGCGTGACAATATATTACTGACATGTTTCTCCAAACGCCGCTAAAGGAACAGTCAGTAATTTCATATTGTGTTGGTGATGCCTATTTCCTACTTAAGCGTACTCTTTCTGTAGCCCGACAACTCGTAGAAGCCATTTCTATCGTACTGTAAAAATGTCTTGCAACTAGCGCTCCCCTTTATTTTAGCTTTAGTGCATGCGGACTATTCGAGCTGCCTAAGATAACACTATGCCGACTGCATCTTTTTGATGCTTTCCTTGAAGAAGCTTGCAGTCTTGCAGCAGGCATGCTACCACGTATCGCAGCCATGAGTTCCGCAATGCGAATGCTTCGTGAAAGAGTCCGGGGCAGCGGGAGTGGATAGCCAAAACGCTCATCTGGAGTCGCAGATCTGAAGAAAACAGTCATTGAGCATTAATTGTTGGCACGGCAGTCTGTAAATTTATTGCTCATTCCTTTGCACACTACTCTCCTTCTAGCTGCTAGAGCATTCTGCACAGAGAAAGATATTTGTTACTACACCATCTAGCTGATTTCGTAATCTCTGACATGTAAGCAATGTATACGCGTCCTAATGCTTTTTCATTTGTGTGATATGCGTAATTTGCACTGCATCATGTATGCAGTACCTGTCTGCACATGCAGCTAAATATAAAAGGTATCGGAACTTCGAGTTCAATAAGTTATGGAGCAACACTCATGAAAATGCGATATATACATTGAGTTAAAATGTGCTTGTGTGCAGGCTGCCGTGTTTTGCAGTGAGAGTACTCGAGTGAAATCTTGTGGGTAAAAAACGCAAGTGTTCGTACTGAATATACTTGGCAATATATTTTTAGTGCTGTTCAGTAATAGTGATGGTCATGGTGGTGCACCCACAAATGACAGCTTTTGCTTATCTCCCCCGTCTGTCGTGAATTTCTGGCCCGCCTTGTGAATGATATGTGACATATTTTGTTTTTGAGGGGTTCGTAATGCGGTCCCAGATCATCAAGGCATTATGTGGTGACGGCGACCTGGTGCTGATGTTTCAGACGCAGAATCACCGCTGGGTCCATAGTGCCAAGCCAGGTTGACACTGGCGTTTTCTTTTGCTGGTTAGGTTCCAGGTGTGTCCCGTACGCGGCGACTTTGCATGGACTCCCGCTGCGTCAATAAAATACAAATCGCCGGTGTCGCTTGTGATTGGGTCTGCGGTCTGTTGTGTTGCCTGGCGCTCACCTTGCGGCTGAGTGACCGTGGTTTCGCTATATGATTTACGTGGCGCAGTTTCAGATGACGCTAGGAATGACGACAGAGGTGACCTACAGTCGCCCACAGGTTTGGGTGCATCCTCTAGGAAAGGGTAGGCGCACCGTAATTTCTGGCGGTACTAGGTAGCTACAAAACGCTTCTCGATACAGTTGATCGGAAGAAATAAATACGTAGACGTTTAAAATGTTTTTTCACCAGACCCAACCCTCAATCACATAGACTTGATGCAACGCTAGCTTGCCCATAATTCAAACATCCTTTAGCCAAGTGAAAGGAGAAAAAGAATACATACCTCAATTTTTGACCAGTAAAGTATGCATAATGGGGTAAGTGCCGCTACCTGCCGATCTGAAATTGGAGCACCCAGTAGCGTGTTTGAGCGTCGATGAATTCGCTGAAAAAACAACTCAAAACTTATTTATTCACCTACTGAAATTTGTTATTGCCTCGCACAGTTAGTAGGAAACCAATTGGAAAGAAAATTTTCAGCATTGAGTCGGCAGTGAGACCGTGTGCGTTGGTTTATTTAAAATGCCCTTAATAGGTTATTCTCTCATTTGTTAACAGTGGTCATTATTGTCTTCCTCCATAGCCTAGAACGCATGACCAGGTGAGTTCAATTTTCTTCATATAGATCGTATATTGCGTGTAGTGCCATTGTAACAATAGTTACAAAAGTTACCTTCAACATTGTGATATTGGACATTCGCAGGACGTTCAGTGACAACTTAACACAAATACAGGCACGACCGCCTCTACCATCCTGATCTTTCCTGTGTGACCAGTAGCTACTCACACCAAAGCCGCTGCCATATTGAAGTCCCTAACAGTATTTCTGTAAAAACTTTGGAAAAGGTCATTCGAATTGGAAAGCTCTTCCTACTACATGATCTTGTTTCTCACACGAGTACAACAGGTGTTTATAATCTTCACTCACAGGGTTCTATATAGCATGGTTATCCCCATCTAGCAGGCAGCAGCTGGATGCTTTTTGCATGGTTTCGACTTACACCTAAAATTTTGCCGCGTATTTTTTGAGCAAAAGGCTTCTTGTCACACTTGTAAAGAAACGCAGAACGCACTCTGTGCCCAGTATCTGCGCTAACCACATTTCGTCATCGATGAACAATATATGCTTGATAAAACCTATAACGATGAGTTCGTGGTTTAATTTGGAGTTCAGCAGTCAGTAGCCAATCACACCACAGCTTAGCGGATGCGCATGTTAATGCTCAATGTGACGCCGGCTCCTGTTCAAGGCGGCTCAGCGTTACATTAAACGCTAGGACCAACGCCCCATGAGTATGGCAGAAGGCAGCATAGATGTAATCGGCACACGACACCTGGTTCACCAGTCATCGTAAAAGCTGCTGCGTCCTCTGGCATGAAACAGCGCCCATGATGTCAATTGAAACGGTTCTTATCTGGTGGAATAAAGTTGTTGTCAATGAATGCATGAATGAATGAATGAATGAATGAATGAATGAATGAATGAATGAATGAATGAATGAATGAATGAATGAATGAATGAATCAATCAATCAATCAATCAATCAATCAATCAATCAATCAATCAATCAATCAATCATCTGTCAGTGAGCCAGTCAGTCAATCAGTGACACAGGACGGTGCTACGGAACGTAGAGACAAGCTGTGAATGCTTCTTGCGGTAAGACTGGTTGATCTTCCACTTGTTACTGCCTGCGCCATCCATTCACAGCCTCTTCTATTGCGAGAATAGCTTCTACACCTGGGCCCATCTGGTCGTGGATAGCAGCTGTGGCTTGCAATTTACTGCTTCTGAAGAGGGAGCAGTTTACACTCCGCTTTGGCCACATGCTTTGTCTTTTTTTGGCTTCGAGCAGTCTAAATCCGAGTGACACATACAACTGTCAATACATTTGCCTGTTCGGGAAATCGGCCGTAGATATAAATCAGAAAGTAACCTGCACATTCAGTGGACCCTGCTAGCAAAGGCTCCATAAGAGCAATCGTACCTGCTCACATTTCCGTCCATGTGTCGAGGTGAATCATGCGCAGCTGCGCGAACATCCGCATAGTCACAGTATTCCTAGAAACGCACTTACCTTTCAGATCCGCATTTTTTTCCCATGTGACAGACTCTCTACACCTTTTGCCCACGCAGCTGTTCTTTCCAGTTGCAAAAGAAAGTTCTTTACTGGCAGTAATATGTGCTTTGAGTCAAATGAAGATCCGCATGCCGTGCATGCGGATCTACTGAGCATGCTTTTTTGCTAACCTCCTTGCTTTATCTAGCATCCACCTCCGAATAATAGTTCTGCGTCACATGTAAAAAATTAGTTATGGTTTAACTGTGGTTAACTCTAATTAAATTGCGATAGTAACGGCGGAAGCTTCTTTTGCCTCCTACATTATTCCCTATCCCGTTCTATCAGTGTAAGGGGCTACATTATTGGGAAAACTTAAACTCTTCTTTTAAGTTACCAGCCTTCTTTTTCTTCTTCCTCCTCCTCCTCCTCCTCCTCCTCCTCCTCCTCCTCCTCCTCCTCCTCCTCCTCCTCCTCCTCCTCCTCCTCCTCCTCCTCCTCCTCCTCCTCCTCCTTTTCCTCCTCCTCCTCCTCCTCCTCCTCCTCAGCTGTTGAAGGTCAAGCGTAGCGTCCGCTGGGGATACGCGATGGCTCGAAACATGGCACAATACTGCGCCAGGTTTTATTGCTATCGCAATAAAAGTTAAACGAATCGATACACGACCTACAACAAAACATTCGACTATAAGCATTGTGCACCGCTTCAGGCAACAGCCTAGCGGTTGTCTTCGGATGTCTTTTCGGGATTCAAGCTGCCGCCACTGGTGCGTCGCTGCGAGTATCATCGACTGTTCGGCGGCAATTCTCGCCCCCTTTTTTTTTGTTCGTGGGGATTTCTTCTAGGGCGGCCTCAAGTGTAAATTTAATTTAGGGTGAATCTTTGTGTAAAAGCGAAAACATTGATGATTCTGCAGCCATCTAGGAAAAACTAATACATTGCATAATGAATGATAATGCATAAAAATGCATAAGGCCGTTTCTCATAGCCTGAGTCGCTTCGGGACGTTAAACATCACAAACCAAACCAACTTCCTACGAACAAAGGCTAAATGACCAGATGCAATGTTCAGCCTCGATTTATTGTGTGTATGCTGCATTGGCTCTTTAATTAATTCAAGAAATTTTCGTCGTTTTCGCTTTGTTTGCTGTTAACAATCTCTTGGCTTTACGAGCTCATTTTATATATGCGTGTAGAAACGCCCTCGACCAATATATGAGACATTCTGCGCCCCCCCCCCCCCCGCCTCTACATTGAGGCAGCACCTCTCTCTTTAGGTATGTCGCTTCATCGGCCGTATTCACAAGACCAGATGTTAACGCGATGTTGCAAGGGTCCCGTGTCGCGCAAAGTGCGGTGTCGGTTTTGAAAGTTGTTGAGTTTAAAGCCGTTTATTGGATATGAAGGCTCATGGACATAGATGGGGTTAATCGGGATTAGGCAGATTCTTCAGTGCTTGCAGAGGTCGTCCCTCAAATCAAATTGCTCTTAGCAGGCCACTAAGCGAACCATACTTGGCAAATAAAGAAAAATATCGATGGAACAATCAAATTTAACAACTGGTTTATTCACGCTGAATTTAAGGATGTTGCGTAATGAAAGGAACACACCTGAGGGGAAATGAACACTGAGTCGTCTTTCAAGGGGGGTAGAAGTCAAACCCACAATTTCCGTGTAGCTCGAGAGACACGCTGCTCATTGGTGACGACGGTTCGCTGGTTCAAACTGAATAAAAGTAGGCCTACAGAATGCTCGATGCGAACAGGTTCTGACCACAAAACCCATGTTCTGATATTAAATATGATGCTTTATTTAGCACCTACATATTTGAACCATGCATTGTTGTAATTTTTTCACTTCGTTTACACTTGTGTCGTTTTAAGCAACTTTGTTTATTGTGTAGCAAAACAAGGAACCAGTACAACTTCGTTAAGAGGGAGTAAAAGCTCGTAAAAACGCCTGCTCATCATTGGGGCTCCCCGTTCGTTGTGACCGCTTCCCTTTTCTCTCCGGTCCGAGGGGTCCGCGGTCCTCACATCCCTGTCTTGGCCCCTCTCTCGCGGCATCCCGCAGAGGGTCGCCCGGGGAGGAGCTGTCGCCAGCCATAAATAACTTAAAGGCACCAGGTTTCTGTTAGGCGAAACACTTTTACACACAAGGGGAATACACATGTCAAGCGTACAAAAAAAAGAAAAAGGAGAGAAAAACGTAATTTTCAACACTGCTCCCTCGAATAAGCTGGCTCATTCTACGTTTCGAACAACTTTAAGGTGTACAGTAGCTGAACAGAGCATCGTGTCTTCTTCCATTGCGACATCATGGCCTCACAAGAGCGAACGTTTTCGTCGCGTCCAACATTTATGGCAGCGATGATCCCGCTCTTTCAGAGCATTCGCGGTTGGTTCTTTTCGGCCGGAACAACATCCCCTACTCAAGGATTCGCGGAATTGATTCGCTTAGAGGCGCACGCAGAGCGCAGCTGCCCCAAGTATTCTTTCTGCCATGCCTGCCAAAGGAAATGCAACAGCTGGTCTCTTTTTTTCCAGAACGCACGCAGCGAAGCCGCGGGCGTTTCGATGGCTCATGGTGGTGACGATGACGGTAGAAATCCTATTGGGCATTCGACGCTCACCACGTGACTAGCTTGACAAAAAAAAAAAAGAGGCCCATGTTGCGACTATCACACTGACAGCTCACCATCTCTCTTATTACATTCATATTTTGTACTGGTAAAGCTTTCAAACATTCCCTTGTATCGCTCGTTCCTGCTTCAAGTTTTGACGCGTTGCTCTGATGGTAGTCGAGCGGTTGTTCTTGAAGCTTATCGATGCGTGCTTTGCAGATGATTAGCTGGGCAACACAAACGACCAAAGTTTGAAACAGCTATATGCGTCAATTCAGCATGCAAAAATAGCGCATTGAAAAGCAGCACGGTAACAAAACCGCACGCGACAAAACAGCATACCGGATATAACGTCGCAGAAACAAAACATCATCATCATCATCAGCCTGATTATACCCACTGCAGGGCGAAGGCCTCTCCCATATTTCTCCACTTAACCCGGTTCTGTGCTAGCTGCATCCACTTGACCCCTGCGAACTTCTTAATCTCATCCGCCCACCTAACTTTCTGCCGCCCCCTGCTACGCTTTCCTTCCCTTGGAATCCAGTTTGTTACCCTCTGCGACCATCGGTTATCCTCTCTTCGTATTACACGTCCTGCCCATGTCCATTTCTTCTTCTTAATTTCTACTAGAATGTCGGTAACTTGAGTTATTTCTCGACCCACTCTGCACGGCTTCTATCTCTTAATGTTACCCCTACCATTTTTCGTTCCATAGCCCTCTGGGTTGTCAACTTAAGTAGAACTCTCTTGGTTAGCCTCCACGTTTCAGCCACATAGTTGAGTACAGGCAAGATGCAACTGTTGTATACTTTCCTCTTGGGGGATACCGGTAAAAGCTGCTAGTCATAATCTGCGAGTGCTTGCCAAATGCGCTCCATCCCAATCGTATTCTTCTTGTTATTTCCTTTTCGTGGTCCGGATCTGCGGTTACTACCTGTCCTAAGCAGACATATTCGCCTACTACTTCCAGTATTTCGCTACCTAATGTAAACTGCTGTTCCTTCCCGAGGCTGTTGAACATTGCCTTAGTCTTGTTTATATTGAATTTCAAGCCTACCTTTCTACTTTTCCTGTCTAGGTCATCAATCATTATTTGCAGTTCATCCCCCGAGTTGCTTAGCAAGGCAATGTTATCAGCAAATCGCAGATTACTGAGGTATTCTGCATCTACCCTTATCCCTAACTGCTCTCATTCCAATTCTCTGAATACTTCCTCTAAGCAAGCTGTGAATAGTACTGGGGAGATCGTGTCTCCTTGCCTAACCTCTTTCTTTATGGGGATTTTTTTTAGTTTCTTTATGGCGAACTATGGTTGCTGTGCGGCCACTATATATATCTTCCAGCACTTTCACGTACGGCTTGTCTACCCCCTGACTTCGCAATGCCTGCATCACCGCCGAGGTTTCAACTGAATCAAATGCTTTTTCGTAATCAATGAATGCTATGTATAAGGGCTGGTTATATTCCGAGCATTTTTCTATCGCCTTATTGGATGGTATGAATATGATCGATTACCGTTTCCGAAACCCTGCTTGATCCTTTGCTTGATTGCAGTCTAAGGTTGTCCTGATTCTATTAGCGATTGCCTTAGTAAATACCTTATACGTAACAGACAGTAAGCTGATTGGCCTGTAATTTTTAAGCTCCTTAGTGTCCCCTTTCTTGTGAATGAGGAGGATGAGAACAAAACAGTACGGTGATAAACAACACTGGGAAGAAAGATGAGGATGTTATAAGTAGCGCAGCCCAGCACGGTACAGCATGGCAGAAGCTAGAATAGCAGCTTGGACATGTTGGTTATGCATCTTGAGGTAACAGCGCGGAACGTGGAGGGGAGCACTAGATTAGAAGACGACACAACAAGTGCTGTGTGTCGTCTTCTAATCTTGTGCTCCCGTCCACGTTCCGCGCTGTTACCTCAAGATGGCAGAAGCGCTGAATTATCATACTCGTGACCACGAAGGTTAAAGACAACGCATACAGCAGCGGAGTTTGGAGTTAAACATTCTTGTTTCTGTTGCTTAAATAAAGAATACGGTTATGATTTGATACTTGAATAAATGCAAAGCTTGTTGAGTGGGAGGCGACAAGGTGAACGTTTTTGTTTGCTGCACAATAAAAAAAACGGGGTAGTCACTAAACATTTGAATAGAATTGAAAGATGCGCGAGTTGGAGGCTTTTCGAGACGCGACTACGGCATAGTGCTCTAATTAAAGGGTCAGCAATGCTGATACATTCGCGTTGGCCTTGATTTAAAAAAGGTCTTGGAACAATACATGAGTTTACCAGCATTTATCGATCAAAGACGCTAAACCATGGATGGTTTCCCCCAGCTACGTTTTTGTAGATAACCCCTTTCTAATTCTACATTGATTTCGGTTAAGCGGTTTATTATCTTCTATGAAATTCACGATGGTGCTCGAATATGATATGCCCTAAAATTTTAGATGCTGTAGAAGTCATAGAAATTGGGCGGTAGTTTGTCGAAATGCTATTGTCCCCAGATTTATGTATGAAAATTAATTTCGCAATTATCCACTGCGTAGGAAGATCGGCAGTATCCAATGATTTATTGTTATCAGAAGCAGGTATTTGGACAACCGTTCTACATGTCTTCTAAAACATTATATTGAAATAGTATTGCGGCAACTAAATTCTTCTCATCGATATGAAATCTCTGAACAACGAACGGTACCAGTACAAGGTATGTGAAGAAGACGGACCCCTCGTTAGACGCTGACGAAGAAAACCCATTCTGTCGTATTGCTATCGCGCAGAGTCTGCCTGGAGTAGATCGCGCCACTGCTCGACCACCTGCCCGACCTCGATGTCCTAAATAAACCTCCTTCTACATTTGGTGGAGGTGCGGTTTGATATCCTCGCCTCATCCTGAACTGTCGCACTCGCATGCTACCGGCAGCGCGTATGGTCGAAGACGGACACCCATCGGCCGCCCCGATGACCCCGCCGGTCCTCTGCTCCGGCTCCATACGCCAGCGACACTCCTTCGTAATTGGGACCATAGCCGAAGATACATGTATCTTCGATACTATCTTTAGACATATTTTGTGTATCGGCATTAGGAATCGTGTGCTGAAAATGAAAGAATCGGAGCATCGATATCGAAAATACATTTTTAAAGTAGCGTGTATTTTAACGATACTCGAGACTAAAGAAAACTTCAAACATTGAAACCGCTGCGAGAGTTGGGTTGACCGCGCTCACTCAGACGGCAGTACAGGCCCTGAGACAGCTCGGCTTGTGGTAACACGTGAGTTCCCTACAAATCTTCCGGCCTCTCACGTCAACCCCATTTCAAGATTTCCTTGCCTTGAAACTGAAGGCGGCCATTGTAAGGAGGCACTCACGAGGTGCTGTACTTTTGAGCACCGAGTGCGTGCCCCGAAGCTGCTAAGCCGTTAACAGACACACAGAAAGATATGAACAAAGCGGAAACGCTAGGTGAAAGTAGGCATCACACACACATCTGTACCCCTATCCGCGCTTCCCACCCGTTCCAAGCCTTAGTTCTCCAGAGATGCTATAAACCTCGAGTTTACTAACTACCATCCGGATGCTTGAGTCAACGCGGCTATGGTTTACTGTTCAGTTCAGTCGTTTAGTCGTGTCCGACTCTTCGTGACTCTATGAATCATATCACGCCACGCTTTGCGGTCTCTCACTATCTTCCTAACATCGCATAACTTCATCTGCAGCGCCTCGAGGATGCCATCTAACCATCGCGTTCGCAGCCTACCCCTTCTCCGGCGACTCTCAACCTTTCCCAACATCAAATCTTTCTCCAGCGAATCCTCTCTTCTCATCAGATGGCCAAAGTAGCTGAGCTTTTACTTTAGAATTTGACCCTCCAATGAGCAGTCAGGGTTTATGGTCGACAATATCGACTGATTTGATACTCTTACATACTGATAAAAAACATCTTCAATCAATACAGCACTGCAATGTGCTCGTGTGCGTATGTAGAGAGGCTTTTCTCATTTGTGTTGCTTTTATTACGCCCACATCGGGCTTTTTTCAGACTAAATACCGGTCAGCCATTTTCTGTTTCTTGTTATCATTCTAACTTCTAACAATCTGCAGAGCTTATACAGTTTGTTATCGCGCTGATGGCAGTATAACTGATCAGTTCTCCAAACGCACGCAGGTTGCACCGTTTAGCACAAATGAATTTATCGGATAAGTAAAGTGTAGTATGAAACGAAAAGTACCAGAATAAACAGAAGAAAAAATTCACGTGTATTTGTATGCATAGCCACTGCTCACAGGTCGGTTTGCATGAACAGCATTAGTTTGAAGAAATATTTCGCTAGGAGGCTAGTGGAAGCAATAGCTTCATTGCAACTGTGGCCTAAATTTATTGTGATGTTCTGACAAGGACAGTTGCCCAAATAGAGGAGCTGCAATAACACCGTGCTGGCGTATTCGATCGTTTAATCCCTTTAAAAAAAACTACGCTATAGAAATACTGTAAAGGTTCCAGTAGCACGGTTAAGTTCCCTGATGTCGCTAATCGTATTACCACCTTTATTATTTTGAGATTTCAGTGATGTATAAAGTATCGACGATACAGCATCGAGTACCTGCACCGAAACTCGATTTCAATTCTGTATCTTGTATCGGCATCGAAAATACAATTTTTCACGGTATCGAATATCGTATCGAAGATATTTTTTTGAAGTATCTTGCCCATCCCTGCCGACTACACTGACTAGGATAACTGGCTTCCTTCATACGAGCGAGTGCGTTCATACAAGTGGGACGAAGCCACTAGGTGAACAAACGTTATCTTTTATTTGACCGGAGTTGCGATCCTTTGGTATCGCAACTCCGGTCACGTGATCAAAATTGGTTGTATCAGGCACATACGTAAAAATGGCACTACAGGATCAGAAAAAAAAAATTCAGGTCGTTGTATTTTTATACATATTCTATGCTGAGGCATGCAAAAGTAAAGAAAAATAAAGAGCCTCTGCAGTAGTAATGTGACATTAGGCAAGGTTACACACTACGAGGTGTGGGCACGTTAGCAGTGGATTTTAATAAAACAAAAAATACAGCACTACACGTCGCCAGACGTTCCTTTTGAAAACATCGTCGTTGCTGAAGATACTGACCTTCCTGCGTGCTCTTTCGTTATTGTGCCCACCCCTTGTGCTTTTGCCCGCCATACCGATGTACGTTTCATATAGTTGCCCGTCTTTCTAAGCCACAAACGTCTTCCCCTTCCTTACGCCGTACTTTATATATCAGCTGGCCTCACCGGGCTATGGATTTCTCTTCTCCATTACATTCTCACTAGTGACGTAACAACCGCTTCGCAGCCCGCTGACTTGGCTGCCCTCGCACTGCCTGTTTTTTCGATGGACCAGACCTCCGCTCAATCGATGCCAGTCTTTCCGGGCCTCAACGCCTTGAACTTCTCGCACTGCTTGATCAGTTCTGTTCTTCATTCGACTCTTGCCAGTCCCCTTTGACCCTCATTAAGTGTCACCCAACGCTCTGACACCGGCGTCCATGTACCTCTGCTTCAGCGTCCTCAACATGTGTCTAACCCCGAGCGCCGGCATTGATGCCCAGATTCTCACTATGCTTCAGAATGGCGTGATTAGGACTTCTATTAGGCAGTGGTTCTACCGTGTTGTACTGGTGAGGATGAAAGACGGTTCTATTCGTTTCTGCATCGACCACCGTCGCCGTTCTATAAATAAAACCACGGGGAAAGACTTCTACCATTCCGCGTATCGATGATGCATGGACTGCTTACAAGGAGTTGAACTCTTCGCTAGATTTACGATTCTGCTTAATAGCCGAATCGTAAATCGTTAGCAGGAGAACATAGCTGCGGAAGATCGCCCTAAAATCGCATATGTCACCGATGAAGACCTCTGAATATAATTGTCATACCTTTCAGTCTCTTTAATGCACCTGCTACGTTGGAGCCTTTATTTGTTACGATTCTGCGTGGCCATAGAAGAAGACGTGCCTCAGTTACTTCATTAAAATTTCAGGTTGGGCTAGTCGGTAGTGGCCTCATGGCAATATCGTGGCCTTCTTGACAGTAGTCTTCTGTTTGGCATCGCATCGCTGACCTGAAACGCTCGACCGATTTTTGGAGTGGAACATTATGTCATCAAAAAAGACAGTTGCAAATGGCGTTTGTTGTCATCAGCTTTGAGGATACGTCGGCTCTCAGACAAGACGGACGAACTAAGCAATGAAATTTCGACGTCAGCGCGGTGCCACATGTGCTCGTTCCTTTTTTTGCGTACGTAAGTGCATTACTTTCTTTTCGTCCATGAATTGTCACCTGTAGCCTTTGTAAGCGCTTGGGAAACCAAAATGAATGCTTTCCAGCGCGCACATTACAAATATACAGCAGAAGGGACGGCGGGGAGCAGCGACGTGTAATGCTCTTGCCTAATGCAGCATGCGAAGTCACGCGAAGCAGTATGCCAGCGTTGAGGGACGGGATTGGCGTTGGGGACGTGAAGATGTGCAACTGGCAAGGAATGTACACATGCTGTATGCGCCCCTCAGGTGGAATGAGACGGAAGTAAAAAGGTGGAACAAGAGCGTCACGTAGGAAAAATAGCCTGGATGGATGAGCGAAATTGGTCTATGACAAAAAATAGCAACAGTTGTAGTCGCTACGATAAAAGGTTCTACTACACAGCACTGTAGCCCCTGCGGGATGAGTAACGTAGTCAAGTTTAGTTACGACTTCCGTCTAGGAATTTTAACCCAGGGATGTACGAGCGTTGACTGTTTAGTGGGAAGACGCATAGCCGGCTAAATGTTACAAAATATTGCGAAATAACACTGAGGATAGGCGTTGTGATGGGGCAGGGCGTTTTTTGTTATAGCCAAGGCCAGCTGGCTATGGAACATGCAGATATAAAAGCTGGCAGGGAAGTGCTTTTTAGTCACCTAGATCCTGCAGTCCTTCATCTCTCTCGCATCGTCGCACAATTGCGCTCGTTCAAAATGAAGGTTCTGCTTGTGTTCGCACTGATCATCGCTGAGGCCTTCGCCGCCAAAGGTGTCAACGAGCTGTGCGGTAAGCTCACATTTGCAATTGATTTCAACGGTTGCTACAATTCAATCCTGCTCTTAGATTTGCTCTTGCTGGCCTTGTGCTTGCCGATGAAACACTGAACCAATTTTTAGGTGCACAGTGGAATCGACCCGACATTTATGAGCAACTGCTCCGGGAGAATTTATGAATTTCTTTGCTCTGGCGGCGCATCCCATTTTCGCCTTTGTTCTTCGCGACATTAATATTTAAGAAATGTTTATCAAATAGCTAGTTCCTTAGCCTTCCAGCGTCTGAAATACCGTGAATGCAGTTCATTCCATCGGGATAGCCATTTCCCCCAAATTGGAACCTCACCTGACCTCTTCGGGAAACAACTACTATGTCGAGTGATAAACATAGTAGTTCATATGGATTTTATACAGTACAAAAACTGACCAGTAAGTAATAAAATAAGTTCTGAAACCTATAAGGGAATTCTGTGTGCGCACGAAGACCAGCTACTGCTATAGAAGAGAGAATTTGTATGCAATCGAATGGTGTTTACCTGGTTTGGCCGCTCATGATAAAAACCAGACCCGTCTGCGACGAGATTGCGGAGTAAAAGACGCCAATGCCATGTTTTCCGTACAAGGCAGCTGTGGCGCCATCTGCCGTCACTGGAAAAAAGCGCCATGGTTCAAAACGGTTCACGTTTTCGTAATGATGCCAAAATATGCCACTGCTGTCATTCGCCGAAAAATTAGCGTTCGCATCGTTTGCTCCTTCAGTCTCGTCCCCGATGGTTCTGCTTTCTCATCATGCGGGGTCAAACCATGCAAGCACAGCTGTAAGAATTGCTACGCTACAAAATGAACAACAACGCGGAAGTATTGTGCTCACTTTCAGTGCAAATAATCTTCCGGTTGGGGCAGGAGAGTTTTTAAAAATGATTCCGATAAAGTTGCAGAACACTGCGTAATTTATGCTTGCATTAAGCAGTTTGAAGCTCGTAAACTTACTTAGGTATCCAGGGACGTAATGTGCCGGTACATCATATCAGAAATAGTGGTACATCATATCAGAAATTTCACACAAATGTGAAATGCTGACACCTTTTCATTTATGTGCAAAGAATAATACTATTTGCGAACAGCATTCAACAGGCCCTTCGAACAAGGTCACGACGGCATTACATCTAGGCAGTTAGGAACAGTTAGTAAAATGACATCATTTTTGTGCCTCCGAACAGTTAACGGGTAAAATAGGTTCACGAAATAAATCACCCTTTTCCTGCATCCATGTAATGTGAATACTGGAGACGCCCATATGCATTGGAACATTAGAAAATACTGTTCAAACCTGCTTCTTTCCTCGGTTATTTCAGGGACACAGACACTGTTTTAAGAGAGCACGTGGGTGACTTGCATTTTTATATAGTCATTCTTCTTACAAGGCAAGCATCTATTTGCAATGACGCGGGATCGAATCCCGGTCTCGGCGGCCGCTTTTTGATAGGGGCGAAAAGTAAGGCACCCGTGTGCTGTGCGATGTCAGTGAGCGTTAAAGAACCCCAGGTGGACGAAATGTCCTAAATCCTCCACTACGGCGTCTCTCACTGCCTGAGTCGCTTTGGAACGTTAAGCCCCACATACCAAACCAAACCTATTTGCGCGGATGTTGACAAAATATTTCTGGTTATCTTTAGACAGCTTATCGACCGGCCTTAACGTGTTTATGCTTTTACCAATTTATACACCGACTCCTCAGACATTTCACAGACCCTCAGACGTCTTTAATCCTTCTTAAGGTCTGCAAGCTAGATTTGAGCCTAAAGCTGATTTAGTACAAGTCATTTTGTGTCATGTTCGCTGAGCGTTTCACACACACACACACACACACACACACACACACACACACACACACACACACACACACACACACACACACACACACACACACACACACACACACACACACACACACACACACACACACACACACACACACACACACACACACACACACACACACACACACACACACACACACACACACACACACACACACACACACACACACACACACACACACACACACACACACACACACACACACACACACACACACACACACACACACACACACACACACACACACACACACACACACACACACACACACACACACACACACACACACACACACACACACACACACACACACACACACACACACACACACACACACACACACACACACACACACACACACACACACACACACACACACACACACACACACACACACACACACACACACACACACACACACACACACACACACACACACACACACACACACACACACACACACACACACACACACACACACACACACACACACACACACACACACACACACACACACACACACACACACACACACACACACACACACACACACACACACACACACACACACACACACACACACACACACACGCGCGCGCGCGCACACGCACGCACACACACACACACACACACACACACACACACACACACACACACACACACACACACACACACACACACACACACACACACACACACACACACACACACACACACACACACACACACACACACACACACACACACACACACACACACGCCGCTCTGAATCGCAGGAGTAAATAGGTCATAGCTGCAAAAAATTTACTACAGTAGAGTGATGACATAATACGATATCATGAAGCAGAAATATACATCATTATTTTATGCTTTCCAGCCTTGAGTGACGACCAGATTTCGGCACTGGTTAACTGCATGGGAGACCACGTCAGTTCCGAGGTACGGTTCGTAATCAGTCGACTTTTTTTTTTGTACCAGCGCATTCAAATATGTCTAACATTTATAAATGATTATTTTCTATGCAGATTAAAGCAGAGGTGAAGGATTTTATCAACGAGCACGGTGACAACATTGTTGAAGGTATTAGGAATCTCTGCGAGGACAACGTCGACTTGGTAAGTAAACTATTTGGTTTCTTATGAACATGGCTCCCTTGGTTGGTTAACTCTTCTCAAAGTCGGAGGTCTCACGAAACACTGTACATGTTGCTTTTGATGTGATTACGGGAGTCTGTACAAATATTACGTTTACACAGGTAGTTAGGAAATATATCGAAATACTATGACTTAGCACGAGAGGAGTCTCTAGTGACAGAATGAGTTCACGGCATCGAGCAGAGGAAATGTTTGTCGATGGGATGAGGTCTTGAGGCGAACGCGCTGGGCTGAAATGTGCCTGTAGGTGTACAGAAGCGCAACTTTTAACATGGATGCTCGGCACTGGACTTCCAGAGACCGACGACAAGGCCTTGATTCTCTAAGATGAGTTGAGGGCACATAATGAAGTAACGATTAGGAAAAAGCTGTGGTGAATATTTCTTTCGCCGCTAGGCGCCCGGAATCTTCTGTGAACCACACCGGCGGCGCCAGATTTTGGCCAGCGAGCAAGAGCCGTAACTATTTAAACGTTTTAGAACTAAAACCATTCTATAAGTGCTCTGGTGATGATAATTTCTTTCTTTTTTACAGGATGAGACGATCAATAGACTTGCCAGTGTAAGTACATTTTGAACTAAGTTTTTGTTTTTTGCGCGCGTTCACAGTGCTGCGCTTGAGCAGTAGCCGAATTTGCTTGCGGTCTACCTTCCGTTCCGCGCGTCAAAAATAACTTTACATACAATTGCGCCATGTACAAGCCTCTTCAATGGCGGATATATCGACAAAAATGTGAAAATGGTGGGAGGGGGGGGGGGGGAGCATTGTTAACCCACAATTTGCAGCTTACACAACACGACCACGTAAACACACGTTTGGAAATTCTTCTAACAGAGCCCGTTAGTCGAGTCTTCCTTGCTAAGTATACCGGTCTGAATCAGCGAAAGTGGAGCATACGCTCCATGAACGTTTACTTAAAAATGAGTGGTTTCTTCAGAGAAGCTCTTGGAATTTTCATGTCAGATCGTTCGATGTTTTTAAAGCTGCAGTGATGTTGGCATGCTTTGGGGAAACGTGCATTAAAATATGCGGGAGTGCACCGAGGCTGGAACTCATCGTAGGGTATAATTATGCACGAACAGCCGTTTTATTCATGAAATTATTTGTGCTACTTTTCTGCTTCATTGCAGCAAATAATTGCACCAAGCACTCATTTATTCTTAGTGAGAAATGAGTGCAATGAAAACAGCAACGCAAAGTAATAGAAAATATGATGAAACACGTATCCCCTCGGAAGCTTAATGCGTTTGCTTAAAGCGCAAAACGCACTTGCTCGGCGGCAGATTTTTGCTGCGCGAAACTTCTGAATAGCGGGTTGATTATTTTGTCAAGGATGCGCTCCAAAGCTTCAAAAACAAGAAATTTTGCTCACGATATAACAATGATTACAGTAGAGCGTAACACCGGTTAAGTGATACCGGCATCAATAACTCTTTGTTCCTGTCCGCTGTACAGATGCAAAAAAAAAAAAAAAAAGAACGTCGCTGTTGATCACTGTCCTTCACGTAGATTACTATTTCCGAAACCTGGATGAGGTATGAGGAACGGCATTGTGCAGTCTCGAGAAATTGCTGCCACTTGCCTTCATTAAACTGCACTGACATCGCACAAGTCGACGCGAGCGCCTTCCGTTCATTCTTTTAAGTCAGAACACCACAGCATGGACTGAATTAGCGGACCTCTCCTATAATGAAAGGTAAATGCGGGCGGCCTATGCACACGTGACGATGGAGTTTAAAATGAAAAGTCGCACATTATTAGACTTCCTGTTTTAAAGACTCGTAAAAACTTGGAGCCTATCTGCCGAAATATGTTTGTAAAACTCATACATCCATTTTATTTCTACTTTCAGGCTGATCAAGCGGGGGCTATCTACAAGGCCTACGCGGAGTGCAAGCAAAGTTAAATTGGTCGTCAATGACAGGCGACGGGCATAACGCTCCATCCTTGGCCCAGCAATTACTTTCGCAAACATGATGGAATAAAAGCATCAGTTACAGCGGTCTGAGATTTCCTTCAGAAATACCTGTGACCAGTGCCAAAGCTGTGTAGGGCTGGCCGCCGTACACAGGAACGCAGATTAGAACAAGTTTAGGTTAAAGACTGACCTTACCGCCCAGTGATGCCACCTGCTGTTTGTGCAGCAGCCCAAGAGCATCACGAGAAGTGAGTGTTGAAGCCGAGGGACAGTTCATTTGTGCATAAACCGTTAGTCTAAATAGCAGGCTGAATACGAAATTCCCAACAACGATACCGACTTAAGCAAGGCTGTTCCTCAATTGTCCCGTTCACAAAAAAAAAAAGTTGTTTTTTGTCGACAGAGTACTCATGTCAAAACCACAACACATCGTGGGAGAATAAACACCTCATATACAGTGAAACTTCACTTGAACGTACTTCAAGATACCTTAGTAAAAAGTTTGCTAAAGTGAAACTTGACTCAACTCAAATGAGTTTGTGACAGCTTGTTGCTATTAGATAAAAATATCGGGTGATCCAATTGTATATCTACTCAACTATTTGTAACCCTGCTCGCGTTCTGCTAACTAGCACCTTGGAAAGAATGCTGTACTCTTCTGCTGCACATTTACGCTTAAGACAGCTGTGAACTCAGTTATTGTGTCTAAGCATTCGTACGATTTTAGAGCGCGTCCGAATGCCTAGTAGGACAGAAGCTGTATCTTTAAAAGCAGCCAGCAATGGCTTCAGCTGACTACGAACTTACTTAGGTAGCCAATCCAGTTCAAAGCTAATTGACCACTTTTCGTCATGCGTTAATGTAGCGCGGTCGGCGAGGCACTCAACGTAAAAAAGCGGGGTAAAAAGGGCGGGTTGTACTTGTTGATGTGCTCAATGTGATTTAGGAAACATGGAATGGCGCCCTGGGATCTGTTCGTACAACTGAAATGTGCACTTACTGAATTTAGTTAAACTGAAGGGTGTTTGAATTGGGTTCAGTGGCCGTACAGTGGGGGTTTAAAAAAGTTCGTACAACTGAATACTGGTAGTGGTACTTTACTGTATTCGAATAGGTCGAACGAATTTTGTGAGGATCTAACTGCACCCAGAAATGGCAAAGAGGTTAAAAATTAGGTTATTTTATACATACATACAATAATTGAGCGCCAGTGTGGTTTGAATCCGGTGAGTGTGCATACCAGACGTCAAACCAGCGCATAGGCTCCAGTACCTTGTTGGTAGCAGGCACGTTAGAAGGGTATCTCGTGGAAACGTGGCGGTGCGTAGAAGAAAAGAAAACAAAAAAATAATTACAATGAAAGCGCAATAACACCCCCCCACCCTTCCTAGTAAAACGGTAACCATCGCTATCGCATTCAGTATGAGAAAACGAAAAACGGCTCCCAAGTTTTTCATCTCATGAGACAATAGTCCTATGTCAGGACTCAATACATACCTCTTACAATGACATTTTACGCTATGAACTGTCTTCATGAACTTTTTGAAGCGTCCCAAAAAGGAAAACCTCACAACTGTAACGTGATAGCGTTGTGCATAAAATACTGTTTTCTCGGCATGCCACCGATGTGGGCGTTCGGAGCGGAAAATGATAGGTATGACAGGTGGCAATTCGCAGTCACATGAAGTAATGAGAGCACAGGATACCACAAAGCTTGAAGGGGCTGCCAACTCGGGTTGCTCATCTGTGGCGGGAGAGGAATTAACCTCGCATACATTGTTCTTTAATGACGATTGACGCTCGCTGCACATTGGTGGTGCAGGCGCTCACGATGATAGGGGAGCTTTACACAAATGTCTAGTGGCCCCTAAGGACACGTGTGTCTATGATGTCGTAGGTTACGGCTGTATGCTACCTGATTTTGCGAGACATTAGAGCCATGCATTTCGGAATCGGTAGTTAGGATTAGACGAGATTACGTTTTGGCGAGCTAGGGACTGGAAGTAGAGTCGGAAACATGATCTACCAACGTTATCCTGTCTCACCCTGAGAGGCGGAGCTAGCGTGTCCACAATAAGTTTTTTTTCATAATCGTTAATGTATAAATGCATATCGTTTAGTGCCCCGCGTCACCCATTGGAGTTTCAGCGTGGATGTAGCCCTTATTGGAATGGCGGGAAGTTACTTCCGAACGTACAGCAATGTTTCCAAGCAATGTAGGTCAACGATCATGATATCGGCAATCATTTTGGTGGCAGTATTTTATAACACATTTGTGACTGAAAAGCAAACAATGGTGTGAAAGGTAAGAGCCAGTACAGCGAGAAACAGTTGATCTGTCCCGTTCATGCGCAGCGTTGCCTAAAGTTCCTTGTGCTCAGCTCACAGAGAATGTACTCTGGGAATGTCCACAGAAGAATGCCCACATATGATTTTAGACAGCTTGGGAAAGGACTAAATTTCACTTCTGAACTGCCGGGTAACGGCATGCTTTAGTTTCTTGACTTGCGGTTAAAGTTTTTGGATTGGCAGGCGTATTGCCGTTTCCCGAAAACTGCTACGACGGAAGTGCAGGATGCGTCCCTCAAAAATAAAACGCAACATTACGTTTTGTCCGAGTGAAGCGCAGTACGAAAAATGAAATGAAATATTAATAAAATAGTATTATGGATTAAAATTACTTAATGTAAAGAGTGTAATATATCGCTAGCATCCGTCGCGCAATCTTTGAGACATTGAGTAAGTTGACTTGAAAAATCGCCGTGGTGTAAATCTGTTAAAAAGAGTTTAAAGCATGCTAAAAGGCGATTGTTGCTGAAAGCTGCCTCTAAACGCAATCTAAAGGTGACATACTCACTGAAGACATGAATTGATTACGGTGAAGGCAATGGTATAGTGTAACCGTTGTCATCCGTCACATCCTGGCTGCGTTTGCGGCTGGTTTTGGTGTTGTTAAGAACAAAAAAAAAAAAGAGAAACACATGGTATCATGCAGCGTAAAGGGGAACATTCCCCAGGAATATGGTCGTAGTTTTTTTGAACGTCTCGAATCTAAAAATAAAAAATTGTACCTACAGGAATCGAACACATGTCTTACAATCAGGCACGTGATGTGTGAATCCGTGAATTCGTGAACGGTGTGAATCCACTGTGCGCGAACATCCGCATAGTCACAGTATTCCTAGGAACGCACTTGCTTTTTAGATCCGCATTTTTTCCCATGTGACAGACTTTCCACACCTTTTGCCTACAAAGTTGTTCGTTCCAGTAGGAAAAGAAAGTTCTTTACTGGCAGTTATATGTGTTTGAGTCATGTGAAGTGCCTTGCATGCGCGTCTCCAGATTATGCTTTCCTGCTAACTCCCTTGCTTTATCTAGCATGAACCTCCGAATAGTAGTTCTGATCACATATAAAAATATTAGTTATGGTTGATCTGTGGTTAGCTCTAATTGAATTAGGATAACGGCGGAAGCTTATTTTGCCTCCTACATTATTCCCTATCACGTTCTATCAGTGCAAGGCGCTACATTATTGGGGACACTAAACTCTTCTTGTGAGGGCATGACGCGAAAGCGTAAGTTACCAGCCTTCTTCTTCTACTCCTCCTCCTTCTCAGCTGTTCAAGGTCAACCGTAGCATCCGCCAGGGATACGCGATGGCTCGAAACATGGCACAATACTGCGCCAGGTTTTATTGCTATCGCAATAAAAGTTAAACGAATCGATACACGACCTACAACAAAACATTCGACTATAAGCATTGTGCACCGCCTCAGGCAACAGCCTAGCGGTTGTCTTCGGATGTCTTTTCGGGGTTCAAGTTGCCCCCGCTTATGCGTCACTGCGAGTATCATCGACTGTTCGGCGCCCCTTTTTTTGTTCGAGGGGATTTCTTCTAGGGCGGCCTCAAGTGTAAATTTAGGGTGAATCTTTGTGTAAAAGCGAAAACACTGATGATTCTGCAGCCATCTAGGAAAAACTAATACATTGCATAATGAATGATAATGCATAAAAATGCATGTCTGTTTCTCATAGCCTGAGTCGCTTCGGGACGTTAAACTCCAGAAACCAAACAAATTTTCCACGAACAAAGGCTCAATGACCAGACTAAATGTTCAGATTCGCTTTATGGTGGGCATGCTGCATTGGCTCATTAATTAATTCCAGAAAAATTTCGCTGTTTTCGCTTTGTTTTCTATATACAATCTCTTGGCTTTACGAGCTGATTTTATATATGCGTGTAGAAACGCCCTCGACCATTATATAAGACATTCTGTACCCCCCCCCCCCCCCCCCCCCCCTCCCCCCCGCCTCTACATTGAGGCAGCACCTCTCTCTTTAGGTATGTCGCTTCATCGGCCGTATTCACAATACCAGACGGTAACGCTATGTTGAAGTGTCCCGTGTCGCGCAAAGTGCGGTGTCGGTCTTGAAAGTTGTTGAGTTGAAAGTCGTTTATGGGATATGAAGGCTCATGGACATAGATGGGGTTAATGGGGATTAGGCAGATTCTTCAGTGCTTGCAGAGGTCGTCAGCCAAATCACATTGCTCTTACCAGGCCACTAAGCGAACCATACTTGGCAAATAAAGAAAAATATCGATGGAACATTAAAATTTAACAACCGGTTTATTTACTCTGAATTTAAGGATGTTGCGTAATGAAAGGAGCACGCCTGAGCGGAAATGAACACTGAGTCGTCTTTCAAGGGGGGTAGAAGTCAAACCCACAATTTCCGTGTTGCTCGACAGACATACTGTTCAGTGGTGACGACGGTTCGCTGGTTCAAACTGAATAAAAGCAGACCTACAGAATGTGCGATGGGAAAAGGGCCTGGAAGCGTAACCCATGTTCTGCTATTAAATACGATGCTTTATTTAGCACCCACATATTTGAACCATGCACTGTTGTATCTTATTCACTTCGTTTACACTTGTGTCGTTTTAAGCAACTTCGTTTATTGTGTAACAAAACAAGGAACCAGTACAACTTCGTTAACAGGGAGTAAAGACTCGTAAAAACGCATGCTCACCGTTGGGGCTCCCTGTTCGTTGTGACCGCCTACCTTTTCTCTCCGGTCTGAGGGGTCCGCGGTCCTCATGTCCCGGTCTTGGCCCCACTCCCGCGGCATCCCGCAGAGGGTCGCCCGGGGAGGAGCTGTCGCCGGCCAAAATGACTCAAAGGCACCTGGTTTCTGTTAGGTGAAACACTTTTACATACAAGGGGAATACACATGTCAAGCGTGCAAAAAAAAAAAATAGAGAGAAAAACGTGAGTTTAAACATTCCTCCCCCGAATGAGATTGCTCATTCTATGTTTAGAACAAATTTAGGGGTACAGTAGCCGAATAGAGCATCGTGCCGTCTTCCATTGCGACATCCTGGCCTCACAAGAGCGAATCTTTCCGTCCCGCGCAGCATTTATGGTAGCGATGATCCCGCTCTTTCGGAGCATTCGCGGTTCGTTCTTTTGGATCGAAAAAAGATCCCCTACTCGAGGATTCGCGGAATTGGTTGGCTTAGAGGCGCACGCAGAGCGCTGCTGCCCCAAGTATTCTCTCTATGCCAAAGGAAGTGCAACATCTGGCCTCTTTTTCCAGAACGCACGCAGCGAAGCCGCGGGTGTTTCGATGGTTCGTGACGGTGGCGGTAGAGATCCTATTGGGCATTCGACGCTCACCACGTGACTAGCTCAGCAAAAAAAAAAGAGGCCCATATGGCGACTATCATACTGACAGCTCACCATCCTTCTAATTACATTCATATTTGTACTGGTAAAGCTTTCAAACATTCCCTTGTATCGCTGGTTCCTGCTTCAAGTTTTGACGTGTTGCTCTGATGGTAGTTGAGCGGTAGTTCTTGAAGCTTATCGATGCGTGCTTTGCAGATGATTAGCTGGTCAATACAAATCACCAAAGTTTGAAAAAGCTATATGCGTCAAATCAGCATGCAAAAACAGCGCATTGAAAAGCAGCACGGTGAAAATATAACGTCGCAGAAACAAAACAGTATGGTGACAAACAACACTGGGAAGGGAGATCAGGATGATAACGCAGCGCAGCCCAGTACGGTACAGCATGGCAGAAGCGCGGAATTATGATACTCCTGACCACGAAGGTTAAAGATAACGGATACAGCAGCGGAGTTTGGAGTTGGGGATTTTTGTTTCTTTCTTAAATAAAGAATACGGTTATGATTTGATACTTGAATAAATACAAAGCTTGTTGAGTGGGAGGCGACAAGGTGAACGTTTTTGTTTGCTGCACAATAAAAAAAAAACGGGGTAGTCACTAAACATTTGAATAGAATTGAAGATGCGTGAGTTGGAGGCTTTTCGAGACGCGACTACGGCATAGTGCTCTAATAAAAGGATCAGCATTGCTGATACATTTGCGTTGGCCTTGATTTAAAAAAGGTCTAGAAACAATACATCAGTTTACCAGCATTTATAGATCAAAGATGCTAAACCATGGATGGTTTCCACCAGCTAAATTTTTGTGGATAACCCCTTTCTAATTCTACATTGATTTTGGTTAAGCGGTTTATTATCTTCTATGTAATTCACGATGGTGCTCGAATATGATATGCCCTAAAATTTTAGATGCTGTAGAAGTCAGAGAAACGGGGCAGTAGTTTGTCGAGTTGCTATTATCTTCAGATTTATGTATGAAAATTAATTTCGCAATCATCCACTCCGTAGGCAGATCGGCAGTATCCAATGATTTCTTGTTATGAGAAGCAGGTATTTGGATACCCGTTCTACATGTCTTCTAAAACATTATATCGGAATAGTATTGCGGCAACTAAATTCTTCTAATAGATATTAAATCTGTGAACAATAAACGGTACCAGTACAAGGTATGTGAAGAAGATGGACCCCTCGTTAGATGCTGACGAAGAAAACCCATTCTGTCGTATTGCTATCACGCAGAGCCTGTCTGGTGTAAATCGCCCCACTGCTCGACCTCCTGCCCGACCTCGATGTCCTAAATTAGGCCTCCTTCTACACTTGGTGGAGGTGCGGATTGATATCCTCGCCTCATCCTGAACTGTCGCACTGGCATGCTACCGGCAGCTCCTATGTTCGAAGACGAACACTCACAGGCCGCCCCGACGACCCCGTCGGTGCTCTGCTCCGGCTCCCTACGCCAGCGACTCTCCCTCATTGTTACCGTAGCCATGGGCAGTATCGAGGACACATATATCTTCGATACTATCTTTAGATACATTTTGTGTATCGGCGTTAGGTATCGTGTGCTGAAAATGAAAGTATCGGAGTATCGATATCGAAAATACATTTTTAAAGTAGCGTGTATTTTAACGATACTCGAGACTAAAGAAAGCTTCAAACATTGAAACCGCTGTGAGAGTTGGGTTTACCGCGCTCACTCAGACAGCAGTACAGGCCCTGAGACAGCTCGGCTTGAAGTAACACGTGAGTTCCCTACAAATCTTCCGGCCCCTCACATCAACCACATTTCAAGATTTCCTTTCTTTAAAAATGAAGGCAGCCATTGTAAGGAGGCACTCACGAGGTGCTGTACTTTTGAGCACCGAGTGCGTACTACGAAGCTGCTAAGCCGTTAACAGACACACAGAAAGATATGAACAAAGCGGAAACGCAAGGTGAAAGTAGGCATCACACACACATCTGTACCCCTAGCCGCGCTTCCCACCCGTTCGAAGCCGTATTCTCCAGAGATGCTAGTAAACCTCGAGTTTCCTAACTACCACCCGGATGCTTGAGTCAACGCGGCTATGGTTTATTCTTCAGTTCAGTTCAGTCGTTCAGTCGTGTCCGACTCTTCGTGGCTCTGTGAAATATATCACGCCACGCTTTGCGGTCTCTCACTATATTCCTAACATCACATAACTTCATCTGCAGCGCCTCGAGGATGCCATTTAACCATCGCGTTCGCTGCCTACCCCTTCTCCGGTGCCCATCCACCTTTCCCAATATCAAATCTTTCTCCAGGGACTCCTCTCTTCTCATCAGGTGACCTAAGTAGCCGAGCTTTACCTTTAGAATTTGACCGTCCAATGAGCAGTCAGGGTTTATGGTCGACAATATCGACTGATTTGATACTCTTACATACTGATAAAAAACATCTTCAATCAATACAGCACTGCAATGTGCTCGTGTGCGTATGTAGAGAGGCTTTTCTCATTTGTGTTGCTTTTATTACGCCCACATCGGGCTTTTTTCAGACTAAATACCGGTCAGCCATTTTCTGTTTCTTGTTATCATTCTAACTTCTAACAATCTGCAGAGCTTATACAGTTTGTTATCGCGCTGATGGCAGTATAACTGATCAGTTCTCCAAACGCACGCAGGTTGCACCGTTTAGCACAAATGAATTTATCGGATAAGTAAAGTGTAGTATGAAACGAAAAGTACCAGAATAAACAGAAGAAAAAATTCACGTGTATTTGTATGCATAGCCACTGCTCACAGGTCGGTTTGCATGAACAGCATTAGTTTGAAGAAATATTTCGCTAGGAGGCTAGTGGAAGCAATAGCTTCATTGCAACTGTGGCCTAAATTTATTGTGATGTTCTGACAAGGACAGTTGCCCAAATAGAGGAGCTGCAATAACACCGTGCTGGCGTATTCGATCGTTTAATCCCTTTAAAAAAAACTACGCTATAGAAATACTGTAAAGGTTCCAGTAGCACGGTTAAGTTCCCTGATGTCGCTAATCGTATTGCCACCTTTATTATTTTGAGATTTCAGTGATGTATCGAAGTATCGACGATACAGTATCGAGAACCTGTATCGAAACTCGATTTCAATTCTGTGTCTTGTATCGGCATCGAAAATACAATTTTTCAATCGAGCATCGTAACGAAGATGCTTTTTTGAAGTATCTTGCTCAGCCCAGCCGACTACACTGACTATGACAACTGGTTTCCTTCATATGAGCGAGTGCGTTCAAACAAGTGGGACGACGCCACTATGTGAACGAACGTTATCTTTTATTTGACCGGAGTTGCGATACTCTGATATCGCAACTCCGGTCACGTGATCAAAATTGGTTGCATTGCCGCGAAACGTTCAAAACTGCATTTGTTGTTTTTTAACAGCCGCCGGCATACAGGCTTATCACTGTGACTCTGGACCTCGTATCAGTTCCATAATCTTTGTTTGTTAATGCTCGATGTCGTGAGTCACACCTTTATCAGTTTTGTTGCAGCGCAAGATGCACCGAGATCTGTCTCGAAGGTTCGGGCCGCTCGGGTGCCTTTCCACAATGTTCCAGCCCGTGCTGGTAGCTGTTTGCGACGTTATTTAGATTGTTCTGTGCAGCCTTTGAATTGAGCGTTGACTAGTGGGATGGGCATTCTTTGTTCGACGATCGACCAACACGTTTGCTGCTATCGCCGCCGCCGAGTTGCTTAGTTCTTTTGCGGGCGCAAGTCAGCCCAATAAAGAGTTAATTTCCGTACCATCAAGCCTGTGTCTTCATTTGGGTGATCGACCCTGGTCACCACCACGTGACATCTAGTGGAGGTGCTGCCCTTGGTCCTTCTAGCGAATACCGCAGCCATATTCCTGTCGCCCTGGGAGACCAACCTACAGGTCACCGAGCCAGCCGCCGACTCCAAGACCTACAACCCGAACACGGTCTGCAGCCTGACCCCATTCGATCTCGGAAGGCATCGACGCTGACAATGGCCGAGCCTACAGCACCGGTTGTTTTCGTCCAGCCCCGTGAGCCCCCCATGCTTCCATGGATGACCGGATGAAGATGCGGGAGACTGGATGGACCTTTTCGATCGTGTGGCAGAATTCAAAGGCTGGAACGACGCCGCGAAACTTAGGCCAGTCTACTTTGTTCTTCAACGACGTGCCCGAGTTTGGTTCGAAAATCATGAGGCAACTATGAAGGATTGGGGACTTTCAAGGGAGCGTTTCTGACTGCCTTTTCAAGCGTCGTCCGAAAGGAGAGCGCCCAGGCCCTCCTTCAGTCAAGACTTCAACTCCCTAACGAGCCTCTCCTAGCGTACGTTGAGGAGATGAAGCGCCTGTTTCGCCGCGCAGACCCTAATATGACCGAAGGTGAGCGAGTCAAACTTTTATTGCGAGGCGTGAGGCGTTAAAGAGTCGCTCTTTGCGGGTCTTGTGCGAAATCCGCCAAGAACTGTGGCGGAATTTGAAACAGAAGCGTCTATCATCGAGAAGACGTTGGACAACCGGATGCGCCATTACGAGCGACCACTTCAACCGGACTACTCAAGCCACTACCCCAGCGCATCTACAAGCGGAGAGAACCTTCGGGACCTCATCCGGGAGATCGTGCGAGAGGAGCGACGCCGACTGATGCCATCATCGCACCAACCCCAGGTGGCGACGCTCGCGGACGTCGTCCGTGAAGAAGTCCAGCAGGCGCTGGGCGTTCCTAAAGCGACGGCTGCGACTGTTCCAGCACAAGAGGCAACAACAATGAACTACGCTGGTGCATTACGTCGCCCTTCGCACAGACGTGATGAATTTCCGAGCCCTCGCCGTTACCGCCCTGCTCCTGAAAACCGCCCCTTGGCCCCCACCCGCCAAGCCTACCAACGACCCCCAAGCCCCAGAAAGTGCGACGCCTGGAGGACAGCAAACAACCGACCACTCTGCTTCCATTGTGGTGAGGCAGGACACATCCTCCGTCACTGCCCGTACAGGCGGATCGGCCTCTGTGGTTTCGCTGTCGATGCCCCACGTCCCCATCCTGGCGAGCGACCACAGGAAATCAACGACTTCCTGCGCAGCGGAGAGCACTCGTCGCCAAGGCGTCTATCACGCTCCCCATCGCCGTACAATGCCCGATTTGCGTCTGTCGGGCCGCCTTTACGTGCAAGGACGGTCTCCTAGTCCCCGTAGGGAAACGAAAGGCAGCAACCTTTGGAGGTGAGGTTGCTCAACGGCGAAAAGACGAAGATCTTCCGCCGACGACGACCACTAACGACGACGCAGCTATTTCATTGCCGCTCCACACGACGACATCGACGACAACACGACCAGAGTGCAAGCCGACACCGCCGCCCAGCGAAATAATAACGGTATGCCCCGGCCATGACCTGAAGAAACTACGGAGCCGAGATCTGACATCAAGGCCCATGTGCAATGCGAGGACGCGAATAAGCGACCTTGAAGTTGATGTCGACGGTCGCAGAGTCACTGCCCTAGTAGACACCGAAGCTGATTATTCAGTCATCAGTGGACCGTTAGCCTCTCAGCTTAGAAAAGTTACCACCGCTTGGGATGGCCCGTTGATAGGCACCGCAGGTGGCAACCTGATTACTCCATCGGGACGATGCACTGCAAGAATAACCGTAAATGGGCGTACATACCCCACCAGCTTTGTGGTCTTGCAGCAGTGCTCCCGAGACGTGATTTTAGGCATGGACTTCCTAATTGAACATAGGGGTATCATCGACCTCCGATCCAAGCTCATCAAGCTCTCTGCAGACAATGCCATACCTGCTACAACGACTTCGACGCAACACGTCGCTCTAAACGTCGTCGATTAAGAATTGACCGTGCCGCCCCGATCAAGCGTCGCAGTCAGCCTAGGTAGCGCAGACATCGAAACCGCTGAAGGCATCGTCGAAGGAAATATACAAGTGGTCTTGGAACGAGGTGTCGGCATCGCAAGAGGCATTGCGAAATTCCAGAGAGGACAAGCTGAGGTGCTGGTAAGAAACTGCACTGAAGAATACCGGCATTTCAACAAGGGCACGGCGATCGCTTTTCTCGACGAATTGGAGGACATCAAAGATGTATTCACCCTCCACGACCAAACGCTGGCAGACGCACCGAACCTATTCCGTCAGCCCACATTTGACATCAACCCGGAATTGACCCACAGCAGGAAAGACCAGATTCTCAGTCTGATTCGAAGCTATTGGGAGTTCTTCTCGTCATCATCGAAGGTACGACAAACACCACTGGCCAAGCACCGCATAATAACGGACGAACACGTCCGACCTCTGCGCCAAAGCCCTTATCGTGTATCGCCGCGAGAACGCCAGGCCATTCGCGATCAAGTTGAGGAGATGCTGCGTGATGACGTAATTCAGCCATCGAGCAGCCCCTGGGCAGCACCAGTCATTTTGGTGAAGAAGAAAAACGGCACACTTCGCTTCTGCGTTGATTACCGCCGCTTGAATAGCATAACGAAAAAGGATGTCTACCCGCTTCCCCGCATCGACGACACTCTCGACCGGCTCTGCAATGCAAGGTGCTTCTCATCGATGGACCTGAAAAGCGGATATTGGCAAATTGAGGTTGACGAAAGAGATCGCGAGAAGACCGCATTCATCACACCGGACGGTCTTTTTGAGTTGAAGGTGACGCCATTTGGCCTCTGCTCCACACCAGCCACATTTCAACGAGTAATGGACGCAGTCCTGGCAGGCTTGAAGTGCCAAATTTGTTTGGTATATTTGGACGACATTGTTGTCTTCTCGTCAAACTTTGAAGACCACCTAAAAAGACTACAGACAGTGCTGGAAGCCATCAAGTCATCGGGACTAACACTAAAAGCAGAGAAGTGCCACTTCGCCTACGAAGAACTGCGGTTCCTAGGTCACATCGTTAGTAAAGATGGTGTTCGCCGAGACCCGGAGAAAACAGCTGCAATATCACAATTCCCACCGCATGTCGACAAGAAAGCTGTGCGCCGATTCCTTGGGCTGTGCGCTTATTATCGACGATTTGTCAGAAACTTTTCGCGGATCGCCGAACCGTTGACGCAGCTTACAAAGACTGACGTACCTTTTAAATGGGACGCGCCGCAAGAAGAAGCCTTCGACGAACTTAAGCACCGCCTGCAATGCCCTCCTGTACTTGGCCACTTTGATGAAAACGCCGAGACCGAAACTCACATCAACGCGAGCAGTGTGGTCCTAGGAGCCATTTTCGTCCAGAAGAGTGCCGGACAGGAGAAAGTAATCGCCTACGCTAGCAGGTCCCTCACAAAAGCCGAAGTCAGTTAATCGACGACCGAGAAGGAGTGCCTTGCGATCATCTGGGCTACTTCTAAGTTTCGTCCATACCTATACGGCCGACCATTCAAGGTTGTAAGGGACCATCACGCACTCTGCTGGCTGGCTAATTTGAAAGATCCCTCCGACCGCCTTGCCAGATGGAGCCTACGACTTCAAGAATTTGACTTGACTGTAGTCTATAAGTCGGGCCGGAAGCACTCCGATGCAGACTGCTTATCACGCGCTCCCGTCGACGCTCCCCCAAAGGACGGTGACGACGACACCTTTTTGGGACCGGTAAGCGCCAGCAGTTTCGCAGAACAACAGGGATCAGACCCTGAGCGGAAAGCGCTAGCCGATTACTTAGAAGGAAAGACCACTTCCCCTCCTGCTGTGTTCAGGCGACATTTATCATCATTCGTGTTAAGCAATGGCCTCCTAGTGAAGAACTTCGCGACCAACAAGACCGCGCTGCTTCTTGTAGCCTAACAACCTCCGGTAGGAAATTCTGCAGGCGTTGCACGATGAGCCCACAGCAGGCCATCTCGGATGTGCGCGCACGTTGCGTCGAACCCAGGAGATGTATTACTGGCCGCGACTGCCTGCCACTGACTACCTTACCCGTTACGCCTAAGCAAGAGCATTACCAAATGGTACCGCGGCAGAAGTCGCCAAATTTTTTGTCGAACAAATTCTCTTGCGACATGGCGCCCCTGAAGTGCTCATCACGGACAGGGGAATGGCGTTTACGGCAGAGGTGACGCAAGCCATCCTGGAATACAGTCATACAAGCCATCGACGAACAACTGCGTACCATACCCAGACCAATTGCCTTACGGAGCGCCTATATAAAACTATCGCGGACATGATCGCCATGTACGTCGACGCTGAACACAAGACCTGGGACGCCATCTTGCCGTACGTGATCTTCGCGTATAACACGGCAGTTCAGGAGACGACCAAAGCGACCCCGTTTAAGCTTGTGGACGGCAGGGAGCCCACGACGACGCTCGACGCGATGCCGCCGCACTTAACCAGCGAGTACAACCTTGACGTCGCCGCCTACCTGCAGCGTGCAGAGGAAGCCCGACTACTAGCATGGCTGCGTATTAAAGACCAACAGCGCACCGAAAGCCGACGATACAATTTACGACGACGCCAGGCAGAGTACAATCCAGGAGACAAAGTGTGGGTTTGGACACCAATTCGCCGTCGCGGATTAAGTGAAAAGTTGTTGCGTCGATGCTTTGGGCCATACAAAATCATTCGCCGCGTCGGACCACTGGACTATGAAGTCATTCCCGACGGAACGTCAGCACCACAACGGCGACGCGCACGGCCAGAAATTGTACATGTTGTACGACTGAAGCCATATTACGCGCGTTAAAGAATCTGCGGTGTTTAAACTTTGCAGTGTTTATGTTTAAGTTTCTTTGTATTGGAACATCCAGGCGATGCTTTTTTTAGGAGGGAGTAATGCCGCGAAACCTTCAAAACTGTATTTGTTGTTTTTTAACAGCCGCCGGCATACAGGCTTATCACTCTGATTCTGGGCATCGTATCAGTTCCGTAATCTTTGTTTGTTAATGCTCGATGTCGCGAGTCACACCTTTATCAGTTTCGTTGTAGCGCAAGATGCACCGAGATCTGTCTCGAAGGTTCCGGCCACTCGGGTGCCTTTCCACAATGTTCCAGCCCGTGCTGGTAGCTGTTTGCGACGTTATCTAGATTGTTCTGTGCAGCCTTCAAATTGAGCGTTGACGAATGACTGTGACTGGCATTCTTTGTTCGACGATCGACCAACACGTTTGCTGCTATCGCCGCCGCCGAGTTGCTTAGTTCTTTTGCAGGCGCAATGAAGTCAGCCCAATAAAGAGCTAATTTCCGTACCATCAAGCCTGTGTATGCATTTGTGTCATCGACCCTGGTCACCACCACGTGACAGTATCATACACATAAGTAAAAATGACGACTACAGGATCAGAAAAAGAATTTCCGGTTGTTGCATTATTATACATATTATATGCTGAGGCATGCAAAAGTAAAGAAAAATAAAGAGCCTCTGCAGTAGTAATGTGACCTTGAGCAAGGTCACTTCGAGGTGTGGGCACGTTAGCAGTGGATTTGAAATGACCAAAAAAAAAATACAGCACTTCACATCGCCAGACGTTTCTTTTCAAGAAATCGTCGTTGCTGATGATACTGACCTTCCTGCGTGCTCCTTCGTTATTGTGCCCACCCCTCGTGCTTTTGCCCGCCATACCGATGTACATTTCATATAGTTACCCGTCTTTCTAAGCCACAAAAGTCGTCCCCTGCCTTACGCCGTACTTTATATATCAGCTGGCCTCACCGGGCTATGGATTTCTCTCCTCCATTACATTCTCTCTAGTGACGTAACGACCGCTTCGCAGCCCGCTGTCTTGGCTGCCCTCACACGGCCTGTTTTTTCGACGGACCAGTCCTCCACTTAATCGATGCCAGTCTTTCTGGGCCTGAATGCCCGGAACTTCTCGCACTGCTTCATCAGTTCTGTTGTTCATTCGGCTCTCGCCAGTCCGCTTTGACCCTCATTAAGAGTCGCCCAACACACTACTGACGCTAGCTTCTATGTACCTCTGCGTCAACGCCTTCAACATGTGTCAACCCCCGAGCGCCGGTATTGAAGCCCAAATTCACACTATGCAAACGGGCAGTGGTTCTTTTAACAGGCAGTGGTTAAACCCTGTTGTTCTGGTGATGAAGAAAGACGGTTCTATTCGTTTCTGCGTCGACTACCGTCGCCATTCTAGATATAAAACACCGGGGAAAGACGTCTACCATTCCGCGTATCGATGATGCATGAATTGCTTACAAGGACAGAATATATTGAGATCCTAAGTGGGATCTCTCCCGCACCACTAATGTATCGCGGGTATATGCTTACGAGGAGTTGAACTCTTCGCTAGATTTACAATTCGGCTACTAGCAGGAGCCCATAGCTGCGGAAGATCGCCCTAAAATCGCATATGTCACCGCTGAAGACCTCTGAATATAATTGTCATACCTTTCAATCTCTTTAATGCCCCTGCTATGTTCGAGCCTTCATTCGATACGATTCTGCGTGGAGCATAGAAGAAGACGTGCCTCAGTTGCTTCATTAAAATTTCAAGTTGGGCTAGTTCGTAGTGACGTCATGGCAATATCGTGGCCCTCTTCACAGTAGTCTTCTACTTGGCATCGTATCGCTGACCTGAAACGCTCGACCGATTTTTGGAGTGCAGCATAATGTCATCAAAAAAGACAGTTGAAAATGGCTTTGTTATCAGCTTTCAGAATACGTTGGCTCTCAGCCAAAACGGATGAACTAAGCGATAAAATTTTGACGTCAGCGCGGTGCCACATGTGCTCGTTTCTTTTTTTGCGTACGTAAGTGTATTACTTTCTTTTCGTCCGTGAACTGTCACCTGCAGCCTTTGTAAGCGCTTGGGAAACCAAAAAATGCTTTCCAGCGCGCACATTACAATTATAGAGCAGAAGGGAAGGCGGGGAGCAGCGATGTGTAATGCTCTTGCCTAATGCAGCATGCGATGTCACGCGAAGCAGTATGCCAGCGTTGAGGGACGGGATTGGCGTTGGGGACGTGAAGATGTGCAACTGGCAAGGAATGTGCACATGCTGTATGCGTCTCTCAGGTGGAATGAGACGGAAGTAAAAAGGTGGAACAAGAGCGTCACGTAGGAAAAATAGCCTGGATGGATGAGCGAAATTGCTCTATGACGAAAAATAGCAACAGTTGTAGTCGCTACGATAAAAGGTTCTACTACACAGCACTGTAGCTCCTGCGGGAAGAGTAACGTAGTCAAGTTTAGTTACGACTTCCGTCTAGCAATTTTAACACAAGGATGTACGAGCGTTGACAGATTAGTGGGAAAACGCACAGCCGACTGAATATTACAAAATATTGCGAAATAACACTGAGGATAGGCGTTGTGATCGGCAGGGCGTTTTTTGTTATAGCCAAGGCCAGCTGGCTACGGAACATGCAGATATAAAATCTGGCAGGGAAGGGCTTTTTAGTCACCTAGCTCCTGGAGTCCTTCATCTCTCTCGCATCGTCGCACAATTGCGGTCGTTCAAAATGAAGGTTCTGCTTGTGTTCGCACTGATCATCGCTGAGGCCTTCGCCGTCAACGAGCTCTGCGGTAAGCTCACATTTGCAATTGATTTCTACGGTTGCTACAATTGAATCCTGCTCTTAGATTTACTCTTGCTGGCCTTGTGCTTGCCGATGAAACGCTGAACCAATGTTTAGGTGCACAGCGGAATCGACCCGAAATTTATGAGCAACTGCTCCGGGAGAGTTCATGAGTTTCTTTTCTCTAGCGGCGCATCCCATTTTCGCCTTTGTTTTTTTTTTTTTTGCGAAGTTTGTTGCCTCAGGACATAAAAGGAATGTTATGATGGATGAAGGGTGTGGTCAAATAAATGAAAAAAGTCTGGCTGAGTGAACGATGATGCGGTCCCAGTGTCCAAACAGCATATGACTGCGAATTATGTTCTTCGCGAAATTAATATTTAAGTAAAGTTTATCAAATTGCTAGTTCCTTAGCATTCCAGCGTCTGAAATACCGTGAATGCAGTTCATTCCATCAGGACAGTGATTTCCCCCAAAAGAAACCTCACCTGACCTCTTCGGGAAACAACTACGATTTCGAGTGATAAACATAGTAGTTCATATGAATTTTATACAGTACAAAAACTGACCAGTAAGTAATACAATAATTTCTGAAACTATTAGGGAGTTCCGTGTGCACACGAAGACCAGCTACTGCTATAGTAGAGAGAATTTGTATGCAGTCGAATGGTGTTTACCTGGTTTGGCCGCTCATGATCAAAAACCAGACACGTCTGCGACGAAATTGCGGAGTAAAAAACGCCAATGCCACGTTTCCCGTAGAAGGCAGCTGTGGCGCCATCTGCCGTCACTGGGAAAAAGCGCCATGGTTCAAAACGGTTCACGTTTTCGTAATGATGCCAAAATATGCCACTGCTGTCATTGGCCGAAAAATTAGCATTCGCATCGTTTGCTCCTTCAGTCTCGTCGCCGATGGTTCTGCTTTCTCATCATGCGGGGTCAAACCATGCAAGCACAGCTGTAAGAATTGCTACGGTACAAAAGGAACAACGCGGAAGAATTGTGCTCACTTTCAGTGCAAATAATCTTCCGGTTGGGGCAGGAGAATTTTTAAAAATGATTCCGATAAAGTTGCAGAACACTGTGTAATTTATGCTTGCATTAGCAGTTTGAAGCTCGTAAACTTACTTAGGTATCCAGGAACGTAATGTGCCGGTACATCATATCAGAAATAGTGGTACATTATATGAGAAATCTCACACAAATGTGAAATGCTCACACCTTTTCATTTATGTGCAAAGAATAACACTATTTGTGAGCACCATTCAATAGGCCCTCCGAACAAGGTCACGACGGCATTACACCTAGGCAGTTAGGAACAGTTAGTAAAATGACATAATTTTTGTGCCTCTGAACAGTTAACGGGTAAAATAGGTTCACGAAATAAATCACCCTTTTCCTGCATCCATGTAATGTGAATACTGGAGACGCCCATATGCATTGGAACATTCGAAAAATACTGTTCAAACCTGCTTCTTTCCTCGCTTATTTCAGGGACACAGACACTGTTTTAAGAGAGCACGTGGGTGACTTGCATTTTTATATAGTCATTCTTCTTATAAGGCAAGCATCTATTTGCAATGACGCGGGATCGAATCCCGGTCTCGGCGGCCGCTTTTTGATAGGGGCGAAAAGTAAGGCACCCGTGTGCTGTGCGATGTCAGTGAGCGTTAAAGAACCCCAGGTGGACGAAATGTCCTAAATCCTCCACTACGGCGTCTCTCACTGCCTGAGTCGCTTTGGGACGTTAAGCCCCACATACCAAACAAAACCTATTTGCGCGGATGTTGACAAAATATTTCTGGTTATCTTTAGACAGCTTATCGACCGGCCTTAACGTGTTTATGCTTTTACCAATTTATACACCGACTCCTCAGACATTTCACAGACCCTCAGACGTCTTTAATCCTTCTTAAGGTCTGCAAGCTAGATTTGAGCCTAAAGCTGATTTAGTACAAGTCATACACACACACACACACACACACACACACACACACACACACACACACACACACACACACACACACACACACACACACACACACACACACACACACACACACACACACACACACACACACACACACACACACACACACACACACACACACACACACACACACACACACACACACACACACACACACACACACACACACACACACACACACACACACACACACACACACACACACACACACACACACACACACACACACACACACACACACACACACACACACACACACACACACACACACACACACACACACACACACACACACACACACACACACACACACACACACACACACACACACACACACACACACACACACACACACACACACACACACACACACACACACACACACACACACACACACACACACACACACACACACACACACACACACACACACACACACACACACACACACACACACACACACACACACACACACACACACACACACACACACACACACACACACACACACACACACACACACACACACACACACACACACACACACACACACACACACACACACACACACACACACACACACACACACACACACACACACACACACACACACACACACACACACACACACACACACACACACACACACACACACACACACACACACACACACACACACACACACACACACACACACACACACACACACACACACACACACACACACACACACACACACACACACACACACACACACACACACACACACACACACACACACACACACTGGCTGCTCTGAATCGCAGGAGTAAATAGGTAATAGCTGCAAAAAATTTACTACAGTAGAGTGATGACATAATACGATGTCATGAAGCAGAAATATACATCATTATTTTATGCTTTCCAGCCTTGAGTGACGACCAGATTTCGGCACTGGTTAACTGCATGGGAGACCACGTCAGTTCCGAGGTACGGTTCGTAATCAGTCGACTTTTTTTTTGTACCAGCGCATTCAAATATGTCTAACATTTATAAATGATTATTTTCTATGCAGATTAAAGCAGATGTGAAGGATTTTATCAACGAGCACGGTGACAACATTGTTGAAGGTATTAGGAATCTCTGCGAGGACAACGTCGACTTGGTAAGTAAACTATTTGGTTTCTTATGAACATGACTCCCTTGGTTGGTTAACTCTTCTCAAAGTCGGAGGTCTCACGAAACACAGTACATGTTGCTTTTGATGTGATTACGGGAGTCTGTACAAATATTACGTTTACTCAGGTAGTTAGGAAATATATAGAAATACTATGACTTAGCACGAGAGGAGTCTCTAGTGACAGAATGAGTTCACGGCATCGAGCAGAGGAAATGTTTGTCGATGGGATGAGGTCTTGAGGCGAACGCGCTGGGCTGAAATGTGCCTGTAGGTGTACGGAAGCGCAACTTTTAACATGGATGCTCGGCACTGGACTTCCAGAGACAGACGACAAGGCCTTGATTCTCTAAGATGAGTTGAGGGCACATAATGAAGTAACGATTAGGAAAAAGCTGTGGTGAATATTTCTTTCGCCGCTAGGCGCCCGGAATCTTCTGTGAACCACACCGGCGGCGCCAGATTTTGGCCAGCGAGCAAGAGCCGTAACTATTTAAACGTTTTAGAACTAAAACCATTCTATAAGTGCTCTGGTGATGATAATTTCTTTCTTTTTTACAGGATGAGACGATCAATAGACTTGCCAGTGTAAGTACATTTTCAACTAAGTTTTTGTTTTTTGCGCGCGTTCACAGTGCTGCGCTTAAGCAGTAGCCGAATTTGCTTGCGGTCTACCTTCCGTTCCGCGCGTCAAAAATAACTTTACATACAATTGCGCCATGTACAAGCCTCTTCTATGGCGGATATATCGACAAAAATGTGAAAATGGTGGGAGGGGGGGGGGGGAGCATTGCTAACCCACACTTTGCAGCTTACACAACACGACCATGTAAAAACACGTTTGGAAATTCTTCTAACAGAGCCCGTTAGTCGAGTCTTCCTTGGTAAGTATACCGGTCTGAATCAGGGAAAGTGGAGCATACGCTCCATGAACGTTTACTTAAAAATGAGTGGTTTCTTCAGGGGAGCTCTTGGAATTTTCATGTCAGATCGTTCGATGTTTTTAAAGCTGCAGTGATGTTGGCATGCTTTGGGGAAACGTGCATTAAAATATGCGGGAGTGCACCGAGGCTGGAACTCATCGTAGGGTATAATTATGCACGAACAGCCGTTTTATTCATGAAATTATTTGTGCTACTTTTCTGCTTCATTGCAGCAAATAATTGCACCAAGCACTCATTTATTCTTAGTGAGAAATGAGTGCAATGAAAACAGCAACGCAAAGTAATAGAAAATATGATGAAACACGTATCCCCTCGGAAGCTTAATGCGTTTGCTTAAAGCGCAAAACGCACTTGCTCGGCGGCAGATTTTTGCTGCGCGAAACTTCTGAATAGCGGGTTGATTATTTTGTCAAGGATGCGCTCCAAAGCTTCAAAAACAAGAAATTTTGCTCACGATATAACAATGATTACAGTAGAGCGTAACACCGGTTAAGTGATACCGGCATCAATAACTCTTTGTTCCTGTCCGCTGTACAGATGCAAAAAAAAAAAAAAAAAGATAAAGAAGGACAACTGATTTCACAAGTTCTTATTCGGTGCACGCTGAAAACTTTGTTATACCTTGCACTTTATATCATTTTCGTTTTGGTTTCTCTTTCCGTTTACAACATTACTGTATATTCAAATTACCATTCATACTGCCGACGTGAAGACATCGACGTTGCGCTGTGTTAGTCGGCTCGAAAACATTCCTGTCTTATTCAACTCCTGCTAGGTGCCTGCCGCGAGGACAAAGAATAAAACGGCTCTGTAGTTTTAGGTTTGGTTTGGTTTGGTTTTGGGGTTTAATGTCCCAAAACGACTCTGGCTATGAAAGACGCCGTGTAGAAGGACTCCGGAAATTTCGACTATCTGGGGTCCCTAACGTGCACCGACATCGGACAGCACATGGGCGCCTAGCTTTTCACCTCCATTTAAAAGCGGCCGCAGAAGCTGGTCTTGACGGCCGGAGGCTCATGTCTATAGAAAGATATAAGAAAAGGACAACCGCACACAAGAAAAAGCGGTTGGTTAGCTCGCCGGCGTAGTACACGGCGTGAATTCTCACAATGGTACCCATATAGTAGGACTATTATAGAACGTAAACGAATAAGAACACAAAATATGTACAAGTGTTCGGCTTCTGCGCAACAGTAGTTGTCAGCATTGTGGGTGTTGGCTGATAGACTTGCAAAGCGCGTGTGACGGTGATCAGGCGGATATGAACGAAGGCGTAATGGCCTCTACAGGATAGGCGAAAAAAAAGGAGAAATAATGCCTTGAAAGCGACAACCTCTCCATGGTTTGGCGAAGAAAGCGGCGTGTCATGGATTCGTATACATGACACAGAGCACCAAACGTTGCGTACGGTCCTTATCTTGGTCAAAACAACCACTCACTTCATGCATCAAATAACGCTATCCTGATAGGTTTCAAGAAAAAAAAAATAACGAGCATGCTTGGGAAAGGCACTCTACAGACAAAATGTCGGTCATACCTCTTTCGCGTGTTACAGCTCCATTAAAAGCATTGCGGCCATCGAGAAAGTTCTACTGCAAGGCGTTCTAAGGCACTCTTCCAGTTTTTCGGGCCGGAAGCAGCGTGGCTGAGGCGTCTTCGCGACGCCGTGTGTTAAACAGCTCCATTAACAGTCGCGTTTTTTCGAAACGGTGCACCAGAGGCACCGCCAAAGAAGCCTTACTGCAATGATTCTGGGAAGCGGGTCCTCACGGGCCAAATAAAGCGCAGCTTTTGTCGCATCTTCAAAATGCCGGTCAGGTGAAAAAGAAAAAGGAGAATGGAACAGGCGAATTCGAGGTGCTATCGGTGTCGGCGCAAGGGGGCAAAAAAAAAACAAAAAGAAAACAAAACGCTTCAAACCTAGCTCCGTCGAGCAAGGTCCGGCGGCAAAGTGGAAGCGCAAAAAGAAAAAAGAAAAAAAAAAGAACGTCGCTGTTGATCACGGTCCTTCACGTAGATTAATATTTCCGAAACCTGGATGAGGTACGAGGAACGCCATTGTGCAGTCTCAAGAAATTGCTGCCGCTTGGCTTCATTAAACTGCACTGACATAGCACAAGTCGACGCGAGCGCCTTCCGTTCATTCTTTTTAAGTCAGAACACCGCAGCATGGACCGAATTAGCGGGCCTCTCCTATAATGAATGTTAAAAGCGGGTGGCCTATGCACACGTGACGATGGATGTAGTATAAAATGAAAAGTCGCACATTATTAGACTTCATGTTTGAAAGACGCGTAAAAACTTGGAGCCTATCCGCCGAAACATGTTTGTACAACTCATACATCCATTTGATTTCTACTTTCAGGCTGACCAAGCGGAGGCTATCAACAAGGCCTACGCGGAGTGCAAGCAAAAAACTGGTCGTCAATGACAGGCGACGGGCATAACACTCCATCCTGGACCAGCAATTACTTTTGTGAACATGATGGAATAAAAGCATCAGTTACAGCGGTCTGAGATTTCCTTCAGAAATACCTGTGACCAGTGCCAAAGCTGTGTAGGGCTGGCCCCATATGCAGTGAAACACCCCATATGCAGTGAAACTTCACTTGAACGTACTTCAAGATACCTTAGCAGAAAGTTGGCTAAAGTGAAACTTCACTCAACTCAAATGAGTTTATGACAGCTTTTTGCTATTAGATAAAAATATCGGGTGGTCCAATTGTATATCTACTCAACTATTTGTAACTCTGCTCACGTTCTGCTAACTAGCACCTTGGAAAGAATGCTGTACTCTTCTGCTGCACATTTACGCCTAAGACAGTTGTGAACTCAGTTATTCTGTCTAAGCATTCGTACGATTTTAGAGCGCGTCCGAAAGCCTAGTAGGGCTGAAGCTGCGGCTTTAAAAGCAGCCAGCAATGGCTTCGGCTGACAAGGAACGTGCTTAGGTAGCCAATCCAGTTCAAAGCTATATGACCACTTTTCGTAACGCGTTAATGCAGCGCGGTCGGCGGGGCACTCAACGTAAAAAAAGCGGGGTAAAAAGGGCGGGTTGTACTTGTTGATGTGCTCAGTATGATCTAGGAGACATGGAATGGCGCCTTGGAATTTGTTCGTACAACTGAAATGTGCACTTCACTGAATTTCGTTAAACTGAAGGGTGTTTGAATTGAGTTCAGTGGCGCTACAGTGGGGGTTTAAAAAAGTTCGTACAACTGAATACTTCATTTAAATGATGTTCGTTCAAATGGCATTTTACTGTATTCGAACAGGTCGAACGAATTTTGGGAGGATCTAACTGAACCCCAAAAACGGCAAGGAGGGTAAAAATTTGGTTATTTTTTAAATACATACAATAATTGTGCGCCAGTGTGGTTTGAACCCGGGGAGTGTGCACGTCAGATGTCAAACAAGCGCATAGGCTGCAGTACCTCGTTGGTAGCAGGCACGTTAGAAGGGTATCTCGTGGAAACGTGGCGGTGCGTAGAATAAAAGAAAACATAAAAAAATATTTACAATGAAAACACAATAACACCCCTCCCCCCCCCCCCTCCGCTCCCTCCCAGAAAGAGAAGAACCCTCGCTATCGCATCGAGTATAACAAAGGAAAAGCGGCTCCAAGTTTTTCATCTCATGAGCCAATAGTCCTATTCGAGCACTCAATACATCACATTTTACGCTATGAACTGTCTTGATGAACTTTTTGAAGCGTCGCAAAAGGAAAAACTCACAACTGTAACATGATAGCGTTGTGCATCAAGTACTGTTTTTGCGCCGCCCGCCGAGTGGTACAGTGGTAAGACGCCCGACTACTGTCCGGAATTCCCGGGTTCGAACCCGGCCTCGGCGGCTGCGTTTCGATGGAGGCGAAACGAAGAGGTGTCCGTGTGCTGTGCAATGTCAGCGCACGGACATCGTGGTCGAAATTACTCCGTAGCTCTCCCCTACGGCTCCTCTTTCTCTTTCCACTTTAACTCCCACCTCCCCCCTTCCCTTACGGCGCGGTTTAGGTGTCCACAGACACAAGTGTGACAGATACTGCGCCTTTCTCTTCCTGTGAGTCAATTATTAATTATATTCATTATCTCGGCATGCCACCCATGTGGGCGTTCTAAGCGAAAATGACAGGTATGACAGGTGACAATTCGCAGTCAAAATATGGCCGAGCACTGATACCTCGATAGTTTGGGTGAAGTAATGAGAGGAATTAACATCGCATACATTGCCCTTTAACGCCGATTCACGCTCGATGCTCATTGGCGTCGCAGGCGCTCACGACGATAGGGGAGCTTTACACCAATGTCTAGTGGCTCCTAAGCACACGTATGTCTGTGATGTCGTAGGTTACAGCTGTATTCTAACTGATTGTGCGAGATATCGGCATCGGTAGTTAGGATTAGACAAGATACGTGTTGGCGAGCTAGGGACCGGAAGTAGAGCCGGAAACATGATCTACCAACGTTATCTTGTCTCACTCTGAGAGGCGGAGCTGGCGTGTCGACCATAAGTTTTTTTTCATAATCGTTAACGTATAAATGCACATCTTTTAGTGCCCCGCGTCATCCCATCGAATTGTCAGCGTGTAGATAGCCCTCATTGGAATGCCGGGAAGTTACTTCCGAACGTACAGTAAAGGTTCCAAGCAATGTAGGTCAACGAACATGATATCGGCAATCATTTCGGCGGCAGTATTCTATAACATATTTGTGCCTGAAATGCAAACAATGGTGTGAAAGGTAAGAGCCAGTACAGTGAGAAACAGTTGATCTGTCCCGTTCATGCGCAGTATTGCCTAAAGCTCCTTGCGCGCAGCTCACAGAGAATGTACTCTAGGAATGTCCACACAAGAATGTCCACATATGATTTTAGACAGCTTGGGAAAGGACTAAATTTCAATTTTGAACTACCGTGTAACGGCATGTTTTAATTTCTTGAATTGCGATTAAAGTGTTTGGATGGGCACGCGTATTGCCCTTTCCCGAGAACTGCAGCAACGGAAAGTGCCGGATGCGTCACTCAAAAATAAAACACAACATTAGGTTTTGTCCGAGTGAAGCGCAGTATGGAAAATGAAATGAAATAATAATAAAATAGTTTTATGGATTAAAATTACCTAATGTAAAGAGTGTAATACATCGCTGGCGTCCGATGGTGGTGGTGGTGAAAAACTTTATATTTGGGAGCCTTAAGGGATTACATTCTAATGACGGGTCGGCTCTTGGCTGCGTGTTGTGGCCGAAAGCTGGTGCTTCACAGCGACACCCAAAGCCCAGTCTGTCAGCCGCTTTTGAACGGCCGGGTCAGAGCTGGACACTGCAGCCTCCCATCGCTCGAGGTCGGAGAGTTGCCAAGTGGCTGGAGGGTGGAATTCCGAGCATTTGATCATAATATGCTCAAAATCAGCTTTAGGTGCCCCACACAGGGTGCACTGCGGCGAGAACAGTCCTGGATGGATCAAAGATAAGAAAGCGGAGGATGGGAATGTACGGGACTGAAGCTGGCGCCACGTCACCTGTTGTAGCTTAGTCATAGATTTATGAGGAGGAGGGTAGATGGTTCGTTGATCACGCTAATGGAGAGAGATTTCGTGATAGGATACCATGCGCTCGCGAGCATCTCCCCAGGCAGTGGCAGTCCCTGCTCGGCTGACGTATCCTCGAGCAAAGAGTGAGCTGCTTCGTTGCCTGGGTGACCCGTGTGAGCGGGCACCCATATTAGTTGAATAGGGTGTTCGGGTGGGGAGAGGGAGGCGAGGAACCGGAAGGCTGGGGTAGAGATCCGACCGCGGGCGAAGTTCCGTACGGCGGATTTAGAATCGCTGAAGATGGTTGTGGCTCGGGTGGTAGCTATGGCGAGGGCAACCGCCGCCTCCTCCGCTTCCAGGGAAGTGGAGGCAAAAGTTGTACCGGCCGCGACCAGTTGCAAAGAGTTGGAAACAGCGCTGAGGGCGAACGCTGGGCGGGAGGGGTATGAGGCAGCGTCTACGTAAACGGTCTCTGGCTGGAAGCCATAGTTTTTGTGAAGAGCTTCTGCGCGTGCCTTGCGGCGATCGACATGGTGCTCTGGGTGCATATTCTTTGGCAGGGGATGCACCTTAAGAACGCGGTGTATTGCAGGGGGAAGTGTATGTTGTGTAGAACAGTGACCGGGAGGTGAGAGATGGATGCGAGCAAGGATGTTCCGGCCGGTGAGGGTAGATGATAATCGCTCCAACTGGGCTGAGCGGTGGGCTTCTGTGAGCTCAGCTAGGGAGTTATGAATGCCCATGTAAAGAAGGCGTTCATTGGAAGTGTAGCGGGGTAAGTTGAGGGCGGCCTTGTACGCCTGTCGGATAAGGGCGTTAACCTTGTCTTCCTCCACCCGCGTGAGGAAAAGGTAGGGGAGCGAGTACACAACACGGCTCAGGACAAATGCCTGTACCAGGCGTCTGAGGTCATGCTCGCGCATGCCGCGATGGCGATTGGCTATGCGGCGAATGAGGCGGATTGTTTGATGAACCATCACCGTCAGCTTAGTGATGGTTGCGGTATTCTTGCCATTGTTTTGTATCAGAATACCGAGAATTCTGATGTTGTCCACTTCTGGTATCCGGGTGTTGTCAATTGTCAAGAAGATGGGGGGAGGAGGGCCTTTGTCTGTACGACACCTAGGAGGTCGGAGTATGAGAAGCTCCGATTTGGTAGGGGTACAAGCTAAGCCGACATTTGCGGCAAAAGATACAACAATGTCTGCTCCGGCCTGTAATGTATCTTCCATGGCGCCAATGCTACCTGTGGTGGTCCACAGTGTAATATCATCGGCGTATAAGGAGTGGGACAGGGCAGGGATTTGGTTGAGGGCGTGTGCCATGGGGATAAGGGTAATATTAAAAAGCAGTGGAGAGAGGACAGAACCCTGTGGGGTGCCAATGCTACCGAGTTTGAAAGATGGAGATGAGAGCGAGCCGATGGTGATTTCTGCTGTGCGATGACTAAGAAAGGCGGATATGTACTGGTGGACACGCGAGCCGACTTGAAGCGATGAGAGAGCATCTAAAATGGCTGCGTGACGGACATTATCAAAGGCCTTTGTGAGATCTAGGGCGAGAATTGCTCGGGTGCGCTTTGCGTGGCGGGGGTGAAGGACATCTTCTGACAGTTGCAGCATAACATCCTGCGTGGAGAGATGTGGCCGGAAGCCGACCATTGTGTCAGGGAAGAGGTTGTGGTCATCTATGTGGTTCTGGAGGCGTGCCAGCACAACATGTTCAAAGAGTTTGCCAAGACAGGAAGTTAGAGATATGGGTCGGAGATTCTTGATGTCGAGTGGTTTGCCGGGTTTAGGGATAAATGTGATACGGGCGTGTGTCCACTGGGCCGGAAGGGTTCCCGTGCGCCAGCATTGGTTGAAGAGGTCCGTGACCGCATCGACAGACGGGTCATCCAAGTTACGAAGCATCTTATTTGTGACTCGGTCCGTCCCCGGAGCTGATGTCGTCCTGAGGCGGTGCATCGCCGCCCTGACTTCAGCTGAAGAGATTTCCTCATCAAGGGTAGGGTTGGGAGAACCGGTGTAAGAAGGGAGGGTGGTAGAGGGGGTTGTAGTGACGTACTGATCTTTTAAGGTCTGTAGGAGGGCGTCATCATCTAGGGGAAGCTGATGAATAATGCGGGTAATATTCTTACGCTGCGTGGCCTTGGTGTGCCCAGGATCAAGGAGGTAGCGTAAAAGCGACCAGGTGTCTTTAAGGCCTAGATTACCGCTCATGCGGTCACAGACCTGCCCCCACTGCTGGCGAGCGAGGTCCCTTGTATAAGCTTCAATTGCTTTCACAAGGCGGGAAATTCGCCGTTTGAGGGTGCGATTATGCTTTTGGGACAGCCAGCGTTTCTGAAGGCTGGCGTGTGCCTCCCACATGTGGAGAAGGCGACTATCCGCAGCCGAAGTGTCCTCTGGTTCCGGGATAGTGGATGTCGCCGACTCCACATCCTGTGTGAGAGAAGCCACCCAGGCCTCCAAGTCCACAATGGTGTCCGGTGCGTTTTGCCGGATGCGGCGAAATCGATCCCAATCGACCACGCAGGCCCGATTGCGTTTGGGTGGGGTGAGGGAAGAGATGGAGAGCTCAGTGCATAAAATGTAGTGATCACTGCCTAATGAGTGAGTGGTATTAGTCCAGCGGCTTTCTCGAACGCCTTTTGAGAGAGTCAAGTCTGGGCTTGTGTCGTGCTGAACGCTAGATCCGATTCGGGTGGGATAGGAGGTGTCGTTGAGAATAGAAAGCCCTTCGTCCTGAACGAAGGACAAAATTGCCGTACCCTTACGGCAGTTTTTTCGGTAACCCCAACTGGTATGGCTAGCATTGAAGTCGCCAACCACTAGTAGGGATCCTCCCGCGCTAACTGTGAGGGCTTTTTTGATTGCGCCAATGAGGGGGGCAGGAGGGCTCTTGGGCGGGCTATAGAGGTTGAGAACAAAAAGGGTGTGTGCATTTCGTGTGCAGGGTAGGAGTTCCAGCAAGAGACCATCCACGTCATCCACCTCAAGAGGGTGTTCGACCGCGGTAAAGTTGCGGTGCACCAACGACGCTACCCTGGATTGAGGCTGGGTGGAGGGCTCGTAAGTAGTATAGTCGCGGAGCTTAACCGAAACAAGCGTCTCCTGCAGCGCTATCACTGCCGGTATCTCGCTAGGGGATAGGGTAGATAAGTGAAGTTGCAGATTATTCCGCTTTGTGCGGAAACCTCTGCAGTTCCACTGCCACACGCTAATTCTGTTGGGGTGTGCCGCCATGTTGGGTGCTATCAGTAATAGCTAAAGGGATGGGTAGTACAGTGCAACCTCTGGGGAGAAGCTCACAAACTTGGGTTTGGATTTGAGAAAACGAGGCCTCTTGAGCACTTTGACGCTTCTCAATAGCCTCTAGTCGTTTTGCGGCGTTCGTCATCCAGTTCTGGGTTTCGGCGCGGAAAGATTGTACCGAGCGTTCCAGGGACTGCATTGCCGTCATAATGAGGGCAGTCTGGTCTGGCATTGATGGCTCGGAAGGAACTACCCCAGTGGCTATCTTGCGTTTTGCGGGAACGCCACGAGCAGGCGACGTAGCGCGCGAAGAGGACGCGGAGGGGGGAGAGTTTGAAGGAGTTTTGGAAATGGTCGGAGGTGCTTGGGTTTGCAATACTGCAGGGGACTGCTCTCGCCTTAAAAGGAGTTGCAGCTGCCGTTTAAGCTCGGCAATTTCTTCAGACTGTGTTTTTAACTGAGCTTTAAGTTCCGCGTTCTCTCGCTCGAGCGGGGAAGACTGCGGCCTCCAGCTCACCTGTTTCGTGGATTCCTGGACTGTTTGGTCCGGGAGTGGCGGGAAGGACCTCGAGCGGCTTCTGCTGTGGCGATGGCGGGATCCCGTCTTCGAGCGGCTGCGCGACTTCGAAGACGATCGAAACCGGCTTCTTGATGGTCTAGATGACTTGAGAGTTGTCTCAGGAGGTCGAGCGTCCGAAAGCCTTATCGGCGGTGTGGATTTTTTGGAGGAGTTTCCTGAGCGTTCGAAGCGCACTTTGCACCGTTTGGTCCCCGTGAAGTGGGCTTCACCGCATAAGATGCACCTGGGCGTGCAGTCCGGCGTTTGCTTGGGTGGATGGGCAACGCCGCAGCGGGAACACAGGTCAGTCTTCTCCTTGGGACAGACGTCGGCACGGTGTCCAGGCTTCCGACAGTTGAAGCAAGCTTCAACTTTTGCCTTGAATGGGTAGCAAGAATGAATAGTGCCGTAGAAGTTCAGTTGACGCGGTACCTCCGCGGTGTCGATGAACGTGACTAAGATTGACTTGGTCCTGCCGAGCTGCCGGGCGTCGGCGATGGTGAAGTACTTGCTCTGATTAAGGGCCACAAGGTCTTGGAAGATTTCATCTTGCGTCTGATTGTAGACGGCTTTGTAAATAATGCCTCTTACGGCGTTGTCGGGGGCCGCGACATAAGCTTTCAGGGGGTACATCTGGTCGTTGAGGCGAAGACCTTGCATGCGGACAAACTGTTTCATTCGAGCTTCAGAAGGTGTGCTCACCGTGAAAGAGTTGTTGTGCGGGTTGATGCGCAACTTGTCGTTGATTCTCGCTTCGTGGTAGTCGACTGCTGCTTCAGCACAGATCAGAGGCAGAAGTGCACCTCCATTTATTAGGCGAAGATCCAAGCCCCCGCCCGGTCGGAAAACAACCTTGTAGTCCGATGTCGGCAACCGGGGAAGAGGAGCATGCCTCTTCAGCTTGAGAGTGGATGTCTTGCCTTTCGGCGTGGAAGCAAGGTTGTCCGAACTTGTCGAGGCTCCAGCAGACGCGGACGCGCCGCTGTCCGAGGCTTGCTTCAGGTTGGGGTAGAGCTTGTTCCGGGCCCGCACCGCACGGGTCCAACGAGGATCGTTATGAAATTCCTCTGGTGAAATATCTTCTCCTTCTACACCAACTTCCATCTTGAAAGATGAAGCAGTAAAGGAGTTTGGGCGATGAGCAGCCGGCGGCGCTAGGCCTGACCGGCAAATGTATGAGCCCTTGGTGAGCTAGGCCTGACGAGACGCGCTCGGCACGAAGACGAAATCTTCAAAACATGAGCAAATATGGACGTAGATTATCCGAAAATGTCTCAAACTGGCGCGGAGCACCTACACTGACCGATTTGATGGCGATCAGGCCATTTCAGGTCGTAATTCAGCCACGTAAGTTGAAAACCACAGGAGCCGATGTGAAATACGTCCGCAGGCTCCCTACGCCGAGCCGTTTTTTCCTGGCGTCCGATCGCGCCAACTTTGCGACATTGAGTAAGTTAACTTGAAAACTCGCCGCGGCGTAAATCTGTTAAAAAGAGTTTAAAGCATGCCAAAAGGCGATTGTTGGTGAAAGCTGTCTCTGAAGGCAACCTAAAGGTGACATACTCACTGAAGACAGGAACTGATTACGGTGAACGCAATGGTATAGTGTAACCGTTGTCATACTGCCACATCCTGGCTGCGTTTGCGGCTGGTTTTGGTGTTGTTAAGAACAAAAAAAAACAAACACACATGGTATTATGCAGCCTAAAGGGGAAGATTCCCCAGGAATATGGTCGTAGTTTATTTGAATGTTGAGAATTTAAAAATAAAAAGTTGTACCGACAGGAATCGAACACATGTCTTACAATCAGGCACGTGATGTGTGAATCCACTGTGCGCGAACATCCGCATAGTCACAGTATTCCTAGAAACGCACTTGCTTTTTAGATCCGCATTTTTTCCCATGTGGCAGACTCTCTACAACTTTTGCTTACGCAGTTGTTCTTTCCAGTAGGAAAAGAAAGTTCTTTACTGGCAGTTATATGTGTTTGAGTCATATGAAGTGCCTTGCATGCGCGTCTACTGATTATGCTTTCCTGCGAACTTCCTTGATTTATCTAGCATGAACCTCCGAATTGTAGTTCTGATCACATATAAAAATATTAGTTATGGTTTACCTGTGGTAACTCTAATTGAATTAGGAAAACGGCGGAAACTTCTTTTGCCTCCTACATTAGTCTCTATCACGTCCTATCAGTGTAAGGCGCTACATTTGTGGGGACACTAAACTCTTCTTGTAAGGGCATGACGTGAAAGCGTAAGTTACCAGCCTTCTTCTACACCTCCTCCTTCTCAGCTGTTCAAGGTCAACCGTAGCGTTCGCAGGGGATACGCGATGGCTCGAAACCTGGCACAATACTACGTCAGGTTTTATTGTTATCGCAATAAACGTTAAACGAATCTATGCACGACCAACAACAAAACTTTCGACTATAAGCGTTGTACACTGCCTTAGGCAACAGCCTAGCGGTTGTCTTCGGATGTCCTTTCGAGATTCAAGTTGCCCCCGCTTATGCGTCGCTGCGAGTATCATCGACTGTTCGGCGCCCCTTTTTTTGTTCGTGGGGATTTCTTCTAGGGCGGCCTCAAGTGCAAATTTGGGGTTCACCTTTGTGTAAAATCGAAAACATTGATGATGCTGCAGCCGTCTAGGAAAAACTAATACTTTGCATAATGAATAATAATGCACAGAAATGCACAAGTCCGTTTCTCATAGCCTGAGTCGCTTCGGGACGTTAAACAACACAAACCAAACCAACTTCCTACGAACAAAGGCAAAATGACCAAATAAAATGTTCAGCTTCGCTTTATTGTGAGTATGCTGCATTGGCGCATTAATTAATTCTAGAAAATTTTAGCCGTTTTCGCTTTGTTGTCTATACAATCTCTTGGCTTTACGAGCTTATTTTATATATGCGTGTAGAAACGCCCTCGACCATTATATGAGACATTCTGACCCCCCCCCCCCCCCCCCCCCCGCCTCTACATTGAGGCAGCACCTCTCTTTTTAGGTATGTCGCTTCATCGGCCGTATTCACAATACCAGACGGTAACGTGATGTTGCAAGTGTCCCGTGTCGCGCAAAGTGCGGTGTCGGTCTTGGAAGTTGTTGAGTTTAAAGCCGTTTATTGGATATTAAATATCATGGACATAGATGTGGGTAATGGGGATTAGGCAGATTCTTCAGTGTTTGGAGAGGTCGTCCCTCAAATCACATTGCTCTAACCAGGCCACTAAGCGAACCATACTTGGGAAATAAAGAAAAATATCGATGGAACATTAAAATTTAACAACCGGTTTATTTACGCTGAATTTAAGGATGTAGCGTAATGAAAGGAACACACCTGAGGGGAAATGAACACTGAGTCGTCTTTCAAGGGGGGTAGAAGTCAAACCCACAATTTCCATGTTGCTCGAGAGACACGCTGCTCATTGGTGACGACGGTTCGCTGGTTCAAACTGAATAAAAGCAGACCTACAGAATACTCGATGCGAACAGGTTCTGACCACAAAACCCATGTTCTGATATTAAATACGATGCTTTATTTAGCACCCACAGATTTGAACCATGCACTGCTGTAACTTATTCACTTCGTTTACACTTGTGTCGTTTTATGCAACTTTGCTTATTGTGTAACAAAACAAGGAACCAGTACAACTTTGTTATGAGGGAGTAAAAGCTCGTAAAAACGCATGCTCATCGTTGGGGCTCCCCGTTCGTTGTGACCGCATACCTTTTCTCTCCGGTCCGAAGGGTCTGCGGTCCTCAAGTCCCGGTCTTGGCCCCTCCCCCGCGGCATTCCGCAGAGGGTCGCCCGGGGAGGAGCTGTCGCCGGCCATAAATAACTCAAAGGCACCAGGTTTCTGTTAGGTGAAACACTTTTACACACAAGGGGAAGACACATGTCAAGCGTACAAAAAAAAAAAAGAGAAAAAAACGTGAGTTTAAACATTGCTCCCCCAAATGAGATTGCTCATTCTACGTTTCGAACAACTTTAAGGTGTACAGTAGCTGAACAGAGCATCGTGTCGTCTTCCATTGGGACATCCTGGCCTCACAAGAGCGAATCTTTCCGTCGCGCGCAGCATTTATGGTAGCGATGATCCCGCTCTTTCGGAGCATTCGTGGTTGGTTCTTTTGAACCGAAAAAGGATCCCCTACTCGAGGATTCGCGGAATTGGTTGGCTTAGAGGCGCACGCAGAGCGCTGCTGCCCCAAGTATTCTCTCTGCCCTTAATGCCAAAGGAAGTGCAACATCTGGCCTCTTTTTTTTTTTAGAACGCACGCAGGGAAGCCGCGGGTGTTTCGATGGCTCGTGACGGTGACGGTAGAGATCCCATTGGGCATTCGACGCTCACCACGTGACTAGCTCTGCAAAAAAAAAAAAAAAATAAGATGCCCATGTGGCGAGTTTCATACTGACAGCTCACCATCCCTCTAATTACATTCATATTTTGTACTGGTAAAGCTTTCAAACATTCCCTTGTATCGCTCGTTCCTGCTTCAAGTTTTGACGTGTTGCTCTGATGGTAGTTGAGCGGTAGTTCTTGAAGCTTATCGATGCGTGCTTTGCAGATGATTAGCTGGGCAATACAAATCACCAAAGTTTGAAAAAGCTATATGCGTCAAATCAGCATGCAAAAACAGCGCATTGAAAAGCAGCACGGTGGAAAAACAGCACGTGGCAAAACAGCATACCGGATGTAACGTCGCAGAAACAAAACAGTACGGTGACAAACAACACTGGGAAGATAGATCAAGATGATAAAGCAGCGCAGCCCAGTACGGTACAGCATGGCAGAAGCGCGGAATTATGATACTCCTGACCACGAAGGTTAAAGATAACGCATACAGCAGCGGAGTTTGGAGTTGGGGATTTTTGTTTCCTAAATAAAGAATACGGTTATGATTTGATACTTGAACTAAATACAAAGCTTGTTGAATGGGAGGCGACAAGGTGAACGTTTTTGTTTGCTGCGCAATAAAAAAAACGTGGTAGTCACTAAACATTTGAATAGAATTGAAAGATGCGCGAGTTGGAGGCTTTTCGAGACGCGGCTACGGCATAGTGCTCTAATAAAAGGATCAGCATTGCTGATACATTCGCGTTGGCCTTGAGTTAAAAAAGGTCTAGGAACAATACATGAGTTTACCAGCATTTATCGATCAAAGACGCTAAACCATGGATGGTTTCCCCCAGCTACGTTTTTGTAGATAACCCCTTTCTAATTCTACATTGATTTCGGTTAAGCGGTTTATTATCTTCTATGAAATTCACGATGGTGGTCGAATATGATATGCCCTAAAATTTTAGATGCTGTAGAAGTCAGAGAAACTGGGCAGTAGTTTGTCGAGTTGCTATTGTCTCCAGATTTATGTATGAAAATTAATTTCGCAATCATCCACTCCGTAGGCAGATCGGCAGTATCCAATGATTTCTTGTTATGAGATGCAGGTATTTGGACGCCCGTTCTACATGTCTTCTAAAACGTTATATCGGAATAGTATTGCGGCAACTAAATTCTTCTAATCGATATTAAATCTGTGAACAATAAACGGTACCAGTACAAGGTATGTGAAGAAGACGGACCCCTCGTTAGATGCTGACGAAGAAAACCCATTCTGTCGTATTGCTATCACGCAGAGCCTGTCTGGTGTAAATCGCCCCACTGCTCGACCTCCTTCCCGACCTCGATGTCCTAAATTAAGCCTCCTTCTACACTTGGTGGAGGTGCGGAATAATATCCTCGCCTCATCCTGAACTGTCGCACTGGCATGCTACCGGCAGCTCCTATGTTCGAAGACGGACACTCACAGGCCGCCCCGACGACCCCGCCGGTGCTCTGCTCCGGCTCCCTACGCCAGCGACTCTCCTTCATTGGGACCGTAGCCATGGGCAGTATCGAGGACACATATATCTTCGATACTATCTTTAGATACATTTTGTGTATCGGCGTTAGGTATCGTGTGCTCAAAATGAAAGTATCGGAGTATCGATATCGAAAATACATTTTTAAAGTAGCGTGTATTTTTACGATACTCGAGACTAAAGAAAGCTTCAAACATTGAAATCGCTGTGAGAGTTGGGTTGACCGCGCTCACTCAGACAGCAGTACAGGCCCTGAGACAGCTCGGCTTGAAGTAACACGTGAGTGTTACTTCAAGCCGAGCTTGAAAATCTTCCGGCCCCTCACATCAACCACATTTCAAGATTTCCTCTCTTTAAAACTGAAGGCGGCCATTGTAAGGGGGCACTCACGAGGTGCAGTACTTTTGAGCACCGAGTGCGTACTACGAAGCTGCTAAGCCGTTAACAGACACACAGAAAGATATGAACAAAGCGGAAACGCAAGGTGAAAGTAGGCATCACACACACATCTGTACCCCTAGCCGCGCTTCCCACCCGTTCGAAGCCGTAGTTGTCCAGAGATGCTAGTAAACCTCGAGTTTCCTAACTACCACCCGGATGCTTTAGTCAACGCGGCTATGGTTTACTCTTCAGTTCAGTTCAGTCGTTCAGTCGTGTCCGACTCTTCGTGACTCTGTGAAACATATCACGCCACGCTTTGCGGTCTCTCACTATCTTCCTAACATCACATAACTTCATCTGCAGCGCCTCGAGGATGCCATTTAACCATCGCGTTCGCTGCCTACCCCTTCTCCGGTGACCATCCACCTTTCCCAATATCAAATCTTTCTCCAGGGACTCCTCTCTTCTCATCAGATGACCTAAGTAGCTGAGCTTTACCTTTAGAATTTGACCCTCCAATGAGCAGTCAGGGTTTATGGTCGACAATATCGACTTATTTGATACTATTACACGCTGATAAAAAACATCTTCAATCAATACAGCACTGAAATGTGCTCGTGTGCGTATGTAGCGAGGCTTTTCTCACTTGCGTCGCTTTCATAATGCCCACATCGGGCTCTTTTCGGAATAAATACCGGTCAGCCATTTCCTGTTTATTGTTTTCATTCTAACTTCTAACAATCTTCAGAGCTTAAACAGTTTGTTATCGCACTGATGGCAATATAACTGCTCAGTTCTCCAAACGCACGCAGGTTGCACCGTTTAGCACAAATTAATTTACCGGGTAAGTAAAGTGTAGTATGAAACGAAAAGTCCAGAATAAACAGAAGAAAAAATTCAGGTGTATTTGTATGCATAGCCAACTGCTCACAGGTCGGTTCGCATGAACAGCATTAGTTTGAAGAAATATTTCGCGAGGTGGCTAGTGGAAGCAATGGCTTCATTGCAACTGTGGCCTAAATTCATTTTAATGTTCTGACAAGGACAGTTGCCCAAATAGAGGAGCTGCAATAACACCGTGCTGGCGTATTCGATCGTTTAAGCCCTTTAAGAAAAACTATGCTATAGAAATACTGTAAGGTTCCAGTAGCACGGTTAAATTCCCTGATGTCGCTAATCGTATTACCACCTTTATTATTTTGAGATCTCAGTGATGTATCGAAGTATCGACGATACAGTATCGAATACCTGTATCGAAAGTCGATTTCAATTCTGTGTCTTGTATCGGTTTCGAAAATACAATTTTTCTGAAAATACAATTTTTCAATCGAGTATCGTTTCGAAGATACTTTTTTGAAGTATCTTGCTCAGCTCCGCCAACTATACTGACTATGACAACTGGCTTCCTTCACAGAAGCGAGTGCGTTCATACAAGTAGGACGACGCCACTAGGTGAACGAACGTTATCTTTTATTTGACCGGAGTTGCGATCCTCTGATATCGCAACTCCGGTCACGTGATCAAGATTGGTTGTATTGACGCGAAACCTTCAAAGCTGTATTTGTTGTTTTTTAACAGCCGCCGGCATACAGGCTTATCACTGTGACTCTGGACCTCGTATCAGTTCCATAATCTTTGTTTGTTAATGCTCGATGTCGCGAGTCACACCTTTATCGGTTTTGTTGTAGCGCAAGATGCACCGAGATCTGTCTCGAAGGTTCCGGCCACTCGGGTGCCTTTCCACAATGTTCCAGCCCGTGCTGGTAGCTGTTTGCGACGTTATCTAGATTGTTCTGTGTTGTAGCGCAAGATGCACCGAGATCTGTCTCGAAGGTTCCGGCCACTCGGGTGCCTTTCCACAATGTTCCAGCCCGTGTTGGTAGCTGTTTGCGACGTTATCTAGATTGTTCTGTGCAGCCTTTAAATTGAGCGTTGACGAGTGAGTGTGACGGGCATTCTTTGTTCGACGATCGACCAACACGTTTGCTGCTATCGCCGCCACCGAGTTGCTTAGTTCTTTTGCGGACGCAAGTCAGCCCAATAAAGAGTTAATTTCCGTACCATCAAGCCTGTGTCTTCATTTGAGTGATCGACCTTGGTCACCACCACGTGACATCTAGTGGAGGTGCTGCCCTTGGTCCTTCTAGCGAAGACCGCAGCCTTATTCCTGTCGCCCTGGGAGACGAAACTACAGGTCACCGAGCCAGCCGCCGACTCCAAGACCTACAACCCGAACACGGTCTGCAGCCTGACCCCATTCGATCTCGGAAGGTATCGACGCTGACAATGGCCCTGCCTACAGCACCGGTTGTTTTCGTCCAGCCCCGTGAGCCCCCCTGCTTCCATGGACGACCGGATGAAGATGCGGGAGACTGGATAGACCTTTTCGATCGTGTGGCAGAATTCAACGGCTGGAACGACGCCGCGAAACTTAGGCAAGTCTACTTTGTTCCTCAAAGACATGCCCGAGTTTGGTTTGAAAATCATGAGGCAACTATGAAGGATTGGGGGACTTTCAAGGGAGCGTTTCTGACTGCCTTTTCAAGCGTCGTCCGAAAGGAGAGTGCCCAGGCCCTCCTTCAGTCAAGACTTCAACTCCCTAACGAGCCTGTCCTAGCGTACGTTGAGGAGATGAAGCGCCTCTTTCGCCGCTCCGACCCTAATATGACCGAAGGTGAGCGAGTCAAACTTTTATTGCGAGGCGTGAGGCGTTAAAGAGTCGCTCTTTGCGGGTCTTGTGCGAAATCCGCCAAGAACTGTGGCGGAATTTGAAACAGAAGCGTCTACCATCGAGAAGACGTTGGACAACCGGATGCGCCATTACGAGCGACCACTTCAACCGGACTATTCAAGCCACTACCCCAGGGCATCTACAATCGGAGAGAACCTTCGGGACCTCATCCGGGAGATCGTGCGAGAGGAGCTCCGCCGACTGATGCCATCATCGCAACAACCCAGGTACGACGCTCGCGGACGTCGTCCGTGAAGAAGTCCAGCAGGCGCTGGGCGTTCTTAAAGCGACGGCTGCGACTGTTCCAGCACAAGAGGCAACAACGATGAACTACGCTGGTGCATTACGTCGCCCTGCGCCCTGACGTGATGAATTTCCGAGCCCTCGCCGTTACCGCCCTGCTCCTGAAAACCGCCCCTTGGCCCCCGCCCGCCAAGCCTACCAACGACCCCCAAGCCCCAGAAAGTGCGACGCCCGGAGGACAGCAAACAACCGGCCACTCTGCTTCCATTGTGGTGAGGCAGGACACATCCTCCGTCACTGCCAGTATAGGCGGATCGGCCTCCGTGGTTTCGCTGTCGACGCCCCCCGCCGCCATCCTGGCAAGCGACCACAGGAAATCAACGACTTCCTGCGCAGCGGAGAGCACTCGTCGCCAAGGCGTCTATCACGCTCCCCATCGCCGTACAATGCCCGATTTGCGTCGCCAGGCCGCCGTTACGTGCAAGGACGGTCTCCTAGTCCCCGTAGGGAAACTAAAGGCAGCAACCTTTGGAGGTGAGGTTGCTCAACGGCGAAAAGACGAAGATCTTCCGCCGACGACGACCACTAACGACGACGCAGCTATTTCATTGCCGCTCCACACGACGACATCGACGACAACACGACCAGAGTGCAAGCCGACACCGCCGCCCAGCGAAATAATAACGGTATGCCCCGGCGATGACCTGAAGAAACTACGGAGCCGAGATCGGACATCAAGGCCCACGTGCAATGCGAGGACACGAATAAGCGACCTTGAAGTTGATGTCGACGGTCGCAGAGTCACTACCCTAGTAGACACCGGAGCTGATTATTCAGTCATCCGTTAGCCGTTAGCCTCTCAGCTTAGGAAAGTTACCACCGCTTGGGATGGCCCGTTGATAAGCACCGCAGGTGGCAACCTGATTACTCCATCCGGACGATGCTCTGCAAGAATAACTTACCCCACCAACTTTGTAGTCTTGCAGCAGTGCTCCCGAGACGTGATTTTAGGCATGGACTTCCTAATTGAACATAGGGGTATCATCGACCTCCGATCCAAGCTCATCAAGCTCTCTGCAGACAATGCCATACCTGCTACAACGACTTCGACGCAACACGTCGCTCTAGATGTCTTCGACGAAGAATTGATCGTGCCTCCCCGATCAAGCGTTGCAGTCAGCGTAGGTAGCGCAGGCATCGAAACCGCTGAAGGCATCGTCGAAGGAAAATCCAATTGCTCTTGGAACGAGGTGTCGGCATCGCAAGAGGCATCGCAAAATTCCAGAGAGGACAAGCTGAGGTGGCGGTAACAAACTGCACTGAAGAATACCGGCATTTCAACAAGGGCACGACGATCGCTTTTCTCGACGAATTGGAGGACCTCAAAGATGTATTCACCCTCCACGACCAAACGCTGGCAGACGCACCGAACCTATTCCGTCAGCCCACATTTGACATCAACCCGGCATTGACCCACAGCAAGAAAGACCAGATTCTCTGTCTGATTCGAAGCTATTGGGAGTTCTTCTCGTCATCATCGAAGGTACGACAAACACCACTGGCCAAGCACCGCGTAATAACGGACGAACACGTCTGACCTCTGCGCCAAAGCCCTTATCGTGTATCGCCGCGAGAACGCCAGGCCATTCGCGATCAAGTTGAGGTTGTTGTTGAAAACCTTTATTTTCACCGAGAAGAAGCTCCGTTTTGGTCTCCCCGGCACGCAGGCCTGATGGAGCCTTACTGAGGAGCCTCGCGAACTAAGGTCTGGTGAATATACATTGTTGCTTCACGGCCTCAGCCGCCAGGCGGATGGCTTGCTGCTGCTGAGCGGGGTCCTCGCTTCGCAGCATGGTCTCCCAGGCGTCTCTATATATATTTTCTTTAGCTCCTGGGCTGTTGTTACATTCCCAAATAATATGATCTAGAGTGCCCCATCTCCCACATGTTATGCAATGTAGATCCTTTTCATCTTTTGAAATTGTTGCATATACACAAAAGGGACTAATATGATTGCCCCCTTGTAGCCTCCTCCATGCAATTACCTCCCCGTTTCTGAGGGAACGGTCTGGCGGCGGATAGACCCTCCTGCTTAGTTGATAGTGCTCTGTTACCTCTTTATACGAGATTAGGCTATCTTCTATATCCATGCAAGAGGGCTGCTCTGCAGCCGCCCGGTGATAGAGAGCTCGGACAAACTCGTGAGCAGCCTCATTCCCTGCGATAGATTCATGTGCTGGTATCCATATAATTTCCACGTGGCGCTCAAGCGGCCTCGATTCGAGGACTCGATTAGCTTCTGGTATTCTTCCCTTCCCAAAATTTCTGACCGCATTTTTGCTATCGCATAGTATGAATTTAGCCTTGGTACCGACACAAGCGAGCGCTACTGCCAATTCCTCCGCCGCGTTGGCGTCTCTCGTGCGGCTTGAAGCCGATACTACTGGTGCTCCTGTTCCGTCGACTACTGCGGAAACGGCTGCTCCTTGCCGTCTACATGCAGCATCTACGTAGGCCACTTGTTCTGCTGGTTGTTCTCCCATTCTTTTCTCGTAGGCTCTGGCTCTATGCACGCGCCTCTCTTTGTTATATTCGGGGTGCATATTTTTGGCATAGGCGGGACGCGTATCCTGGCTCTTATCTCTTCCGGGATATCCACTGTCTTATGAGCAGTGTATCCCGGTTTGATGTCTATCCATTCCAGTATTTTTCTTCCTGTTTCAGATTGGCTAAGCCGCTCCAGCTGAGCTATTCTAACTCCCTCAGCTAGCTCGGCCCATACCCATTTTCTTGTGGATACCCATTTTCTCAAGACGTTCCGTTGATGTGGATATGGGAAGTCCCAGAGTCCTCTTGGCACATTTCCTCAGTATCCTGTCTAGTTTATCTATGTTCTCTTTTTTCATATTTAAGTACGACGTTGCATAGCAGATTCTGCTTGTTATGTACGCCTGTGATATTCTTAGGAGGCTTCTCTCTTTTAGGCCTCTCCCTTTTACTGCTATCCTTCTGAATATGCCTTGCACTTGATCCACATATGTTGCTAATTTCTTTATGGTATTGCTATTGTTGCCTTTATGATTGATAACCATACCCAGGACCCTCATCTCCTCGACCTGCGGCACCTCTAGGCCCTCTAAAACCACTTTGATGTTTATTGGCTTTTTGTCTCTGCTGTTGGTGTTGTACCTGAAGGGCTCCGACTTCTGCGGTGAGCATGCTAGTCCTCTGTCGGCTGCATACTTCACCACGGCGTCTGCAGCTCTCTACAGGCTCCACTCAATTTCTGCATCACTTCCATTGTTCATCCAGATGTTAATATCGTCAGCATACATGCTGAACTTTATTCCAGAGATCTCATTCAGCTTAGCTGGGAGGCCTGATTGATTTATTTATAGGAAGGGAAAGGCGCGGTAACTATCTCACTTGATTTCTGTGGACACCGCAACCGCACCGTAAGGGAAGGGAGGAAGATGGGAGTGAAAGTAGAAAGAGAGAAAGAGGAGCCGTAGTGGAGGGCTACGGAGTAATTTCGACCACCTGGGGATCTTTAACGTGCGCTGACATCGCACAGCACACGACGCCTCTCCGTTTCGCCTCCATCGAAACGCAGCCGCCGAGGTCGGGTTCGAACCCGGGTACTCCGGCACAGTAGTCGGGCGTCTTACCACTGCACCACCCTGGGAGGCCTCTCATTGCTATGTTGAATAGAAATGGAGATAACATGGCACCTTGAGGGGTTCCTTTGCTTCCTAACCTTATGCTGGGAGACTCTGCGTCCTGAAACTTAATCACCGCCCTTCTGCCCGGAAGAAAGTTCTTAATGTAATTGTATGCTCTTTTGCCTACGTTTATTTCCTCAAGATCTTTTAGTACCGCGTCATGTGTGATATTATCGAAGGCCTTCGTGAGGTCTAGGCCTAGGATCACCTTAGTGTCTAGCCCTTTCTTGTCTATGATATCATGTCTTAGTCTGAGCATTATGTCCTGCGTGCTGAGCTTAGGTCTGAAGCCTACTATCTCATGCGGCCATAGGTTTTCATCCTCCACGTATTTTGTTAATCTCGCTTGCACTACGTGTTCCATGAGCTTCCCCACACACGATGTCAGAGAGATTGGTCTTAGGTTTTCTAACTTTGGTTCTTTCCCCGGCTTAGGAATGAGAATCACTTCTGCCTTTTTCCATTCGTCCGGTAATTTACTTTCTTTCCATACTTTGTTTATGTATCGTGTGATTGCTTCCACCGAGATCATCTAGATTTCTAAGCATGACATTTGATATCTTATCTGGTCCAGAGGCCGAGCGAATTCTTAACCCCGCAATAGCTGCTCTGACTTCTGCTACCGTGATATCTGCATCTAGTTTGCCATTCTCTGGACCCCCATATTACGCTTGTTTAATTTCTGTTGTTTCTCCTAAGTATATTTCTTTGAGTCTCTCCATTAGTTGCTTATCCGTCCCATGGAAAGCGTGTCTCGCCTTCACTTGGTTGATGCTAGCTGTCTGCTTTGATTTGTTCGGGTCTAGGACGTGCCTCAGTAGGTTCCACGTTTTGGCTAAGCTCATATTCCTATCCATTTCGTCACACGTGCTGCACCAGGTTTGTTCGTTAAGTTATATCGCGTAGGTTTCCATGTCTTTCATATGCCTGGCTAGCGTTCTTCTTAGGTTTCTGTTCCATTTTTGGGATTTCAGTTTTTTTCCAAGTCTCTCCTTCTCCTTCCACATACTCATTAGTTTGCTGTCCATTATTTCCGGCGTGTCTTCCCCTTCGGCAGCCATTTCCGCGCTCTTAGCATCCTCTCTAAGCTGTTTAGCCCAGGTATTTATATCCTCAATTTCTTCAATTCCGTGGTCTCACCGAATTGCTCGGAATTTATCCCACTCCGTTGTTTTGGTCTTTTTGGTCTTCCTCAGTTTCACCCCTTCTCCCACTTTGGTGGCTATTATGTAGTGATCACTGCCCAGGTTCTCCACGGTGTTGCTCCACTCGACTTTACTAGCATTTTTACTGAAAGTGAGGTCTCGCGCCGTGTCTCTGGTTACACTGCCGCTGACTCTAGTGGGCGCACACGGGTCTGTGTGTAAGGTTAAGCCAAGAGTTTGGGACTCTTCCAGGATAAGTCTACCTTTTAGGTCCTGCCTTACATACCCCCACTCCTGATGCGCCGCATTAAATCTCCCACTATCACCAGCGGGTTCAACCCGGCCAATTTGATGGCTTTCTTGAATATCGTTCCGAATTTGGTTTTCTTTTGTCTTGGGCTGCTATAAATGTTAAGCAAAAAGATACTTTTTGCTTTCTTCAGCCCTGTTATCATTTCTACCAATACTGCTTCTATGCTTCCAGAGCTAACATCGTGCTCTAAGGTTGCTATGTTTCTCTTGACCAGCGTGGCCACCCTGCATTTTTCTCCCAGATTGCTGCAAAAGCTTTGGTATCCGGTCAATTTGACTTGATAACCTCCGGTCTCCTGCAGTGCTATAGCAATCGGTTTGTCGTCTAGATTTTCTAGGTGCTGCTGCAATAGTGCCCTTTTGCGTCGGTACCCCCGGCAATTCCATTGCCATATGGTAGCGTTCTCTTTCTTATTTCGGTTCTTGTCCATTGTTGGAGTATACTATTTGTTCTAGTTTCGTCATCCTATCAGCGATGCTGCTTAGCGCCACAAGGATTTGGTCTTAAGGCGTTAAACCTGTTATTAATTTCTTGCATTTGTGATTCTATTCGTCCCTCTAGCTGTGTAAACCGCGTGCTTAGTTCTTCTACTCGCGTTTCTAGCTTTTCAATTTTGCTGCCGAATCTGCTTGTTAGTTTCCTTTCGAGTACCAAGAGAGGGTCTGACTCGCCCGCCTTCCGTTTTACTGGTGAGGGTTTAGTTACCTCCGCGTCCATTTTTTCTTCCCCATTTTCTGTTACCTGTTTCGCCTCTGCTGGTTTTTGTAACCGCAACGTGAACAGGAGGCGTTTCCGGTCTAGATCTGTTATTGGTAAGTTCTGCCATCATTTTTCTTAGCTCTGCAATTTCTGATCCTTGCCTTTTTATATCGGCTTCCTGTTTTCCTATTTTTGTTTTTAGCTCTGCGTTTTCTTTTTTTAGCGCTATAGTTTCTGGGCTAGCCTGGGAGGCCTTGCTCGCGTAGCTTACCGCTGCCGTTTGGTGCCCCGTCTTGGGTAGTCGCAAGTCCTCCCTGGAGGGTAGGCACGGGAACTCCTTGTCGTCCGCAAGTACCACACTCGGCCGGGGGTTGGGTTTCCCGGAGTTGGGTCTCCTTCCAGATGCAGGCCCTCCTTTGGGCCCACTCTTGGGTAGCGTAGCCTCGCCTTTTTCATCTTCCAGTCTGTTCGTCGGCACGAATGGCTTCCTGTATATTTTTCTGCACTTGCTGTCGCAAGCATGTGGTCTCCCCCGCATAGTTGGCATACGGGGGTACACGTGTGTCCTTGCTCCGGTTCTTCTTTCCCGCAGCCGCGACACTTTATTTTCGTCGGGTCCGGGCATACGTCGGCTCGGTGTCCGAGTCGGCCACACGTCACACACACCTCCAGCTTCTTCTTGTATCTCTAGCATCTTTTAAATGATCCCAAGCACTTTACCATGTCAGGCACCTCGCTCCCCTCGAATAGAATCAGCAGCGAGCCGGAGTCCCCGAGTCTCCGTGCGCCTAATATCGGTGGGTTAGAGTCGCAATCCAGCGTCTCTCTGACCAGTTCCATGCTCATGGTCATGGGAATTCCGTGGATGACTCCTTTTCCGGCGTCTTCCGGCATCGGTGCATGGTTGTTCACCTCCACGGTCTTCCCTCTGATCACCAGTTTCTTGGCTCCTTGGTACTTCACTGCCCTTTCCTCGTTTGCTGACGCTACGAGGATGGTTTGTTGTGTCATATTAATTGAGACCACGTCCTCTCTCATGAGTACCTTGAGGTAGACTCCAGCTTCTTGCGCTAGCGCGCCAGCAACTTCTGCTTCTTCTATGTTTCCCCAATTTGCCGTAATGCCGCCCCTCGGTCTGAGGAGCAGCTTTATAGCGCCGCTTGGTAGATTAATAATTTTCCTCTCCACCGCTCTCTTCGCCAGCCTTTTTCCTAGTTTGGGCTTGAACTTGCCTTGACTGGTTAGCCCTTGCGTTCCATCTTCCTCCGACACGTATCTTTTGCCTTCACGTCGAAACTAGCCGGTTTGAAAGGCCGGCTTATAAGCCTCATCTTCTGGCGCCGTCATATCGACGCATTCCAGTTCTTGTTCCTTTTCTTCTGTGACTATCTTGGCCGTCTCGGCGTCTAACGCGCGTCGGGTAGCCCCGACCACGTTGCGACGTTAGGCCTAGCGCTAGGCTTAGCGCTCGGCTCCCACGAGGCGACTCAAGGGTGGCGATAAAATCCAAAAATTGGGTTTACCGTTGAAAAACCGGTATTCCACAGAAGCTCCGTAGCCCAGACAATCGCCTTGCAAAGTCTGAGCACCGCACGGCAGTTGCGTCCCTGTCTGTTGACTGCGTCGTGGTTGAGGAAATGCTGCGTGATGACGTAATTCAGCCATCGAACAGCCCCTGGGCAGCACCAGTCGTTTTGGTGAAGAAAAAACTGCACACTTCGCTTCTGCGTTGATTACCGCCTCTTGAATAGCATAACGAAAAAGGATGTCTACCCGCTTCCCCGCATCGACGACACCCTCGACCGGCTCTGCAGTGCAAGGTGCTTCTCATCGATGGACCTGAAAAGCGGATATTGGCAAATTGAGGTCGACGAAAGAGATCGCGAGAAGACCGCATTCATCACACCGGACGGTCTTTTTGAGTTCAAGGTGTTGCCATTTGGCCTCTGGTCCACACCAGCCACATTTCAACGAGTAATGGACACAGTCCTGGCAGGCTTGAAGTGCCAAATTTTTTTGGTATATTTGGACGACATTGTTGTCTTCTCGTCAAACTTTGAAGACCACCTAAACGACTACAGGCAGTGCTGGAAGCCATCAAGTCATCGGGACTAACACTAAAAGCAGATAAGTGCCACTTCGCCTACGAAGAACTGCGGTTCCTAGGTCACATCGTTAGTAAAGATGGTGTTCGCCGAGACCCGGAGAAAACAGCTGCAATATCACAATTCCCACCGCATGTCGACAAGAAAGCTGTGCGCCGATTCCTTGGGCTGTGCGCTTATTACCGACGATTTGTCAGAAACTTTTCGCGGATCGCCGAACCGTTGACGCAGCTTACAAAGACTGACGTACCTTTTAAATGGGACGCGCCGCAAGAAGAAGCCTTCGACGAACTTAAGCGCAGCCTGCAATGCCCTCCTGTACTTGGCCACTTTGATGAAAACGCCGAGACCAAAATTCACACCGACGCGACAAGTGTGGACCTAGGAGCCATTCTCGTCCAGAAGAGTGCCGGACAGGAGAAAGTAATCGCCTACGCTCGCAGGTCGCTCACAAAAGTCGAAGTCAGTTATTCGACGACCAAGAAGGAGTGCCTTGAGATCATCTGGGCTACTTCTAAGTTTCGTCCATACCTATACGGCCGACCATTCAAGGTTGTAAGCGACCATCACGCGCTCTGCTGGCTGGCTAATTTGAAAGATCCCTCCGACCGCCTTGCCAGATGGAGCCTACGACTTCAAGAATTTGGCTTGCCTGTAGTCTATAAGTCGGGACGGAAGCACTCCGACGCACACTGCTTATCACGCGCTCCCGTCGACGCTCTCTCGAAGGACGATGACGACGACACCTTTTTGGGACCGGTAAGCGCCAGAAGTTTCGCAGAACAACAGCGATCAGACCCTGAGCTGAAAGTGCTAGCCGATTACTTAGAAGGAATGACCACTTCCGCTCCTGGTGTGTTCAGGCGACATTTATCATCATTCGCGTTAAGCAATGGCCTCCTAGTGAAGAACTTCACAACCAACAAGACCGCGCAGCTTCTTGTAGTGCCTAAAAACTCCGGCAGGAACTTCTGCAGGCGTTGCACGATGAGCCCACAGCAGGCCATCTCGGATGTGCGCGCACGTTGCGTCGAATCGAGGAGAAGTGTCACTGGCCGCGACTGCCTGCCGAAGTTGCCCACTACGTGGAGATGTGTCGTGAGTGCCAACGACGCAAGACGCCGCCGATCAGACCTGCAGGGCTACTAAACCCGATTCCGCACCAAATCCTGCCCTTTCAATAAATTGGGATGGATCTCCTCGGCCCCTTTCCATCTTCGTCTATGGGTAACAAGTGGATCGTCGTGGCCACTGACTACCTTACCCGTTACGCCGAAGCAAGAGCATTACCAAATGGTACCGCGGCAGAAGTCGCAAAATTTTTTGTCGAACAAATTCTCTTGCGACATGGCGCCCCTGAAGTGCTCATCACGGACAGGGGAACGGCGTTTACGGCAGAGGTGACGCAAGCCATCCTGGAATACAGTCATACAAGCCATCGACGAACAACTGCGTACCATCCCCAGACCAATGGCCTTACGGAGCGCCTGAATAAAACTATCGCGGACATGATCGCCATGTACGTCGACGCTGAACACAAGACCTGGGACGCCATCTTGCCTTACGTGATCTTCGCGTATAACACGGCAGTTCAGGGGACGACGAGAGCGACCCCGTTTAAGTTTGAGCGCGGGAGCCCACGACGACGCTCGACGTGATGCTGCCGCACGTAACCAGCGAGGACAACCTTGACGTCGCCGCCTACCTGCAGCGTGCAGAGGAAGCCCGACGACTCGCACGGCTGCGTATTAAAGACCAACAGCGCACCGACAGCCGACAATACAATTTACGACGACGCCACGCAGAGTACAATCGAGGAGACCAGGGCCGGCTTGCACGATAAAGTTGGAGCTAAGTCCAGACTTAAACGGTCCAGACTTAAACAAGCCGCACGCTTCGGTTCGGCTCGTGTTCACCAGAGTGGCTTCCCTGAACGCTCTCAGCAACCACTTGGGGTATTTTTCCTCGTAACACAATCTTAAGCCGCAAAAAGCAATGGTACGGATTTTACACAGTGCAAGATTGACCGAATGTTTACATCTTACCACGAGGACAGGGCCAGCGCATCTCTGTATTTTCTAAATTCTCGACTTAGGTACCGGGCGTCCTTTTGTCTTAACTAAGACGGCCTAGAGTCGTAATCGTACAAGCGACTTATTCAAGTCAGAACTGAAGCCCAGTCTTGACTTTAGTCTTAAGCGGCCATGCTAGCGGCATAATCCTTTAGACTCCAGTTAAGTCTGGACTTAGCTAAGACAGTCTTAAGATCGTTTCGTGCAAGCGGGCCCAAGTGTGGGTTTGGACACCAATTCGCCGTCGCGGATTAAGTGAAAAGCTGTTGCGTCGATACTTTGGGCCATACAAAATCATTCGCCGAGTAAGACCACTGGACTTTGAAGTCATTCCCGACGAAACGTCAGCATCACAACGGCGACGCGCACGGCCAGAAATTGTACATGTTGTACGACTGAAGCCATATTACGCGCGTTAAATAATCTGTGGTGTTTAAACTTTGCAGTGTTTATGTTTAAGTTTCTTTGTTTTGGAACATCGAGGCGATGTTTTTTTAGGGGGGAGTAATGTCGCGAAACCTTCAGAACTGTATCTGTTGTTTTTTTAACAGCCGCCGGAATACAGGCTTATCACTCTGATTCTGGACCGCGTATCAGTTCCGTAATCTTTGCTAGTTAATGCTCCATGTCGCCAGTCACGCCTTTATCAGTTTTGTTGTAGCGCTAAAGATGCACCGAGATCTGTCTCGAAGGTTCCGACCACTCGGGTGTCTTTCCACAATGTTCCAGCCCATGCTGGTAGCTGTCTGCGACGTTATCTAGATTGTTCTGGGCAGCCTTTAAATTGAGCGTTGACGAGTGAGTGTGACGGGCATTCTTTGTTCGACGATCGACGAGCACGTTTGTGTATCGCCGCCGCCGAGTTGCTTAGTTCTTTTGCGGGCGCAATTAAGTCAACCCAATAAAGAGCTAATTTCCGTACCATCAAGCCTGTGTATGCATTTGTGTCATCGACCCTGGTTACCACCACGTGACAGTATCATACACATAAGTAAAAATGACGACTACAGGATCAGAAAAGAAAATTTCTGGTTGTTGCATTATTATACATATTCTATGCTGAGGCATGCAAAAGTAAAGAAAAATAAAGAGCCTCTGCAGTAGTAATGCGACCTTAAGCAAGGTTACACACTACGAGGTGTAGGCACGTTAGCAGTGGATTTGAAATGAACAAAAAAATACCGCACTACACATCGCCAGACGTTCCTTTTCAAAAAATTGTCGTTGCTGAAGATACTGACCTTCCTTGGTGCTTCTTCGTTATTGTGCCCACCCCTTGTGCTTTTGCCCGCCATACCGATGTACGTTTCATATAGTTGCCCGTCTTTCTAAGCCACAAAAGTCGTCCCCTGCCTTACGCCGTACTTTATATATCAGCTGGCCTCACCGGGCTATGGATTTCTCTCCTCCATTACATTCTCACTAGTGACGTAACGACCGCTTCGCAGCCCGCTGTCTTGGCTGCCCTCACACGGCCTGTTTTTTCGACGGACCAGTCCTCCACTTAATCGATGCCTGTCTTTCTGGGCCTGAATGCCCTAAACTTCTCGCACTGCTTCATCAGTTCTGTTGTTCATTCGGCTCTCGCCAGTCCGCTTTGACCCTCATTAAGAGTCGCCCAACACACTACTGACGCTAGCTTCTATGTACCTCTGCGTCAACGCCCTCAACATGTGTCGACCCCCGAGCGCCGGTATTGAAGCCCAAATTCACACTATGCAAACGGGCAGTGGTTCTTTTAACAGACAGTGGTTAAACCCTGTTGTTCTGGTGATGAAGAAAGACGGTTCTATTCGTTTCTGCGTCGACTACCGTCGCCATTCTAGATATAAAACCACGGGGAAAGACGTCTACCATTCCGCGTATCGATGATGCATGAGCTGCTTACAAGGACAGAATATATTAAGATCCTAAGTGGGATCTCTCCCGCACCACTAATGTATCGCGGGTATATGCTTACAAGGAGTTGAACTCCGCGCTAGATTAGAATTCGGCTACTAGCAGGAGTCCATATCTGCGGAAGATCGCTCTAAAATCGCATATGTCACCGCTGAAGACCTCTGAATATAATTGTCATACCTTTCAATCTCTTTAATGCTCCTGCTACGTTCGAGCCTTCATTCGATACGATTCTGGGTGGAGCATAGAAGAAGACGTGCCTCAGTTGCTACATTAAAATTTCAAGTTGGGCTAGTTCGTAGTGACGTCATGGGAATATCGTGGCCCTCTTCACAGCAGTCTTGTATTTGGCATCGTATCGCTGACCTGAAACGCTCGACCGATTTTTGGAGTGCAACATAATGTCATCAAAAAAGACAGTTGCAAATGGCGTTGTCATCAGCTTTCAGAATACGTTGGCTCTCAGCCAAAGCGGACGAACTAAGCAATAAAATTTTGACGTCAGCGCGAGGCCACATGTGCTCGTTCTTTTTTTTTTTTTTGCGTACGTAAGTGTATTACTTTCTTTTCGTCCGTGAACTGTCACCTGCAGCCTTTGTAAGCGCTTGGGAAACCAAAATTAATGCTTTCCAGCGCGCACATTACAAATATACAGCAGAAGGGAAGGCGGGGAGCAGCGATGTGTAATGCTTTTGCCTAATGCAGCATGCGAAGTCACGCGGAGCAGTATGCCAGCGTTGAGGGACGGGATTGGCGTTGGGGACGTGAAGATGTGCAACTGGCAAGGAATGTGCACATGCTGTATGCGCCTCTCAGGTGGAATGAGACGGAAGTAAAAAGGTGGAACAAGAGCGTCACGTAAGAAAAATAGCCTGGATGGATGAGGGAAATTGGTCTATGACAAAAAATAGCAACAGTTGTAGTCGCTACGATAAAAGGTTCTACTACACAGCACTGTAGCTCCCGAGGGAAGAGTAACGTAGTCAAGTTTAGTTACGACTTCCGTCTAGGAATTTTAACACAAGGATGTACGAGCGTTGACAGATTAGTGGGAAGACGCACAGCCGACTAAATATTACAAAATATTGCGAAATAACACTGAGGATAGGCGTTGTGATGGGGCAGGGCGTTTTTTGTTATAGCCAAGGCCAGCTGGCTACGAAACATGCAGATATAAAAGCTGGCAGGGAAGTGCTTTTTAGTCACCTAGCTCCTGGAGTCCTTCATCTCTCTCGCATCGTCGCACAATTGCGCTCGTTCAAAATGAAGGTTCTGCTTGTGTTCGCACTGATCATCGCTGAGGCCTTCGCCGTCAACGAGCTCTGCGGTAAGCTCACATTTGCAATTGATTTCTATGGTTGCTACAATTGAATCCGGCTCTTAGATTTACTCTTGCTGGCCTTCTGCTTGCCGATGAAACGCTGAACCAATGTTTAGGCGCACAGCGGAATCGACCCGAAATTTATGAGCAACTGCTCCGGGAGAGTTCATGAATTTCTTTGCTCTAGCGGCGCATCCCATTTTCGCCTGTGTTTTTTTGTCTTTTTTTGTTTTTGCGAAGTTTATTGCCTCAGAGCATAAAAGGAATGTTATGATGGATGAAGGGTGTTGTCAAATAAATAAAAAAAGGCTGGCTGATGCAATGAAATCGAGGAGTGAACGATGATGCGGTCCCAGTGTCCAAACAGCATATGACTGCGGATTATGTTCTTCGCGACATTAATATTTAAGAAAAGTTTATCAAATAGCTAGTTACTTAGCCTTCGAGCGTCTGAAATACCGTGAATGCAGTTCATTCCATCGGGACAGCGATTTCCCCCAAAAGAAACCTCACCTGACCTCTTCGGGAAACAACTACGATTTCAAGTGATAAACATAGTAGTTCATATGAATTTTATACAGTACAAAAACTGACCAGTAAGTTATAAAATAATTTCTGAAACTATAAGGGAGTTCCGTGTGCACACGAAGACCAGCTACTGCTATAGTAGAGAGACTTTGTATTCAGTCGAATGGTGTTTACCTGGTTTGGCCGCTCATGATTTGGCCGCTCAAAACCAGACACGTCTGCGACGAGATTGCGGAGTAAAAGACGCCAATGCCAGGTTTCCGGTACAAGGCAGCTGTGGCACCATCTGCCGTCACTGGAAAAAAGCGGCATGGTTCAAAACGGTTCACATTTACGTAATGATGCCAAAATATGCCACTGCTCTCATTCGCCGAAAAATTAGCGTTCGCATCGTTTGCTCCTTCAGTCTCGTCGCACATGGTTCTGCTTTCTCAGCATGCGGGGTCAAACCATGCAAGCACAGCTGTAAGAATTGCTACGGTACAAAAGGAACAACGCGGAAGAATTGTGCTCACTTTCAGTGCAAATAATCTTCCTGTTGTTGCAGAATTTTTTAAAATGGGTCCGATAAAGTTGCAGAACACTGCGTAATTTATGCTTCCATTAAGCAGTTTGAAGCTCGCAAACTTACTTAGGTATCCAGGAACGTAATGTGCCGGTACATCATATCAGAAATAGTGATACATCATATCAGAAATTTCACACAAATGTGAAATACTGACACCTTTTCATTTGTGTGCAAAGAATAACACTATTTGTGAGCACCATTCAACAGGCCCTCCGAACAAGGTCACGACGGCATTACACCTAGGCAGTTGGGAACAGTTTGTAAAATGACATCATTTTTGTGCCTCCGAACAGTTAACGGGTAAAAGAGGGTCACGAAATAACTCACCCTTTTCCTGCATTCATGTAATGTGAATGCTGAAGACACCCATATGCATTCGAACATTCGAAAAATACTGCTCAAACCTGCTTCTTTCCTCGCCTATGTCAGGGACACAGACACTGTTTTAAGAGAGCATGTGGGTGACGTGCATTTTTATATAGTCATTCTTCTTACAAGCCAAGCATCTATTTGCAAAGACGCGGGATCGAATCCCTGTCTCGGCGGCCGCTTTTCGATAGGGGCGGAAAGCAAGGCACCCGTGTGCTGTGCGATGTCAGTGAGTGTTAAAGAACCCCAGGTGGTCGAAATTTCCGGTGTCCTCCACTACGGCGTCTCTCATAGTTTGAGTTGCTTTGGGACGTTAAGCCCCACAAACCAAACCAAACCTATTTGCGCGGATGTTGATAAAATATTTCTGGTTAGCTTTAGACAGCTTATCGACCGGCCTTAACGTGTTTAGGCTTTTACCTCCAATTTACACAGACTCTTCAGACATTTAACAGACCCTCAGACGTCTTTAATCCTTCTCAGGGTCTGCAAGCGAGATTTGAGCCTAAAGCTGATTTAGTACAAGTCATTTTGTGTGATGTTCGCTGAGCGTTTCGCGCGCGCGCGCACGCACGCACGCCCGCACGCCCGCCCGCGCGCGCGCGCACACACACACAAACACACACACACACACACACACACACACACACACACACACACACACACACACACACACACACACACACACACACACACACACACACACACACACACACACACACACACACACACACACACACACACACACACACACACACACACACACACACACACACACACACACACACACACACACACACACACACACACACACACACACACACACACACACACACACACACACACACACACACACACACACACACACACACACACACACACACACACACACACACACACACACACACACACACACACACACACACACACACACACACACACACACACACACACACACACACACACACACACACACACACACACACACACACACACACACTCGCACACACACTGGCTGCTGTGAATCGCAGGAGTAAATAGGTCATAGGTGCAAAAAATTCACTGCAGTAGAGTGATGACATAATACGATGTCATGAACCAGAAATATACAGCATTATTTTATGCTTTCCAGCCTTGAGTGATGACCAGATTTCGGCACTGGTTAACTGCATGGGAGACCACGTCAGTTCCGAGGTACGGTTCATAATCATTCGACTTTTTTTTTTTTGTACCAGCGCATTCAAAACTGATTGAGGACGCAGAATGCAGGGTATAACTGCGTTCCTTCAAATGTGTCTAAGATTTCTAAATCATTATTTTTTATGCAGATTAAAGCAGAGGTGAAGGATTTTATCAACGAGCACGGTGACAACATTGTTGAAGTTATTAAGAATCTGTGCGAGGACAACGTCGACTTGGTAAGTAAACTGTTTTGTTTCTTAGGAGTATGGCTCCCTTGGTTGGGGAACTCTTCTCAAACTCGGAGGTCTCACGAAACACAGTGCATGTTGCTTTTGATGTGAGTACGGGAGTCTGTACAAAAATTACCTTTACACAGGTAGTTAGGAAATATACCCGAAATACCATGACTTAGCACGAAAGGAGTCTCTAGTGACAGAATGAGTTTACGGCATCGAGCAGAGGAAATGTTTGTCGATGGGTTCCGCTTATGTTTTTGAAGGTCTTGAGCCGCAAGCGCTAGGCTGAAATGTGCCTGTAGGTGTACAGAAGCGGAGCTTTTAACATGGATGGTCGGCACTGGACTTTCAGAGACCGACGACAAGGCCTTGATTCTCTAAGATGAGTTGAGGGGACATAATGAAGTAACGATTAGGAAAAAGCTGCGGTGAATATTTCTTTCGCCGCTTGGCGCCCGGAATCTTCTGTGAACCACACCGGCGGCGCCAGATTTTGGCCAGCGAGCAAGAGCCGTAACAATTTTAACGTTTTAGAACTAAAACCATTCTATAAGTGCTCTGGTGATGATATTTTCTTTCTTTTTTACAGGATGAGACGGTCAATAGACTTGCCAGTGTAAGTACATTTTCACCTAAGCTTTTGTCTTTTGCGCGCGTTCACAGTGCTGCGTTTAAGCAGTAGCTGCATTTGCTTGCGGTCTACCTTCCGTTCCGCGCGTCAAAAATAACTTTACATACAATTGCGCCATGTACAAGCCTCTTCTACGGCAGATATAGATCGACAAAAATGTGAAAATGGTGGGAGGGGGGGGGGGGGGGAGGAGGACATTGCTAACCCACGCTTTGCAGCTTACACAACATGACCACGTAAACACAGGTTTGGAAATTCTTCTAACAGATCCCGTTAGTCGAATCTTCCTTGCTAAGTATACCGGACTTAATCTGCGAAAGCGGACCATGCGCTCCACAAGAGAGAGAGAGAGAGAGAGAAAGAGAGAGAAGGCAGAGAGTTTAACCAGGAAAGCAAAAAAAAAAAAATGAGTGGTTCCTTCAGGGAAGCTCTTGCAATTTTCGTGTCAGATCTCATATCGTTCGATGTTTTTAAAGCTGCAGCAATGTTGGCATGCTTTCGGGAAACATGCGTTAAAATATGCGGGAATGCACCGAGGCATGAAATCGTCGTATGGAATAATTAGGCATGAACAGCCGTTTTATTCGTGAATTTATTTGTGCTACTTTTCTGCTTCATCGAAAGCAAAGAAATGAGTGCAATGAAAACAGCAACGCAAAGTAATAGAAAATATGATGAAACGCGTATCCCCTCGGAAGCTTAATGGGTTTGCTTAAAGCGCAAAACGCACTTGCTCGGCGGCAGATTTTTGCTGCGCGAAAGTACTGAACAGCGGGTTTATTATTTCGTCAAGGATGGGCTCCAAAGCCTCAAAAACAAGAAATTTTGCCAACGATATAACAATGATTACAGTAGAGCGTAACACCGGTTAAGTGATACCGGCATCAATAACTCTTTGTTCCTGTCCGCTGTACAGATGCAAAAAAAAAAAAAAAGATAAAGAAGGACAACTGATTTCACAAGTTCTTATTCGGTGCACGCTGAAAACTTCGTTATACCTTGCACTTTATATCATTTTCGTTTTGGTTTCTCTTTCCGTTTACAACATTACTGTATGTTCAAATTACCATTCATACTGCCGACGTGAAGACATCGACGTTGCGCTGTGTTAGTCGGCTCGAAAACATTCCTGTCTTATTCAACTCCTGCTAGGTGCCTGCCGCGAGGACAAAGAATAAAACGGCTCTGTAGTTTTAGGTTTGGTTTGGTTTGGTTTTGGGGTTTAATGTCCCAAAACGACTCTGGCTATGAAAGACGCCGTGTAGAAGGACTCCGGAAATTTCGACTATCTGGGGTCCCTAACGTGCACCGACATCGGACAGCACATGGGCGCCTAGCTTTTCACCTCCATTTAAAAGCGGCCGCAGAAGCTGGTCTTGACGGCCGGAGGCTCATGTCTATAGAAAGATGTAAGAAAAGGACAACCGCACACAAGAAAAAGCGGTTGGTTAGCTCGCCGGCGTAGTACACGGCGTGAATTCTCACAATGGTACCCATATAGTAGGACTATTATAGAACGTAAACGAATAAGAACACAAAATATGTACAAGTGTTCGGCTTCTGCGCAACAGTAGTTGTCAGCATTGTGGGTGTTGGCTGATAGACTTGCAAAGCGCGTGTGACGGTGATCAGGCGGATATGAACGAAGGCGTAATGGCCTCTACAGGATAGGCGAAAAAAAAAGGAGAAATAATGCCTTGAAAGCGACAACCTCTCCATGCTTTGGCGAAGAAAGCGGCGTGTCATGGATTCGTATACATCTCACAGAGCACCAAACGTTGCGTACGGTCCTTATCCTGGTCAAAACAAACACTCACTTCATGCATCAAATAATGCTATCCTGATAGGTTTCAAGAAAAAAAAAATAAAGAGCATGCTTGGGAAAGGCACTCTACAGACAAAATGTCGCTCATACCTCTTTCGCGTGTTACAGCTCCATTAAAAGCATTGCGGCCATCGAGAAAGTTCTACTGCAAGGCGTTCTAAGGCACTCTTCCAGTTTTTCGGGCCGGAAGCAGCGTGGCTTAGGCGTCTTCGCGACGCCGTGTGTTAAACAGCTCCATTAACAGTCGCGTTTTTTCGAAAAGGTGCACCAGAGGCACCGCCAAAGAAGCCTTACTGCAATGATTTCTGGGAAGCGGGTCCTCTCGGGCCAAATAAAGCGCAGCTTTTGTCGCATCTTCAAAATGCCGGTCAGGTGAAAAAGAAAAAGGAGAATGGAACAGGCGAATTCGAGGTCCTATCGGTGTCGGCGTAAGGGGGCAAAAAAAAACAAAAAGAAAACAAAACGCTTGAAACCTAGCTCCGTCGAGCAAGGTCCGGCGGCAAAGTGGAAGCGCAAAAAGAAAAAAGAAAAAAAAAAAGAACGTCGCTGTTGATCACGGTCCTTCACGTACATTAATATTTCCGAAACCTGGATGAGGTACGAGGAACGCCATTGTGCAATCTCAAGAAATTGCTGCCGTTTGGCTTCAATAAACTGCACTGACATAGCAAAAGTCGACGCGAGCGCCTTCCGTTCATTCTTTTTAAGTCAGAACACCGCAGCATGGACCGAATTAGCGGGCCTCTCCTATAATGAATGTTAAAAGCGGGTGGCCTATGCACAGGTGACGATGGATGTAGTATAAAATGAAAAGTCGCACATTATTAGACTTCATGTTTGAAAGACGCGTAAAAACTTGGAGCCTATCCGCCGAAACATGTTTGTACAACTCATACATCCATTTGATTTCTACTTTCAGGCTGACCAAGCGGAGGCTATCAACAAGGCCTACGCGGAGTGCAAGCAAAAAACTGGTCGTCAATGACAGGCGACGGGCATAACACTCCATCCTGGACCAGCAATTACTTTTGTGAACATGATGGAATAAAAGCATCAGTTACAGCGGTCTGAGATTTCCTTCAGAAATACCTGTGACCAGTGCCAAAGCTGTGTAGGGCTGGCCCCATATGCAGTGAAACACCCCATATGCAGTGAGACTTCACTTGAACGTACTTCAAGATACCTTAGCAGAAAGTTGGCTAAAGTGAAACTTCACTCAACTCAAATGGGTTTATGACAGCTTTTTGCTATTAGATAAAAATATCGGGTGGTCCAATTGTATATCTACTCAACTATTTGTAACTCTGCCCACGTTCTGCTAACTAGCACCTTGGAAAGAATGCTGTACTCTTCTGCTGCACATTTACGCCTAAGACAGTTGTGAACTCAGTTATTGTGTCTAAGCATTCGTATGATTTTAGAGCGCGTCCGAAAGCCTAGTAGGGCTGAAGCTGCGGCTTTAAAAGCAGCCAGCAATGGCTTCGGCTGACAAGGAACGTGCTTAGGTAGCCAATCCAGTTCAAAGCTATATGACCACTTTTCGTAACGCGTTAATGCAGCGCGGTCGGCGAGGCACTCAACGTAAAAAAAGCGGGGTAAAAAGGGCGGGTTGTACTTGTTGATGTGCTTAGTATGATCTAGGAGACATGGAATGGCGCCTTGGAATTTGTTCGTACAACTGAAATGTGCACTTCACTGAAATTCGTTAATCTGAAGGGTGTTTGAATTGGGTTCAGTGGCGCTACAGTGGGGGTTTAAAAAAGTTCGTACAACTGAATACTTCATTTAAATAATGTTCGTTCAAGTGGCATTTTACTGTATTCGAACAGGTCGAACGAACTTTGGGAGGATCTAACTTAACCCCAAAAACGGCAAGGAGGGTAAAAATTTGGTTATTTTATAAATACATACAATAATTGTGCGCCAGTGTGGTTTGAACCCGGGGAGGGTGCACGCCAGACGTCAAACAAGCGCATAGGCTGCAGTACCTCGTTGGTAGCAGGCACGTTAGAAGGGTATCTCGTGGAAACGTGGCGGTGCGTAGAATAAAAGAAAACAAAAAAATATTTACAATGAAAACACAATAACACCCCCCCCCCCCCTCCGCTCCCTCCCAGAAAGAGAACCCTCGCTATCGCATCGAGTATAACAAAGGAAAAGCGGCTCCAAGTTTTTCATCTCATGAGCCAATAGTCCTATTCGAGCGCTCAATACATCACATTTTACGCTATGAACAGTCTTGATGAACTTTTTTAAGCGTCGCAAAAGAAAAAACTCACAACTGTAACATGATAGCGTTGTGCATAAAGTACTGTTTTTGTGCCGCCCGCCGGGTGGTACAGTGGCAAGACGCCCGACTACTGTCCAGAATTCCCGGGTTCGAACCCGACCTCGGCGGCTGCGTTTCGATGGAGGCGAAACGAAGAGGTGTCCGTGTGCTGTGCAATGTCAGCGCACGTTAAAGATCGTGGTCGAAATTACTCCGTAGCTCTCCCCTACGGCTCCTCTTTCTCTTTCCACTTTAACTCCCACCTACCCCCCTTCCCTTACGGCGCGGTTTAGGTGTCCACAGACACAAGTGTGACAGATACTGCGCCTTTCCCTTCCTGTTAGTCAATTATTAATTATATTCATTATCTCGGCATGCCACCCATGTGGGCGTTCTAAGCGAAAATGACAGGTATGACAGGTGACAATTCGCAGTCAAAATATGGCCGAGCACTGATACCTCGATAGTTTGGGTGAAGTAATGAGAGGAATTAACATCGCATACATTGCCCTTTAATGCCGATTCACGCTCGATGCTCATTGGCGTCGCAGGCGCTCAGGACGATAGGGGAGCTTTACACCAATGTCTAGTGGCCCCTAAGCACACGTATGTCTGTGATGTCGTAGGTTACAGCTGTATTCTAACTGATTGTGCGAGATATCGGAATCGGTAGTTAGGATTAGACAAGATTACGTGTTGGCGAGCTAGGGACCGGAAGTAGAGCCGGAAACATGATCTACCAACGTTATCTTGTCTCACCCTGAGAGGCGGAGCTGGCGTGTCGACCATAAGTTTTTTTCATAATCGTTAACGTATAAATGCATATCTTTTAGTGCCCCGCGTCATCCCATCGAATTGTCAGCGTGTAGATAGCCCTCATTGGAATGCCGGGAAGTTACTTCCGAACGTACAGTAAAGGTTCCAAGCAATGTAGGTCAACGAACATGATATCGGCAATCATTTCGGCGGCAGTATTCTATAACATATTTGTGCCTGAAATGCAAACAATGGTGTGAAAGGTAAGAGCCAGTACAGTGAGAAACAGTTGATCTGTCCCGTTCATGCGCAGCATTGCCTAAAGCTCCTTGCGCGCAGCTCACAGAGAATGTACTCTAGGAATGTCCACACAAGAATGTCCACATATGATTTTAGACAGCTTGGGAAAGGACTAAATTTCACTTTTGAACTACCGTGTAACGGCATGTTTTAATTTCTTGAATTGCGATTTAAGTGTTTGGATGGGCACGCGTATTGCCCTTTCCCGAGAACTGCAGCAACGGAAGTGCCGGATGCGTCACTCAAAAATAAAACACAACATTAGGTTTTGTCCGAGTGAAGCGCAGTACGGAAAATGAAACGAAATAATAAAAAATAGTTTTATGGATTAAAATTACCTAATGTAAAGAGTGTAATACATCGCTGGCGTCCGATCGCGCCAACTCTGCGACATTGAGTAAGTTAACTTGAAAACTCGCCGCGACGTAAATCTGTTAAAAAGAGTTTAAAGCATGCTAAAAGGCGATTGTTGGTGAAAGCTGCCTCTGAACGCAACCTAAAGGTGACATACTCACTGAAGACAGGAATTGATTACGGTGAACGCAATGGGATAGTGTAACCGTTGTCATACCGTCACATCCTGGCTGCGCTTGCGCCTGGTTTTGGTGTTGTTAAGGACAAAAAAACACACATGGTATTATGCAGGCTAAAGGGGAAGATTACCCAGGAATATGGTCGTAGTTTATTTGAATGTTGAGAATTTAAAAATAAAAAATTGTACCGACAGGAATCGAACACATGTCTTACAATCAGGCACGTGATGTGTGAATCCGTGAATTCGTGAACGGTGTGAATCCACTGTGCGCGAACATCCGCATAGTCACAGTATTCCTACAACGCACTTGCTTTTTAGATCCGCATTTTTTCCCATGTGACAGACTTTCCACACCTTTTGCCTACGCAGTTGTTCTTTCCAGTAGGAAAAGAAAGTTCTTTACTGGCAGTTATATGTGTTTGAGTCATATGAAGTGCCTTGCATGCGCGTCTCCAGATTATGCTTTCCTGCTAACTCCCTTGCTTTATCTAGCATGAACCTCCGAATAGTAGTTCTGATCACATATAAAAATATTAGTTATGGTTGATCTGTGGTTAGCTCTAATTGAATTAGGATAACGGCGGAAGCTTCTTTTGCCTCCTACATTATTCTCTATCACGTCCTATCAGTGTAAGGCGCTACATTTGTGGGGACACTAAACTCTTATTGTGGTGGTGGTGGTGGTGAAAACATTTATTATTATAATACATATAGGTATGTACACTAGGTGGGATGCCTAGACAGGCACTCCATTGGCGTTTGCCGCAGCCCGGGCGCGCTGCGTTAAGACCTTTTGGGCCTCTAGGGTGCAGCAGCCGGACAGGGTCGCCTCCCAGTTCTCTCGGGTGGGGTTGGGGATAGGGGGCAAAGATGGGGTTTTCTGGCAGGCCCACACCATGTGGTAGATGTCAGACACCTCCCCACAGTGCGAGCACAGCCCGTCGAATTGCGGATCAAAATGTTTTAGAATAGCCGGGCACAACATTGTATTGGTGAGCAGGCGCAGGAGCACCCGCTCGTTAGCCTTCCCCAGCCCTTTGCACGGGGTGGGAAGAGTTTGGTGCGTAGATCTGTAATATTCACATATTTCTTTAAATTTGTACACTGGGCTGAAATCAAAATCCCGGTCCGCGTCGGGTCCCGTGGGAAATGCCCCGAGAGAAAGCGCGCGGGCGGCGGCGTCGGCTGCCTCATTCCCTTGGAGACCTTGGTGACCTGGAGCCCAAACGAGAGATCGGTACGCGGGATCCGAATCTCGACTGCAATTTTTGTATATGCGGTAAGCTAGAGGAGCAGTCTACCCTTGCTGGACGTTCCGACAAGCCCCTCGCGAGTCGGTTATGATGTATTTGGAGGAGGAGTCAGAGGCTGCGAGGGCGATGGCAACCTCTTCTGCGTGTGTTGGTGACTCGGCCTTGAACGTAAGGCCATCTACTGTTTTGCCCTTGTGGATGACCGCGGCTGTGTACCAACCCCTAGGGTTAGGGCCGGAGACATCCACATAGAAAACTCCTGGCTTGCTTCCATAATGGCGGTCCAAGGCTTCCGCCCGCGCCAGGCGCCGACCATTATGGTCCTCTTTGGACATGTTGGCGGGGAGAGGCCGCACATGGAGGGCGCGTCTCCATTTTTCGGGAATGCGACATCTCTCCTCTGTGAGTTGGGTGTGTTGGATGTGAAGTCGGGCAAGAAGACGGCGACCCGACTCTGTCTTTGTTAGACGCGTGTACTGATTGGTGAGGTGGGCCTCCCGAAGCTCCTTGAAAGTATTCACCACACCCAGCGCCATGAGACGGCTGGTAGAGGTGGAGACCGGGAGGTCCAGTGCTCGTTTCATGATTTTACGGAGGATAACTTCGAGAGTATCTTCCTCCTGTTTCCGCAGGTGGAGGTAGGGAGTCGAATACAAGATTCGACTGGTCACGAATGCGTTCGCCAGCCGCAAGGCGTCCTTGCATCGTAACCCACCGCGCTTGTTGGAAACCCGGCAGACCATGCAACCCACCTGGTCCGCCACCTGCCGGAGCTTGGCGAGTATTGTGTCGCATCGTCTCTGGTTGTGTATAAAGAGCCCAAGAACTCTGATTTCTTTAGATTCTTGAATGGGACCGCTTTGCAAGGTGAGATTGATTTGAGTCGAGCATGAGCGCGAGGGGCGCAGATGCACGAATTCAGATTTCTGCGGTGAGCATTGGAGACCACAGCCGCGGGCATAGCGGTCCACTATGCTAGCAGCCGTTTGCAGGCTTGTCTCCATGTCCCCCAGACGCCCTTGCGTGGTCCAGAGGGTGATGTCGTCGGCGTACAGCGCGTGCTGCACACCTTCGACCGCACCCAACAGAGCAGGCAAGCGCATCATTGCAACGTTGAATAGCAGAGGGGACAGCACTGCGCCTTGCGGAGTGCCCCTCGTGCCGAGCAAAAAAGGTCCGTGTTCTTGATCCTGTATTCGGATATAAGACAGTCTGTCTGTGAGAAATTGTTTGATGTAGTTGAAAGTGTTCGTGCCGCAGTGCGTTTGACTCAAGTGCGTAAGTATGACCTCGTGTGTTACATTGTCGAATGCCCCTTTGAGATCCAGAGCGAGGACGATTTTGTCGTTTCTTGTGCATGTGATGGGGTTCAGTATTTCGCGGTCGAGTTGAAGCAGGACATCCTGTGCGGATCTGTGTGGGCGAAATCCGAACATGGTGTCCGCGAAAGTGTTGTGTTGTTCAAGGTACTCAGACAGCCGATCCCGCACCATCGTCTCCATCAATTTGCCCACACACGAGGTGAGAGAGATGGGTCGGAGGTTGTCCGTGTCGACTGGTTTCCCAGCTTTGGGAATAAAGGTGACGAGAGCCGTCTTCCATTCAATGGGAAGGGGGGTTTCCCCTGTCCAGATTGCATTGATATAGTCAAGAAGGCACTGGTGCGCCGTGTCAGGGAGGTTCGCCAGAAGTTTAACGGTGACCTTGTCCCTGCCTGGCGCAGTGCCCTTCTTCATTTTGGCCAGACCCGCAGATCGTGGAGCCGGAATGAGTTATCCAACTCCGAGTTTTCCCTGCCTGCATAGGAATAGGCCGATCCGCGGGGGTCCTGAATTGTGCACAGGTAGCGATCGCGTAGTGCCACTGCCAGCTGCATTGTGTTTCCTTGGAATGAGTGCATGGCTTTGTGTAGGTGTTTTTGCGTTTCCGTGCGTGTCTGTGTTGGATTGATGAGGGCTCGGAAGAGCCGCCACGTGTTACGGCTCGACATTTGCCTCGCCGCCGTGTTGCAACGGTCCACCCAGTTAGAATCAGCGAGTTGGGCCGCGTACTCTGCTGCCTGCCTGGTGAGATCCGCAATGCGAGCTTTCAGCTTCTTGTTGTGTTTCTGACGCTTCCAGCGGCGCGTGAGGCCACGGCGTGCTTCCCAGAGATGCAGGAGGTGGTTGTCCATGTCCGTAACTACCTCTGTGAGCTGTATTTGTTTCTCATGGGAGTGAAGGTGCGCCATGACTGACTGGGACCAGGTCGTGTAGCCCTGCTCTGTGATGTTCGTGTTAGTTTCTGTTGGGAAATTTTGGCGAAAGGTAGTCCAATCGGGGATGCGGGCTTTCGTTGTGGGGCGCTTCAGGGGGCGTGTGTAAACTGTTGTGTTGAGGATACAGTGGTCGCTACCGAGGGTCTCCTCGGTGTTGATCCAGTCTGCGTGTCTTATGTTGCGAGTGAAGGTGAGGTCCGGGCATGTGTCTCGGGTCACCGAGTTGCCTACGCGGGTGGGAAATGCTGGGTTGGTGTGGAGGGTGAGGCCCAATGTGGACGCCAGTTCTGCCAGCATGCGTCCACGCACTTCCTCCTTACGATAGCCCCATAGCTGGCTAGGGGCGTTGAAGTCACCCACAATCAGCAGGGGATCACGACCCGCCTCTTTAAGCGCACGGCTAAAGAGGCCCGCGAAGGTCACTCGCTTTATTTTCGGGGAGCAGTATACGTTAAGCACGTGCAGGGCAGGATCCGATCGCCTAAAAGGGAGGATCCTCACCATCATGTATGAATAGGGTATGATGAGATTGAGGTCAATTTCGGTGGCTGTGTATGATTTGTGCACGAGGAGACACGACAAAGGGTCATGCTGGAACGTCGCGTAATTAGTCAACTTGGCTGCCGCTCCTGGTTCTTGGAGGGCGACCACGGCGGGCAAAGCCTCGAATGTCTCGAGGTAGAGACGCAGGTTCGCGCGTTTCTGCCGAGCCTTAAAGCCTCTACAGTTCCACTGCGTTACGGTTATGGAATTGTGAGCTTTGGGAGGAGAGGAACGCGTGTTAAGTCGTCCTGCCATGATTAGGAACGGAAATGATAGATGGGGGGTTATGAGACTCCGACCCAGAGCCAGCACCGGGTGGGGGTGCGGGTTTGGAGTCCTCTGATTTCGCATCTGTGGGACTGACGACAATTTTCTTGTGCCTGTTGAAGGCTTGGATCCCTTCGAGCCGATGGCTCGTTCGGGTGGTTGATTTCATGCAGCGGGTGATGGCTGCAGGGACCGATGCCTTACATTTGGTCTCCAAGCAGCCCATGGCCGCTTCTACCATTTTCTGGAAAAGGGAGGTGAGGCGCGCCTCCATCGCGGCCATTGCCGACGCGAACGCGGGCGGCAATTCGGGCTCACTCTCCATGGCGTCGGGATTCGAGACACCCGTCACAGCGGACAGTTTTTCCTCTAAATTTTGAATTTTGGCGAGCAGTTGTCCGATCTGCGCTTTAAGCTGCTCATTTTGCCTTGTAAGGGCATGACGTGAAAGCGTAAGTTACCAGCCTTCTTCTACTCCTCCTCCTTCTCAGCTGTTCAAGGTCAAGCGTAGCGTCCGCAGGGGATACGCGATGGCTCGAAACCTGGCACAATACTACGTCAGGTTTTATTGTTATCGCAATAAACGTTAAACGAATCTATGCACGACCAACAACAAAACATTCGACTATAAGCGTTGTACACTGCCTTAGGCAACAGCCCAGCGGTTGTCTTCGGATGTCCTTTCGAGATTCAAGTTTCCCCCGCTTATGCGTCGCTGCGAGTATCATCGACTGTTCGGCGCCCCTTTTTTGTTCGTGGGGATTTCTTCTAGGGCGGCCTCAAGTGCAAATTTGGGGTTCATCTTTGTGTAAAATCGAAAACATTGATGATGCTGCAGCCGTCTAGGAAAAACTAATACTTTGCATGAGAATAATAATGCACAGAAATGCACAAGTCCGTTTCTCATAGCCTGAGTCGCTTCGGGACGTTAAACACCACAAACCAAACCAACTTCCTACGAACAAAGGCTAAATGACCAAATAAAATGTTCAGCTTCGCTTTATTGTGAGTATGCTGCATTGGCGCATTAATTAATTCCAGAAAATTTTCGCCGTTTTCGCTTTGTTTTCTATATAATCTCTTGACTTTACGAGCTGATTTTATATAGGCGTGTAGAAACGCCCTCGACCATTATATGAGACATTCTGCACCCCCCCCCCCCCGCCTCTACATTGAGGCAGCACCTCTTTTTTTAGGTATGTCGCTTCATCGGTCGTATTCACAATACCAGACGGTAACGTGATGTTGCAAGTGTCCCGTGTCGCGCAAAGTGCGGTGTCGGTCTTGGAAGTTGTTGAGTTTAAAGCCGCTTATTGGATATGAAATCTCATGGACATAGATGTGGGTAATGGGGATTAGGCAAATTCTTCAGTGTTTGGAGAGGTCGTCCCTCATTTCACATTGCTCTAACCAGGCCACTAAGCGAACCATACTTGGCAAATAAAGAAAAAATATCGATGGAACATTAAAATTTAACAACCGGTATATTTACGCTGAATTTAAGGATGTTGCGTAATGAAAGGAGCACGCCTGAGCGGAAATGAACACTGAGTCGTGTTTGAAGGGGGGTAGAAGTCAAACCCACAATTTCCGTGTTGCTCGACAGACACGCTGCCCATTGGTGACGAAGGTTCGCTGGTTCAAACTGAATAAAAGCAGATCTACAGAATGTGCGATGGGAAAAGGGCCTGACAGCGTAACCCATGCTCTGCTATTAAATACGATGCTTTATTTAGCACCTACATATTTGAACCATGCACTGTTGTAACTTATTCACTTCGTTTAAATTGTGTCGTTTTAAGCAACTTCGTTTATTGTGTAACAAAACAAGGAACCAGTACAACTTTGTTATGAGGGAGTAAAAGCTCGTAAAAACACATGCTCATCGTTGGGGCTCCCCGTTCGTTGTGACCGCATACCGTTTCTCTCCGGTCCGAGGGGTCCGCGGTCCTCATGTCCCGGTCTTGGCCCCTCTCCCGCGGCATCCCGCAGAGGGTCGCCCGGGGAGGAGCTGTCGCCGGCCATAAATGACTCAAAGGCAACTGGTTTCTGTTAGGTGAAACACTTTTACATACATGGGGAATACACATGTCAAGCGTAACACACACAAAAAAAGAGAGAAAAACGTGAGTTTAAACATTGCTCCCCCAAATGAGATTGCTTATTCTACGTTTAGAACAAATTTAGGGGTACAGTAGCCGAATAGAGCATCGTGTCATCTTCCATTGCGACATCCTGGCCTCACAAGAGCGAACCTTTCCGTCGCGCCCAGCATTTATAGTAGCGATGATCCCGCTCTTTCAGAGCATTCGTGGTTGGTTCTTTTGAACCGAAAAAGGATCCCCTACTCGAGGATCCGCGGAATTGGTTGGCTTAGAGGCGCTCGCAGAGCGCTGCTGCCCCAAGTATTCTCTCTGCCCTTAATGCCAAAGGAAGTGCAACATCTGGCCTCTTTTTTTTAGAACGCACGCAGGGAAGCCGCGGGTGTTTCGATGGCTCGTGACGGTGGCGGTAGAGATCCTATTGGGCATTCGACGCTCACCACGTGACTAGCTCAGCAAAAAAAAAAAAAAAAAAGATGCCAATGTGGCGACTATCATACTGACAGCTCACCATACCTCTAATTACATTCATATTTTGTACTGGTAAAGCTTTCAAACATTCCCTTGTATCGCTCGTTCCTGCTTCAAGTTTTGACGCGTTGCTCTGATCGTAGTCGAGCGGTTGTTCTTGAAGCTTATCGATGCGTGCTTTGCAGATGATTAGCTGGGCAATACAAACCACCAAAGTTTGAAAAAGCTATATGCGTGAAAACAGCATGCAAAAACAGCGCATTGAAAAGCAGCACCGTGGAAAAACAGCACGTGGCAAAACAGCATACCGGATGTAACGTCGCAGAAACAAAACAGTACGGTGACAAACAACACTGGGAAGAGAGATCAGGATGATAAAGCAGCGCAGCCCAATACGGTACACCATGGCAGAAGCGCGGAATTATGATACTCCTGACCACGAAGGTTAAAGATAACGCATACAGCAGCGGAGTTTGGAGTTGGCGATTTTCGTTTCTTTCCTAAATAAAGAATACGGTTATGATTTGATACTTGAATAAATACAAAGCTTGTTGAGTGGGAGGCGACAAGGTGAACGTTTTTGTTTGCTGCACAATAAAAAAAAAACGGGGTAGTCACTAAACATTTGAATAGAATTGAAGATGCGTGAGTTGGAGGCTTTTCGAGACGCGACTACGGCATAGTGCTCTAATAAAATGATCAGCATTGCTGATACATTTGCGTTGGCCTTGATTTAAAAAAGGTCTAGGAACAATACATCAGTTTACCAGCATTTATCGATCAAAGACGCTAAACCATGGATGGTTTCCCCCAGCTACGTTTTTGTAGATAACCCCTTTCTAATTCTACATTGATTTCGGTTAAGCGGTTTATTATCTTCTATGAAATTGAGGATGGTGCTCGAATATGATATGCCCTAAAATTTTAGATGCTGTAGAAGTCAGAGAAACTGGGCAGTAGTTTGTCGAGTTGCTATTGTCTCCAGATTTATGTATGAAAATTAATTTCGCAATCATCCACTCCGTAGGCAGATCGGCAGTATCCAATGATTTCTTGTTATGAGAAGCAGGTATTTGGACACCCGTTCTACATGTCTTCTAAAACGTTATATCGGAATAGTATTGCGGCAACTAAATTCTTCTAATCGATAATAAATCTGTGAACAATAAACGGTACCAGTACAAGGTATGTGAAGAAGACGGACCCCTCGTTAGATGCTGACGAAGAAAACCCATTCTGTCGTATTGCTATCACGCATAGCCTGTCTGGTGTAAATCGCCCCACTGCTCGACCTCCTGCCCGACCTCGATGTCCTAAATTAAGCCTCCTTCTACACTTGGTGGAGGTGCGGAATAATATCCTCGCCTCATCCTGAACTGTCGCACAGGCATGCTACCGGCAGCTCCTATGTTCGAAGACGGACACTCACAGGCCGCCCCGACGACCCCGCCGGTGCTCTGCTCCGGCTCCCTACGCCAGCGACTCTCCTTCATTGGGACCGTAGCCATGGGCAGTATCGAGGACACATATATCTTCGATACTATCTTTAGATACATTTTGTGTATCGGCGTTAAGTATCGTGTGCTGAAAATGAAAGTATCGGAGTATCGATACCGAAAATACATTTTTAAAGTAGCGTGTATTTTTACGATACTCGAGACTAAAGAAAGCTTCAAACATTGAAACCGCTGTGAGAGTTGGGTTGACCGCGCTCACTCAGACAGCAGTACAGGCCCTGAGACAGCTCGGCTTGAAGTAACACGTGAGTTCCCTACAAATCTTCCGGCCCCTCACATCAACCACATTTCAAGATTTCCTTCCTTTAAAACTGAAGGCGGCCATTGTAAGGAGGCACTCACGAGGTGCTGTACTTTTGAGCACCGAGTGCGTACTACGAAGCTGCTAAGCCGTTAACAGACACACAGAAAGATATGAACAAAGCGGAAACGCAAGGTGAAAGTAGGCATCACACACACATCTGTACCCCTAGCCGCGCTTCCCACCCGTTCGAAGCCGTAGTTCTCCAGAGATGCTAGTAAACCTCGAGTTTCCAAACTACCACCCGGATGCTTTAGTCAACGCGGCTATGGTTTACTCTTCAGTTCAGTTCAGTCGTTCAGTCGTGTCCGACTCTTCGTGACTCTGTGAAACATATCACGCCACGCTTTGCGGTCTCTCCCTATCTTCCTAACATCACATAACTTCATCTGCGGCGCCTCGAGGATGCCATTTAACCATCGCGTACGCTGCCTACCCCTTCTCCGGTGACCATCCACCTTTCCCAATATCAAATCTTTCTCCAGGGACTCCTCTCTTCTCATCAGATGACCTAAGTAGCTGAGCTTTACCTTTAGAATTTGACCCTCCAATGAGCAGTCATGGTTTATGGTCGACAATATCGACTTATTTGATACTATTGCACGCTGATAAAAAACATCTTCGATCAATACAGCACTGAAATGTGCTCGTGTGCGTATGTAGCGAGGCTTTTCTCACTTGCGTCGCTTTCATAACGCGCACATCGGGCTCTTTTCGGACTAAATACCGGTCAGCCATTTCCTGTTTATTGTTTTCATTCTAACTTCTAACAATCTTCAGAGCTTAAACAGTTTGTTATCGCACTGATGGCAATATAACTGCTCAGTTCTCCAAACGCACGCAGGTTGCACCGTTTAGCACAAATTAATTTACCGGGTAAGTAAAGTGTAGTATGAAACGAAAAGTCCAGAATAAACAGAAGAAAAAATTCAGGTGTATTTGTATGCATAGCCAACTGCTCACAGGTCGGTTCGCATGAACAGCATTAGTTTGAAGAAATATTTCGCGAGGTGGCTAGTGGAAGCAATAGCTTCATTGCAACTGTGGCCTAAATTCATTGTAATGTTCTGACAAGGACAGTTGCCCAAGTAGAGGAGCTGCAATAACACCGTGCTGGCGTATTCGATCGTTTAAGCCCTTTAAGAAAAACTATGCTATAGAAATACTGTAAGGTTCCAGTAGCACGGTTAAATTCCCTGATGTCGCTAATCGTATTACCACATTTATTATTTTGGGATTTCAGTGATGTATCGAAGTATCGACGATACAGTATCGAATACCTGTTTCGAAACTCGATTTCAATTCTGTGTCTTGTATCGGTTTCGAAAATACAATTTTTCTGAAAATACAATTTTTCAATCGAGTATCGTTTCGAAGATACTTTTTTGAAGTATCTTGCTCAGCTCCGCCAACTATACTGACTATGACAACTGGCTTCCTTCATAGAAGCGAGTGCGTTCATACAAGTGGGACGACGCCACTAGGTGAACGAACGTTATCTTTTATTTGACCGGAGTTGCGATCCTCTGATATCGCAACTCCGGTCACGTGATCAAGATTGGTTGTATTGACGAGAAACCTTCAAAACTGTATTTGTTGTTTTTTAACAGCCGTCGGCATACAGGCTTATCACTGTGACTCTGGACCTCGTATCAGTTGCATAATCTTTGTTTGTTAATGCTCGATGTCGCGAGTCACACCTTTATCAGTTTTGTTGTAGCGCAAGATGCACCGAAATCTGTCTCGAAGGTTTCGGCCACTCGGGTGCCTTTCCACAATGTTCCAGCCCGTGCTGGTAGCTGTTTGCGACGTTATCTAGATTGTTCTGTGTTGTAGCGCAAGATGCACCGAGATCTGTCTCGAAGGTTCCGGCCACTCGGGGTGCCTTTGCACAATGTTCCAGCCCGTGCTGGTAGCTGTTTGCGACGTTATCTAGATTGTTCTGTGCAGCCTTTAAATTGAGCGTTGACGAGTGAGTGTGACGGGCATTCTTTGTTCGACGATCGACCAACACGTTTGCTGCTATCGCCGCCGCCGAGTTGCTTAGTTCTTTTGCAGGCGCAATGAAGTCAGCCCAATAAAGAGTTAATTTCCGTACCATCAAGCCTGTGTCTTCATTTGAGTGATCGACCTTGGTCACCACCACGTGACATCTAGTGGAGGTGCTGCCCTTGGTCCTTCTAGCGAAGACCGCAGCCTTATTCCTGTCGCCCTGGGAGACGAACCTACAGGTCACCGAGCCAGCCGCCGACTCCAAGACCTACAACCCGAACACGGTCTGCAGCCTGACCCCATTCGATCTCGGAAGGCATCGACGCTGACAATGGCCCAGCCTACAGCACCGGTTGTTTTCGTCCAGCCCCGTGAGCCCCCCTGCTTCCATGGACGACCGGATGAAGATGCGGGAGACTGGATAGACCTTTTCGGTCGTATGGCAGAATTCAACGGCTGGAACGACGCCGCGAAACTTAGGCAAGTCTACTTTGTTCCTCAAAGACATGCCCGAGTTTGGTTTGAAAATCATGAGGCAACTATGAAGGATTGGGGGACTTTCAAGGGAGTGTTTCTGACTGCCTTTTCAAGCGTCGTCCGAAAGGAGAGTGCCCAGGCCCTCCTTCAGTCAAGACTTCAACTCCCTAACGAGCCTGTCCTAGCGTACGTTGAGGAGATGAAGCGCCACTTTCGCCGCGCCGACCCTAATATGACCGAAGGTGAGCGAGTCAAACTTTTATTGCGAGGCGTGAGGCGGTAAAGAGTCGCTCTTTGCGGGTCTTGTGCGAAATCCGCCAAGAACTGTGGCGGAATTTGAAACAGAAGCGTCTACCATCGAGAAGACGTTGGACAACCGGATGCGCCATTACGAGCGACCACTTCAACCGGATTATTCAAGCCACTACCCCAGCGCATCTACAAGCGGAGAGAACCTTCGAGACCTCATCCGGGAGATCGTGCGAGAGAAGCTCCGCCGACTGATGCCATCATAGCAACAACCCAGGTACGACGCTCGAGGACGTCGTCCGTGAAGAAGTCCAGCAGGCGCTGGGCGTTCCTAAAGCGATGGCTGCGACTGTTCCAGCACCACAAGAGTCAACAACGATGAACTACGCTGGTGCATTACGTCGCCCTGCGCCCTGACGTGATGAATTTCCGAGCCCTCGCCGTTATCGCCCTGCTCCTGAAAACCGCCCCTTGGCCCCCGCCCGCCAAGCTTACCAACGACCCCCAAGCCCCAGAAAGTGCGAAGCCTGGAGGACAGCAAACAACCGGCCACTCTGCTTCCATTGTTGTGAGGCAGGACACATCCTCCGTCACTGCCCGTACAGGCGGATCGGCCTCCGTGGTTTCGCTGTCGACGCCCACGCCCCCATCCTGGCGAGCGACCACAGGAAATCAACGACTTCCTGCGCAGCGGAGAGCACTCGTCGCCAAGGCGTCTATCACGCTCCCCATCGCCGTACAATGCCCGATTTGCGTCGCCAGGCCGCCGTTACGTGCAAGGACGGTCTCCTAGTCCCCGTAGGGAAACTAAAGGCAGCAACCTTTGGAGGTGAGGTTGCTCAACGGCGAAAAAACGAAGATCTTCCGCCGACGACGACCACTAACGACGACGCAGCTATTTCATTGCCGCTCCACACGACGACATCGACGACAACACGACCAGAGTGCAAGCCGACACCGCCGCCCAGCGAAATAATAACGGTATGCCCCGGCGATGACCTGAAGAAACTACGGAGCCGAGATCGGACATCAAGGCCCACGTGCAATGCGAGGACACGAATAAGCGACCTTGAAGTTGATGTCGACGGTCGCAGAGTCACTGCCCTAGTAGACACCGGAGCTGATTATTAAGTCATCCGTTAGCCGTTAGCCTCTCAGCTTAGGAAAGTTACCACCGCTTGGGATGGCCCGTTGATAAGCACCGCAGGTGGCAACCTGATTACTCCATCGGGACGATGCTCTGCAAGAATAACTTACCCCACCAACTTTGTAGTCTTGCAGCAGTGCTCCCGAGACGTGATTTTAGGCATGGACTTCCTAATTGAACATAGGGGTATCATCGACCTCCGATCCAAGCTCATCAAGCTCTCTGCAGACAATGCCATACCTGCTACAACGACTTCGACGCAACACGTCGCTCTAGACGTCTTCGACGAAGAATTGATCGTGCCTCCCCGATCAAGCGTTGCAGTCAGCGTAGGTAGCGCAGACATCGAAACCGCTGAAGGCATCGTCGAAGGAAAATCGAATTGCTCTTGGAACGAGGTGTCGGCATCGCAAGAGGCATCGCAAAATTCCAGAGAGGACAAGCTGAGGTGCCGGTAACAAACTGCACTGAAGAATACCGGCATTTCAACAAGGGCACGACGATCGCTTTTCTCGACGAATTGGAGGACCTCAAAGATGTATTCACCCTCCACGACCAAACGCTGGCAGACGCACCGAACCTATTCCGTCAGCCCACATTTGACATCAACCCGGCATTGACCCACAGCAGGAAAGACCAGATTCGCAGTCTGATTCGAAGCTATTGGGAGTTCTTCTCGTCATCATCGAAGGTACGACAAACACCACTGGCCAAGCACCGCGTAATAACGGACGAACACGTCTGACCTCTGCGCCAAAGCCCTTATCGTGTATCGCCGCGAGAACGCCAGGCCATTCGCGATCAAGTTGAGGTTGTTGAAAACCTTTATTTTCACCGAGAAGCAGCTCCGTTTTGGACTCCCCGGCACGCAGGCCTGATGGAGCCTTACTGAGGAGCCTCGCGAACTAAGGTCTGGAATATACATTGTTGCTTCACGGCCTCAGCCGCCAGGCGGATGGCTTGCTGCTGCTGAGCGGGGTCCTCGCTTCGCAGCATGGTCTCCCAGGCGTCTCTATATATATTTTCTTTAGCTCCTGGGCTGTTGTTACATTCCCAAATAATATGATATAGAGTGCCCCTTCTCCCACATGCTATGCAATGTAGATCCTTTTCATCTTTTGTAATTGTTGCATATACCCAAAAGAGACTAATATGATTGCCCCCTTGTAGCCTTCTCCATGCAATTGCCTCCCCGTTTCCGAGGGAACGGTCTGGCGGCGGATAGACCCTCCTGCTTAGTTTATAGTGCTCTGTTACCTCTTTATACGAGATTAGGCTATCTTCTATATCCATGCAAGAGGGCTGCTCTGCAGCCGCCCGGTGATAGAGAGCTCGGGCAAACTCGTGAGCAGCCTCATTCCCTGCGATGGATTCATGTGCTGGTATCCATATAATTTCCACGTTGCGCTCAAGCGGCCTCGATTCGAGGACTCGATTAGCTTCTGGTATTCTTCCCTTCCCAAAATTTCTGACAGCATTTTTGCTATCGCATAGTATGAATTTAGCCTTGGTACCGACACAAGCGAGCGCTACTGCCAATTCCTCCGCCGCGTTGGCGTCTCTCGTGCGGCTTGAAGCCGATACTACAGGTGCTCCTGTTCCGTCGACTACTGCGGAAACGGCTGCTCCTTGCCGTCTACATGCAGCATCTACGTAGGCCACTTGTTCTGCTGGTTGTTCTCCCATTCTTTTCTCGTAGGCTCTGGCTCTATGCCCGCGCCTCTCTTTGTTATATTCGGGGTGCATATTTTTTGGCATAGGCGGGACGCGTATCCTGGCTCTTATCTCTGCCGGGATATCCACTGTCTTATGAGCAGTGTATCCCGGTTTGATGTCTATCCATTCCAGTATTTTTCTTCCTGTTTCAGATTGGCTAAGTCGCTCCAGCTGAGCTATTCTAACTCCCTCAGCTAGCTCGGCCCATCTGTTGTGGATACCCATTTTCTCAAGACGTTCCGTTGATGTGGATATGGGGACGAAGTCCCAGAGTCCTCTTGGCACATTTCCTCACTATCCTGTCTAGTTTATCTATGTTCTCTTTTTTCATATTTAAGTACGGCGTTGCATAGCAGATTCTGCTTGTTATGTACGCCTGTGATATTCTTAGGAGGCTTCTCTCTTTTAGGCCTCTCCCTTTTACTGCTATCCTTCTGAATATGCCTTGCACTTGATCCACATATGTTGCTAATTTCTTTATGGTATTGGTATTGTTGCCTTTATGATTGATAACTATACCCAGGACCCTCATCTCCTCGACCTGCGGCACCTCTAGGCCCTCTAATACCACTTTGATGTTTATTGGCTTTTTGTCTCTGCTGTTGGTGTTGTACCTAAAGGGCTCCGACTTCTGCGGTGAGCATGCTAGTCCTCTGTCGGCTGCATACTTCACCACGGCGTCTGCAGCTCTCTGCAGGCTCCACTCAATTTCTGCATCACTTCCACTGTTCATCCAGATGTTAATATCGTCAGCATACATGCTGAACTTCATTCCAGAGATCTCATTCAGCTTAGCTGGGAGGCCTCTCATTGCTATGTTGAATAGAAATGGAGATAACACAACACCTTGAGGGGTTCCTTTGCTTCCTAACCTTATGCTGGGAGACTCTGCGTCCTGAAACTTAATCACCGCCCTTCTGCCCTGAAGAAAGTTCTTAATGTAATTGTATGCTCTTTTGCCTACGTTTATTTCCTCAAGATCTTTTAGTACTGCGTCATGTGTGATATTATCGAAGGCCTTCGTGAGGTCTAGGCCTAGGATCACCTTAGTGTCTAGCCCTTTCTTGTCTATGATATCATGCCTTAGTCTGAGCATTATGTCCTGCGTGCTGAGCTTAGGTCTGAAGCCTACTATCTCATGCGGCCATAGGTTTTCATCCTCCACGTATTTTGTTAATCTCGCTTGCACTACGTGTTCCATGAGCTTCCCCACACACAATGTCAGAGAGATTGGTCTTAGGTTTTCTAACTTCGGTTCTTTCCCCGGCTTAGGAATGAGAATCACTTCTGCCTTTTTCCATTCGTCCGGTAATTTACTTTCTTTCCATACTTTGTTTATGTATCGTGTGATTGCTTCCACCGAGCCTTCATCTAGATTTTTAAGCATGGCATTTGATATCTTATCTGGTCCAGAGGCCGAGCGAATTCTTAACCCCGCAATAGCTGCTCTGACTTCTGCTACCGTGATATCTGCATCTAGTTTGCCATTCTCTGGACCCCCATATTACGCTTGTTTAATTTCTGTTGTTTCTCCTATGTATATTTCCTTGAGTCTCTCCATTAGTTGCTTATCCGTCCAATGGAAAGCGTGTCTCGCCTTCACTTGGTTGAGGCTAGCTGTCTGCTTTGATTTGTTCGGGTCTAGGACGTGCCTCAGTAGGTTCCACGTTTTGGCTAAGCTCATATTCCTATCCATTTCGTCACACTTGCTGCACCAGGTTTGCTCGTTAAGTTATATCGCGTAGGTTTCCATGTCTTTCATATGCCTGGCTAGCGTTCTTCTTGGGTTTCTGTTCCAATTTTGGGATTTCAGTTTTTTTCCAAGTCTCTCCTTCTCCTTCCACATACTCATTAGTTTGCTGTCCATTATTTCCGGCGTGTCTTCCCCTTCGGCAGCCATTTCCGCGCTCTTAGCATCCTCTCTAAGCTGTTTAGCCCAGGTATTTATATCCTCAATTTCTTCAATTCCGTGGTCTCCCCGAATTGCTCGGAATTTATCCCACTCCGTTGTTTTGGTCTTTTTGATCTTCCTCAGTTTCACCCCTTCTCCCACTTTGGTGGCTATTATGTAGTGATCACTGCCCAGGTTCTCCACGGTGTTGCTCCACTCGACTTTACTAGCATTTTTCTGAAAGTGAGGTCTGGCGCCGTGTCTCTGGTTACACTGCGGCCGACTCTAGTGGGCGCACACGGGTCTGTGTGTAAGGTTAAGCCAAGAGTTTGGGACTCTTCCAGGATAAGTCTACCTTTTAGGTCCTGCCTTACATACCCCCACTCCTGATGCGCCGCATTAGAGTCTCCCACTATCACCAGCGGGTTAACCCGGCCAATTTGATGGCTTTCTTGAATATCGTTCCGAATTTGGTTTTCTTTTGTCTTGGGCTGCTATAAATGTTAAGCAAAAAGATACTTTTTGCTTTCTTCCGCCCTGTTATCAATTATACTAATACTGCTTCTATGCCTCCAGTGCTAACATCGTGCTCTAAGGTTGCTATGTTTCTCTTGACCAGCGTGGCCACCCTGCGTTTTTCTCCCAGATTGCTGCAAAAGCTTTGGTATCCGGTCAATTTGACTTGATAACCTCCGGTCTCCTGCAGTGCTATAGCAATCGGTTTGTCGTCTAGATTTTCTAGGTGCTGCTGCAGTAGTGCCCTTTTGCGTCGGTACCCCCGGCAATTCCATTGCCATATGGTAGCGTTCTCTTTCTTATTTCGGTTCTTGTCCATTGTTGGAGTATACTATTTGTTCTAGTTTCGTCATCCTATCAGCGATGCTGCTTAGCGCCACAAGGATTTGGTCTTAAGGCGTTAAACGTGTTAATAATTTCTTGCATTTGTGATTCTATTCGTCCCTCTAGCTGTGTAAACCGCGTGCTTAGTTCTTCTACTCGCGTTTCTAGCTTTTCAATTTTGCTGCCGAATCTGCTTGTTAGTTTCCTTTCGAGTACCAAGAGAGGGTCTGACTCGCCCGCCTTCCGTTTTACTGGTGAGGGTTTAGTTACCTCCGCGTCCATTTTTTCTTCCCCATTTTCTGTTGCCTGTTTCGCCTCTGCTGGTTTTTGTATTACCGCAACGTGAACAGGAGGCGTTTCCGGTCTAGATCTGTTATTGGTAAGTTCTGCCATAATTTTTCTTAGCTCTGCAATTTCTGATCCTTGCCTTTTTATATCGGCTTCCTGTTTTCCTATTTTTGTTTTTAGCTCTGTGTTTTCTTTTTTTTAGCGCTATAGTTTCTGGGCTAGCCTGGGAGGCCTTGCTCGCGTAGCTTACCGCTGCCGTTTGGTGCCCCGTCTTGGGTAGTCGCAAGTCCTCCCTGGAGGGTAGGCACGGGAACTCCTTGTCGTCCGCAAGTACCACACTCGGCCGGGGGTTGGGTTTCCCGGAGTTGGGTCTCCTTCCAGATGCAGGCCCTCCTTTGGGCCCACTCTTGGGTAGCGTAGCCTCGCCTTTTTCATCTTCCAGTCTGTTCGTCGGCACGAATGGCTTCCTGTATATTTTTCTGCACTTGCTGTCGCCAAGCATGTGGTCTCCCCCGCATAGTTGGCATACGGGGGTACACGTGTGTCCTTGCTCCGGTTCTTCTTTCCCGCAGCCGCGACACTTTATTTTCGTCGGGTCCGGGCATACGTCGGCTCGGTGTCCGAGTCGGCCACACGTCACACACACCTCCAGCTTCTTCTTGTATCTCCAGCATCTTTTAAATGATCCCAAGCACTTTACCATGTCAGGCACCTCGCTCCCCTCGAATAGAATCAGCAGCGAGCCGGAGTCCCCGAGTCTCCGTGCGCCTAATATCGGTGGGTTAGCGTCGCAATCCAGCGTCTCTCTGACCAGTTCCATGCTCATGGTCATGGGAATTCCGTGGATGACTCCTTTTCCGGCGTCTTCCGGCATCGGTGCATGGTTGTTCACCTCCACGGTCTTCCCTCTGATCACCAGTTTCTTGGCTCCTTGGTACTTTACTGCCCTTTCCTCGTTTGCTGACGCTACGAGGATGGTTTGTTGTGTCATATTAATTGAGACCACGTCCTCTTTCATGAGTACCTTGAGGTAGACTCCAGCTTCTTGCGCTAGCGCGCCAGCAACTTCTGCTTCTTCTATGTTTCCCGAATTCGCCGTAATGCCGCCCCTCGGTCTGAGGAGCAGCTTTATAGCGCCGCTTGGTAGATTAATAATTTTCCTCTCCACCGCTCTCTTCGCCAGCCTTTTTCCCAGTTTGGGCTTGAAATTGCCTTGACTGGTTAGCCCTTGCGTTCCATCTTCCTCCGACACGTATCTTTTGCCTTCACGTCGAAACTAGCCGGTTTGAAAGGCCGGCTTATAAGCCTCATCTTCTGGCGCCATCATATCGACGCATTCCAGTTCTTGTTCCTTTTCTTCTGTGACCATCTTGGCCGTCTCGGCGTCTAACGCGCGTCGGGTAGCCCCGACCACGTTGCGACGTTAGGCCTAGCGCTAGGCTTAGCGCTCGGCTCCACGAGGCGACTCAAGGGTGGCGATAAAATCCAAAAATTGGGTTTACCGTTGAAAAACCGGTATTCCACAGAAGCTCCGTAGCCCAGGCAATCGCCTTGCAAAGTCTGAGCACCGCACGGCAGCTGCGTCCCTGTCTGTTGACTGCGTCGTGGTTGAGGAAATGCTGCGTGATGACGTAATTCAGCCAAAGAACAGCCCCTGGGCAGCACCAGTCGTTTTGGTGAAGAAGAAAGACTGCACACTTCGCTTCTGCGTTCATTACCGCCGCTTGAATAGCATAACGAAAAAGGATGTTTACCCGCTTCCCCACATCGACGACACTCTCGACCGGCTCTGCAATGCAAGGTGCTTCTCATCGATGGGCCTGAAAAGCGGATATTGGCAAATTGAGGTCGACGAAAGAGATCGCGAGAAGACCGCATTCATCACACCGGACGGTCTTTTTGAGTTCAAGGTGATGCCATTTGGCCTCTGCTCCACACCAGCCACATTTCAACGAGTAATGGACACAGTCCTGGCAGGCTTGAAGTGCCAAATTTGTTTGGTATATTTGGACGACATTGTTGTCTTCTCGTCAAACTTTGAAGACCACCTAAAACGACTACAGAGAGTGCTGGAAGCCATCAAGTCATCGGGACTAACACTATAAGCAGAGAAGTGCCACTTCGCCTACGAAGAACTGCGGTTCCTAGGTCACATCGTTAGTAAGGATGGTGTTCGCCCAGACCCGGAGAAGACAGCTGCAATATCACAATTCCCACCGCCTGTCGACAAGAAAGCTGTGCGCCGATTCCTTTGGCTGTGCGCTTATTATCGACGATTTGTCATAATCTTTTCGCGGATCGCCGAACCGTTGACGCAGCTTACAAAGACTGACGTACCTTTTAAATGGGACGCGCCGCAAGAAGAAGCCTTCGACGAACTTAAGCGCCGCCTGCAATGCCCTCCTGTACTTGGCCACTTTGATGAAAACGCCGAGACCAAAATTCACACCGACGCGACAAGTGTGGACCTAGGAGCCATTCTCGTCCAGAAGAGTGCCGGACAGGAGAAAGTAATCGCCTACGCTAGCAGGTCGCTCACAAAAGTCGAAGTCAGTTACTCGACGACCGAGAAGGAGTGCCTTGAGATCATCTGGGCTACTTCTAAGTTTCGTCCATACCTATACGGCCGACCATTCAAGGTTGTAAGCGACCATCACGCGCTCTGCTGGCTGGCTAATTTGAAAGATCCCTCCGGCCGCCTTGCCAGATGGCTCCTACGACTTCAAGAATTTGACTTGACTGTAGTCTATAAGTGGGGACGGAAGCACTCCGACGCAGACTGCTTATCACGCGCTCCCGTCGACGCTCTCTCGAAGGACGATGACGACGACACCTTTTTTTGGGACCGGTAAGCGCCAGAAGTTTCGCAGAACAACAGCGATCAGACCCTGAGCTGAAAGTGCTAGCCGATTACTTAGAAGGAATGACCACTTCCCCTCCTGGTGTGTTCAGGCGACATTTATCATCGTTCGCATTAAGCAATGGCCTCCTAGTGAAGAACTTCACAACCAACAAGACCGCGCAGCTTCTTGTAGTGCCTAAAAACTCCGGCAGGAAATTCTGCAGGCGTTGCACGATGAGCCCACAGCAGGCCATCTCGGATGTGCGCGCACGTTGCGTCGAATCCAGGAGAAGTATTACTGGCCACGACTGCCTGCCGAAGTTGCCCACTACGTGGAGACGTGTCGTGAGTGCCAACGACGCAAGACGCCGCCGATCAGACCTGCAGGGCTACTAAACCCGATTCCGCTCCAAATCCTGCCCTTTCAATAAATTGGGATGGATCTTCTCGGCCCCTTTCCATCTTCGTCTATTGGTAACAAGTGGATCGTCGTGGCCACTGACTACCTTACCCGTTACGCCGAAGCAAGAGCATTACCAAATGGTACCGCGGCAGAAGTCGCAAAATTTTTTGTCGAACAAATTCTCTTGCGACATGGCGCCCCTGAAGTGCTCATCACGGACAGAGGAACGGCGTTTACGGCAGAGGTGACGCAAGCCATCCTGGAATACAGTCATACAAGCCATCGACGAACAACTGCGTACCATCCCCAGACCAATGAACTTACGGAGCGCCTGAATAAAACTATCGCGGACATGATCGCCATGTACGTCGACGCTGAACACAAGACCTGGGACGCCATCTTGCCTTACGTGATCTTCGCGTATAACACGGCAGTTCAGGGGACGACGAGAGCTACCTCGTTTAAGTTTGTGCGCGGCCGGGAGCCCACGACGACGCTCGACGTGATGCTGCCGCACGTAACCAGCGAGGACAACCTTGACGTCGCCGCCTACCTGCAGCGTGCAGAGGAAGCCCGACGACTCGCACGCCTGCGTATTAAAGACCAACAGCGCACCGACAGCCGACGATACAATTTACGACGACGCCACGCAGAGTACAATCGAGGAGACCAAGTGTGGGTTTGGACACCAATTCGCCGTCGCGGATTAAGTGAAAAGCTGTTGCGTCGATACTTTGGTCCATACAAAATCATTCGCCGAGTCGGACCACTGGACTTTGAAGTCATTCCCGACGAAACGTCAGCATCACAACGGCGACGCGCACGGCCAGAAATTGTACATGTTGTACGACTGAAGCCATGTTACGCGCGTTAAATAATCTGTGGTGTTTAAACTTTGCAGTGTTTATGTTTAAGTTTCTTTGTTTTGGAACATCGAGGCGATGTTTTTTTTAGGGGGGAGTAATGCCGCGAACCTTCAAAACTGTATTTGTTGTTTTTTTAACAGCCGCCGGAATACAGGCTTATCACTCTGATTCTGGACCGCGTATCAGTTCCGTAATCTTTGCTAGTTAATGCTCCATGTCGCAAGTCACACCTTTATCAGTTTTGTTGTTTATCAGATCTGTCTCGAAGGTTCCGACCACTCGGGTGTCTTTCCACAATGTTCCAGCCCGTGCTGGTAGCTGTCTGCGACGTTATCTAGATTGTTCTGGGCAGCCTTTAAATTGAGCGTTGACGAGTGAGTGTGACGGGCATTCTTTGTTCGACGATCGACGAGCACGTTTGTGTATCGCCGCCGCCGAGTTGCTTAGTTCTTTTGCGGGCGCAATTAAGTCAACCCAATAAAGAGCTAATTTCCGTACCATCAAGCCTGTGTATGCATTTGTGTCATCGACCCTGGTTACCACCACGTGACAGTATCATACACATAAGTAAAAATGACGACTACAGGATCAGAAAAAGAATTGCCGGTTGTTGCATTATTATACATATTCTATGCTGAGGCATGCAAAAGTAAAGAAAAATAAAGAGCCTCTGCAGTAGTAATGCGACCTTAAGCAAGGTTACACACTACGAGGTGTAGGCACGTTAGCAGTGGATTTGAAATGAACAAAAAAATACCGCACTACACATCGCCAGACGTTCCTTTTCAAAAAATTGTCGTTGCTGATGATACTGACCTTCCTGCGTGCTTCTTCGTTATTGTGCCCACCCCTTGTGCTTTTGCCCGCCATACCGATGTACGTTTCATATAGTTGCCCGTCTTTCTAAGCCACAAAAGTCGTCCCCTGCCTTACGCCGTACTTTATATATCAGCTGGCCTCACCGGGCTATGGATTTCTCTCCTCCATTACATTCTCACTAGTGACGTAACGACCGCTTCGCAGCCCGCTGTCTTGGCTGCCCTCACACGGCCTGTTTTTTCGACGGACCAGTCCTCCACTTAATCGATGCCAGTCTTTCTGGGCCTGAATGCCCTAAACTTCTCGCACTGCTTCATCAGTTCTGTTGTTCATTCGGCTCTCGCCAGTCCGCTTTGACCCTCATTAAGAGTCGCCCAACACACTACTGACGCTAGCTTCTATGTACCTCTGCGTCAACGCCCTCAACATGTGTCGACCCCCGAGCGCCGGTATTGAAGCCCAAATTCACACTATGCAAACGGGCAGTGGTTCTTTTAACAGGCAGTTGTTAAACCCTGTTGTTCTGGTGATGAAGAAAGACGGTTCTACTCGTTTCTGCGTCGAATACCGTCGCCATTCTAGATATAAAACCACGGGGAAAGACGTCTACCATTCCGCGTATCGATGATGCATGAGCTGCTTACAAGGACAGAATATATTGAGATCCTAAGTGGGATCTCTCCCGCACCACTAATGTATCGCGGGTATATGCTTACAAGGAGTTGAACTCTTCGCTAGATTTACAATTCGGATACTAGCAGGAGCCCATAGCTGCGGAAGATCGCCCTAAAATCGCATATGTCACCGCTGAAGACCTCTGAATATAATTGTCATACCTTTCAATCTCTTTAATGCCCCTGCTACGTTCGAGCCTTCATTCGATACGATTCTGCGTGGAGCATAGAAGAAGATGTGCCTCAGTGTCTACATTAAAATTTCAAGTTGGGCTAGTTCGTAGTGACGTCATGGCAATATCGTGGCCCTCTTCACAGCAGTCTTCTATTTGGCATCGTATCGCTGACCAGAAACGCTCGACCGATTTTTGGAGTGCAACATAATGTCATCAAAAAAGACAGTTGCAAATGGCGTTGTCATCAGCTTTCAGAATACGTTGGCTCTCAGCCAAATCGGACGAACTAAGCAATCAAAGTTTGACGTCAGCGCGATGCCACATGTGCTCGTTCTTTTTTTTTTGCGTACGTAAGTGCATTACTTTCTTTTCGTCCGTGAACTGTCACCTGCAGCCTTTGTAAGCGCTTGGGAAACCAAAACTAATGCTTTCCAGCGCGCAGATTACAAATATACAGCAGAAGGGATAGCGGGGAGCAGCGACGTGTAATGCTCTTGCCTAATGCAGCATGCGAAGTCACGTGGAGCAGTATGCCAGCGTTGAGGGACGGGATTGGCGTTGGGGACGGGAAGATGTGCAACTGGCAAGGAATGTACACATGCTGTATGCGCCTCTCAGGTGGAATGAGACGGAAGTAAAAAGGTGGAACAAGAGCGTCACGTAAGAAAAATAGCCTGGATGGATGAGCCAAATTGGTCTATGACAAAAAATAGCAACAGTTGTAGTCGCTACGATAAAAGGTTCTACTACACAGCACTGTAGCTCCTTCGGGAAGAGTAACGTAGTCAAGTTTAGTTACGACTTCCGCCTAGGAATTTTAACACAAGGATGTACGAGCGTTGACAGATTATTGGGAAGACGCACAGCGGACTAAATATTACAAAATATTGCGAAATAACACTGACGATAGGCGTTGTGATGGGGCAGGGGGTTTTTTGTTATAGCCAAGGCCAGCTGGCTACGGAACATGTAGATATAAAAGCTGGCAGGGAAGTGCTTTTTAGTCACCTAGCTCCTGGAGTCCATCTCTCTTGCATCGTCGCACAATTGCGCTCGTTAAAAATGAAGGTTCTGCTTGTGTTCGCACTGATCATCGCTGAGGCCTTCGCCGTCAACGAGCTCTGCGGTAAGCTCACATTTGCAATTGATTTCTACGGTTGCTAAAATTGAATCCTGCTCTTAGGTTTACTCTTGCTGGCCTTATGCTTGCCGATGAAACGCTGAACCAATGTTTAGGCGCACAGCGGAATCGACCCGAAATTTATGAGCAACTGCTCCGGGAGAGTTCATGAATTTCTTTGCCTAGCGGCGCATCCCATTTTCGCCGGTTTTTTTTTTGTCTTTTCTTTTTTTTGCGAAGTTTATTGCCTCAGGGCATAAAAGGAATGTTATGATGGATGAAGGGTGTTGTCAAATAAATAAAAAAAGGCTGGCTGATGCAATGAAATCGAGGAGTGAACGATGATGCGGTCCCAGTGTCCAAACAGCATATGACTGCGGATTATGTTCTTCGCGACTATAATATTTAAGAAAAGTTTATCAAATAGCTAGTTCCTTAGCCTTCCAGCGTCTGAAATACCGTGAATGCAGTTCATTCCATCGGGACAGCGATTTCCCCCAAAAGAAACCTCACCTGACCTCTTCGGGAAACAACTACGATTTCGAGTGATAAACATAGTAGTTCATATGAATTTTATACAGTACAAAAACTGACCAGTAAGTAATAAAATAATTTCTGAAACTATAAGGGAGTTCCGTGTGCACACGAAGACCAGCTACTGCTATAGTAGAGAGACTTTGTATTCACTCGAATGGTGTTTGCCTGGTTTGGCCGTTCATGATTTGGCCGCTCAAAACCAGACACGTCTGCGACGATATTGCGAAGTAAAAGACGCCAATGCCATGTTTCCGGTACAAGGCAGCTGTGGCGCCATCTGCCGTCACGGAAAAAAGCGGCATGGTTCAAAACGGTTCACGTTTTCGTAATGATGCCAAAATATGTCACTGGTCTCATTCGCCGAAAAATTAGCGTTCGCATCGTTTGCTCCTTCAGTCTCGTCGCACATGGTTCTGCTTTCTCATCATGCGGGGTCAAACCATGCAATCACAGCTGTAAGAATTGCTACGCTACAAAAGGAACAACGCGGAAGAATTGTGCTCACTTTCAGTGCAAATAATCTTCCTGTAGGGGCAGAATTTTTTAAAATGGTTCCGATAAAGTTGCAGAACACTGCGTAATTTATGCTTCCATTAAGCAGTTTGAAGCTCGTAAACTTACTTAGGTATCCAGGAACGTAATGTGCCGGTACATCATATCAGAAATAGTGGTACATCATATCAGAAATTTCATACAAATGTGAAATATTGACACCTTTTCATTTGTGTGCAAAGAATAATACTATTTGTGAGCACCATTCAACAGGCCCTCCGAACAAGGTCACGACGGCATTACACTTAGGCAGTTGGGAACAGTTAGTAAAAGGACATCATTTTTGTGCCTCCGAACAGTTAACGGGTAAAAGAGGGTCACGAAATAAATCACCCTTTTCCTGCATCCATGTAAAGTGAATACTGGAGACGCCCATATGCATTCGAACATTCGAAAAATACTGCTCAATCCTGCTTCTTTCCTCGCCTATTTCAGGGACACAGACACTGTTTTAAGAGAGCACGTGGGTGACCTGCATTTTTATATAGTCATTCTTCTTACAAGCCAAGCATCTATTTGCAAAGACGCGGGATCGAATCCCTGTCTCGGCGGCCGCTTTTCGATAGGGGCGAAAAGCAAGGCACCCGTGTGCTGTGCGATGTCAGTGAGTGTTAAAGAACCCCAGTAGGTCGAAATGTCCGGAGCCCTCCACTACGGCGTCTCAGTGCCTGAGTCGTTTTGGGACTTTAAGCCCCACAAACCAAACCAAACCTATTTGCGCAGATGTTGATAAAATATTTCTGGTTACCTTTAGACAGCTTATCGACTGGCCTTAACGTGTTTATGCTTTTACCTCCAATTTACACAGACTCTTCAGACATTTCACAGACCCTCAGACGTCTTTAATCCTTCTCAGGGTCTGCAAGCGAGATTTGAGCCTAAAGCTGATTTAGTACAAGTCATTTTGTGTTATGTTCGCTGAGCGTTTCGCGCGCGCGCGCATGCACGCACGCCAGCACGCCCGCCCGCCCGCCCGCCCGCCCGCACACACACACACACACACACACACACACACACACACACACACACACACACACACACACACACACACACACACACACACACACACACACACACACACACACACACACACACACACACACACACACACACACACACACACACACACACACACACACACACACACACACACACACACACACACACACACACACACACACACACACACACACACACACACACACACACACACACACACACACACACACACACACACACACACACACACACACACACACACACACACACACACACACACACACACACACACACACACACACACACACACACACACACACACACACACACACACACACACACACACACACACACACACACACACACACACACACACACACACACACACACACACACACACACACACACACACACACACACACACACACACACACACACACACACACACACACTCGCACCCGCACACGCACACGCACTGGCTGCTGTGAATCGCAGGAGTAAATAGGTCATAGGTGCAAAAAATTCACTGCAGTAGAGTGATGACATAATACGATGTCATGAACCAGAAATATACAGCATTATTTTATGCTTTCCAGCCTTGAGTGATGACCAGATTTCGGCACTGGTTAACTGCATTGGAGACCACGTCAGTTCCGAGGTACGGTTCATAATCAGTCGACTTTTGTTTTTTTTTGTACCAGCGCATTCAAAACTGACTGAGGACGCAGAATGCAGGGTATAACTGCATTCCTTCAAATGTGTCTAAGATTTCTAAATCATTATTTTTTATGCAGATTAAAGCAGAGGTGAAGGATTTTATCAACGAGCACGGTGACAACATTGTTGAAGTTATTAAGAATCTGTGCGAGGACAACGTCGACTTGGTAAGTAAACTGTTTTGTTTCTTAGGAGTATGGCTCCCTTGGTTGGGGAACTCTTCTCAACTCGGAGGTCTCACGAAACACAGTGCATGTTGCTTTTGATGTGAGTACGGGAGTCTGTACAAAAATTACGTTTACACAGGTAGTTAGGAAATATATCCGAAATACCATGACTTAGCACGAAAGGAGTCTCTAGTGACAGAATGAGTTTACGGCATCGAGCAGAGGAAATGTTTGTCGATGGGTTCCGCTTATGTTTTTGAAGGTCTTGAGCCGCAAGCGCTAGGCTGAAATGTGCCTGTAGGTGTACAGAAGCGCAGCTTTTAACATGGATGGTCGGCACTGGACTTTCAGAGACCGACGACAAGGCCTTGATTCTCTAAGATGAGTTGAGGGGACATAATGAAGTAACGATTAGGAAAAAGCTGCGGTGAATATTTCTTTCGCCGCTTGGCGCCCGGAATCTTCTGTGAACCACACCGGCGGCGCCAGATTTTGGGCAGCGAGCAAGAGCCGTAACAATTTTAACGTTTTAGAACTAAAACCATTCTATAAGTGCTCTGGTGATGATATTTTCTTTCTTTTTTACAGGATGAGACGGTCAATAGACTTGCCAGTGTAAGTACATTTTCACCTAAGCTTTTGTCTTTTGCGCGCGTTCACAGTGCTGCGTTTAAGCAGTAGCTGCATTTGCTTGCGGTCTACCTTCCGTTCCGCGCGTCAAAAATAACTTTACATACAATTGCGCCATGTACAAGCCTCTTCTATGGCAGATATAGATCGACAAAAATGTGAAAATGGTGGGAGGGGGGGGGGGAGGAGGACATTGCTAACCCACACTTTGCAGCTTACACAACACGACCACGTAAACACAGGTTTGGAAATTCTTCTAACAGATCCCGTTAGTCGAATCTTCCTTGCTAAGTATACCGGACTTAATCTGAGAAAGCGGACCGTGCGCTCCACAAGAGAGAGAGAGAGAGAGAGAGAGAAAGAGAGAGAAGGCAGAGAGTTTAACCAGGAAAGCAAAAAAGAAAAAATGAGTGGTTCCTTCAGGGAAGCTCTTGCAATTTTCGTGTCAGATCTCATATCGTTCGATGTTTTTAAAGCTGCAGCAATGTTGGCATGCTTTCGGGAAACATGCGTTAAAATATGCGGGAGTGCACCGAGGCATGAAATCGTCGTATGGTATAATTAGGCATGAACAGCCGTTTTATTCATGAATTTATTTGTGCTACTTTTCTGCTTCATCGAAAGCAAATAATTGCGCCAAGTAGTCATTTATTCTTAGTGAGAAATGAGTGCAATGAAAACAGCAACGCAAAGTAATAGAAAATATGATGAAACGCGTATCCCCTCGGAAGCTTAATGGGTTTGCTTAAAGCGCAAAACGCACTTGCTCGGCGGCAGATTTTTGCTGCGCGAAAGTACTGAACAGCGGGTTTATTATTTCGTCAAGGATGGGCTCCAAAGCCTCAAAAACAAGAAATTTTGCTCACGATATAACAATGATTACAGTAGAGCGTAGCACCGGTTAAGTGATACCGGCATCAATAACTCTTTGTTCATGTCGCTGTACAGATGCAAAAAAAAAAACATAAAAAAAGAGAACCGATTTCACAAGTTCTTATTCGGTGCACGCTGAAAACTTCGTTATACCTTGCACTTTATATCATTTTCGTTTTGGTTTCTCTTTCCGTTTACAACATTACTCTATATACAAATTAGCATTCCTACTGCCGACGTGAAGACATCGACGTTGCGCTGTGTTAGTCGGCTCGAAAACATTCCTGTCTTATTCAACACCTGCTAGGTGCCTGCCGCGAGGACAAAGAATAAAACGGCTCTGTAGTTTTAGGTTTGGTTTGGTTTGGTTTTGGGGTTTAATGTCCCAAAACGACTCTGGCTATGAAAGACGCCGTGTAGAAGGACTCCGGAGATTTCGACTATCTGGGGTCCCAAACGTGCACCGACATCGCACAGCACACGGGCGCCTAGCTTTTCACCTCCATTTAAAAGCGGCCGCGGAAGCTGGCCTTGACGGCCGGATGCTCATGTCTATAGAAAGATATAAGAAAAGAACAACCGCACACAAGAAAAAGCGGTTGGTTAGTTCGCCGGCGTAGTACACGGCGTGAATTCTCACAATGGTACCCATATAGTAGGACTATTATAGAATGTAAACAAATACGAACACAAAATATGTACAACTGTTCAGCTTCTGCGCAACAGTAGTTGTCAGCATTGTGGGTGTTGGCTGATAGACTTGCAAAGCGCGTGTGACGGTGATCAGGCGGATATGAACGAAGGCGTAATGGCCTCTACAGGATAGGCGAAAAAAAGGCATTATTTATGCCTTGAAAGCTACAACCTCTCCATGCTTTGGCGAAGAAAGCGGCGTGTCATGGATTCGTATACATCTCACAGAGCACCAAACGTTGCGTACGGTCCTTATCCTGGTCAAAACAAACACTCACTTCATGCATCAAATAACGCTATCCTGATAGGTTTCAAGAAAAAAAAAAAGAGCATGCTTGGGAAAGGCACTCTACAGACAAAATGTCGCTCATACCTCTTTCGCGTGTTACAGCTCCATTAAAAGCATTGCGGCCATCGAGAAAGTTCTACTGCAAGGCGTTCTAAGGCACTGTTCCAGTTTTTCGGGCCGGAAGCAGCGTGGCTGAGGCGTCTTCGCGACGCCGTGAACAGTCGCGTATTTTCGAAACGGTGCACCAGAGGCACCGCCAAAGAAGCCTTACTGCAATGATTCTGGGAAGCGGGTCCTCCCGGGCCAAATGAAGCGCAGCTTATGTCGCATCTTGAAAATGCTGGTCAGCTGAAAAAGAACAAGGAGAATAGAACTCCGCATTTCAGGCGAATTCGAAGTGCTATCAATGTCGGCGTAAGGGGGCAAAAAAAAAGAAAGAAAACAAAACGCTTCAAACCTAGCTCCGTCGAGCAAGGTCCGGCGGCCAAGTGGAAGCGCAAAAAAAAGAAAAAAAAAAAGAAAGGCGCTGTTGATCACGGTCCTTCACGTAGATTACTATTTCCGAAACCTGGATGAGGTATGAGCAACGGCATTGTGCAGTCACGAGAAATTGCTGCCACTTGGCTTCATTAAAGTGCACTGGCATCGCACAAGTCGACGCGAGCGCCTTCCGTTGATTCTTTTAAATCAGAACACCACAGCATGGACCGAATTAGCGGACCTCTCCCATAATGAATGGTAAAAGCGGGCGGCGTATGCACACGTGACGATGGATGTAGTATAAATGAAATGTCGCACATTATTAGACTTCATGTTTTAAAGACTCGTAAAAACTTGGAGCCTATCCGCCGAAATGCGTTTGTAAAACTCATACATCCATTTGATTTCTACTTTCAGGCTGATCAAGCGGAGGCTATCAATAAGGCCTACGCGGAGTGCAAGCAAAGTTAAATTGGTTGTCAATGACAGGCGACGGGCATAACGCTCCATCCTGGTCCAGCAATTACTTTCGCGAACATGATGGAATAAAAGCATCAGTTACAGCGGTCTGAGATTTCCTTCAGAAATACCTGTGACCAGTGCCAAAGCTGTGTAGGGCTGGCTGCCGTACACAGGAACGCAGATTAGAACAAGTTTAGGTTAAAGACTGACCTTACCGCCCAGTGATGCCACCTGCTGTTTGTGCAGCAGCCCAAGAGCATCACGAGAAGTGAGTGTTGAAGCCGAGGGACAGTTCATTTGTGCATAAACCGTTAGTCTAAATAGCAGGCTGAATACGAAATTCGCAACAACGATACCTACTTAAGCAAGGCTGTTCCTCAATTGGTGTTCCTCAATTGTCCCGTCTACAAAAATAAAAAAATCCTTTTTTGTCGACAGGGTCCTGATGTGAAAACCACAATGCTTCGTGCGAGATTAAACACTCCGTATACAGTGAAACTTCGTTTGAACGAACTTCAAGGGACCCTAGGAAAAAGCTTGCTAAAGTGAAACTTCACTCAACTCAAATAATTTTGTGACAGCTTGTTGCTATTAGATAAAAGTGATGGGAGCTCCAATTGCATATCTACCCAACTATTTGTAACCCTGCTCGTGGTCTGCTAACTAGCACCTTGGAAAGGAATGCTGTACTCTTCTGCTGCACATTTACGCTCAAGACAGCTGTGAACTCAGTTATTGTGTCTAAGCATTCGTACGATTTCGGAGCGCGTCCGAAAGCCTAGTAGGGCTGAAGCTGTGGCTTTAAAAGCAGCCAGTAATGCCTTCGGCTGACTACGAACTTGCTTAGGTAGCCAATCCAGTTCAAAGCTAAATGGCCACTTTTTGCAACGCGGTAATGTAGCGTGGTCAGCGAGGCACTCAACGTAAATAAGCGCGGTAAAAAGGGCGGGTTGTACTTGTTGAAGTGCTCAGTATGATGTAGGAGACATGGAATGACGCCTTGGAAGCTGTTCGTACATTTTAAATGTGCACTGCACTGGATTTCGTTAAACTGAAGGGTATTTGCATTGGGTTTAAAGGCGCTACGGTGGGGGGTTTAAAAAAAGTTCGTACAACTGAATACTTCGTTTAAACGAAGTTCGTTCAAGTGGTATGTTACTGTATTCAAATAGGTCGAACGAATTTTGGGAAGATCGAACTGAAGCTAAAAATGGCAAGGGGGTTAAAATTTGTTTATTTTATAAATACGTACAATAAATGTGCGCCAGTGTAGTTTGAAACCTAAGAGTGTGCACGCCAGACGTCAAACAAGCGAAAGGCTGCAGTACCTCGCTGGTAGCAGGCACGCTAGAAGGGTATCTCGTGGAAACGTTGCGGTGCGTAGAAGAAAAGAAAACATAAAAAAATGATTACAATGAAAACACAATAACATCCCCCCCCCCCCCCCCCTCCTAGGAAAAAAAGAACCTTCGCTATCGCATCGAGTATGAGAAAAGGAAAAAGCGTCTCCCAAGTTTTTCATCTCATGAGAGAATAGTCCTATGGCCAGCACTCATTACATACCTCTTAAAATGACATTGTACGCTATCAACTGTCTTCATGAACTCTTTGAAGCGTAGCAAAAAGGAAAACCTCACAACTGTAACGTGATAGCGTTGAGCATAAAATACTGTTTTCTCGGCATGCCACCGTTGTGGGCGTTCTGAGCGGAAAATGACAGGTATGACAGATGGCAATTCGCACACTATGGCCGAGCACTGAATACCTCGATAGTTTGGGTGAAGTAATGAGAGCGCATGACACCACAATGCTTGAAGGGGCTGTCAACTCAGGTTGCTCATCTGTGGCGGGAGAGGAATCAACCTCGCATACATTGTTCTTAAATGATGATTCACGCTCGCTGCTCATTGGTGTTGCAGGTGCTCACGATGATAGCGGAGCATACACCAATGTCTAGTGGCCCCTAAGGACACGTCTGTCTGTGATGTCGTAGGTTACGGCTGTATGCTAACTGCTTGTGCGAGATATTAGAGCCATGCATTTCAAGAATAGGTAGTTATGATTAGACGAGATTACGTTTTGGCGAGCTAGGGACCGGAAGTAGAGCCGGAAACATGATCTACCAACGTTATCCTGTCTCACCCTGAGAGGCGGAGCTGGCGTGTCGACCATAAGTTTTTTTCATAATCGTTAACGTATAAATGCATATCTTTTAGTGCCCCGCGCCATCCCATCAAATTTTCAGTGTGTAGATAGCCCTCATTGGAATGCCGGGAAGTTATTTCCTAACGTACAGCAAAGGTTCCAAGCAATGTAGGTCAACGAACGTGATATCGGCAATCATTTCGGTGGCAGTATTTTATAACATATTTGTGACTGAAATGAGAACAATGGTGTAAAAAGTACGAGCCAGTACAGTGAGAAACAGTTGATCTGTCTTCTTCATGCGCAGCGTTGCCTAAAGATCCTTGTGAACAGCTCACAGAGAATGTATTCTGGGAATGTCCACAGAAGAATGTCCACGTATGATTTTAGACAACTTGGGAAAGGACTAAATTTCACTTCTGAACTACCGGGTAACGGCCTGTTTTAGTTTCTTGACTTGCAGTTAAAGTTTTTGGATGGGCCGGCGTATTGCCGTTCCCCGAAAACTGCAGCAACGGAAGTGCCGGATGCGTCACTCAAAAATAAAACACATTACGTTTTGTCCGAGTGAAGCGCAGTACGGAAAATGAAATGAAATATTAATAAAATAAATTTGTGGATTTAAATTACTTTATGTGAAGAGTGTAATACATCGCTGGCGTTCGTCGCGCCATCTTTGCGACATTGAGTAAGTTAACTTGAAAAATCGCCGCGGCGTAAATCTGTTAAAAGGAGTTTAAAGGATGCTAAAAGGAGATTGTTACTGAAAGCTGACTATGAACGCAACCTAAAGGTGACATACTCACTGAAGACAGGAATAGATTACGGTGAAGGCAATTGTATAGTGTAACCGTTGTCATACCGTCACATTCTGGTGGCGTTTGCTGCTGGTATTAGTGTTGTTAAGAACAAAACAAAAACATGGTGTTATGCAGCCTAAAGAGGAACATTCCCCAGGAATATGGTCGTAGATTAATTGAATGTTGCGAAATAAAAAATAAAAAAATTGTACCTACAGGAATCGAATACATGTCTTACAATCAGGCACGTGATGTGAACGTTGTGAATCCGTTGTGCCACAAAAGTGTTTGTTTCTTTATTGCATGAATTGGTACAAATACGTGAGATGGGTAGTGATGTCTTTAAATGCGCTCTTATTTGCTTTGATTCAACGTACTAATGATGGCCCCCTTCGTGGGTCACTGCCTTGAGGCGGACGGCCTTGCGAAATTCGATGAAGTCGATAGACAGGTCGCGGCAGAGAGTTCTGACAAAACGTGATTCACTGGAGAAGGTACTGGCAACCCACTCCAGTATTTCCGGCGAAGAAAATCCTATGACTACTCACAATAGCATTAATGATATGGCGCCGGAAGATGAGCCCCCCAGGTTGGAAGGCGTCCCACATGTTACTGAGGATGAACAAAGGGCGATTCCTAGTAGCTCCAGGACGAATGAAGCGGCTGGGCTAAAGCCGAAGGGACGCTCAGTTGTGGATGTGTCGGGAAGCGACCGAAAAGTCCGGTGTTGCAAGGAGATATAGCACCTAGCAACTTGTAATGTAGATCTATGACGCAAGGTAAACTGGATGTCGTCAAGCGAGTTATGGACAGATTGACCATTGATATCTTGGGTATCAGTGAGCTCAAGTGGACCGGAATGGGAGAATTTAATTCCGGCGACCATTATGTATTATATTGTGGGCACGGGTTAAAGAGAAGGAATGGGGTCGCTCTCATAGTAAACAGAAGAATGGGCAAAGGGTGCTAGGGCACCACCCCAAAAACGACCGAATGATTTCACTTCGGATCCAAGGTCACCCTTTCAACATAAGAGTTATCCATGTCTATGCACCAACCACTATACTGCTGAAGAAGCTGATGTTGAGAGATTTTATGCTGACCTGCAATGCCTTTTAGACCGAACTCCATCATCAGACGTCCTTTTTCTCATAGGAGACTGGATTGTTAAGTTGGGGAGTGAAGAAATATCCGAAATTACAGGCAAGTTCGGTCTTGGTGAGCCAAATGAAGCTGGGCAGAGGCTAGTAGAGTTTTGTCAAGAAAACAACCTGACCATTGCGAATACTCATTTTCAACAGCCCAAGAGGCGCCTCTGCACATGGACTTCACCGGACGGTCTGTACAGGAATCAGATCGATTATATTCTTTGCCGGCCGAGATGGAGAAGTGCTATACAAGCAATAAAAACAAGGCCTGGGGCCGATTGTGGCACCGATCATCAGCTTCTTGTTGCCAAATTTAAGCTTCGATTAAGGAAAACGTAGAGCAATAGAAGGCCTTCCAGCTATGATCTGGACCAAACTCCATCAGAATATGCTGTGGAAGTGAGGAATCGATTTCAAGAAATATATCTAGAAGACAGAGAGTCTGAAGAGATGTGGACTGATGTTCGTGATATAATACAAGAAGTTGCTACTAAGGTAGTTCCAAAGCAAAAGAAATGTAAGAAAGCAAACTGGTTATTTTTAGACGCTTTGGAAATAGCTGAGGAAAGGAGGATGGCAATATTTATGGGGGAAAGAGAAAGATACAAGGCTCTCAATGCGGATTTTCAGAAAATATCCAGGAGAGATAAGAATGCCTTCCTGAACATAAAGTACCAAGCAGTTGAGGACGACAGCCAATTAAGGAACACAAGAGCTCTGTATAAGACAATAAAAGATATCAAGGGAAGCTTCTGTGCTTAGCTGTGCATGATAAAGGACAAATGAGACAAGGACCTCACTGATGCCTCAGAGATACAGAAGGGGTGGCAGGAATACACAGAAGAACTGTACAAGAAGGACCCGGTTGTGAAAACCCAATATAAGACGGTTGTGATTACTGATCTCGAGCCGGGCATCCTGAAGAGTGAAGTTAAATGGGCCTTAGCCAGCCTTGCTAAGAACAAAGTTAGTGAATTGATGGCATTCCAGCTGAGTTGCTTTAAAACTTCAACCATGTGCTGTTAACATAGAAGCTTGGGCATGCTGGTAATCCATTGTGTAGAACAGCACGAAAAAAACGACAGGGACGAAGGAAGACAACAAGACGAGCGCTGACTTCCATTCTCCATTCTATTAAAGATAGCTTCATGCATCAAACTCGACGGCTTCAAAACGCAGTATATCCCAAGGAGCTGTTGGTATCGGTAGCGGAGACTATTTTATCAAGTATAAAATCTTCTCAGGCGAGCCTGGAGAGCTCATCCACGAACCAGCGGACGAAAGAAAAGATAGCGGTCATTCCGTATATTCATAACCTCTCGCATAGACTTAAACGTATAGGAAATCGGGCAGGTGTGAAAGTTGTCCTTTCGGCTCCCGATAAATTAGGGAAAATGTGCAAAAAAGTTAATGGGACGAGAGGCATAGGTCAGGGCTGTACCATAAAACACAAAGACCCTTATGGGGTTTGCCAGAAGGGGGTTGTATACTCTGTTCCACTGTCTTGTGGAAAGCACTATATCGGACAGATGGGGCGTTTTATTAACGAAAGACTAATGGAGCATCACAATAATGTTTTTGGTACGGTAAAAGAAACTATGGGCATACACTGCGGGCACTGTAAAAACGACGCTTGCCAACCATTTCTAGAGGAAGCAAAATAATCAATCGGCATAATGACCAGACAGTTCGGGAGATTTTAGAAGCAAAAGAAATCAACAGGATAAAGGAAACTTGTATCAGCAGCCCGTCTATAGCTTTATCGGAACGTGAAGTAAGATTTATGAACATGAGAAAATGATGCGTTGTGAAATTCTGGATGACACATGGTTCGATTGCATTCTTACACTTTCCGGTGTTTGTTTAGTTGGTCATGTTTCTTTTATTGTGTGAACGTGTTCATATATATGGATGCAGGCATGCAATAAACTTGTCAGTTGAAAGTCAGTGCTCGTCTTGTTGTCTTCCTTCGTCCCTGTCGTTTTTTTCGCGCTGTTCTACACAACGCTGTTAACATTCTGCATACATTACGTCAGATGATTTAGACAACCCTGCAGTGGACACAGGATTGGAGGAGGTCAGTTTACATCCCCATTCCAAAGAAAGGCAGTGCCAAAGATTGTTCCAAATTCCGCACGATCGGGCTTATTTCGCAAAGCCAAAAATGGTTGGCTGTTAGACGAGGCATTGCCAGAAGCTCGCTAAGTGTGCCACCAGTGTCACCTATGAAATACAACTGTCTTGTGAAAAATTCTATATTGGACAGACGGGAAGTACGCGTGAATGACCGTCTTAGGAAATATGCAAAATACATTGAAAATAATAAAGGTTAGTGACTTGTTTTGCACTGTAAGGCTGGCGCCGGTTGTGTGCCATGGTTCCACGATGGGAGGTTTTTGGGCAGAGGCAGACATCAGACGGCTCGTGAAACTTCGGAAGCCTTCTATATAAAACAAGCAGGCTCGAATTGTTTCAGTGACACGTCGGCATTCTTTTATGACGCTGAGCAAACATTTCTGTCACGTTTTCTTTGATAAAATTGATGCCTCTCCATTATACCTTGTACGCGTGCGCCTTATCTTAGAATGTTATGTATGTGTGTTACTTTCAATTGATCAAACAGTTGGAGTAAGCGCCCTAGGTGTCCCCCTCCTTTTGTGTGTGTTTGTGATTCGATGAATTCTCTGTAATTATTTGCTCACTAGATGGTTCCGTTTATGTATTTGGTCCTTCGCAGATGAGGTGTTCAAGTAAAGTACTTCACTTTTATTATTCGACGCCAAACTCACATTTTTATCCTGCGCGATTCTTCCAACGAGAGGAAAACGACATTAGCTCCATTCGGGTGAACTGAAAATTCCAGTGCAGCCTAACTGTGGGATCAGATATTCAGTTTGCAGGTTACTCGAGGTCTTCGCATATGCTCCTGTAGTTTTGTGTACGATAACAATGCAGGTATTTTCGAGTATTTAACCCACTCGTCAGAGAAACTGTCGAAAGGAACGAGGGAGTGAGTTGGAATCTTGGTTTTGGTGGTGGTTCGAGCAGACAACATATGTACGTCGTGTTGTATAGTTTTCAATAGAAACACTGACAAAGTCTGCGCGAGCCTCACAATACTAACTGTTCACGCAACCGAGAGGACTCTTTCGCACGTTTTCATCGATTTAATCTATACTGAACTAGGATATTAAATATATTCTAGTTCAGTATAGTTTAGCCGGAGGCGAGCTCTTTCTCATCCTTCCTTACATGACATGTCTTGAACGGTGAACAGAAATTTTGCTTCATTAGACCGAAACTGTGTGTCTGCTTCTCAACTCTGGCATTTGGCAGTGCACGCATCCAATCTCAGCTACAAGTCCTGAACGTCTTTTTGGTGCAGCTAAGTTTTTAAAGAGTATTTTGAAAACTGAGGTACATCTTCATGCCGCAAAACACAGTGCCTTTGAAATTATCTCGCCAGCCTATTTAACCTGTCTGCACACTCTGGGACAGTTTCAAAAAAATCTGTTTGTATTGTATCAATACTTTTGTACCTAACAGGCACAAAAAAGAAAGAAAGAAAACGCCGTGGATGACACGCCGTATAATTAAAATGAGGCGAAGGTTAAAACGGTACAAGAAAAAACGCGCAGATCCTGATGTGCTAAAGGAATTACTGGTCAATCTAGCACGTGCCTTACGTGATTCAAAAGATTATTTCTTCAACACACCTCTTCAAAACTTTATAAAAACCGAGCGAAGTAAGTTTTGGAATTACATCAGTGAAAAAAAGAAAGCAGTCACACAAATTTTGGTGGACAACACTACGTTATGTGATCCAAAGGCTATTACTGAAAATTTTAATAGTTATCTTCAAAGTGTATTTTCTACCCCGAGCACAGGTACCGACAATAGCCGAGTGTATTACCCCGCCGAAGTGAATTTTATTACTTATCCTGGTGTCCTTTCCATGTTGCTGAACTTGAAAACCAAAACGTCATGTGGCCCTGACAACATTCCAAACGCATTTCTGCGACGCTATGCAGAAACTCTGGCTCAATTCCTCGTAATAATTTTTCGCGCTTCAATGTCATTAGGTAGAATACCCGATGACTGAAAGACAGCCCGAATCGTCCCCGATTATAAAAAAGGAGACCGTCTTATCTTGCAGAACTACCGTCCCATATCATTGACGTCCCCATGATGTAAACTGTTAGAACATATAGTTAGTTGCACATTGTATGAACGAATTTTTTGAAAAAAAATTTCGTGCTAACTAGCTTCCAGCACGGGTTCAGAAAAGGACTCTCGACGGTAACACAGCTAATTACAGTAATAAATTCATTTGCTTCCTCTATAGATAATAAAGGCCAAATCGATGCAATATTTTTGTATTTTAGCAAGGCATTTGACAAAGTTCCTCATGATAAAACAATTTTCAAAATGAAAGAAATTGGCATTCCTGATATTTTAATAAGATGGATTAATGCATACTTAAAAGACCGCTAACAGGTTGCTGAAGTGGGGGGACAACGTTCGGGCTCTCTCCCAGTTTCATCCGGTGTTCCCCAAGGAAGCGTTCTGGGCCCTCTGCTTTTCCTTTTGCATGTCAATGATATTGTTGAAGTTGTTAACCCACCAGTGCAAATTCGATTGTTTGCTGATTGTATTCTATACAGAGAAGTTACAAATAGGGATATCAATGTGACCTTGACAGTGCCTTGAACAACGTTTTCGAATTGTGCGACCGATGGGGCATGATTCTGAATGCTGATAAAAGTGTTTATAGGCCGATAACCCGAAAAAACATACGTCATAGCTACACATATAAATTAGGCTCTCTCCCTCTTCAACAAGTATCCAACTACAAATACCTAGGAGTAAATATGAGTAGCGATCTATCGTGGAACTTGCACATAAACAATATCTGCCCTGCTGCATTTAGAAAATTGTGCTGCTTACGACATAAACTAAAAAATGCTCCTTCTAACATTAAGCTACTTTGTTATTCTTCATTAATTAGACCTAAACTCGAATATGCATGTATAGTGTGGGACCCGTATAATAAATCTAACGTAAAAAATCTGGAAAGAATACAGAGAAGAGCTGACAAGTTTATTTTCAATAAATATGCAAGGTCTGACTCCCCAACCACTTTAATGGAGACAAATAAAATTGAACTACTTGAACATCGAAGAAGAAAGCTTAGATTAAAGTTTATGTATCAGTTATTACATAACAAAATCGATTTGGATCCGTCATCATGCTTAACGCCGGCACCAACCAGACAAACTCGTCAACACCATCCCAGTTCCCTAACCCCTATATTCGCTAGAACAGACACAAATTTTCGTTCTTTCCACGCACAGTAACAGATTGGAATCATCTAGTTAATCCATTGTCCCATGAGTTTTAATCAATTGCTGCTATACTGTGCTGTCTTTTTTGAAGTGTTGCGTTTTCTTTTGTGCCTTGATTGACTTGTTCACCCACCCTGCTTGAACTCAGTGTACGCAATATTTTGTAAATAAATAAATAAATAAACCTGAAAACCTGTTTTCTGGAGCACTCATAATATCTACCGCCGTTAGAGCTGGTCTTGAAGAGACAGGCGCCACCAAGCCTTTTAGGGGAGGTTTCCTGCATTCTGCAGCGGCGGCAGCGACCCTCATGTGCTGACTGTAAGCCTCTTTTCTCAAAGGACTTGCCCTTAGAATGAATTTATCCGCTCTGGTATTATTCGTGTTTTGTTGTACATGCTAACACTGCGAGAGACTCCTTGAGTGCTACGTTGTTTCCACAGCGGCTGTAACCATGGCGTGATGCTATGCATGCCCATCGCATATTCCCCACCACAAGGGCCGCCTGAATTTTTATATCTGGTGCGTGCTTCTATCAATGATACAACGCGGCACGCCAAGCGTGTGTCGTTTATTAGGTCTTGGAAGTGGTCCCAAAATGATGACCACATGGGGGGGAGGGGGAAGAAGGAAGAAGACAGACGATGATGATGAGGTCATATTCAGTCGTCATTACTCATGAATATTTAGTCATGACTAATGATTAGTACCAGTTAGTCAATATTTAGTACTGGTTAGTGACTAGTTAGCCATTACTAATTAGTACTACACCACTGATGTAGCTTGTCAGATGTGATGCAGGGCAGTGCGACCACTCGGCCACCGCCATGCCGATAATGAGATTTTGCGGCAATGCAGCTCTCGCTACAAGAACATGCACCTTGCTTTTCATGATGGATGAAGAGCAAGAGGAAAGAGCCTTGAGGTCATGTTAGAAGGCTCTTGCACCGTTTTTGTGGATGCGGCGGAATACGAAGAAGGCAACACTTGTGCTGTCGTGGGCGTGAACGACTCCGGTAAAATATTGTTACGGGGTAGTTCAGCTTGGAACAGAGGGCGGACACGGAAGACAAGGCTTTCAAACAGACATTTTCTGCAGGCACCAGCCGACTCTGTTGAACGTCGTCTTCTCTAAAACTCACGAGAGTCTTCTTCTTCATTCCTTATGCGTATGCACCGCCTAATGTGACACTACCCCGCCGGCTGAAAAGCACCGTCCCGGTTCGTACTAGCGTCCAAACCAGGGTCCATGTAGTACTGCTTTAGGCGTGCAACATGGACCGTCTCGGTGCGTGGTGTAGAGGTATGGCGAGCGGGATGCAAGGGTGCAATTTCCTATGTCACTGGAGTCACTTGTCGTAAAATACGGTAGGGTCCTGTATAACGGAGCAAAAGTTTTTCCGAGAGGCCAACGCGGCGAGCTGGGGTACAAAGCAGCACGAGAGATCTGCAAGAATACTGGGTGTTGTGATGACAGAAATCATAGCGACGTTTCTGGGAGTGCTGGGAGGCGGCGAGTCGGTTGCGAGCAAAAACGCGGGCAGCATCAGCTCGTGCTATAGCATCGCGAGCACATGAGCTGGCAGTGGTGACAATATTAAGGGCAGGTTTGACAAAAAACCTCAGGGACGGCAGAGGAGGCGGCTATTGCCATGGCAATGGTCAGAACCAAAAGCTGCGACCATATTAGGAGGCTCCAAAGCCGCTATAATCAATTTTGCGAGGAGCACGATGTCCATTCACAGGAAGGGAAAGGCGCAGTATCTGTCACACTTGTTTCTGTGGGCACCTGACTCGCGCCATGAGGGAAGGGATTAAGGTGGGAGTAAAACTAGAAATGATCTCCAAGGAGACAACGAATTTTAAGATAGCAAGACTGAAACTGATAAGAGGTCCTCACGTGGGAGACCGTCATTGCACCCGCCACTGCTTCGGTGGTGGACGACGGCTGTTGTTGCAGCGCGCGTCTTTCTCTCACTCTTCTTTTTCTCTCTCTATTTTCTCTTCTGTCCGCACGAGGCAGCGGATGTGGCTCAGATACAGAGGCAGTAGCAGGCCCGTGCACTTACTTCCTTCTTCCTACAGACACAACAACTACAACCTAACGCTCCATCGGCGGAAGCTCTGCAGATCTATAAATAAAGTTCTTATCAACCAAAACTGAAAAGAGGTGCTGGGGGCCGACACACTCGGGGAACAGGGGATGCGAGTTGGCTCATAGTATAGCTCGAGATTATGTCCGCCGAGTATTGAGCCATGTTGACTCGCCAAATATGTCGCGAGATGGAATCATTATATTTCACAAATAATCACAATGGGCTATGAAGGCGGAGCCTCTACCAGACAAGAAACTTGAAAAAAGGCAGGAAGTAATCTGGCGTCGGCTACAGACGAGAGATTTCTTTATCCCGCCTAAATTAGCACACATGTACCCAACACAATACAATTCAATTTGTAAACCATGCGGCGGCTGCGATCACATATTATGGAGCTTCAAAAAAGCGACGCCACTGGCGGGACAGTAGTCGAGTTCACCTGCGTATCACCTCGAGCGCGCACCAAGGGCTGACGAGTTTTCCGTCGGCTCCGGTGCCTCTCGCCGCGAACTGCGACTCGCCGACCCAAGCGGGGCTGAAATTCGCCGAAAATCGTCTGGCCCAGGCCGCGCTGCCGCGGCTGCCTCCTCCGCCCGGCGGCTGACGGCGTCTCCGAGCCGAGGAGCCCTTCCGGAGAATATGGCCGCTCTGCAAGCTCAGCGAGGTTACGATCCCGAGACTATGGCCTGGTCCACGGTCCCGATTGCCCCAACCGAAGAGCTTCCGTCGGGGTCAGCTCTCCGGCATGAAAATCTGTTCAAGCTCGTGGAACGCCGCTCCCAGCGACGAGCCAAGATAGCGTCCTCCGCCGCGTCAGCGAAGTCAGCGCTCTCAAATCAGCAAAATGGTGTCCAGCGCGAGGATGCGTCCCAAGGCGGTTCAGTTCATAAGTCGACATCGAAGTGGAAACCCAGACCACTTCCAAGATTCCATCCGGATGACTATCAAGTCGTCCTCAAACCCAGCACACCGGTGGTCCTCCGGGATTTGTATCAATGCGGTCAGTTGGGAGAAGCTTTCAAGACCCTACTGGGTGAGTCGGCAGCAGCTACTCTCACTCTGCTTCCTTCATGGGAGCAAAATCTCGTTGTCACGGGCACCCCGGTTGCCGCAACACATTTCTTTTGCAGACCTCTTCAGCCGAGCGCTGAGAGTCGCGGGTCGAGACCCCCTCCTGATTGTAGGCGACTTTAACGCCCCCAGTCGGCTTTGGGGCTACCACCGTAAAGAAAAGCGAGGGCGCAGGTTGGAGGAGCTTGCGTCCACGCTGGGCCTCACTCTTCACACTAACCCCGTCCACCCAACCCGACTTGGTAACTCCGTGACAAGGGACACCTGTCCGGACCTCACCTTTACTTATAACATCCAACATGCAGACTGGGTTAACACCGAGGAAACCCTCGGCAGCGACCACTGCATTATCAATACCACAATCAGAACTCGTCCACTCCCTAAACCCACAATACAAGCCCTTTTCCCAGATTGGACGCAATTCAGACAAAATTTCGACAACACAACATCCATTACAGAGCAAGGGTACACCACATGGTCCCAGCATTTGGTTTCACACCTTCGCTCCACCGAAACTCAGATTCAGCTTTCAGAGGTGGTATCAGATGTGGACAACCACCTACTCCACCTCTGGGAAGCTCAGCACTCCCTCGTCCGCCGATGGCGCCGGCAGAAACATAACAGAAACCTTAAAGCTCGAATTGCCGAGCTCACTTAGCGAGCGGCTGAGTATGCGGCCCAGCTCGCCGACTCTAACTGGGTGGATAGGTGCAACACGGCAGCGCGTCAAATGTCCAGCCGAAACACATGGCGCCTCTTTCGCGCCCTCATTGATCCAACTCAGACCCGTCGAGAAACACAAAAACATCTTCAGCGTGTAATCCACACCTTCTCTGGTAATACTACACAACTCGCGCACAAACTCAGGGACCGATATTTGTGCAACATACAGGACACCCGTGGGCAGGCGTACTCTTATGCAGGCTCTGAACGCTGAGCTTGATGAGCCGTTTAAGCTCCACGACTTACGGGCAGCCTTGGGCAAAATGAAACGTGGTACTGTACCTGGCCGGGACAAAATCACTGTTAAATTACTAGCTAACCTTCCCGACTCAGCTTATACCACTTTATTGGACTACATCAATGCAGAGATTCGCCACTCCCCATTGATTGGAAAACCGCTGTGGTCACATTCATACCAAAGGCCGGCAAAGCAATAAACACGGGCAACCTTCGCCCCATCTCTCTTACCTCTTGTGTGGACAAACTTATGGAGACGATGGTGTGGGACCGGTTGTCTGAGTACCTTGAGACACAACATGTCTTCGCGAACACCATGTACGGATTTCGCCCACACAGATCCGCACAGGATGTCTTGCTTCAACTACATCGGGAAGTCCTTGACCCCCTCGAGTGCCCTCATAACGACAGGGTCGTACTCGCCCTAGATCTTAAGGGGGCTTTCGACAATGTAACGCATGATATTATTCTCACTCATTTAAGTCGAACCAACTGTGGCCACCGTGCCTTCCAATATATCCGCGAATTCCTCACAGACCGCCAATCTTACATCCGCATTCAGGATAACGAACACGGCCCCTTCCCCCTAGGTACCAGGGGAACGCCGCAAGGCGCAGTGCTTTCTCCCCTGCTATTCAATTTGGCCATGATGCGCCTGCTGGCCCAGCTGGGTGCTGTCGAGGGCGTGCAGCATGCTCTGTACGCCGACGACATCACCCTGTGGGCTACACAGGGCTCACTTGGAGACATTGAGGCCAGCCTGCAGCAGGCGGCGACTATAGTAGACCTCTATGCTAGCCGCTGCGGCCTTCAATGCTCCCCACAGAAATCGGAATTTGTGCACATCCGCCCCTCTCCAAAATTCACTACTAAAATTCAACTTACTCTTCAATCAGGTCCAATTCCAGAAACACAAGAAGACTGGGACTCTTCATTCACCAACACCGCAAGCCAGACACCACATTGGCTAAACTCCGCAAGGTGGGGGACCAGGTGGGCCGCATGGTCCGCCGGGTTTCCAATAAACGCGGGGGGTTACGAAGCAAGGATGCCTTGCGGCTGGCAAACGCCTTCGTAACCAGTCGAATCCTTTATTCGACTCCATATCTCCACCTGCGGAAGCAAGATGAGGATGCCCTCGAGGTTATTCTCCGCAAAATCATTAAGCGGGCCCTCGATATTCCGGTGAATACCTCAAACCAGCGCCTCATGGCGCTGGGAATGGTGAACACCTTCAGGGAATTGAGGGAAGCGCACCTCACAAATCAATATACGCGTTTGTCGCAGACGCAGTCGGGCCGCCGCCTTCTTGCCCGACTCCACATCAAACATACGACACTTATGGAAGAACGGGCACGCCTTCCAGCGCCGTGGAGACGCGCCCTCCGCGTACGCCCTCTTCCCACCAAAATGACACGCGAAGACCATGATGGCAGACGCCTGGCGCGGGCGGAAGTCCTGGCACGCCATTATTGGTTCTAAACCCGGCGTTTTTTATGTGGACGCCTCTGGCCCGCACCATGGGGGGTGGTACACGGCCGCAGTCGTCCACGAGACGAAAACAGTCAACGGTCTTAGCTTCAGGGCCCGCAACATAACTCATGCGGAGGAGGTCGCCATAGGATTGGCTGCTTCCCACTCTCACTCGAAATATATAATTTCTGACTCGCGAGGGGCCTGTCGGAATGTCGAACAGGGCTGGACCCCTTATCTAGCCTACCGAATACTTCAACATAGCTGCTACATTGGGGACCCCGCTACCCGATATATTATTTGGGCTCCTGCTCATCAGGGGCTGGCTGGAAACGAGGCTGCCGACGCCGCCGCCCGCGCGCTCTCTCTCCGGGAAGTTTCCTCCTCCTCCCCCTCCGACCAGGACGCTGATCCTAATCCGGCTTGTACATTCCAAGATATCGTAAATTACTACCAATCTAGCCACAGCCTTTACCCCCGCCCATGTAAAGGCCTTTCAAAGGCGGATGAGCGGCTCTTACTCCGCTTCTATACCAACACACTGCTGTGCCCGGCAGCTCTAAAACACTTCGACCCTGCTTTCTCTGGCAGCTGCCCGCACTGTGGGGTGGTGTCTTCGGACATCTACCACATGGTGTGGGCCTGCCCCTCAAATCCGGCTATCCCCCCTCACCCCAACCCAACCCGGGAGGACTGGGAGGCGACCCTGCTCAGCTGCTCCGACCTGAAGGCCCAACGGGCCTTAGTCGGGCGAGCCCGAGCGGCGGCAGACGCCACTGGGGTCCCGAACTAGGGACCTCCACCTAGTGTTTGTGAGGGTTGGCCCCTTCAGGGTCAGCTCACGCATAACCTCCTGTATTTGTCCTATATAAATGTTTTCGACCACCACCACTGGCGGCCTTACTACCAGTCCATTCTCTAAAGCGGTGGGAGGCTATACTGGTCAGACAAACCCGTTGACGCAAGGTCGGGATACTGAGTGGGCTATAAGGTCTCCGAGAGCCATGTACTTGAGGCCATCAGTGTAGTGCCCACATATCATCCAATGCTGACAATAAATGTATTCTAATACAATCCCACCCCGCCGGGGTGGCGCAGTGGTTACGGCGCTCGACTACTGTTCCCAAGGACGCGGGATCGAATCCCGGCCTCGGCGGCCACTTTTCGATGCAGGCGAAAAGCAAGGCGCCCGTGTGCTGTACGCTGCCAGTGCACGTTAAAGAACTCCAGGTGGTCGAAATTTCCGGAGCCCTCCACTACGGCGTCTCTCATAGCCTGAGTCGCTTTGGGACGTTAAACCCCACAAACCAAACCATCTAATACAATCCAATTGGCTTCTTCCTATTCCACAGTGCTCCTTATACAGTGCGCTCTTTCTTTTTTGGTTGGTTGGTTGGTTCATAGGAAGGGAAAGGCGCAGTAAATGTCAAACTTGCTCTGTGGACACCTGAACCACGCCGTAAGGGAAGGGATAAAGGTGGGAGTGAAAGTGGATAGAGAGAAAGGGGGGCCGTAGTGGAGGGCTACGGAGTAATTTCGATCACCTGGGGATCGTTAACGTGCGCTGACATCGCACAGCACACGGACGCCACTTCGTTTCGCCTCCATCGAAACGCAGCCGCCGAGGCCGCGTTTCGATGGTGGTGGTGGTAAGAACATTTATTTACACAAGGGCCAGGAGGTATGTTTGGATCGGCCCATAAGGGACCGATCCTTACAAGCACTAGGTGGAGGTCCCTAGTTGGGGACCCCAGTGGCGGTTGCCGCCGCTCGGGCGCGTCCGACTAAGGCTTGTTGGGCCTGTAAGTCGTGGCAGCCGAGCAGGACCGCCTCCCAGTTCTCCCGGGTTGGGTTGGGGATGGGGGGGAATAGCCGGGTTGGAGGGGCAGGCCCACACCATGTGATAGATGTCAGAAGACACCGCTCCACAGTGTGTGCAGCTGCCACTAAAGGAGGGGTCAAAATGTTTTAGGGCTGCCGGGCACAGCAATGTATTGGTGAAAAGGCGGAGAAGAAGCCGCTCATCCGCCTTTTTGAGACCTTTGCATGGGCTGGGATAAAGGCGATGACAATTTTGATAGTACGTCGTGATATCTTTGAAGGTGTAGGCCGGATTAAAATCGGGTTCCTGATCGGGTAGGGAGGAGAAAACAGCCCGGTGAGAGAGCGCGCGGGCGGCTGCGTCTGCTGCCTCGTTTCCTGCCAAACCCTGATGAGCAGGGGCCCATATAAGGTAGCGGTGTGCGGGGTCCGTATCCCGTATGCAGTTTAAGTAAATTTTATAGGCTAGTAAGGGAGTCCAGCCTTGTCTGACGTTCCGACAGGCTCCTCGCGAGTCGGTAATTATGTATTTTGAGTCGGAATGAGAGGCCGCGAGAGCAATCGCCACCTCTTCTGCGTGTGTTGTACTTTGGGCTCTGAAGGTGAGACCGTTAACCGTTTTGCTGTTGTGAACTACAGCGGCCGTGTACCATCCCCCGTGGTGAGGGCCGGAGGCGTCCACGTAGTATACACCTGTTTTGTTGCCATAATGTCGGGCTAGGGCTTCCGCTCGTGCCAAGCGCCGACCATTATGATCTTCGTGTGACATATTCGCTGGCAGAGGTCGCACGCAGAGGGCGCGTCTCCACAATTCTGGGATGCGAAACCTGTCTTCCATGAGTGTGGTGTGTTGGATATGGAGTCGAGCAAGAAGGCGGCGACCTGACTCCGTTTGCGACAAACGCTGTGCGTAAATTTCTTTTGTCTAATGAGGAGATCGCTTTGCAAATTCACACACACACACACACACACACACACAAACACACACACACACACACACACAGACACACACACACACACACACACACACACACACACACACACACACACACACACACACACACACACACACACACACACACACACACACACACACACACACACACACACACACACACACACACACACACACACACACACACACACACACACACACACACACACACACACACACACACACACACACACACACACACACACACACACACACACACACACACACACACGCGTACTCACACACTCACACAAACACACGCACTCACACACACAAACACACTCACACACACACACACGCACTCACACACACACACACACTCACACACACAAACACAGACACACACACATACACACTCACACACACAAGCACACGCACACACACATTCACACACAAAAACACACACTCTCTCACACACACACAAACACACACTCTCTCACACACATACAAACACACACACACACACAAACACACACACACACACACACATACATCCCGGCCTCGGCGGCCGCTTTTCTATCTAGGCGAAAAGCAAGGCGCCCGTGTGCTGTGTGATGCCAGAGCGCGTTAAAGAACCCCACGTGGACGAAATTTCCGGAGTCCTCAACTACGGCGTCTCTCATAGCCTGAGCCGCTTTGGGACGTTGAACCCCACAAACCATACATACATACATACATACATACATACATACATACATACATACATACATACATACATACATACATACATACATACATACATACATACATACATACATACATACATACATACATACATACATACATACATACATACATACATACATACATACATACATACATACATACATACATACATACATACATACATACATACATACATACATACATACATACATACATACATACATACATACATACATACATACATACATACAGACATTGCGACGCTTTGAGCGTGGACAACCTGGCAATTGGATATCAAGGCAGGGAGCAGACGCAGCTCTCCGTCCCCGATGAGATCAGGCGCAACATCAGAGTGGACTCGGTACCGAAGAACATGCACCCGGACTATAACAAAGGGAGGAGAGCAGCGAGAGCCAAGGCGCTGATAGACCAGCACGCGGCCGACACACACTCACGCTACGTTGACGCGGCTGAGTATGCCAAGATACACGGGTTCACGACGGTCGTCGTCGACGCGACCGGCACCGTTCGCACGACCGCCAGCACGAGGTGCACCAAGGCAGAGCAAGCTGAGGAGGTGGCCATCGCCGACCGCGACTGCCACACAGTGCTATGCGACTCGAGGCAGGCGGTGAGAAATTACGCCAAAGGCAGGATAGCAGAAGAAGCTGAACGCATACTGCAGGCAACCAAAAACGGCAATGGCAGCAGACAAGTGAGAATCAAGTGGTTCCCGGCGCACGCGGGTGAGGCGTCAGACCGCACCGACAACCCCAACGAGACGGCACACGCCGAGGCGCGCGCACTAACGGACCGCGCCTCAGTCGACCGGCCGGTGTGGTTCAGCACCAAAGACCGAATGACCGTCTACAACAAAATAACCAAGGTGTTCCGCCTAGCTCGCAGAACTCTTCCACTCCCTTGCTCGGGGCTCAGTCGAGAGCAAGCCGTTTTATCCAGATAGCTATACAGACGGACTCACTCCCCAGTCCGTCGCTGATGCATAGAATGTATCCCGAGACGCACCCGACAGACAAATGCAGAGTCTGCCGAACGGAGACGGCCGGCTTCGCACACATGCTGTGGAATTGTACAAAGTACCAGGAAGAAGCTACGTCTGGGAGGATCCCGCCGCGACTGGAAGCAGCCGCAGGGAGCGACAATCAAGAGGAGCAACTGTGGGCCGTCCAGCAGGTCATCAAGGCGCTGGCCCGGCAGGGAACCAGCGAGCCAGCCACGGCAAGTGGGGACCCAGGCCGCGCGGCCGGTGCCCAGAGGACGACGTAGGCCCCGTCCGGAGCGCGCACGCGCGAGCGCGCGTTTTACTGCAGGCCCCGAATAAACGTTTTACCAATCCAATGAGTGCAATGTATGTATTTTGCGACGCTTCAAAAAGTTCATGAAGACAGCTGATAGCGTAACATGTCATTGGCAGGGTAAGTAATGAGTTCTGACATAGGAATATTGTCTCATGAGATGAAAAATTTGGAAGGCACTTTTCCCTTTCTTATACTTTATGCGATAGCGAGGGCTCTTTTTTTTTTTGGGGGGGGGGGTGTAGTTGTGTTTTCATTGTAATTATTTTTTATATTTGTTATTTTACGCATCGCAACGTTTCCACGAGATACCCTTCTAACGTGCCTCCTACCAACGAGATACTGCAGCCTATGCGCTTCTTTGACGTCTGGCGTGCACACTCCCCGGTTTTAAACTACACTGGCGCACATTTATTGTACGTATTTATAAAATAAACACATTTTTAACCTCCTTTTCATTTTTAGCTGCAGTTAGATCTTCCCAAAATTCGTTCGACCTATTTGAATACAGTAAAATACCACTTGAACGAACTTCATTTAAACGAAGTATTCAGTTACACGAACTTTTTTTAAACCCCCCACCGTAGCGCCATTGAACCCAGTGCAAATACTCTTCAGTTTAACGAAATTCAGTGCAGTGCACATTTAAAATGTACGAACAGCTTTCAAGGCGCCATTACATGTCTCCTAGATCATACTGAGTACTTCAACAATTACAACCCGCCCATTTTACCGCACTTTTTTACGTTGAGTGCCTCGCCGACCGCGCCACCGTGGACCGTGCCACATTACCCTGTTACGAAAAATGGCCATTTAGCATTGAACTGGATTGGCTACCTAAGTAAGTTCGTAGTCAGCCGAAGCCATTGCTGGCTGCTTTTAAAGTCATAGCTTGAGACCTGCTATAGGCTTTCGGGCGCGCTACGAAATCGTATGAATGCTTAGACACAATAACTGAGATCACAGCTGCTGCAGTCTTAAGCGTAAATGTGCAGCAGAAAAGTACAGCGTTCTTTGCAAGGTGCTAGTGAGCAGAACGTGAGCAGAGTGACAATAGTTTCGTTGATATACAATTTGACAACCCTATATTTTTTACCTAATGGCAACAAGCTGTCACACACTTATTTCAGTTGAGTGAAGTTTCACTTTAGCAAACTTTTTCCTAAGGTCCCTTGAAGTTCGTTGAAGTTTCACTGTATGGGGTGTCTAATCTCGCACGAAGCATTGTGGTTTTGACATCAGGAACCTGTCGACAAAACAGGATTTTTTGTGATATGTTCGGCCGCTCTTGGCGCGATTCCACGAGTCCGCAACAGGTTTTCTGGGGAACAAGCTCCAGTATGTTATCGTGGTAAAACAATCTGGCAAGCCTTACAACGCCGGTTTTAAAAGCAGCTGGCCACAACCACCCTTAATTTACACGGTTACATACCGCAACAAGCAGTGAATCGTGAAGATGGATGTTCAAAACTGCGCCTAGGTCTCCACATTGTGCAAGCAAGCACACTCCTTCCTTGTGGCCGGCCGCACACAGATGTGAGGACACAAAGCGCTCGTCTTAGGCGGGACCATTGAGGAAGAACCTTGCTTATGTCGGTAATGTTGTTGCGAATTTTGTATTCAGCCTGCTATTTAGACTATTGGTTTAAACTAACGGTAAATGAACTGTGCCTAGTCAACACTCGCTTCTCGTGATGCTCCTGGGCTGGTGCACAAACAACAGGTGGCATCACTGGGCGGTAAGGTCTGTGTGTAACCTGAACTTGTCCTACTCTGAATTCCTGTGTACGGCGGCCAGTCCTACACTGCTTTGCGACTGGCCACAGGTATTTTTGAGGGAAATCTCAGACCGCTGTAACTGGTGCTTTTATTCCATCATGTTCGGGAAAGTAATTGCTGGTCCAGGATGGAGCGTTATGCCCGTCGCCTGTCATTGGTGACCAATTTAACTTTGCTTGCACTCCGCGTAGGCCTTGTTGATAGCCTCCGCTTGGTCAGGCTGAAAATAAAACAAATGGATGTATGAGTTTTACAAACGCATTTCTGCGGATAGGCTGCAAGTTTTTAAAGTCTTTCAAACATGGTGTAATAATGTGCGGCTTTTCATTTTATACTACATCCATCGTTACCTGTGCATAGGCCGCCCGCTTTTTACATTCATCATAGGAGAGTTTCGCTAATTTGTCCATGCTGCGGTGTTCTGATTTAAAAGAATGAACGGAAGGCGCTCGCGTCGACTTCTGCGATGTCAGTGCAGTTTAATGAAGTCAAGTGGCAGCAATTTCTCAATACTGCACAATGGCGTTCCTCATACCTCATCCAGGTTTGAGAAAAATGTTTGGTTTGGTTTGTGGGGTTTAACGTCCCAAAGCGACGTAGGCTATGAGAGACGCCGTAGCGGAGGACTCCGGAAATTTCGTCCACGTGGGGTTCTTTATCGTGCACTGACATCGCACAGCATTCTGGCGCCTTGCTTTTCGTCTACATCGAAAAGCGACCACCGATACCGGGATTCGATCTCGCAGCCTTGGGAACAGTAGTCGAGCGCCGTAACCACTGCGCCACACTGGCGGAAGTAGCAATCTACGTGAAAGGCCGTGATCAACAGCGCCATTCTTCTTTTTTTTTTTATTATTTTTTTTGCGCTTCCACTTGGCCGTCTGACCTTGCTCGACGGAGCTAGGTTTGAGGCGTTTTCTTTTCTTTTTTTTTTTCGCTCCCTTATGCCGGCGCCGATAGCACCTCGAATCCGCCTGAAATGAGGAGTTCTATTCTTCTTTTTCTTTTTCAGCTGCCCGGCATTTTGAAGATTCGACAAAAGCTGCGCTTCACTCGGCCCGGGAGGACCCTCTTCCCAGAATCATTGCAGTAAGGCTTCCTTTGGCGGTGCCTCTGCTGCGCCGCTTACAAAGAACGCGACTGTTAATGGAGCTATTTAACACATGGCGTCGCGAAGACGCCTCAGCCACGCTGCTTTCGGCCCGAAAAACTGGAAGAGTGCCCTAGAATACTTTGCTGTAGAACTTGCTCGATGGTCGCCAGCTGTGCGCCCAAAATGCGCACAATGCTGTTAATGGAGCCGTAACAAACGAAAGGGGTATGAGCGACATTTTGTCTGTAGCGTCCCTTTCCCGACCCTGCTCGTTATTTTTTTTTTCTGAAAAACTATCAAGATAGCGTTATTTGTTGCATGAAGTAGGACCATACGCCACGTTTGATGCTGTGTGTTATGTATATAAATCCATAACGCGCCGCTTTTTTGGCCAAAGTATGGAAAAGTCGCTTTCAAGGCATTCATACTCCTTTTTTTCGCCTGTCCTTTAGAGGCCATTACGCCTTCGTTCATATCCGCCTGATCACCGTCACACGAGCTTTGCAAGTCTATCAGCCAACACCCACAATGCTGACAACTACTGTTGCGCAGAAGCTGAACAGTTGTACATATTTCGTGTTTTTCTTTGTTTACGTTCCATAATAGTCCTACCATATGGGTACCATTGTGAAAATGCATGCCGTCTATTACGCAGGCGAGCTCAGCAAACGCTTTTTCTTGTGCGCGGTTGTTCTTATATCTTTCTATCGACATGAGCCTCCGGCCGTCAAGACCAGCTTCCGCGGCCGCTTTTAAATGGAGGTGAAAAGCTAGGCACCCGTGTGCTGTGCGATGTCGGTGCACGTTTGGGACCCCAGATGGTCGAAATCTCCGGAGTCCTTCTACACGGCGTCTTTCATAGCCAGAGTCGTTTTGGGACATTAAACCCCAAAACCAAACCAAACCAAACCTAAAACTACAGAGCCGTTTTATTCTTTGTCCTCGCGGCAGGCACCTAGCAGGTGTTGAATAAGACAGGAATGTTTTCGAGCCGACTAACACAGCGCAACGTCGATGTCTTCACGTCGGCAGTAGGATTGCTAATTTGTATATACAGTAATGTTGTAAACGTAAAGAGAAACCAAAACAAAAATGATATAAAGTGCAAGGTATAACGAAGTTTTCAGCGTGCACCAAATAAGAACTTGTAAAATCAGTTGTCCTTCTTTATCTTTTTTTTTTTTTTTTGCATCTGTACAGCAGACATGCACAAAGAGTTATTGATGCCGGTATCACTTAACCGGTGTTACGCTATACTGCAATCATTGTTATATCGTGAGCAAAATTTCTTGTTCCTGAGGCTTTGGAGCACATCCTTGACGAAATAATCAACCCGGTGTTCACAAGTTTCACGCAGCAAAAATCTGTCGCCGAGCAAGTGCGTTTCGCGCTTTAAGCAAACGCATTAAGCTTCCGAGGGGATACCTGTTTGATTATATTTTCTATTACTTTGCATTGCAGTTTTCATTGCACTCATTTCTCACTAAGAATAAATGAGTGCTTGGTGCAATTATTTGCGGCGATGAAACAGAAAAGTATCACAAATTAATTCTTGAATAAAACGGCGACTCGTGCCTAATTATACCCTACGATGAGTGCAAGCCTCGGTGCACTCCCGCATATTTTAACGCACGTTTCCCCAAAGCATGCCAACATTGCTGCAGCCTTAAAAACATCGAACGGTATGAGATCTGACATGAAAATTGCAAGAGTTTCCCTGAAGGAACCACTCATATTTAAGTAAACGTTCATGGAGCGTATGCTCCGCTTTCGCAGATTCAGCCCGGTATACTTAGCAAGGAAGATTCGACTAACGGGCTCTGTTAGAAGAATTTCCAAACGTGTGTTTACGTTGTGGTGTTGTGTGCGCTGCAAAGTGAGGGTTAGCAATCTCTCCCCCCCCTCCCCCTCCTGCTATTTTCTAATTTTTGTGGATATATCCGCCATAAGAGAGGTTGCACATGGCGCAATTATATGTAAAGTTATTTTTGACACGCGGACCTGAAGGTAGACCGCAAGCAAATTTGGCTACTGCTTAAGCGCAGCACTGTGAACGCGCGTAAGAAACAAAAAATTTAGGTGAAAATGTACTTACAGTGGCAAGTCTATTGATCGTCTCATCCTGTAAAAAAAAAAAAAAAAGAATAGAATATAGCATCACCAAAGCACTTAGAGTGGCTTTAGTTATAAAACGTTAATATAGTTACGGCTCTTGCTCGCTGGCCAAAATCTGGTGCCGCCGGTGTCGGTAACAGACGATTCTGGGCGGCAAGCGGCGAAAGAAATATTCACCACAGCGTTGGCCTAATGGTTACTTTATTATGTGCCCTCAGTTCATCTTAGAGAATCCAGGCCTTGTTCTAGGCCTCTGAAAATCCAGTGCCGAGCATCCATGGGAAAAGCTGCGCTTCCGTACACCTACAGGCACATATCAGCCCAGCGCTTTTGGCTCAAGACCTTCAAAAACACAAGCGGAACCCATCAAAGCGACTCACGGAACTCTTCTGTTTCGCGGAATCCCATTTGAGAGCGCCTGTTTTGTAGAATCGCTTACTTACAGCTTCAGACGGAGAAGTCAGCGATTCCATTTAGTATTTGCTGAATTTAGGCTCATTTTATCTCATGAAATATTCAAAACCTTCTCAGTTCCTGACCGGTCTTGCGGTCAAAAATTGTTCAACGCTGACTCTTAGGTCAGATGGAACAATAAAGCAGCCCCGTGCGTCCGTAATTTGCTCCTCGCAGCATTTCAACGAGCATTTCGTGATACTTTACAAGTATAGAACAAAACAGCTTACAAAAATGAACACATGCGTGATACTTTACAAGTATAGAACAAAACAGCTTACAAAAGTGAACACATGACATCGATAACTACGTCATCGCAAATGTATGTACGTGAATGCAGTGCTGAGAAAAATTCTGAAGGTTTCTCCTTCCAAGGGGCAGTCTAAGCAATTTTACGGAATGACAAGTCTAGCTTCTATTTATTATATTAGTTAATATACACAATCAATACTATTTAGTGCCTTAAGTTTACAGAAGTGCTGTTGATTGTTTTGGGGTGATTTTATATAAAATGGAAGGTGCCAAGCTTTTTATTTATATTAATCGAAATTGGTCCATTTTTTGGTGCAATTTTGCTACGCTTGGCCGATTTCTAAGTGTTGTAAAGAAATGACTTAATAATTTAGAGCTACAAATAGAAAGTTAAATTGAGCCAACACTGTGGCATGGAGTAATTGCCGGGCGTGAGCTCTAGAAATCTGTTTTGATCTTTTCTGTTCATGCATAAACTGATTTAGCAGTTCTGTAACGAGATTTGTATTGCATGGCTCAGAATGTACGCGGAACATTATTTGCGAATTACAAGTAGTTTCATCAAGTGAATAGATTCTACACTGATCTGACCTCGTTTATATTCCGGTCACATACTTAGCTTTCCACCTTGGCTATATTCGACATATTTCTTCATAATATCTGTACTTGCTGCAAGCCAAGTTTAGGCAGGCACGTGTTGAGCGCAAAACAACGAATCTGTTCGAGTCCATCCGGAAGGTTCTGAGATGAACTGCTCTGCGACATTGGCTGTTTAAAAATAGCCGGGTGGGATGGTTTGGGAAGGCAACAGTCACCGATGCGTAACCCTCGCGTAGTCTAGGCTCCGCCTCATATAGCAATTTTGGGCGGCGTGGCCCTCCGAATCGTTTCACATCAACATGAACCTTCTGCGCCAAACTGGCCCCCACAACGTTTATATAAAAGGTGTTACATAGGCGTCTTCCATCTACACCTGCCAGACAGATCTGTAATAGCGACACAAAGCTATTAGCCTGAATTGAGGCGCTCGTGCACCGACGCCACGAATCCATTTTTTCTATGCAACTGTCTTGTAGCCACGTGATATGGTTACAGTGTGAAAACGAGGTATGGCACCAACTTGGCCATACACGTGGGTTTTATGCGACAGCCACGCTAGTTTGCATTTTGAAACCATGGCTCATACTACTTTGGAATGCGGGAAATATGACCTTGGGGACCGCAGCTATTAGCGCTAATGGTTTAATAGAACTTGCATGCAAAATACAGAGTGAAATCTGTAGTGCCAACATCTCAGTGCATCGTTCCAGAACGCGGGGCTGAAAAGGTAACATTTTTCCGACCATATACGCAAAGTTTATATTTACTTTCTTTTCATTTAATCAGTCTAATTCAACACATTTTAGGCTGTAATATTTATGAAGTATTAGGATTCGGGGAAATATTTCCTAAAAAATGACTAGGATTTCTTTTTAGTTTGCATCAAAGCTGTGTTTATGTTCTTGTATTTTAGCCGATAGTGGGGAGTAGCAACGCAGTAACCTAGGGCTGAAAATTTTATGTAAATAATGCAGATGACTGTCTGAGTACATGGGGAAAAATGACACGTTTCCTTTTGCGAAATTCGAGGCGCATCTACTTTCGAGGCAGGGCAGAACATCGATAATAAACGCATTCGAAATTCAAAGTAGGGCACATTTTCTAAAGCTCTTAACTGCGAACGCTAATGACAAGCGCTCTCATTACCTCTCTCGCCATATATATATATATATATATATATATATATATATATATATATATATATATATATGTGTGTGTGTGTGTGTGTGTGTGTGTGTGTGTGTGTGTGTGTGTGTGTGTGTGTGTGTGTGTGTGTGTGTGTGTGTGTGTGTGCGTGCGTGCTCTAAAGCAAGAGACGAGCTTTTGCTTGAGCCGCGTGATCATCGCCTGTGCGCGCCTGGCAGCTCTCGCTGATCAGTGACTGCTGCTACGCCTGCTTCAATTCTTCTAGAAGTAAATTGCCACCTTACATTTGGTGGAGCTGCTGGGTGAGACCCATCCTCTCGCCCTGCAACTCCGCAGCTGCACGTTACCACCTCCTGCGATGCCTGACGACGCCAACCACTAACCCCTCAACCCCTCAAGTTGGCTCCGTCATCATTTGTCCCGGCTCCCTCCGCCCTGACGACCATGACATCGAGGACTGGCTCACATCCTATGAGCGGGTGAGCGCTTAAAACGAATGGAACGCAGCAACTAAACTAATCAATGTGATTTTCTATCTCATCGGCGTACCAATTCTGTGGTTTCGGAACTATGAAGCGGACATTCCATCATGATCCGTGTTCAAAGTCAGCTTCTCTGAAGTTCTCGGCTGTCCGCTGAACAGCGTTGGGGTGCGAGGTCTCAGCAGGGTTTCGAGAATTTTACGTATTATATGAGGACGTCGCTGACTTGTGCAAGCGCGTGAACGCACAGATGTCAGAGGCCGACAAGATCAAGAACATTCTGCAAGGCATCGATGACGACATTCATTATTAATATAAACAGCGCGAACACGAAGACAAAGGACAAGATAAAAGAAAGCCACAGTACAAGCGCTGACTCACAACTATGCCTAAGCCTTTGTTCTTTATCTTGTCCTTTGTCTTCGTGTTCGCGCTGTTTATATTAATAATGAATAAGTACCAACTCGCCCAACAAAGTATCTTGGTAATCGATGACGACGCCTTTTTGATGCTGCTACCGCGAGACCTCCGCACCATCGCAGAAGTTGTCACACTAGGTCAAAGTTTTGATCAACTGCGCAAACAAAGGGCACTGACTTGTGTCAACACCATGCACACTGAGCCGCTTGCTAGCCTGACAGATGCAGGTGAACATTCTGCGCTCCAGCAACAAATCAAAACTTCATTCAGGAAGACGTTTCTCGACAGTTCTCTCTTATGTCCTGCCATTAAGAGCCTTCATAACACCTAGTTTCCAATCTGCGCAATATTTTTCATAAACAGGTAGCTGAAGCTCTTCCTTCAGCCCCTCAACCCATTCATGTCGCAGCCCCGTTGACATATGCGGCTGTTGCTGCCGTACCACAACCTACATATGATCCGCCTCGACCATCTGCCTACTTTACGCCGCCTCCTGGTCCTGTTCGAGAACCTCAGCAGTTTATGCGACCGCCTGCTCGACCGGCAAACGCCTGGCGCATGACTGACAATCATACGATCTGTTATTTCTGTGGCTTTCCAGGTCATGTGGTGCGGAACTGCCGTCGACGCATGGCCGTCCCTCACCCGCCTTTAGATGTTTCCAGCTACTGGAACCAACGCCAGTACTCTTCCCCTTTTTAGTCGCCCCAAAGCCATTCACTTTCTACTGAGCGATTAGGCTCTGGTCGCTGTTCACCTTCGCCGCATCGGCGTTCCATTTCTCCTATGCGACTCTGTTCCTCGGCCACCCGAGAGGAAAATTAAGTGCACAGTTCCTGAGGGGAGAACTACGCTATTGTCGAAAATTTAAGGGCCTCGAATATCTGCAGCTAATTTATTTGATGTTTTCGTAGAGGGTGTTTCTGTGATGGCGCTTGTCCACACCAGTACGGCGGTCTCATTGGTGGATGCAGCGCTTTGCATCTCTTTGAGAAAAGTGAAGATGTCCCTTTCTGACATGTCGTTACGAAATGCGAGTGGACACCTCATTCAGCCGTCAGCTCGAGCCGCATGGTCTCCTCCGTCCCTTAAGTCGCCAGGTCGGCTCGTTTTGCAGCCGGGGGGTCAAATAAAGAAAACGAGCTGGCGCTGTAACCGTGTGGTGTCCGCTTGCACCGGCGCCTGGCTGCTCTCGCTGATAATTTGTGATTGCTGCTAGGCCTACTTCAGTTCTTTAGACAGAAACCCTACCTTACAATATATATATATCAGTTCTTTAGACAGAAACCCCACCTTACAATATATATATATATATATATATATATATATATATATATATATATATTGTAAGGTGGGGTTTCTGTCTAAAGAACTGAAGTAGGCCTAGCAGCAGTATATATATATATATATATATATATAAAGTTTGCAGCAGAACTGAATGCTGAAGTAGCGCTGCGTTGCTTATGGTGTGCAAAATTTCTTTGACAAACATTTCCTCTGCTCGATGCTGTTAACTCATTTTGTCACCAGACACTCCTTTAGTGGTAAGTCATAGTATTTCGGATACATTTCCTAACTATCTGTGTAAACGTAATCTTTATTACAGACTCACGTACTCATCTCTAAAGCAACATGTACTGTGTTTCGGGAGAGCTCTGAGTTTGAGAAGAATTTACCAACTAAGGGAGCCATGTTCATAAGAAACAAAATAGTTTACTTACCAAGTCGACGTTGTCCTCGCACAGATTCTTAATAACTTCAACAATGTTGTCACCATGCTCGTTGATAAACTCCTTCACCCCCGCTTTGATCTGAATAAAAAAATAATCATTTAGAAAACGTAGACACATTTGAAATAATGCAGTTATAGCCTGCATTCTGTGTCCTCAGTCAGTTTTGAATGCGCTGGTGCAAAAAAAAAAAAAAGTCGATTGATTACGAACCGTACCTCGGAACTGACGTGGTCTCCCATGCAGTTAACCAGTGCCGAAATCTGGTCGTCACTCAAGGCTGGAAAGCAAAAAATAATGCTCTATATTTCTGTGTCATGACGTCGTATTATGTCACCACTCTACTGCAGTGATGTTTTTGCAGATATGACTGATTTACTCCTGCTATTCAGAGCAGCCAGTGCTTGTGTGTGTGTGTGTGTGTGCAACGCTCAGCGAACACGACACAAAATGACTTGTACTAAATCAGCCTTAAGCTAAAATCTTCCTTAGAGAGTCTGAGAAGGATAAAAGACGTCTCAGATTTCGTGAAATGTCTGCAGAGTAGGTGTACAAATTGTAGGTAAAAGCATAAACACGATAAGGCCGGTCGATAAGCTGTCTTGAGGTAACCAGAAATATTTTAGCAATATCCACGCAAATAGATGCATGCCTTGTAAGAAGAATGACTATATAAAAATGCAAGTCACCCACGTGCTCTCTTAAAACGATGTCAGTGTCCCTGAAATAAGCGAAGAAAGAAGCAGGTTTGAGCAGTATTTTTCGAATGTTCGAATGCGCATGGGCGTTTCCAGTATTCACATAACATGGATGCAGGAAAAGGGTGTTTTATTTAGTGAACCTCTTCTACCCGTTAACTGATTGAAGGCACAAAAATGATGTCCTTTTACTAAAGTTTTCCAACTGCCTAGGTGTAATGGCGTCATCGACTTTTCGCAGGGCCTGTTGGATGGTGCTCACAAATATTATTAATTTTAGCACACAAAAGAAATGGTGCGAACATGGCACCTATGTCTTTCCACTGTTTCTGATATGACGTACCGCAACACTTTGTTCCAGGATACATAAATACGTTTAGGAGTTTCGATCTGCTTAATGTCATCATAAATTATTCAGTGTTCTGCAACTTTATCAGAACCGTTTTTAAAAAATCTCCTGCCCTAACCGGAACATTATTAGCACTAAAACTGCACAATTCTTGCGCGTTTTGCCCCTTTTGTAGTGTAGTAAGTCTTACAGAGGTGATTTGCCTGGTTTGGACCTGCAAGATGAGAAACTACAACCGTATGCGACAAGACTAAAAGACCAAAAGACGCGAACGCTGATTTTCCGGCGAAAGGGAGCAGTTGCATCATCTGACATCATTACGAAAACGTGCCATGCTTGCAAGGGCGGTTTCGAACTGTTTTGAACCATGGCGGTTTCCTCCAGTGACACCAGAGGCCTCCACAGCTGCCTTTTGTTGGAAACATGGCACTGGCGTCTTTTGGTCTGCAATCTCGTCGCAGACGTTTCTGGTTTTTTATCATGCGCGGCCAAAGCAGCCAAACAGCATGGTCAAACTTACCTCGTAAGAAAAGGGTCAACAATGCACAAGCTTGGCTCGCTGTTTAAGCGCAAATGAACATCCAGTTGAGGCGGGAAAATTTGTGAAAACGGTTCCGATAAAGTTGCAGCTGATAAACGAAAACTAGAAAACGTGCAAGAACAATAGCATCCCATCAATCGTCACTGCAAAGCAAACATTTTTGAGCTGCATTTATTAAGTCCTGAAGATATGGGAGATCGAAAATGATGCCCTTCCTCTCTCCCTTCAACTGAGCCAGCGCCGACGCGCAAGAAACAAAATAAGTAAACAGGTCGTGACGGCGAACCAACACGCCCCGTCCTGCCTGCAAAACGTGCGAACGCCCAATGAACGAGCGTGCCCAGCAAGCCCATGCGACGTAACATCAGAGGTTTGGGCGCCGTGCGCGAGGGTATGTTTCGCTCCGATAGATCGTGAGCGGTCTAGATAGCGGTGAGCTTTCTAAAAATATTTTGTGAATTACACGCTAAAAGCAAAGCTTTAGAATTTGACTCGGATACACATGAGGAGCACCTATGTATTCCTCGCATTAGAATATTACCGAGAAAAGCAATTCAGAGGCCCTTTGTAAGCATCGAGCTCCCATAATCGGTGGAGATACTGCTCTCAAACAACTATATAAAATCACTAAACGAGTAAAGAACTTTTTTCTGGTGAATATTTAGGAAATCCCGCAAGATGGTGTATCGTTGTAATAAGACCATCTTAGAAAGCGCAGCGCGAAAAATGGGACGAAGAAAGAGAAACACAAACGAGCGTAACCAACTTGCCCAGCAAGACACCTTGATGCGTTGTAATAAGGAGTAATTAGTCATTCACATCCGCCCAAGCGCATTCATACGGCTACAAATAAAAGCTATTCAGCTTTCTCAGAACCTTGGCAGTAAAAGAAAAACTCGTCTTTCTTTTTCTTTTTCTACGAAGTTCCTGAGAAAGCTGTATAGCTTTTATTTGTAGCCGTATGAATGCGCTTGGGCGGATGTGAATGACTAATTACTCCTTATTACAACGCATCAAGGTGTGTTGTTTTACAAGTCGGTCACCCTCGTGTGTGTCTCTCTTCCTTTAATTGTCCCCTTTTTTGCGCTGCTTTTTCCAAGATGATCTGTAAGAAAAACGAATTAGTTTTTCTTCGAATACAAAGTTCCCGAGAAAGCTCTTTTTCTTTCTTTGTAGACGTATGGCAGCGCTTGGGCAGATTTCAATGATGAATTAATCTTTATTACAAAGCTTTTTCCTATTTTCAAACCTTCATTTGTCTTCGAATACCCGCTGGAGACGTTATGCTTATGAATTTATTTCTTGCTCTACTTGGCGATAGAACGCTCCTCTAGACGGAAGCGTCAGCATATACAATCGCTTTTACAGTCACCTTGAAAAGGCAAGACTGTGAAATATATTTCTATTCAAAACATTCATTAGAGCAATCGAGACCTCGCACGCTTGTGGTGTCAATTTCTGATTAGTTTTCTTCTCCTTCTCACTTCTCGCAGGAAACCTAGTCAGAATGTTTCAAACAAACTCTTTTAGGAAGAGTACAGTCTGTCTGATCCCCTGTAGATTTAAACTATGCAGCTATAAATATTCCTTTGTTAGAGACGCATCCTACAAGTACTATAACTGCTTTGAGTACGTCGACTTCCTTTCTTGAGATTTGTCGCCGAGTAACGCTAGGAAAGTGAGAATCATGTCTGTAAAACCGTTAAAACATTGTGGATTTCCCCCCACAACAGAGGCCGGCATTGCATCGGTCATGGTATAGGAATGTTTTCCCCTGCCCCTAGACATGTGGTCGGCTTTTAACGTCGATATTACTCCGGATAACGACTTTATGGATAGAATAAGGTAGAACTTATACGTATCACGTCTTTGAAGTTCTGATGCGCACGAAAAGTAACAAAAAATACCGCTGAACTTAGGTAACGTGTTTAAAACTCCCCCATAACCCGGCATAACCTAGGAACCCGCAGAATTCTGTAGGCCTAAAGCGATATCTTTACATGTTCCGTTGGAGCTTTCTTACTCAAGCGAACGCTCTAGGAAGCAATAATGGTTGGACAAGCATCGGATAAAGATTATCTTCTAAAAACAATAGGAGTCATGGTAACGTACAGTAAGCGCACAGCAATAATAGGAACAATATAGAAAATGGATGCGAGTCATTAAAGGCAAGATTTCATTTTATTCGATTGCATACAAACTCTCTCTACTTTGGCAGTAGCTGGTCTTCGTGCGTACACGGAATTTCCCATTGTTTCAGAAATTGTTTTATTATTTTTTCGCCAGTTTTTTACTTTATATAATTCATATGGACTACTAATTTATTGCTCGACATCGTACTTGTTTCCCAAAGAGGTCAGGTGACGTTCTTCCGAATGAAATTGCAGGCCCGATGAATTGAATTGCATTCTTGGTATTTCAGACGCTAGAAGGATAATAAACTAGCCATTTGATAAACCTTTCTTAAATATTGACGTCGCGAAGAACAAAGGCGGAAGTGGAATGCGCCGTTTGAGCAAAGAGATTCGTGAATTCTCCCTGAGCAGTTGCTCATAAATTTCGGGTCGATACCGCTGTGCACTGCAAAATTGATTCAGCGTGTCTGCAGGAACCACAAGGCCAGCAAGAGCAGATGTAAGAGCAGGACTGAATTCTAGCAACAACAGAAATAGATTGCAAATGCACTTACCACAGAGCTCGTTGACACCCTTGGCGACGAGGGCCTCAGCAATGATCAGTGTGCACACAAGCAGAACCTTCATTTTGAACCAGCGCAATTCTGCGACGATGTGAGAGAGACGGACTCCAGGAGCTAGGTGACTAAAAAGCGCTTCACTGGCAGCTTTTATATCTGCATGCTCTATAGCCAACTGGCCTTAGCTGGAACGAAAAACGCTCTGCCCCCCCCCCCCCCCCCCCCCCACCCTCCCTTACAACGCCTACCCTCAGTGTTATTTCGCAATATTTGGTAATATTCAGCCGGCTGTGCTTCTGCTCGCTATGCTGCCAATTCTCGTACATGCATGTGGTAAAAATACTAGACCGAAGTCGTACCTTAACATGACTATTTTACTTTTTACTCGCGAGCTACAGTGCTGTGTAATAGAAACCTTTCACGCAGCGACTACGGCCAATTTTGCTCATCCATCCATGCTTTATTTTTCTTTTTTTGATGCCTTTGTTCCATTTTTTTTACTTCCGTCTCATTACACCTGAGAGGCGGATGCAGCATGTGAACATTCCTTGCGCTTTACACACCTTTACGTCACCTCGCCATACGCGCCTCTCGATGCTGGCACACTGGGGCATGTGATTTCACATGCTGCATTAGGCAAGCGCATGACACATCGTTGCTCTCCGTCTTCCCTTCTGCACTATATTAGTAATGTGTGCGTTGAAAGCATTAATTTTGGTTTCCCAAGCGCTTACAAAGTTTGCAGGCAACAGTTTACAAACGAAAAGAAAGTAATGCACTTACGTACGCAAAAAACGAACACACATGACCCCGCGCTGACATCAAAATGTCAACACTCAGATCGTCCGTCTTGGCTGAGAGCCGACGTGTCCTGAAAGCTGATGAGAAACAACGCCATTTGCAACTGTCTTTTTTGGTGCCATAATGTTGTACTCCAAAAAATGCTCGAGTGTTTACGGCCAGCGATGCGATGCCAAACAGAACACTACTGTCCCGAGGGCCACGACATTGCCATGAAGCCAATAACAACTAGAGTAACTTGAAGTTTTAACGAGATAACAGAGGCAGGCATTGCTCTATACACCACGCAAAATCGTTTCAATTAAACGCTCGAACTTAGAAGGGACATTACAGACACCGAAAGTATGACAGTTAATTCAACGGCCATCAGCGGTGACATATGCGGTTTTAGGACAATCGTCCGCAGCTATGGGCACCTGCTAGTAATCGAATCGTAAATCTGGCGAAAATAAGAGTTCAGCTTCTTGTAAGCGGTCCATGCATCATCGGTACGCGGAAGAGGTAGACGTCTTTCCCCATTGTTTTATTTAAATAATGGCGACAGTAGTCAACGCAGAAACGAATAGAACTGTCTTTCTTCCTCACCAGGATAACAGGGAGGGACCACTGCCTGTTAGAAGTCTTAATCATGCGATTCAGAAGCATAGTGTGAATTTGGGCTTCAATACCGGCGCTCGGGGTAGACACATGTTGAGGGCGCTGACGCAGAGGTACATGGACGCCGGTGTCAGAGTGTTGGGCGATAGTTAATGTGAGGACTAAAGCGGACTGGCGAGAGTCGAATGAAGAGCGGAACTGATGAAGCAGTGCGAAAAGTGCAGGGCGTTGAGGCCCAGAAAGACTGGCATCAATTGAGCGGAGGACTAGTCTATCGTAAAAACAGGCAGTGTGAGGGCAGCAAAGTCAGCGGGCTGGGAAACGATTGTTACGCCACTGGTAAGAATGGAATTAATGAGAGAAATCCATGGCCCGGTGAGGCCAGCTGATATATAAAGTACGGCGTAAGGAAGGGAAAGACTTATGGGGCAGCTGTATGAAACGTACTTACGTCGGTCATCATCATCATCATCAGCCTGATTATACCCACTGCAGGGTAAAATCAGGCTGTTACCCCTACCATATTTCGTTCCATAGCCCTCTGGGTTGTCCTCAACTTAAGCAGAACTCTGAAACGTGGAGGCTAACCAAAACCAAACCAAAAGAGCGTACATCGGTATGCCGGGCAAAAGCACAAGGGGTGGGCACAATAACGAAAGAGCACGCAGGAAGGTCAGTATCTTCAGCAACGACAATTTTTTGAAAAGGAACGTCTGGCGATGTGTAGTGCTGTATTTTTTTTGTTCATTTCAAATCCACTGCTAACGTGCCCACACCTCGTAGTGTGTAACCTTGCCTAATGTCACATTACTACTGCAGAGGCTCTTTATTTTTCTTTACTTTTGCATGCCTCAGCATAGAATATGTATAAAAATACAACGACCTGAATTTTTTTTTCTGATCCTGTAGTGCCATTTTTACGTATGTGCCTGATACAACCAATTTTGATCACGTGACCGGAATTGCGATACCAAAGGATCGCAACTCCGGTCAAATAAAAGATGACGTTCGTTCACCTAGTGGTTTCGTTCCACTTGTATGAACGCACTCGCTCGTATGAAGGAAGCCAGTTATCCTAGTCAGTGTAGTCGGCAGGGTTGGGCAAGATACTTCAAAAAAATATCTTCGATACGATATTCGATACCCTGAAAAATTGTATTTTCGATGCCGATACAAGACACAGAATTGAAATCGAGTTTCGATACAGGTGCTCGATACTGTATCGTCGATACTTCGATACATCACTGAAATCTCAAAATAATAAAGGTGGTAATACGATTAGCGACATCAGGGAACTTAACCGTGCTACTGGAACCTTTACAGTATTTCTATAGCGTAGTTTTTCTTAAAGGGCTTAAACGATCGAATACGCCAGCACGGTGTTATTGCAGCTCCTCTATTTGGGCAACTGTCCTTGTCAGAACATCACAATAAATTTAGGCCACAGTTGCAATGAAGCTATTGCTTCCACTAGCCTCCTAGCCAAATATTTCTTCAAACTAATGCTGTTAATGCGAACCGACCTGTGAGCAGTGGCTATGCATACAAATACACCTGAATTTTTTCTTCTGTTTATTCTGGTACTTTTCGTTTCATACTACACTTTACTTATCCGATAAATTCATTTGTGCTAAACGGTGCAACCTGCGTGCGTTTGGAGAACTGAGCAGTTATACTGCCATCAGTGCGATAACAAACTGTATAAGCTCTGCAGATTGTTAGAAGTTAGAATGAAAACAAGAAACAGAAAATGGCTGACCGGTATTTAGTCTGAAAAGAGCCCGATGTTGGCGTAATAAAAGCAACACAAATGAGAAAAGCCTCTCTACATACGCACACGAGCACATTTCAGTGCTGTATTGATTGAAGATGTTTTTATCAGCGTGTAATAGTATCAAATAAGTCGATATTCTCGACCATAAACCCTGACTGCTCATTGGAGGGTCAAATTCTAAAGGTAAAGCTCAGCTACTTAGGTCATCTGATGAGAAGAGAGGAGTCCCTGGAGAAAGATTTGATATTGGGAGAGGTGGATGGTCACCGGAGAAGGGGTAGGCAGCGTACGCGATGGTTAAATGGCATCCTCGAGGCGCTGCAGATGAAGTTATGTGATGTTAGGAAGATAGTGAGAGACCGCAAAGCGTGGCGTGATATGTTTCACAGAGTCACGAAGAGTCGGACACGACTGAACGACTGAACTGAACTGAAGAGTAAACCATAGCCGCGTTGACTAAAGCATCCGGGTGGTAGTTAGGAAACTCGAGGTTTACTAGCATCTCTGGAGAACTACGGCTTCGAACGGGTGGGAAGCGCGGCTAGCGGTACAGATGTGTGTGTGATGCCTACTTTCACCTTGCGTTTCCGCTTTGTTCATATCTTTCTGTGTGTCTGTTAACGGCTTAGCAGCTTCGTGGTATGCACTCGGTGCTCAAAAGTACAGCACCTCGTGAGTGCCTCCTTACAATGGCCGCCTTCAGTTTTAAAGAAACAAAATCTTGAAATGTGGTTGATGTGAGGGGCCGGAAGATTTGTAGGGAACTCACGTGTTAAAGCCGACCTGTCTCAGGGCCTGTACTGCTGTCTGAGTGAGCGCGGTCAACCCAACTCTCACAGCGGTTTCAATGTTTGAAGCTTTCTTTAGTCTCGAGTATCGTTAAAATACACGCTACTTTAAAAATGTATTTTCGATATCGATACTCCGATACTTTCATTTTCAGCACACGATACCTAACGCCGATACACAAAATGTATCTAAAGATAGTATCGAAGATATATGTGTCCTCGATACTGCCCATGGCTACGGTCCCAATGAAGGAGAGTCGCTGGCGTAGGAAGCCGGAGCAGAGCACCGGCGGGGTCGTCGGGGCGGCCTGTGAGTGTCCGTCTTCGAACATAGGAGCTGCCGGTAGCATGCCAGTGCGACAGTTCAGGATGAGGCGAGGATATCAATCCGCACCTCCACCAAGTGTAGAAGGAGGCTTAATTTAGGACACCGAGGTCGGGCAGGAGGTCGAGCAGTGGGGCGATTTACGCCAGACAGGCTCTGCGTGATAGCAATACGACAGAATGGGTTTTCTTCGTCAGCATCTAACGAGGGGTCCGTCTTCTTCACATACCCTGTACTGGTACCGTTTGTTGTTCACAGATTTGATATCAATTCGAAGAATTTAGTTGCCGCAATACTATTCCGATATAAAGTTTTAGAAGACATGTAGAACGGGTGTCCAAATACCTGCTTCTCATAACAAGAAATCATTGGATACTGCCGATCTGCCTACGGAGTGGATGATTGCGAAATTAATTTTCATACATAAATCTGAAGATAACAGCAACTCGACAAACTACTGCCCCGTTTCTCTGACTTCTACAGCATCTAAAATTTTAGGGTATATCATATTCGAGCACCATCGTGAATTACATAGAAGGTAACAAACCGCTTAACCAAAATCAATGTAGAATTAGAAAGGGGATATCCACAAAAATTTAGCTGGTGGAAACCATCCATGGTTTAGCATCTTTGATCTATAAAAGCTGGTAAACTGATGTATTGTTCCTAGACCTTTTTTAAATCAAGGCCAACGCAAATGTATCAGCAATGCTGATCATTTTATTAGAGCACTATGCCGTAGTCGCGTCTCGAAAAGCCTCCAACTCACGCATCTTCAATTCTATTCAAATGTTTAGTGACTACCCCGTTTTTTTTTTATTATTGTGCAGCAAACAAAAACGTTCACCTTGTCGCCTCCCACTCAACAAGCTTTGTATTTATTCAAGTATCAAATCATAACCGTATTCTTTATTTAAGAAAGAAACAAAAATCCCCAACTCCAAACTCCGCTGCTGTATGCGTTATCTTTAACCTTCGTGGTCAGGAGTATGATAATTCCGCGCTTCTGCCATGCTGTACCGTACTGGGCTGCGCTGCTTTATCATCCTGATCTCTCTTCCCAGTGTTGTTTGTCACCGTACTGTTTTGTTTCTGCGACGTTATATTTTCACCGTGCTGCTTTTCAATGCGCTGTTTTTGCATGCTGATTTGACGCATATAGCTATTTCAAACTTTGGTGATTTGTATTGCCCAGCTAATCATCTGCAAAGCACGCATCGATAAGCTTCAAGAACTACCGCTCAACTACCATCAGAGCAACACGTCAAAACTTGAAGCAGGAACGAGCGATACAAGGGAATGTTTGAAAGCTTTACCAGTACAAAATATGAATGTAATAAGAGGGATGGTGAGCTGTCAGTATGACAGTCGCAACATGGGGCTCTTTTTTTTTTTTTGCAGAGCTAGTCACGTGGTGAGCGTCGAATGCCCAATAAGATCTCTACCGTCACCGTCACGAGCCATCGAAACACCCGCGGCTTCAATGCGTGCGTTCTAAAAAAAAAAAAAAAAAAAAAGAGGCCAGATGTTGCACTTCCTATGGCATTAAGGGCAGAGAGAATACTTGGGGCAGCAGCGCTCTGCGTGCGCCTCTAAGCCAACCAATCCCGCGAATCCTCGAGTAGGGGATCCTTTTTCGGTTCAAAAGAACCAACCACGAATGCTCTGAAAGAGCGGGATCATCGCTACCATAAATGCTGGGCGCGACGGAAAGGTTCGCTCTTGTGAGGAAAGGATGTCGCAATGGAAGACGACACGATGCTCTATTCGGCTACTGTACCCCTAAATTTGTTCTAAACGTAGAATGAGCAATCTCATTTGGGGGAGCAATGTTTATACTCACGTTTTTCTGTCTTTTTTGTGTGCGTTACGCTTGAGATGTGTATTCCCCTTGTATGTAAAAGTGTTTGACCTAACAGAAACCAGGTGCCTTTGAGTCATTTATGGCTGGCGACAGCTCCTCCCCGGGCGACCCTCTGCGGGATGCCGCGGGAGAGGGGCCAAGACCGGGACATGAGGACCGCGGACCCCTCAGACCGGAGAGAAAAGGTAGGCGGTCACAACGAACAGGGAGCCGCAACGATGAGCATGCGTTTTTACGAGTCTTTACTCCCTGTTAACGAAGTTGTACTGGTTCCTTGTTTTGTTAGACAATAAACGAAGTTGCTTAAAGCGACACAAGTGTAAACGAAGTGAATAAGTTACAACAGTGCATGGTTCAAATATGTAGGTGCTAAATAAGGCATCATATTTAATAGCAGAACATGGGTTTTGTGGTCAGAACCTGTTCGCATCGAGTATTCTGTAGGTCTGCTTTTATTCAGTTTGAACCAGCGAACCGTCGTCACCACTGAGCAGCGTGTCTGTCGAGCAACACGGAAATTGTGGGTTTGACTTCTACTCCCCTTGAAAGACGACTCAGTGTTCATTTCCCCTCAGGTGTGTTCCTTTCATTACGCAACATCCTTAAATTCAGAGTAAATAAACCGGTTGTTAAATTTTAATGTTCCATTGATATTTTTCTTTATTTGCCAAGTATGGTTCGCTTAGTGGCCTGGTAAGAGCAATGTGATTTGAGGGACGACCTCTGCAAGCACTGAAGAATCTGCCTAATCCCCATTAACCCCATCTATGTCCATGAGCCTTCATATCCCATAAACGACTTTCAACTCAACAACTTTCAAGACCGACACCGCACTTTTGCGCGACACGGGACACTTGCAACATCACGTTAACATCTGGTCTTGTGAATACGGCCGATGAAGCGACATACCTAAAGAGAGAGGTGCTGCCTCAATGTAGAGGCGGGGGGGGGGGGGGGTACAGAATGTCTTATATAATGGTCGAGGGCGTTTCTACACGATATATAAAATCAGCTCGTAAAGCCAAGAGATTGTATATAGAAAACAAAGCGAAAACAGCGAAATTTTTCTGGAATTAATTAATGAGCCAATGCAGCATCCCCACCATAAAGCGAATCTGAACATTTAGTCTGGTCATTGAGCCTTTCTTCGTAGGAAATTGGTTTGGTTTGTGGAGTTTAACGTCCCGAAGCGACTCAGGCTATGAGAAACAGACATGCATTTTTATGCATTATCATTCATTATGCAATGTATTAGTTTTTCCTAGATGGCTGCAGAATCATCAGTGTTTTCGCTTTTACACAAAGGTGAACCCCAAATTTGCACTTGAGGCCGCCCTAGAAGAAATCCCCACGAACAAAAAAAGGGGCGCCGAACAGTCGATGATACTCGCAGCGACGCATAAGCGGGGGCAACTTGAATCTCGAAAGGACATCCGAAGACAACCGCTAGGCTGTTGCCTAAGGCAGTGTACAACGCTTATAGTCGAATGTTTTGTTGTTGGTCGTGCATAGATTCGTTTAACGTTTATTGCGATAACAATAAAACCTGACGTAGTATTGTGCCAGGTTTCGAGCCATCGCGTATCCCCTGCGGACGCTACGCTTGACCTTGAACAGCTGAGAAGGAGGAGGAGTAGAAGAAGGCTGGTAACTTACGCTTTCACGTCATGCCCTTACAAGAAGAGTTTAGTGTCCCCACAAATGTAGCGCCTTGCACTGATAGAACGTGATAGAGAATAATGTAGGAGGCAAAAGAAGCTTCCGCCGTTATCCTAATTCAATTAGAGCTAACCACAGGTCAACCATAACTAATATTTTTATATGTGATCAGAACTACTATTCGGAGGTTCATGCTAGATAAAGCAAGGAAGTTCGCAGGAAAGCATAATCAGTAGACGCGCATGCAAGGCACTTCATATGACTCAAACACATATAACTGCCAGTAAAGAACTTTCTTTTCCTACTGGAAAGAACAACTGCGTAGGCAAAAGTTGTAGAGAGTCTGCCACATGGGAAAAAATGCGGATCTAAAAAACAAGTGCGTTTCTAGGAATACTGTGACTATGCGGATGTTCGCGCACAGTGGATTCACACCGTTCACGAATTCACGGATTCACACATCACGTGCCTGATTGTAAGACATGTGTTCGATTCCTGTAGGTACAATTTTTTATTTTTAAATTCGCGACGTTCAAAAAAACTACGACCATATTCCTGGGGAATGTTCCCCTTTAGGCTGCATGATACCATGTGTTTTTCTTTTTTTGTTCTTAACAACACCAAAACCAGCCGCAAACGCAGCCAGGATGTGACGGTATGACAACGGTTACACTATACCATTGCGTTCACCGTAATCAATTCCTGTCTTCAGTGAGTATGTCACCTTTAGGTTGCGTTCAGAGGCAGCTTTCACCAACAATCGCCTTTTAGCATGCTTTAAACTCTTTTTAACAGATTTACACCACGGCGATTTTTCAAGTTAACTTACTCAATGTCTCAAAGATGGCGCGACGGATGCTAGCGATATATTACACTCTTTACATTAAGTAATTTTAATCCATAATACTATTTTATAATATTTCATTTCATTTTTCGTACTGCGCTTCACTCGGACAAAACGTAATGTTGTGTTTTATTTTTGAGGGACGCATCCGGCACTTCCGTCGCAGCAGTTTTCGGGAAACGGCAATACGCCTGCCAATCCAAAAACTTTAACCGCAAGTCAAGAAACTAAAGCATGCCGTTACCCGGTAGTTCAAAAGTGAAATTTAGTCCTTTCCCAAGCTGTCTAAAACCATATGTGGGCATTCTTCTGTGGACATTCCCAGAGTACATTCTCTGTGAGCTGAGCACAAGGAACTTTAGGCAACGCTGCGCATGAACGGGACAGATCAACTGTTTCTCACTGTACTGGCTCTTACCTTTCACACCATTGTTTGCTTTTAAGTCACAAATGTGTTATAAAATACTACCACCAAAATGATTGCCGATATCATGATCGTTGACCTACATTGCTTGGAAACATTGCTGTACGTTCGGAAGTAACTTCCCGCCATTCCAATAAGGGCTACATCCACGCTGAAACTCCAATGGGTGACGCGGGGCACTAAACGATATACATTTATACATTAACGATTATGAAAAAAAACTTATTGGGGACACGCTAGCTCCGCCTCTCAGGGTGAGACAGGATAACGTTGGTAGATCATGTTTCCGACTCTACTTCCAGTCCCTAGCTCGCCAAAACGTAATCTCGTCTAATCCTATCTACCGATTCCGAAATGCATGGCTCTAATGTCTCGCACAATCAGTTAGCATACAGCCGTAACCTACGACATCACAGACATACGTGTCCTTAGGGGCCACTAGACATTGGTGTATGCTCCGCTATCATTGTGAGCACCTGCAACACCAATGTGCAGCGAGCGTCAATCGTCACTAAAGAACAATGTATACGAGGTTAATTCCTCTCACGCCACAGATGAGCAACCTGAGTTGGCAGCCCCTTCAAGCTTTGTGGTATCCAGTGCAAACATTACTTATTGTGACTGCGAATTGCCACCTGTCATACCTATCATTTTCCGCTCCGAACGCCCACATCGGTGGCATGCCGAGAAAACAGTATTTTATGCACAACACTATCACGTTACAGTTGTGAGGTTTTCCTTTTTGGGACGCTTCAAAAAGTTCATGAAGACAGTTCATAGCGTAAAATGTCATTGTAAGAGGTATGTATTGAGTCCTGACATAGGACTATTGTCTCATGAGATGAAAAACTTGGGAGCCGCTTTTCCTTTTCTCATACTGAATGCGATAGCGAGGGTTCACGTTTTCCTAGAAAGGGTGGAGGGGTGTTATTGCGCTTTCATTGTAATTATTTTTTTGTTTTCTTTTCTTCTACGCACCGCCACGTTTCCACGAGATACCCTTCTAACGTGCCTGCTACCAACGAGGTACTGGAGCCTATGCGCTGGTTTGACGTCTGGTATGCACACTCACCGGATTCAAACCACACTGGCGCTCAATTATTGTATGTATGTATAAAATTACCTAATTTTTAACTTCTTTGCCATTTCTGGGTGCAGTTAGATCCTCACAAAATTCGTTCGACCTATTCGAATACAGTAAAATGCCACTTGAACGAACTTTATTTAAACGAAGTATTCAGTTGTACGAACTTTTTTAAACCCCCACTGTACGGCCACTGAACCCAATTCAAACACCCTTCAGTTTAACTAAATTCAGTGAAGTGCACATTTTAGTTGTACGAACAGATTCCAGGGCGCCATTCCACGTTTCCTAAATCACATTGAGCACATCAACAAGTACAACCCGCCCTTTTTACCCCCCTTTTTTACGTTGAGTGCCTCGCCGACCGCGCTACATTAACGCATGACGAAAAGTGGTCAATTAGCTTTGAACTGGATTGGCTACCTAAGTAAGTTCGTAGTCAGCTGAAGCCATTGCTGGCTGCTGTTGAAGATACAGCTTCTGTCCTACTAGGCATTCGGACGCGCTCTAAAATCGTACGAATGCTTAGACACAATAACTGAGTTCACAGCTGTCTTAAGCGTAAATGTGCAGCAGAAGAGTACAGCATTCTTTCCAAGGTGCTAGTTAGCAGAACGCGAGCAGGGTTACAAATAGTTGAGTAGATATACAATTGGATCACCCGATATTTTTATCTAATAGCAACAAGCTGTCACAAACTCATTTGAGTTGAGTCAAGTTTCACTTTAGCAAACTTTTTACTAAGGTATCTTGAAGTACGTTCAAGTGAAGTTTCACTTGAACGTATTTAGGTGTTTATTTAGGTGAGGTGTTTATTCTCCCACGATGTATTGTGGTTTTGACATGAGTACTCTGTCGACAAAAAAAAAAAAAAACTTTTTTTTTTTGTGAACGGGACAATTGAGGAACAGCCTTGCTTAAGTCGGTATCGTTGTTGGGAATTTCGTATTCAGCCGGCTATTTAGACTAATGGTTTATGCACAAATGAAAAGTCCCTAGGCTTCAACACTCACTTCTCGTGATGCTTTGAGCTGCTGCACAAACAGCAGGTGGCATCACTGGGCCGTAAGGTCAGTCTTTAACCTAAACTTGTTCTACTCTGCATTCCTGTGTACGGCCGCCAGCCCTACACAGCTTTGGCACTGGCCACAGGTACTTCTGAAGGAAATCTCAGACCGCTGTAACTGATGCTTTTATTCCATCATGTTTGCGAAAGTAATTTCTGGGCCAAGGATGGAGCGTTATGCCCGTCGCCTGTCATTGACGACCAATTTAACTTTGCTTGCACTCCGCGTAGGCCTTGTAGATAGCCTCCGCTTGGTCAGCCTGAAAGTAGAAATAAAATGGATGTATGAGTTTTACAAACATATTTCGGCAGATAGGCTCCAAGTTTTTACGAGTCTTTAAAACAGGAAGTCTAATAATGTGCGACTTTTCATTTTATACTCCATCGTCACGTGTGCATAGGCCGCCCGCATTTACCTTTCATTATAGGAGAGGTCCGCTAATTCAGTCCATGCTGTGGTGTTCTGACTTAAAAGAATGAACGGAAGGCGCTCGCGTCGACTTGTGCGATGTCAGTGCAGTTTAATGAAGGCAAGTGGCAGCAATTTCTCGAGACTGCACAATGTCGTTCCTCATACCTCATCCAGGTTTCGGAAATAGTAATCTACGTGAAGGACCGTGATCAACAGCGCCGTCCTTTTTTTCTTTTTTTTTTTTTTTTGCGCTTCCACTTGGCCGCCGGACCTTGCTCGACGGAGCTAGGTTTGAAGCGTTTTGTTTTTCTTTTTTTTTTGCCCCCTTACGTCGACACCGATAGCACCTCGAATCCGCCTGAAATGCGGAGTTCTATACTCCTTTTTCTTTTTCGCCTGACCGGCATTTTGAAGATGCAATAAAAGCTGCGTTTCATTTGGCCCGGGAGGACCCGCTTCCCAGAATCATTGCAGTAAGGCTTCTTTGGCGGTGCCTCTGGTGCACCGTTTCGAAAAAAAACGCGACTGTTAATGAAGCTGTTTAACACACGGCGTCGCGAAGACGCCTCAGCCACGCTGCTTCCGGCCCAAAAACTGGAAGAGTGCCTTAGAACGCTTTGCAGTAGAACTTGCTCGATCGCCGCAACGCTTTTTATGGAGCTGTGACACACGAAAGGGGTATGACCGACATTTTGTCTGTAGAGTGCCTTTCCCAAGCATGCTCGTTATTTTTTTTTTCTTGAAACCTATCAGGATAGCTTTATTTGATGCATGAAGTGAGTGGTTGTTTTGACCAAGATAAGGACCGTACGCAACGTTTGGTGCTCTGTGCTATGTATAAGAATCCATGACACGCCGCTTTCTTCGCCAAAACATGGAGAGGTTGTCGCTTTCAAGGCATTATTTCTCCTTTTTTTTTCGCCTATCCTGTAGAGGCCATTACGCCTTCGTTCATATCCGCCTGATCACCGTAACACGCGTTATGCAAGTCCATCAGCCAAAAACCTCAATGCTGACAACTAATGTTGCGCAGAAGCTGAACAGTTGTACATATTTTGTGTTCTTATTTGTTTACGTTCTATAATAGTCCTACAATATGGGTACCATTGTGAGAATTCACGCCGTGTACTACGCCGGCGAACTAACCAACCGCTTTTTCTTGTGTGCGGTTGTCCTTTTCTTATATCTTTCTATAGACATGAGCCTCCGGCCGTCAAGACCAACTTCTGCGGCCGCTTTTAAATGGAGGTGAAAAGCTAGGCGCCCATGTGCTGTGCGATGTCGGTGCACGTTAGGGACCCCAGATAGTCGAAATTTCCGGAGTTCTTCTACACGGCGCCTTTCATAGCCAGAGTCGTTTTCGGACATTAAACCCCAAAACCAAACCAAACCAAACATAAAACTACAGAGCCGTTTTATTCTTTGTCCTCGCGGCAGGCACCTAGCAGGAGTTGAATAAGACAGGAATGTTTTCGAGCCGACTAACACAGCGCAACGTCGATGTCTTCACGTCGGCAGTAGGAATGCTAATTTGAATATACAGTAATGTTGTAAACGGAAAGAGAAACCAAAACGAAAATGATATAAAGTGCAAGGTATAACGAAGTTTTCAGCGTGCACCAAATAAGAACTTGTAAAATGAGTTGTCCTTCTTTATCTTTTTGTTTGCATCTGTACAGCGGACATGAACGGAAGAGTTATCGATGCCGGTATCACTTAACCGGTGTTACGCTCTACTTTAATCATTGTTATATCGTGAGCAAAATTTCTTGTTTTTGAAGCTTTGGAGCACATCCTTGACAAAATAATCAACCCGCTATTCAGAAGTTTCGCGCAGCAAAAATCTGCCGCCGAGCAAGTGCGTTTTGCGCTTTAAGCAAACGCATTAAGCTTCCGAGGGGATACGTGTTTCATCATATTTTCTATTACTTTGCGTTGCTGTTTTCATTGCACTCATTTCTCACTAAGAATAAATGAGTGCTTGGTGCAATTATTTGCTGCAATGAAGCAGAAAAGTAGCACAAATAATTTCATGAATAAAACGGCTGTTCGTGCATAATTATACCCTACGATGAGTGCAAGCCTCGGTGCACTCCCGCATATTTTAATGCACGTTTCCCCAAAGCATGCCAACATCACTGCAGCTTTAAAAACATCGAACGATCTGACTTGAAAATTCCAAGAGCTTCCCTGAAGGAACCACTCATTTTTAAGTAAACGTTCATGGAGCGTATGCTCCACTTTCGCTGATTCAGACCGGTATACTTAGCAAGGAAGACTCGACTAACGGGCTCTGTTAGAAGAATTTCCAAACGTGTGTTTACGTGGTCGTGTTGTGTAAGCTGCAAAGTGTGCGTTAGCAATGCTCCCCCCCGCCTCCCACCATTTTCACATTTTTGTCGATATATCCGCCATAGAAGAGGCTTGTACATGGCGCAATTGTATGTAAAGTTATTTTTGACGCTCGGAACGGAAGGTAGATCGCAAGCAAATTCGGCTACTGCTTAAGCGCAGCACTGTGAACGCGCGCAAAAAACAAAAACTTAGGTGAAAATGTACTTACACTGGCAAGTCTATTGATCGTCTCATCCTGTAAAAAAGAAAGAAATTATCATCACCAGAGCACTTATAGAATGGTTTTAGTTCTAAAACGTTTAAATAGTTACGGCTCTTGCTCGCTGGCCAAAATCTGGCGCCGCCGGTGTGGTTCACAGAAGATTCCGGGCGCCTAGCGGCGAAAGAAATATTCACCACAGCTTTTTCCTAATCGCTACTTCATTATGTCCCCTCAACTCATCTTAGAGAATCAAGGCCTTGTCGTCGGTCTCTGGAAGTCCAGTGCCGAGCATCCATGTTAAAAGTTGCGCTTCCGTACACCTACAGGCACATTTCAGCCCAGCGCGTTCGGCTCAAGACCACATCCCATCGACAAACATTTCCTCTGCTCGATGCCGTGAACTCATTTTGTCACTAGAGACTCCTCTCGTGCTAAGTCATAGTATTTCGATATATTTCCTAACTACCTGTGTAAACGTAATATTTGTACAGACTCCCGTAATCACATCAAAAGCAACATGTACTGTGTTTCGTGAGACCTCCGACTTTGAGAAGAGTTAACCAACCAAGGGAGCCATGCTCCTAAGAAACAAAACAGTTTACTTACCAAGTCGACGTTGTCCTCGCAGAGATTCCTAATACCTTCAACAATGTTGTCACCGTGCTTGTTGATAAAATCCTTCACCTCTGCTTTAATCTGCATAGAAAATGATCATTTATAAATGTTAGACATATTTGAATGCGCTGGTACAAAAAAAAAAAAGTCGACTGATTACGAACCGTACCTCGGAACTGACGTGGTCTCCCATGCAGTTAACCAGTGCCGAAATCTGGTCGTCACTCAAGGCTGGAAAGCATAAAATAATGATGGATATTTCTGCTTCATGACATCGTATTATGTCATCACTCTACTGTTGTAAAGTTTTTGCAGCTATGACCTATTTACTCCTGCGATTCAGAGCAGCCAGTGTGTGTGTGTGTGTGTGTGTGTGTGTGTGTGTGTGTGTGTGTGTGTGTGTGTGTGTGTGCGTGTACGTGTGCGTGTGTGTGTGTGTGTGTGTGTGTGTGCGTGTGCGTGTGCGTGTGCGTGTGCGTGCGTGCGTGTGTGTGTGTGTGTGTGTGTGTGTGTGTGTGTGTGTGTGTGTGTGTGTGTGTGTGTGTGTGTGTGTGTGTGTGTGTGTGTGTGTGTGTGTGAAACGCTCAGCGAACATGACACAAAATGAGTTGTACTAAATAAGCTTTAGGCTCAAATCTAGCTTGCAGACCCTAAGAAGGATTAAAGACGTCTGAGGGTCTGTGAAATGTCTGAGGAGTCGGTGTATAAATTGGTAAAAGCATAAACACGTTAAGACCGGTCGATAAGCTGTCTAAAGATAACCAGAAATATTTTGTCAACATCCGCGCAAATAGGTTTGGTTTGGTTTGTGGGGCTTAACGTCCCAAAGCGACTCAGGCAGTGAGAGACGCCGTAGTGGAGGATTTAGGACATTTCGTCCACCGGGGTTCTTTAACGCTCACTGACATCACACAGCACACGGGTGCCTTACATTTCGACCCTATCAAAAAGCGGCCGCCGAGACCGGGATTCGATCCCGCGTCATTGCAAATAGATGCTTGCCTTGTAAGAAGAATGACTATATAAAAAGGCAAGTCACCCACGTGCTCTCTTAAAACAGTGTCTGTGTCCCTGAAATAGGCGAGGAAAGAAGCAGGATTGAGCAGTATTTTTCGAATGTTCGAATGCATATGGGCGTCTCCAGTATTCACATTACATGAATGCAGGAAAAGGGTGATTTATTTCGTGACCCTCTTTTACCCGTTAACTGTTCGGAGGCACAAAAATGATGTCCTTTTACTAACTGTTCCTAACTGCCTAGGTGTAATGCCGTCGTGACCTTGTTCGGAGGGCCTATTGAATGGTGCTCACAAATAGTGTTATTCTTTGAACATAAATGAAAAGGTGTCAGCATTTCACATTTGTGTGAAATTTCTGATATGATGTACCACTATTTCTGATATGCTGTACCGGCACATTACGTTCCTAGAAACCTAAGTAAGTTTACGAGCTTCAAACTGCTTAATGCAGGCATAAATTACGCAGTGTTCTGCAAATTTATCGGAATCATTTTTAAAAATTCTCCTGCCCCAACCGGAACATTATTTGCACTGAAAGTGAGCGCAATTCTTCCGCGTTGTTGTTCCTTTTGTAGCGTAGTAAGTCTTACAGCTGTGCTTGCATGGTTTGACCCCCCATGATGAGAAAGCAGAACCATCGGCGACGAGACTGAAGGAGCAAACGATGCGAATGCTAATTTTTCGTCCAATGACAGCAGTGGCATATTTTGCATCATTACGAAAACGTGAACCGTTTTGAACCATGCCGCTTTTTTCCAGTGACGGCAGATGGCGCCACAGCTGCCTTGTACGGAAAACATGGCATTGGCGTCTTTTACTCCACAATCTCGTCGCAGACAGGTCTGGTTTTTATCATGAGCGGCCAAACCAGGTAAACACCATTCGATTGCATACAAATTCTCTCTTCTATAGCAGTAGCTGGTCTTCGTGCGCACACAGAATTCCCTCATAGTTTCAGAACTTATTTTATTACTTACTGGTCAGTTTTTGTACTGTATAAAATTCATATGAACTACTATGTTTATCACTCGACATCGTAGTTGTTTCCCGAAGAGGTCAGGTGAGGTTCCAATTTGGGGGAAATCGCTATCCCGATGAAATGAACTGCATTCACGGTATTTCAGACGCTGGAAGGCTGAGGAAGTAGCTATTTGATAAACATTTCTTAAATATTAATGTCGCGAAGAACAAAGGCGAAAATGGGATGCGCCGCCAGAGGAAAGAAATTCATGAACTCTCCCGGAGCAGTTGCTCATAAATGTCGGGTCGATTCCGCTGTGCACCTAAAAATTGGATCAGTGTTTCATCGGCAAGCACAAGGACAGCAAGAGCAAATCTAAGAGCAGGATTGAATTGTAGCAACCGTTGAAATCAATTGCAAATGTGAGCTTACCGCACAGCTCGTTGACACCTTTGGCGGCGAAGGCCTCAGCGATGATCAGTGCGAACAGTAGCAGAACCTTCATTTTGAACGAGCGCAATTGTGCGACGATGCGAGAGAGATGAAGGACTCCAGGATCTAGGTGACTAAAAAGCACTTCCCTGCCAGCTTTTATATCTGCATGTTCTATAGCCAGCTGGCCTTGGCTATAACAAAAAACGCCCTGCCCCATCACAACGCCTATCCTCAGTGTTATTTCGCAATATTTTGTAACATTTAGCCGGCTATGCGTCTTCCCACTAAACAGTCAACGCTCGTACATCCTTGTGTTAAAATTCCTAGACGGAAATCGTAACTAAACTTGACTACGTTACCCTTCCCGCGGCAGCTGCAGTGCTGTGTACTAGAACCTTTTATCGTAGCGACTACAACTATTGGTATTTTTCGTCATAGACCAATTTCGCTCCTCCATCCAGGCTATTTTTCTTTCGTGACGCTCTTGTTCCACCTTTTTACTTCCGTCTCATTCCACCTGAGAGGCGCATACAGCATGTGCACATTCCTTGCCAGTTGCACACCTTCACGTCCCTATCGCCAATCCTGTCCCTCGACGCTGGCATACTGCTGCGTGTGACTTCGCATGCTGAATTAGGCAAGAGTATTACACCTTGCTGCTCCCTACCTTCTCTTCTGCTCTATATTTGTGATGTGCGCGCTGGAAAGCATTCATTTTGGTTTCCCAAGCGCTTACAAAGGCTACAGGTGACAATTCATGGACGAAAAGAAAGTAATGCACTTACGTACGCAAAAAAAGGAACGAGCACATGTGGCACCGCGCTGACGTCGAAATTTCATTGCTTAGTTCGTCCGTCTTGTCTGAGAGCCGACGTATCCTGAAAGCTGATGACAAACAACGCCATTTGCAACTGTCTTTTTTGATAACATAATGTTCCACTCCAAAAATCGGTCGAGCGTTTCAGGTCAGCGATGCGATGCCAAACAGAAGACTACTGTCAAGAAGGCCACGATATTGCCATGAGGCCACTACCAACTAGCCCAACCTGAAATTTTAATGAAGTAACTGAGGCACGTCTTCTTCTATGGCCACGCAGAATCGTAACAAATAAAGGCTCCAACGTAGCAGGTGCATTAAAGAGACTGAAAGGTATGACAATTATATTCAGAGGTCTTCAGCGGTGACATATGCGATTTTAGGGCGATCTTCCGCAGCTATGGGCTCCTGCTAACGATTTACGATTCGGCTTAATAGCCGAATCGTAAATCTAGCGAAGAGTTCAACTCCTTGTAAGCAGTCCATGCATCATCGATACGCGGAATGGTAGAAGTCTTTCCTCGTGGTTTTATTTATAGGACGGCGACGGTGGTCGATGCAGAAACGAATAGAACCGTCTTTTATCCTCACCAGTACAACACGGTAGAACCACTGCCTGATAGAAGTCCTAATCACGCCATTCTGAAGCATAGTGAGAATCTGGGCATCAATGCCGGCGCTCGGGGTTAGACACATGTTGAGGACGCTGATGCAGAGGTACATGGACGCCGGTGTCAGAGCGTTGGGTGACACTTAATGAGGGTCAAAGCGGACTGGCGAGAGTCGAATGAAGAACAGAACTGATCAAGCAGTGCGAGAAGTTCAAGGCGTTGAGGCCCGGAAAGACTGGCATCGATTGAGCGGAGGTCTGGTCCGTCGAAAAAACAGGCCGTGTGAGGGCAGCCAGGACAGCGGGCTGCGAAGCGGTCGTTACGTCACTAGTGAGAATGTAATGGAGAAGAGAAATCCATAGCCCGGTGAGGCCAGCTGATATATAAAGTACGGCGTAAGGCAGGGGACGACTTTTGTGGCTTAGAAAGACGGGCAACTATATGAAACGTACATCGGTATGCCGGGCGAAAGCACAAGGGGTGGGCACAATAACGAAAGAGCACGCAGGAAGGTCAGTATCTTCAGCAACAACGACTTTTTGAGAGGAACGTCCGGCGATGGTTCGTCAAGCAAAAAAAAAAAAGAACTCCAGTTCACCACGAACACAGTTATGACGAGAATAATCCCAACTCAATACAAAATCATGAAAGCAGGAAGCCAAAATGTCGAATTCGTGTACACAACCTGCTAAATGTTGACTCGAGCAGTACATGCCGCGCTTTGCAGGCTGGGTACTTGCCGCGCATAGAGAGAATACTCTGATAGGTGTCGCCACTGTGTGCAAAATACGGCAAATGCTTGCAGCCATGGCAGAAACCGCAGCGACTGTGTCGACCACAGCCAGTAACACAACGACCTCAACTGAAACATTAAGCAGATTTGCAGAAGAGTAAGGCTTGTACAAATCGCCTGTTGCGCAGTTCTCGCCTCTAGAACTGTGGCATTCAGTTTTCCTCATAAGCAAGATTGGAACGCTGTCACAGAGGAAGCAGGAAGTGGTGAGGCGGCGAAGTTGAGTGGCGAAGAGAAAAGTTGGCTCAGTCAATCGTGACGGAATTTGAAGATGAATCGGCGGCTGCGTACTGATTTCGGGGCTGCCAGGAAGCTGACATTCGGGGCGGTGCAGAATCATTGGCAGCGCGATTTCAGTACCGGACAGACTGACCAGGAAATAAACATGAATAGCAGGTGGGACTGTTATCGCGTATTCGCCAAGGATTGCGGAGTTACGGCCAATGTTAGGACAAAAGGCTGCGGCACCTGAAGGAATTCCCGCGCATTCCCTTTAGGCGTAGCATACACCAAGGAGTAGCTAGTGGCCTCGGGTATTGCAGCGACGGCATGGTGCGTTAGTGGTGCGTCAGGAGCGATGGCACTAGCTACCTATCTCTAACTACTTAACTAACTACAGATCTCTTGTTCTTTTTGCCCTTGATGTGTAGTGCTGTAATTTTTTTGTTCATTTCCATCCACTGCTCAGTATTTAGCATGTACATACCTCGTTTCTTAAGTATATGTAACATATTGCTTAAGGTCACGTTATTATTGTAAAAAAATACAGCGACCTGAAAGTTTTTTTTCTCTGATCCTGTAGTGCGAGTTTTACTTATGTACGTGTTACAACCAATTTTGTTCACGTGACATCGCTCACCTCCCCCTCCCCCCCGTGTAATGCGTGAAAAGGCATTTATGGTATATAAATAAATAAATAAATAAATAAATAAATAAATAAATAAATAAATAAATAAATAAATAAATAAATAAATAAATAAATAAATAAATAAATAAATAAATAAATAAATAAATTGGTGGAGCGACAGAGGCATCGGCGTATGTGAGGAGCGCCAAGGGTGCGACGGGCTGAGGAATGGGCACTGGCGAATGTACAAAGGGAAGGACCTTCGCCAGGCGGTCGGCGATGGTCTGTTTATTGTAGCTCGCAGTTTCTGCGCAGCAGTGATACCTGGCGATTAACGTTCTCCCTGACGAAGTCTTTGAGCTGCTGCAGCAGCGAGGAGCTCTCAGATGTAGCAGACAGGCCAGAAAAGACAGGCGCAGGAGGCTGTCGAGTGAGAAGGCGCTGCTTGCGCAACTCATCATAGCTCTGGCAAAGGCTGACAACTTGGACAATAGTTGCAAGATTCCACCGCAGTAACATATGAAAGCCGCCATATTTAATACCTTCCATAATGCGCTTAATCTTCTCTGCCTCGCACATCTGGGCGTTGCCGCGACCGCGCAGATGAATCACATCTTTAATATAGCTTGTGAATGTCTCGCCTAGCCGCTGTGATCGGTCGAGCAGGCGTTGTTCGGTACTGAGCTTGCGGTCAGCAGGACGACAAAACACGGCGCTGGACGAGTCCTAATTAGTGAGATCGGCTTCGGTATTGCGCTACCGCAGGTTCGCAACTCCGGTCAAAGAAAGGATAACGTTCGTCAAATTCGTGGCGTCGTCCCACTTGTATGAACTCACTCGCTCTTATAAAGGAAGCCAGTCGTCATAAACAATGTCATCAGTCCCACTGAAAAGAGCGGGATCTCGATGGCGTAGGGAGCCGGAGCACTGGACCGGCGGGGTCATCGGGGCGGCCGGTGGGTGTCCGTCTTCGGCCATAGGAGTTGCCTGCAGCATACGGGTGCGACACTCTAAGATGAGGCGAGGATGCGTGATTCCGTCCTCTCAACGGTAGGGCCCCCTGAGCAGCGTCACCGGGCGATAGACCGCGGAAATATTGTAAAATATGAATAAGAGTGCATTTAAAGCCTGCTGCGCATGTTGCCTGAGTGGCGCAAAGGATTAACATTACTTACATGAGCACTTGCAGCATTAAAATAAGCGAATATCTTTCCTAGGGGGTGTTCCCCTTTAGGTTGCATCATTTGATGTTTTTATTTATTAATAGCCACAAAACCCGCCGTGAACACAGCCACGAGACAACAGCATGGTAACGCTAACACTATTTAATTATTTTCACCGTAACCATTTCCTGCCTTTAGTTAGTGTATGTTACCTTTAGGTTGCGTTCAGACACACCTCTCGGTAACAATCGCTGTCTAACCCGCTGAGAGGCAACCAGTGACGAGAAAGAAGTTGCGGGGCCCTACCGTTGAGGAGACGGAATTACGCGGCGAGGATATCAAGCCGCACTTCCACCACATGTACTACAATGAGGCTTAATTTAGGACATCAAGGTCGGGAAGAGGTCGAGTAGTGGGGCGTCATACACCAGACAGGCTCTGCACGAGAACAATAAGGCAGATTGGGTCTTCTTCGTTAGCTTCTAGCGAGGGGTCCGTCTTCTTCATATGCCTTGTACTGGCGCCGTTCGTAATCCACAGACGTAATATCGATGCGAATAATTTAGTTGCCGAAATACTATTCCAAATCAATTGAAAAGATTGATAAGGAGTCTGCCTACTAAGGAGTAATTTCGATCACCTGGGGAACTTAAACGTGCACTGACATCGCAGTGCATACGGCTGCCTCTCCCTTCGCCTTGTACTCTCGCTTTGCAGTCACTTTCGCTCCACATTCGGTTAGGCATCGTGGAACCCCTCCAATGTTTATACTGGGACCATTTTGTGTTGCATGCTGGAGACAAAATAGCGGAGCTTACTATCGCAGAATAATGCACCCACAGGTGGAGAGGCTGCAGTTTCGAACCGAGTCTGCCTGGTTACTAAGTGAAACTTTGGCGAATAATGTGCAGCGTACTCATGCACCGAGCTTCACTCGCTGGCTGCAGCTTCCGTTAGTGCGCACTACGGGTCAATGCTGTCCGCTTCTGTACCTTCTCCAAGCACAAGACCCTTTGGAGAACGTACGTATTTTTCTAACCCATTCTTTCGCTAAGTGCATCGATGTCACGCAGTACTAAGGTGTTTTCCGTTTCGCCTACATCGAGGTATGCAAAGGCGCTGCTGCGCCTGTGAGGTCACATGTTGTCCGCAGTGTTCACAATATGTGTGTACTGCACTACCCTTTGTCGAATCCAGCCGCGGCGGACAGGTTGGATTTGGTTTGTGGGATTTAACGTCCCCAAGCGACTCACGCTATGAGAGACTCCGTAGCGGAGGACTCCATGTGCTGTGGCGCGTTCCGTGCATCTTGTGTCACGAAAAGGCTTGTGCAAAATCATTTACTTTGACAATGCTCTTTCGTTTAAACGAGTCTCGAAATATATGGGCATTTTGCGGAAGCTACTGCGACACCCTGACACGCAGGACCATTTCGACAATTCAGGCATAGAATGGAATTTATCGCTTAGCGCGCGCCGGGCTGGGACGGGTTCTACGAGAGGCTAGCCCGTAGTGTGATAATAATGCAACGAAAAATAGTCGGACGTCACTGCCTAGACGTTATTGAGCTGTTAACCGTTTTGGCTGAAGTAGAAACAGTGATAAATTACAGATCCCTCACGTACACTTACGTGGACCCTGAGGATGGCGCCCCACTGACACCACTTATTTTCTTAACCGAGGACGCTTAACGACTCTGCCTTCGCCAGCCAACACGAGCCATTGAGACGTCCACGGCTTGGCTACATGCGTTCTTGAAGAAAGGAGACCAGATGTTGAACTTCCTTTAGCAGGCATGGCAGAGAGAATACTTGGGGAGGCATCCTCTGCATACGCCTCTAAGCGAACCGATTCCGCGAATCCTGGAGTAGGAGGTGTTGTTTTCGTCCGAGAGAGCCAGCCGCTGGGCGCGACGGAAAGGTTTGCTTTTGTGAGGTCAGGATGTCGCTGGGGACGACTATACGATACCCTGTTCAGCTACTGTACACTTTACAGTTGTTTGAAAGAATGAGTGAGCTCATTTGGTGGGGCAGTGTTGAAAGCTACGTTCTTGTACCTTTTTTTGTACGCATGACGTGTGTATTCCACTTGTGTGTAAAAGTGTTTCGCCTGAGAGAAACGAGGCGCCGTTTCATTCATTATGGCCGGCGACAGCTTCTCACCGGGCGACCCTCTGCAGGATGGCGCGGGAGAGTGCCAAGGCCGAGACGAGCGGACCGCGGACCCCCTCGGAGTGGAGGGAAAATGAATGTGGTCAGAACGAGTGGAGAGCCCCATCGATTAGCATGCGTTTTTCCGACGTCTTACTCCCTCTAACGAAGTTGTAATGGTTCCTTTTTTGTTGCACAAGAAACGAAGCTACTTAAAACGACAGAAGCATAAATGGAGTGAATCAGTTACAACAGTGGATGGTTAAACATGGAGGCAATAAATAAGGCATCATATTTAATAGCAGAACATGGGTTACGCGGCCAGAACCTGTTCACATCGAGAATTCTGTAGGTCTACCTTTATTCAGTTTGAACCAGCGAACCTTCGTGACCAATGAGCAGCGTGTCTCACCAGCAGCACGGAAATTCTGGGTTCGACTTCTCCCCCATTCAAGGATGACTCAGTGTTCATTCCCACTCAGTTATGTTGCTTTCGTTACGAAACATCCTTGAGAAATTCAGCGTGAGTGAACCGGCCGCTAAATGTTATTCTTCCAACGAGATGTTTCTTTGTCAAGCATAGCTCCCCAGTAGACTGTTCAGGGCAATGTGATTTCAGTGACGACCTCTGCAAACACTGAACACTGTGGCTATTCCCCGTTACTCCCATCCATGGCCACGAGCCTTCCTATCCAATAAATGACTTTCAACTCAACAACTTTGAAGGCCGATGCCGCATTTTGCGCGACAAGGGCTACTTGGGACATCGCGTTAATGTCTTGGTCCTGTGAATGAAGCGATAAACCTAAAAGAGAGCGGTGCTGCCTCAATGTAAAAGCGGGTGGCGGAGAATGTCCCATATATTGGTCGGGGGCGCATCTACACTCATGTATAAAATCCATCCACAAAGAAAAACGGTAAATAAAAACAAAGCGAAAACGGCGAAAAAGTTTGTTAAAGTAATTGATGAGCCAATGCAGAATACCCATAATAAAGCGAGGCTGGATATTTCATCTGGTGATTTAGCCCTTGTTCGTAGGAGGCACCTGGCACGTTGACACATTAGTATCTTCTATATGGCGGCAGCATCATCAATGTTTTCGATTATACACATGCGGGTACCCTTGTTTTATTTTCAGGTCGCCCAAGAAGAAATCGGCATGAGCTGGAAAGAAGACAAAATTTGCCGCCCGAAATATCGATTATAGTTGCAGCGACGCATCAGAGGGGGCGACTTACATTCCAGAAGGACTTCCGAAAACAGCCGTTAGGCGCCTGCCTATAGGCGGTGCACAAAGCTTACAGTCGAATTTGTATTGTTGGTTGTGCATCGATTCTTTTGCCGCTTTTACATGAGACGCAGAGCTACTAGTCGAAAGTGGCTGCTGGATAAAGCAAGGAAGTTAGCAAAAAGAGCATGCTCAGTAGATGCGCATGCAAGACACTGCATTTGACTCAAACAAGCATTACTGCGGCTAAAAAACTTTCTTTTTCTTACAGGAAAGGAGAACTGCATGGACGAATGTAATCGAGTGCCTCTCACATGAGAAAATTGCGGATCTCAAGTGGAAGTGCGTTGCTGGAACAATGTATGCAGATGTTCACGCAGATGCAGAACGTTTGATTATGCGGATGTTCACGCAGCTGCGCATGATTCACCTCGACAGATGGACGGATATGTGAGCAGACGCGACATCTCTTATGGAGCCTTTGTTAGCAGGGTCGACTGAATGTGCAGGTTCTTGCATGACTCATACCTACAGCAGGTTTCAGGAACAGGCAAATGTAGTGAAAGTTGTACATGTCTTCTCATCTATGTGGAAAATTCGGATTTTGACTGCTCGAAGCCAAAAAATACAAAGCATGTGGCCTAAGCGGAATACAAACCTCTCCCTCTCCAGAAGCAATGAATTGCTAGCCACAGCTGCTGTCCGCCAATCGTGGGCCCACGTGTCGAAGCTGTTGTCGCAATACAAGAGGCTGTGATTAGCTTGCGCAGGCAGGAACAAGTAGAAGATCAACAATTATAGCCGCGAGAAGCATTCGCAGCTGGTCTATACGTTGCCTAGCATCGTCCTGTGTGACTTATTGATTGATTCATTCATTGATTCATTTATTCATTCATTCATTCATTCATAATAACTTTATTGTTCCACAAGATTAAAATATTTTTAAATGACATCATGGGAGCCGTTTTGTGGCAGAGGACGCAGCTTTTGCGATGACCGCTGAAGCACGTGCGAGACGCCGATTACATCTGTGCTGCCTTCTGCAGTCCAGCGATGGAAGGAAACGACACTCACTGGGACGTTGGTGCTAGTGTTGAATGCGAAGCAGAGCCGCCTTTAACAGGAATCGGTGTCACATTGAACATTAGCATGCGTATCCTCAAAGCTGTGGTGTGAATTGGCTACTGACTGCTGAACTGCAAATCAACCCATGAACGTATCGTTATATTTTTAACTAGCATATATTGTTCAGCGATGCCTAAACGGGGTTAGCAAGGTACTGGGGACGGACGGCGTTCTGCGTTTCTTTGTAAGTTTGACAAGAAACCTTTTGCGCGAAAAACACGCGGCAAAATATTTAGGTGCCAATATGAACCATGCAGAAATCGTCCAGCTGCTGCCTGCTAGATAAGATAACCTTGTTATATAGAACTCTGTCAGTCAAGATTATAAACATCTATTGTACTCGTGTAAGAAACAAGATCTTGAGGTGAGAAGCGCTTACCCTTAGAATGACGTTTTCCATTTTCGGAGAACTATTGTTAAAGACTTCAATATGGCAGCAGCTGTGGTGTTAGTGGCTACTGGTCACGCAGCAAAGGTGGCGGTCGTGCCTGTATTTGTGCTAAGTTGGCACTGAATTGCCCGTGAATGTCCATTATCACAACGTTGAAGGTAATTTTTGTTAACATTTTCCCAATGGCATTACGCGCAATATAGGATCTATAAGCAGAAAATTGAACTCTTGTGGTCATGCGTTCTAGACCATGGAGAAACACAATAATGATCACCGTAACAAAAGAGAGAATAACCTGTTAAGTGGGGATCCAGGCACTGGTAGTGGGCACTGGTAGCGAGTAAGACCGGAGCGGGGGTGGCTCAGCTTGTAGACAGCTTGTCTGCAAAAGGCACTTCCTCTTTCTCGGCGATCTGTCCGCCTGATTGGAACTTCCTCTTTACAAACCTATTAAGGGCATTTTATATAGACCAACGCATATGGTCTCACTGCCGATTCAATGCTGAAAATGTCCTTTCGAATTGGTTTCTTACCATGCGTGAAAGGCAATAACAATTTCGAGTAGGTGATTAAATCAATTTTGAAGTTTTTTTCAGCGATTCCATCGATGTTCAGGCAAGCTGCTGGGCGCTCCAAGCAATTTGAGATTCACAAGAATGGGTACTCACTCCCACATGAATAATTCACTGGGCAACAATTGAAGAATGTGTCCTTTTTCTGCTTTCACTTGATCAAAGGATGTTTAAATTATGGACAAGCTGGCACTGCATCAAATGCGATGTGATTGAGGATTGGATCTGGTTCATAAACATCTTAAACAAATGCGTAAATATTTCTTCTACTCAACTGTCTGGAGAATCGTTTCGGAGCCGAGCGCTGACCTAGTGGCGCCAGAAACGGCGATGCACATATCAGTTCCTAGAGGATGCACCAGAACCAGCGGGAGGCTGAAGGCGCCCACGTGCCCGTACCACTGTTTTCTCTAATTCATTTTTTTGCCGAGTAGCAGCTGACTGGAACGGCATTCCCCCGATATCGCTGCCATCACCTGCCCTGGAACATTCATGACTGCATTGAACACCTGTACTTAATAAAAACCCACCCCTTATGTAACACCCCGCAAGGGGTTTTTAAGGAAAATAAAGTGGTGATGTGATGTGATGTCACGTCCGTCGCCATTTCTAGCGTCATCCGAAGCTGAGCCGCGTAAATTATATCGTGAAAGTATGGCCGCACTTAGCCGCAAATACGCATCAGGCAACACAACAGGCCGCAGACCCAATCACGAGCGACGCCGGCGATTTGTATTTTGTTGACGCAGCGGGAGCCGATGCTAAGGCGCCGCGTACAAAACACTCCCGGAGCTCAACCAGCAAAAGGAAGCGCCGGTGTTAACTTGGCTTGCTACTATGGACCCAGCGATAAATATGCGTCTGGAACATCAGCACCAGGTCACTGTCACTAGACAACGCCTTGATGATCTGGGACCGCGTTACGAACCCCTCAAAAACCAAATATGTCACACACCATTCACAAGGGGAGCCAGAGGTCCATGAGGGACGGGGGGTAAGCAACAGCTGTCTTTTGTAGGTGCGCCATCATCATCATCACTAGTACTGATCACCACTAAAAATATATTGCCAAGTATAATAAGTACAAACACTTGTATTGGTTACCCAAAATATTTCCCTTGAGTACACTTACTGCAAAAACAGCAGCCTGCACAGAAGTTCACTTTAACTCAATGTATATACGGAATTTTCATCTGTAAAGCGCAATACATTATTGACCTCGAAGTGCCTGATACCTTTCATACTTTAGCAATATGTACAGACAGATACTGCATGCATGATGCAGTGAAAATTACGCCATATCATATAAATGAAGAAACAATAAGACGTAAATTTACATGTCAGAGATGACGAAGTGTGCTGGACGGTATACTAACAGAGATGTTTCTCTGAGCAGAATGCTCTAGCAGCTGGACGGAGAGTAGTGTGGAAAAGAATGATCAATAAATTTACAGACGGCAGTGCCCACAATTGTTGTGAATGACTGTATCTTCAGATCTGCGACTCCAAATGAGCGTTTTGGCTATTCGCTCCCGCTGCCTTGGAATCTACCACGACGCTTTCGCATTGCGGGACTCATGGTTGCGATAAGTGGTAATGTGCATGCTGCAAGACTGCAAGCTTCTTCATGGAAAGCACCAAAAAGGCCAAGTCGGCATAGTAATTTTTCAGGCAGCTAGGGTCGTCCGCATACACCGAAGCTAACATAATGGGGAGCGCTAGTTGCAAGAGATTTTTTTACAGTAAGATGCAAATGGCTTCTACAAGTTCTCGGGCTACAAAAATACTGCGGTTAAGTAGACAACAGTTAGACATCCCCAACACAATATGAAATAATTGACTATTCCTTTAGTGGCGTTTTCTGAAACTTGTGACTAATACATTATCTAAAGGTTCATGAATGCAATGAAGGCCATGTTAAAAAAACCTGCTAGTTGCATAGTTACCATGGTTCAAGGTATGATTCAACTCTTACATTCCAAAAGACAAAGGGTGCGCCTAATAGCTTTTATTTTCAGTTATACTTTGTTTTGGTCTATGAGGTTTAATGTGAGAGGTCATAGTGGAGGGCACCGTATGCTTCGACCACTTGGAGTTTTTTAACCTGCCATGAAATCGCACAGTACACTGGCTCCTTTCCTTTTGTATCCATTAGAGAACAAGCCCCACAGCCATGGTTCGATCTAGTGTCCTTAGTTAGAGTAGTCGAGCGCCTTAACCACTGCCCACCATCGCGCTCTCTTTATGGTTACTTTGTGTGTGCCTGGAAATGTGTTGTGAAAAAAGTGTATGCAGGTTGCGCTGACGCCATACTGCCAGCACAAATTCTCTCTATCATGGCAGTTCGGCTGAGAGTTTATTGCACATCCAGTTATTTTGAAAGACTTCCTATAGCAAGTCAAATCAACTTCACGAATCCTTCTACGTCGTTGCTCATGGTGATCCACCTGTCCTGCCCCTCCACAGCAATGATTGGCATCCGAAAATTTTGCCTGGTTCACTGTCAGCAAGTGCACAATTACCACATTTCTAGTGCCATGATTCTGCTTCTCAGGACAGCCCATTAGCACAGTTACGACTCAATAATGAAGAGTGCAGTTTTTAAGCACAAGTAATGTTTTGGATGTTTGTTGGGATCGCAAAGCACCACCTAAGCAATGTTAGCGACACATTCATCTTTAACGAATCTTTAAATATTTTTGCAACTTTTCGCACTAGCATTTATTCTATCACAGGTCTCCTCAAAACTCAGCACGCTAAGCAACTACGCTAAGCAACAAAAATTATAAGGGTTCAATGCTATTGAACCGAGTATGGAGCGAAAGCATTAGCTGCGTGTGACCGAGCGTTCTTCTTCTTCGCCATCTTCTTCCCCAGCCCACTTATAACGCCCCGCTTTAACCAAGCCGTATGAACGTGCTTAATGGCCTATAAGGATAACATGAATGCCAGGGTCCTGGCAGGCGGATTCTGACATAACCTTCCCATGTGAAACGAGAAACCCAAGTTGGCATCTCCTGCCAGAGGACCACCGACAGGTACACGGACACGGTACACAGCGACGAGTGGTTAGACCTGGCCTAGTATTGCGTTCGCAATAATAGCATTTAGGAACAGTTATTCAGTGTGTCTTTGAAGGTACGATGCGACTAGATTAATGGCTAGAGTTTGCAGGATCCACTCGCAGGCCCTCGTTAACGTTCATGCGCACTCCTACTAATTTATCCGAAATGTTTATTTTTCATAGTAGTTTCGCGGATGCTCACTGGAATACATTCATATGCTAACATCCAGCATTCATACATAAAATGAAACGCTTGATCAATACGTGTGAATGTGCTCCCATTGTCTGGCAGTAGCATACCAGGCATGGCATGAAAGAATTCTAGAAGGTTCAATTCTCCACACCCTCCCTCGTGAAGCCAGTGTACCTGCTGGCAGCGCCTGCCAACTCTTCACTCTCGTCTCCTCGTGAGCTCAAACAAAAGAAAAATCAATCAATACCAGGCCATATGACCTGCCACAGCCAAGTATGTAATTTAACTCATCGTGAAGACAGTATTCTTCAGAGAACGAGGTCTTTAATGTGTTCCATTATATCCCGCTGCAATAAAGTAACCTTAATCTGCATCTGCGCAACTTTCACAAGCGGGAATTGTACGTCTTCCATGCATAATACCATACATGGTACACAGCTAGCGCAATGTTTTATAAGTGTCGCATGCTACTATGTCTCAATGCATTCTGTGGTAGGGGGTCTACCATCATTCAGCATACGAAAAATGTACAGTTATGGCAAATTATGAGGCCGTCGCTACAAGACATCAGAAAGTGTTTCACTGTGGTGAACATTATAGCAGTTTCAAAACAAGTGGTGCTAAATTTTCTTAACACTAAATAGTGCAGGTAGCAGTTCTCAAGATTTTACATGAGCATAAAATCCCCAAACTTGTACTGATTCGACGGTGAGATGTTATGCAAGTAGGGGTATTGCCTCTACTCCAAAACATCATGATCATGGGGAACACTGTAATAATGATAGATGTTTAATATTGCTAAACCTACTTAACGTGCAATGCTACGTTTTTGGAAAAGCTTATCTTGAAATTCGATTTGTGAGCCTTGTCCCCATCAACTTCGAAAGAACAATGATGCGTGTAGCTAATTCGCAAGGAGCGACATAGATACGAACACTTTTATTTAACCACGCTGTAGGAACCTCGTTGCATGGCTAAAGACCGCATAACCGAGTCGGGATCGTAATATTCGGGAAGGCCGGACGATGGTCTAATCCTCCAAACGTAATGGCTAGGGCTAAGCCAGTGCACGGTAAAGAACCCCAGGTGGTCGAAATATCTGAAGTCCTCCACTACGGCGTCTCTCATAGCCTGAGTCGCTTTGGGATGTTAAACCCCGCGAACCAAACCAAACCAAACGAAACGAGGCGAGGGCTATGCTTGCAGGGCCTGCCAGTTCAAGGACTTAAGGAGTGATGAGCCGGTAAACCTCATTTCGTACTAAAGGAAGATATTAAGCTGGTCCTTTAAGGATACGATGGGATTGGAATCTCATGTATGACCTCTTCTGGATCCTCCTTTTTCTACACTGATTCCGGAACTCGCGAAGTCCCCAATCCCTTAATGTTTGCCTGTATTATATATCATATATGTATAGCACACATGGGTAAGGTGTCGTATTTTGATAATAAACGACCACCCAATAGAACTATAAGCCTCAGTTTATCCAAACTGCTTGAACGTGCCCGGTCTCGCATGTGGTTAGCATTTTCTTAACTTCGGAGCAAAGTTTCAGGGGCTTAAATTTTCCTCAGCCTTTCCTCTTTAAGCAGCACCCATGTTTTCAAGCAGCAAACGCAGCCATATAATGTGGTCTTGTGACATCAAGTAAACCTGACGACCAATCATTAATAGGCGCAGCAGGTGCTCGCTGTCACCTACCCAGAGAGATTTCCGCTAGAAAAATTGCGCTAGAAACTGTGGGCTATGTTCGCTCACAATTCCTACACCATATTTTGTAGAGAACAGGGCCTTTTAACTATCTAATTAACAATGCGAGAACAATGGCGTAGCCTGAATGGGTCTGGATTGTTAACTCTAATAAACTAAAGCAATGCGTTAACCACCTTGAGCCTAAAGTAATAACATATTGTTTCAAAAGTGCAAAAGGAGAACAACGGGTTTCACTCCTGTATCTCGGAGAAAGTATAAATAAAATTTGAAATCCATTAAAACAAAACCTAGAATTAGACACTTTCAGCCCCTTAGAGGGCAGAGAACATGGCAGCCTGACAAGAAAAGGGCAAATAAAAAAGAGTTATTCTTTTGTATGGCAAAAAGGTCATATTTTTGTGCGGAAAACTGAGGGCGTCAGTTCAGTCCACATCCGCGATGAAAGTGACTTTGATAAGTTGACTTGATGTGCTGCATCGGGGGTGAATTTCTACTGTGAATAACAGTCGCAGTGGAGAGCAGCCGTTATCACGATGCCAACTCCTTTAGATGCATCAAGATTGCACAAACTAAATCTGGATGCTTTTTTTTACCGTCTTAATGCACGTAGCTTAAAGAAAAATGAAGTAGGTACTTTGTTTCCACACTAGATCATGATTTTGACGTGCTTACTTACACTGAAACGTGGCACACTGATGTAAACGATGTCTGTTTTTCTGTTTTCTGGGTTACAGATGTGAAGCACTGTTCAGAAAAAAAACAAAAAAAAAGGTGGTGTAGCTTTGTACATGTAAAATAGTATTCCTTATGAACTGCTCCAGCAATGCACAGTTTCGTACCCCTCATAAGAGTCACTTTTTCTTCAGACAGCTCCTTTCATTTTTGACGTAATTTGTCGGCCACCTTCTTCGTCCCTTCAAGAGTTTTTTAATTTATTCGACACTGTATTGGATGCTTTAACCTTGCAAAGTAAACCCGTGGTAATAATGGGTAATTTGAATATTAACATACTAAAACAGTCACATTCTGTGAATGAATTCTTCGTTGATGTGATAAAGGCTAATGGTTTTTTATAGTATAATCACAAATCCTACCCGCATCACAGACTCCAGCGAAACACTTATGGATCTTTGTATAACGAACAGTGATAATCACTGTACAGGATCCTACTCCTGAGTTACTTTGACTAAATGGATGTTCGCGCAGCTGCACATGAATCCCCTCGACGGATGGATGGAAATTTGAGCAGATGCGATCTCTTTTATGTATTCTTTGTTAGCAGCGTCGACTGAATGCACAGTTTGCTGCCTGATTCTTATCTACGGCCTGTTTCAGGGACAGGCAAACGTAGTGACAGCTGTGCATGTCTTGACATATACGGGGAAAACCCGGATTTAGACTGCTCGAAGCAAAAAAAAAAAAAGACAAAGCAGGTGACCAAAGCGGAATGCAAACTTTCTCCCTCTTCAGAAGCAATAACTTGCCAGACACAGCTATTGTCCACGAACCGTGGGCCCACGTGTCGAAGCTGTTGTAGCAATAGAAGAAGCTGTGAATGGCAGGCGCAGGCAGTAGCAAGTAGATCAACCAGTCTTTCCGCGAGAAGCATTCACAGCTGGTCTCTACATCGTCTAGCATCATCCTGTGATTAATTAATTTATTGTTTGATTGATTGACTGATTGATTGATTAGTTGATTGATGGATCGATTGATTGACTGGTAACAACGTTATAGTTCTGCCAGATAAGAACATTTTCAAATGACATCATGGGCGACATTTAGTGGCAGAGGACGCAGCTTTCTAGCTCACCGCTTACCTGACCACAACACTTCATTGAAGGAAGGGCGCACCATTCTCAAACCTTGATCTGCATTGCATGAATTGTCCGCTTAACAACTAACCAAATTGTTCTGAAAAGGCATTTGCTCTCCTTTTTAAGGAAACCATTATTACGTACAAACACAAAAATAAATTAACAAGAGAAATCAGTGAAGCGTTTCATATTCATAAAAATTGTGGGTCGTGTGTAAGCGCCCCTTCTGCAACTGTTCGTGTCTGTGAATTAATATATCTTGATTCTGAAGAATGAGGTATCTGTTTGGCGGCTGGTGTTGCACATCCGCTCCTAATTGTTGTGAAAAGTGTATTTTGCGTGTTTCTTTCTAATAAACTGCAGTTGATTGTCAGTGCCGATGTTGTCCCTTGTCCCTCATCTCCGTGATGTTATTCTTTAAAAATGCACCAACCAGCTCAAAATTCTGTTTTATTGAGCTTAAGCAGGTGCGAGTAGCCGATTACATCTGTGCTGCCGTCTGCAGTCCTGCGATGGAAAGAAACGGCACTCACTGGGACGCTGGTGCTAAGGTTGAGTGTAAAGCAGAGCCGCCTTGAGCAGGAGCCGGCGTCACATTAAACATTAGCATGCGTATCCGTAAAGCTGTGGTGTGAATTGGCTACTGACTGCTGAACTGCTAATCAACCCATGAACGTATTGTTATATTTTTAACTGGCATATATTGTTCAGCGATGACGAAATGTGGTTAGCGCAGATACTGGGCACAGAGTGCATTCGGTTTCTTTGCAAGTGTGACAAGAAACCTTTTGCGCGAAACATACGCGGCAAAATATGTAGGTGTCAGTCGGATCTATGCGGAAATCGTCCAGCTGCTGCCTGCTAGACGAGGATAACCTTGCTATATAAAACTCTGCACTTGCTTTTCAGATGCTCACTTTTTCCTGTGTGACAGACTCTCTAAACCTTTCGTCCATGCCGTTGTTCTTTCCAGTAGGAAAAAGAGTTCTTTACTGGCAGTAATATGTATTTGAGTCAAATGCAGTATCTTGCATGCGGATCTACTGAGCATGCTTTTTTGCTAACTTCCTTGTTTTATCCAGAATCCACCTACGACTAGTAGTTGTGCGTCACTTATAAAAAGTTGAAAGAACCGATAGACGACTAACAACAAAATTCAACTATAATGCTTGTGCACCGCCTATAAGCATGCGCCCAGCGGTTGTTTTCGGCGGCACGTTTTGTCTTGTGTCCAGCTCATGCCGAGTTCTCCTTGGGTGGCCTGAAGAATAAAACTAGGGTAGCCCTTTGTGTATAAGCGGAAACAGTGATGATGCTGCAGCCATCAAAGAAGAAACTAAAGCTCTAATGCGCCAGGTGCCTTCTATGAACTAGGGCTACAAGACGAGATCAAAATGTTCATCCTCGCTTTACTGTGGGTACGCTGCATTTGCTCATCAATTGATTCAACAGAATTTTACCCGTTTCACTTTGTTTTCTATTTACCCTGTCCATTCTTTGCGAGCTGATTTTATATGTGGATGTAGAAAAGCTCCCGACCAATATATGAGACATTCTGCGCCACCCGCCTATACATTGAAGCAGCACCGCTCTCATTTAGGTATATCGCTTCATAGGCCGCATTCATAGAACCGACACGTTACCATGATATCGCAAGTGTCCGGTGTCGTTCAAATTGCGGCGTTGGCATTGAAAGTTATTGAGTTGAAAGTCGTTTATTGGATAGGAAGGCTCAAGGCCATGGGGGTGGGTAACGGGGAGTAGGCAGAATCTTCAGTGTTTGCAGAGGCCGTCATTCAAATCATATTGCTCTAAACAGGCCACGAAGGGAGCCATACTTTGCAAATAAAGAGAAATCTCGATTGAGCATCAAACTTTAGCAGCTGGTCCATTCACGCTGAATTTCTTGAGGTTGTTTCGTAACGGACGAAACATACCTGAACGGAAATGAACACTGAAAGGTCATTTAATGGTGTAGATGTCAAATCCAGAATTTCCGTGTTGCTGGTGAGACACGCTGCTCATTGGGCATGAAGGTTTGCTGGTTCAAATTGAATAAAGGTGGACCTACTGAAAGCGCGGTGCGAACAGGGCCTGACAACGTAACCATGTTCTGCTTTTAAATGCGATGCTTTATTTAGCGCCTCCATGCTTGAACCATCCACTGTTGTAGCTGATTCAGTTTGTTTACACTTGTGTCATTTTAAGTAACTTCGTTTACTATGCAAAAAACAAACAAACAAAGAACCAGTACAACTTCGTTAAGAGGGAGTAAAAGCTCGAAAAAACGCGTGCTAATCGATGGGGCTCCCCACTCGTTCTGACCACATTCATTTTCCCTCAACTCTGAGGGGGTCCGCGGTCCGCTCGTCCCGGCCTTGTCTCCTGTGCCGCGGCATCCCGCAGATTCTCACCCGGGGAGGTTTCTCCTAGGCGAAAAACTTTTACACAGAAGCGGAATTCACATGTTAAGCGTACAAAAAAGGAGAAAAAACTAAGTTTCAACACTGGCCCGCTGAATGAACTCGCTCACTCTACTTTTAGAACAACGGCAAGGGATACAGTAGATGAACACGGCGTCGTATCGTCTGCCCCTGCGGCATTCTGACCTCACAAAAGCGAACCTTTCCGTCGCGCCCAGGTTTATGGTAGTGAAGAGGGTTTTATTGGGGATTATTCGGCGGACTGGAGACGGCGACCGGTGACACACGACGATCGTAGAGTGAAGCACAATCTCGTCCGACCAAGACAGTCCGAGCTTCCAGTGCGCACGTCAGCTGATCGGCCAAGAACCCAGCAGTCTTCATCGTCGTGTGCATGGGCGCTGTATCATGTTCCTTACAATTGCCCCAGCGGAAAGAGGGAGCCATCCTGGCGACTTAGGGCGAGAGTATGACAAAGGGGTCGTAGTATGGTTTAAGTCGACTGACGTGAACAACTTCTCGTCCGCGGCTACGGTGGTTCGAAGAAGGCGTTGCCGGCTGCACGACGTAGTTAACTGGAGATGTACGCCCTAATACACAATAAAGACCCTTATACTTTGTAGAGAATTTGAAATGAGCCGGAACACAGAGCCAAACGAGGGTGCTTGTAGCAAAGTCCAAAGCGGGCCTGCAGTGATCGCTCTTATGTCGGCGAAGACCTTGCATGTCCGACGTGAATGAGCGAGCCAGCTGACGGCATTGCTCAGCATTACGGGAAACAGCACAAAGAGAAGTGTACTCCGAATTGTCGGGGTAGTAAGGAAGTATGGTATCCAGCAGACAGGAAGGCTCATGACCGTATAGGAAAAATAATGACGAAAATCCAGTTGTTGCCTGAGACGCTGTGTTATAGGCATAGGTGACGTACGGAACCACCTGATCCCAATTAGACGCGTCAGCAGAAACGTACATGGCCAGCATGTCACCAAGTGTTCGGTTAAACCTTTCTGTGAGGCCGTTGGTTTGAGGGTGGTAAGCTGTGGTGGTTCGATGCATTATTTTGCAAGCTTCCAACAGCTCGTGGACCACTTGTGATAGGAAGACGCGGCCGCGGTCACTGAGAAGTTCACGAGGAGCCCCGTGATGTAGAATGAAGTGACGCAGGATAAAGGAGGCGACGTCACGAGCACTAGCCGTAGGCAGGGCTGCAGGTTCCACGTAGCGAGTGAGGTGATCCACGGTGACTATTATCCAGCGGTTGCCTGGTGTTGAAGATGGAAGGGGTCATAGAGGTCAATGCCAACACGGTCTAAGAGTCGCGCTGGACAAGGCAATGGCTTTAATGGGCCGGCGGAGGGGCGCGGAGACGACTTCGCTGCTGACAAGCAGTACAGGAGCAAATATAGCGGCGGACAAAGTTGTACATCCCCCGCCAGTAGTACCGCTTTCGGAGACACTCGTATGTCTTCAACAAGCCAGCATGTGCGCTTTGCGAGTCGGTATGGGGATGGGCACACATTTCTGTGCGAAGATGGCGAGGAATGACCAAGAGCCATTTGCGACCATCCGGGTGATAGCTTTTGCGATACAGTAGACCACCCCGGATCATAAAATGGGAAGCTTGGAGACGAAGGGCTCGCGGAAATGAAGATGTTGCGGATGCGGTGAGGACGTCTGGGAGCGAAGATATCCAGGGATCCCGGCGTTGTTCAAAAGGAAGGTCGTCGGAAGTAAGGGCTGCAACGGAGGGTTCGGATATCGAGTCCGAGGGTGCCGGAGAAAGCAGCGGCGAGCACGACAAGGTGTCAGCGTCGGAGTGTTTGCGTCCCGATCGATATATCACGTCCAAGTCAAAGTCTTGAAGGCGGTGAGCCCAGCGGTCGAGGCGTGCAGAAGGGTCTTTCAGGGAGGCCAACCAGCAAATGGCTTGGTGGTCGGTGATAAAGTTGAAGCGGCGGCCATATGGGGCGAAACGTTTTAAGGCCCACACGATTGCAAGACAATCCTTTTACATGACGGTGTAGTTAGATTCAGCTTTCGTTAGCGCTCGGCTAGCGTAAGCAACTACATATTCGGAAAAGCCGGGTTTGTGTTGAGCGAGGACAGCCCCGAGACCGATTCCGCTGGCGTCAGTGTGCACCTCTGTAGGGGCGGATGGGTCGTAATGGCGGAGAATGCGCGGCGTAGTGAGTCGATGTCAGAGCGTAGTCAAAGCAGCGTCGCAGATTGGAGTCCAGGTAGACAAGTCGGCGGGACCATTCAGAAATTTTGTAAGCGGTGCGATGATGGTAGCGAAATTTCGGACAAAACGGTGAAAATATGAGCATAGGTCGACGAAGCTGCGCACCTTTTCAACAGAAGTCGATTTCGGAATTCAGTGACCACACGTAGTTTGTTCGGATCGGGCAGGACGCCATCTTTGGACACGGCATGACCCAGTATAGTCAGCTTGCGGGCGCCAAAACGTCATTTCTTCAGGTTAAGTTGAAGACCGGCGCCAGTGAGGCAGCTCAGGATTTGGTGCAAGCGCACGAGGTGCGTTGGAAAATCGGGAGAGAAAACAACGATATCATCCAAATAACAAAGGCAAATGTTCCACTAGAGGTCGCGTAAGATGTTGTCCATCATTCGCTCAAACGTAGCAGGAGCGCTGCAAAGACCAAATGGCATCACAGTGAACTCATATAGTGCATAAGGGGTAACAAAGACTGTCTTGGGGCGATCAGACGCAGCCATAGGGACTTGCCAATAGCCAGAGCGGAAGTCCAAGGCAAAAAGAACTCGGCTCATTGTAAACAATCGATGGCTTCGTCAATGCGGGGTAGTGGCTATACGTCTTGAAGGTTCCGCCTTCTAGAATACGGGTCCGCGGGCGATGGTCTCATCCGACGAGTGAAAAACTAAGTCTTTCTTAAAAACACCAGTTTGTTCCGGATCAACAGAACAGTATAAAATAAAAAATAAACAGCATTGGTCAAAACTGTGCTGAAAACATGCCGTCGAAGTGCGCGACAACGGACTATGCAGAATAAAACGAAACAAGGGTCAGGGCTTCACCGCGGCAACACAAAACACACTGCGGCGCGGATAGAGCCAGTAATAGGGCTAAAGCGTTGACGACGGCACAAAAGCATTACTTCTCGCCTGGCAGCACTCACGCTAATACTCCTAAGGCATTCTTGTAGGCACCGCTTCTGTCTTCGTCCGGCAGGAACCCACTCCGTCGTCCGTGTAGTACGTCCCGCCGGCCTGGGACGCTGCCTCGCCGCCCTTTGCTGGCCGGCCTCCCAGCGAAAAAGCCCCGAGCCATGCTTCCAAAGCGCTTATCTACCTTCGGTCTCGCACCGATAACATGCCGCCTGCTCCAGGCAGCTCGCTCATGCATACTCACGCTGCCCGGGCGGACACCAACACAAACAGAAAAAAACCACTCGCGGTTTGAAACACTAAAAGGGGCTGTGGGGTCCCACAGTCTTTACGTGTAATTTTGTTAAAACGGCGGTAGTCAACGAAAAAGCTTATTGAGCCATTCTTCTTTTTCACAAGTACCACGGGAGACGACCACGGACTAGATGAAGGCTAAATTGCACCACGTTGTAGGATGTCGTCGACCTGCTCAGCAATAACACGGCGCTCCGTAGGCGAAACACGGTAAGGGCGCTGGCGAAGAGGGGCATGACTGCCGGTGTCGATGTTGTGAAAACCTTCGGGTGCACGGCCCAAGAAAGTCGTCTTAACGTCGAACGAAGAACGGGACTGGTTGATGAGTGCAAACAGGGGCTCACGGTGAGTCGGGCCGAGGTCACTTGCCACAGATGATTGGAAAAGGTCCAAACTCGGTATATCGGAAGAGGCAGCAATCGGCGTTAGGGAGGCTATGTGGGCACTTTGTGGTAAATACCCATCAACATCAAACTGCGCGATAAGGTCAGCAACTTCAATATGGCCAAGGCATTCGCCACGAAGTAGTGGGAACACAGCAGTTGATGCAGTCGCAACAACAATATCAGCGGCGCCGCCGTTAATATCGATGATAGCAAAGGGAAGAAGGATGTTACGGCGAGAAGCGAACATGAGAGAAGGCGCAAAAAGAACAGTCGCGTCGAAAGAAAAGGGTACACACACGGGAACAATCACAGTACAGTTGGGCGGAATGTCGCTGTCGTCGACACAACACGTTTGGCGCAAGAAAAAGACGGCGCATTTTCAAAAACCGCATCACAGAGCGCAGAGAAGGCGACGTGGGCGCGGGCGCAGTCAATAACAGCATTGTGGCGGGACAGAAAATCTCAGTCAAGAATTAGGTTATGCGAGCATGACGAAAGCACTAAAAACTCGACAATGTATAAGGCGTCCTCGATAACTATATGCGCTGTGCAAGCAGCAGACAGACGAACGGAATCGGCGCTGGCGGTGCGAAGACAGAGTCCAGAAGCGGGATGGTGACTTTATAAATCGAGCGGCAAAACCTTTCGCTAATGTCGGAGAGAGTGGCCCCTGTATTGAGGAGTGCAAGGGCACGAACACCGTCAGCAAAAACTTCGAGAACGTTCGGCGGAGACAGACGAAGACTCGTGGTAGGCGAAATGTGCGCATGCAGTGCCCCAGGAACTGCGGCTTCTAGTTTTAAGAGCCTTGTGTCACGCTGCTACGCCGCATTGGAGGCACGGACCGACGACGAGGAGACGGCGAGCGGTGCAGTGGAATGTGCTGGCGGCCCGACGAATTCTGCGGCTACCTTGGAGATGTCATTGAAGGTGGACGCAAGGTGTTGTACTGCAGTCAGCCATAGTGCGTGCAGAGGCAGACACGCAGAGTAAGACGGCACAGGCGGGCGACGTGGCCTGGAATACCGCAGGCATAGCAAATAGGCCGGTTGTCATTCGTGCGCCAAGGATTGTAGGGAGGCGTCATTGATCGGAACCGTGGGGCGACAGACAGTGGCGTCATAGTCGGCACGTACGCAAAGGACTGTGGCGGCGGTGGGCGGGCGGTGGCATACGTGCGAGACATCTGTGCTTGCACAGGTAGAGGCGGCACGACAACAGGGGGGCTGTAACACAATTGTGCAGCAAGAGGTGTGGGCTGCAGTGGAACTGGGTCGGCATGATGTGTGACAGGCACTGGCTGGCCAAAACTAGAAAGTGCATCATCAATCTCCTGCGTGATTGTGTGTCGGATAATAGGGGTAAGCAGCTGGACTGTAGCTACTGGCGTGGGCCAGACGAAGCCCAAGCTGTCGGGAGATCTCATGTCAAACAAAGTCTTTGATGTGCGCCAAAAGGCCAGAGATCAACGAAGCAGGTGCGGGAGGGCGACAAGTGCAGAGGCGTTGCTTGAGCAACTCGTCGAAACTTTCACAAATGCTGTATACTGAGGCCCCCGTGGTGGGGCTGCTTGGCCACAGCATGTGAAATGCATCGGCATCGATGCCCTACATTGTGTGCTTTATCTTTTAGCCTCATCCATAGACGGGTCGACACGCTTGCATAAATCCATCACGCCTTCAATGTAGCTTGTGAAGGATTCACCTTCACGCTAAATTCTTACGCGTAAGGCTTCTTCAGCGCTTAGTTTCGGCACTGTGGGATGATCGAAAACGTCCGTGAACTTTGCTTGAAGTTATTCCAAGTTGGCATGTCGGCCTCATGATTTCGATACTATAGGTTAACCACGTCACTCAGGTAGAAGATAATGTTGTTGATCTTGATGCGGTCATCCCAGTTTTTATGACGACACACTCGCTCGTACAAAGCGAACCAATCTTCAACGTCCTGGTCGCCCTGCCTGCTGAAAACTGCGGGGTCTCGCTGCCGAATAGCACTGGAGCATGAGATGGACTGCGAAGGGGCTGCCACTGGCTGTTGGCCAACTTCGTTTGTCGCCATAGGTATCCTACGGCGCCGGAGCTCCCCAGTGATTGTGTAAGAGTCTTACCCCAGCACGTTCCACCAAATGAAGAGGGGTTTATTGGGGGTTATTCGGAGGACTGGAGACGGCAACCGGTGACACACGACAATCGTAAAGTGAAGCACAATCTCGTTCGAACAAGACAGTCCGAGCTTTCAGTGCGCGCACCGGCTGATCGGCCAGAAACCCAGCAGTCTTCATCGTCGTTTGCGTGGGTGCTGTATCACCTTCTTCCTTACAGCAGCGATAACCCCGCTCTTCCAGAGCATTCGCGGCTGGTTATCTCGGACCGAAATAACATATCCTACTGGAGGATTCGCGGAATTGGTTCTTTAGAGACGTACGCAGAGCGCAGTTGCCCCAGGTAATCTCTCTGCCATGCGTACCAATGGAAGTTCAACAGCTGGCCTCTTTTTCTCCCAGAAGCCCCTTAGCGACACAAAGCGTCCGAAAGCCTGGATTAGTGGCTCAGTACTGACGCCCACATCCCGTTCAAGGTGCGCATCCCGCGCCACAGCACATGTCAACAGCACAATCTCTGTCTTCGGTGTCTGACTGTTCTCGTTAACCATGAGGGGCCCACAATACAAAATCGAGGCCCACAACTTGAAACGGGTCCGCTTGGGACGTCCGATTGGGTGGAAGGGCCCAGTCGGTGAATCGAAATGGAAAGCACTATGCCGTTTACACACCACACGCTACCTCACCCCACATATCACGAGCCGATGGCCGCGCACAATTCAGTACTTCTCTCAAAGCTACACGAGTGTGTCCCTGACGCCTGCGTGGAGAAACTATCGATGGGCTTCATGCACCAACAGAGATGTGCATCGATGCTGCTTGGGAGCACAATCGGGTACCTTTCATCGAGCGTTACGTTCGCTGAGCACATCGGCCCTTCGACTCTCAGTTAGCCGTTTTGATTTATCCAGAGGGTAAAATATTTCAAGGATGAGTCAGTCGGGATGCGGTTGTGTTTCTTCGTGCACTCGAGTTCCACAGCGAACGCTGACTTCTGAGCCCTTTTCAGCCAAAATGTATCTGCTCACAGGGAATTTTTCGAGCGAATAAATGGCTTGATGTTTTGCTGCAGTCCGAAAATTTCGCACAAATTGGAAAAATTCAACCTGTTACTTTGTTTACTCTAGACGCGGTACTCAATTTTTTCCGAACTAGCAACTCTTCTTCGAAACCCCAGGTGGAATTCAAGACACCGACATCCTGTTTTTTTGCTCACGTTCCTCAGCCTTAAAGTCGCCCTGTGTTGGTTCGTCTTGGCATTTCTCAGCCGCGTCTGTAATCGTTGTCCTTAGTACTACTGCTTGGGTGAATGTCACCTCTTTGCAAGGTTTTGCCCCTGCACTGCGCAGCGAAACGCTCTTTCGGCTTGGCATTTTTCAGCAGCGTCTGTAATCGTTGTTCTTAGTACAACTGCTGGGGTACATGTCACTGTCACGAAATCGGCGCACATTTCGATCAAGCTGGCGCAGCGCGAGGCCCGTGCGGCGCCGCATGAAGGCTTCCACAATGTTCGAGAAAAACCTCCTTCTTCCGCGCGAGAGAGCGCGTAGCTTTGTACGTGTCGCCGTCAGCCTCTTTCCCATTGCCCGGAGATGACGGTGGTTCATCAGTCTGGAATATACCAGACCTCTCCAGAACATTCTATGGGACCTAGCCAATGACGACGCGCGGCTCGACGGGAGGAAAAGGGAGCTCTAACCAGCGAAGCTAAGTGTGTGTGCGCGCTAGCCTTAGCGCGCCTTAACCGACAGACGCGGCGCGCCCTATTTATTGAGCCGCGCCGCTTGCGCAATCTGTCAGTCAGTCAGTCAGTCAGTCAGTCAGTCAGTCAGTCAGTCAGTCAGTCAGTCAGTCAGTCAGTCAGTCAGTCAGTCAGTCAGTCAGTCAGTCAGTCAGTCAGTCAGTCAGTCAGTCAGTCAGTCAGTCAGTCAGTCAGTCAGTCAGTCAGTCAGTCAGTCAGTCAGTCAGTCAGTCAGTCAGTCAGTCAGTCAGTCAGTCAGTCAGTCAGTCAGTCAGTCAGTCAGTCAGTCAGTCAGTCAGTCAGTCAGTCAGTCAGTCAGTCAGTCAGTCAGTCAGTCAGTCAGTCAGTCAGTCAGTCAGTCAGTCAGTCAGTCAGTCAGTCAGTCAGTCAGTCAGTCAGTCAGTCAGTCAGTCAGTCAGTCAGTCAGTCAGTCAGTCAGTCAGTCAGTCAGTCAGTCAGTCAGTCAGTCAGTCAGTCAGTCAGTCAGTCAGTCAGTCAGTCAGTCAGTCAGTCAGTCAGTCAGTCAGTCAGTCAGTCAGTCAGTCAGTCAGTCAGTCAGTCAGTCAGTCAGTCAGTCAGTCAGTCAGTCAGTCAGTCAGTCAGTCAGTCAGTCAGTCAGTCAGTCAGTCAGTCAGTCAGTCAGTCAGTCAGTCAGTCAGTCAGTCAGTCAGTCAGTCAGTCAGTCAGTCAGTCAGTCAGTCAGTCAGTCAGTCAGTCAGTCAGTCAGTCAGTCAGTCAGTCAGTCAGTCAGTCAGTCAGTCAGTCAGTCAGTCAGTCAGTCAGTCAGTCAGTCAGTCAGTCAGTCAGTCAGTCAGTCAGTCAGTCAGTCAGTCAGTCAGTCAGTCAGTCAGTCAGTCGGTGGTTGCAGCGTGTTCGCCAGTGCTTCGACTGGACTCCCGGGGATCACTCGCTGCTGGAAGCCCACAGACCTGCGAGGGAGCGGCGCTCGTCTTGCATGGCGGCCACATCGTGACTCTCGAGGCGTCGGACTACAACAGTGCCCGGTGAACAATTTGGTGTTTGTTTATGTGTCACTCTCGTGTTTGATCTGTATTGTAAAGCGTCTGTGTTATTGAATACCTCCGTAGATGCATGCTTAGCGTTTGATATTCTGTGAACCTCTCGTCTGTGCAATTTTAGTGTTTGTGTATTCTTCTGTATCGTCTCTTGCTGTATATAAAGTTTGTTTGTTACTTCTGACTCTCAACCTTACTCTGGCTTGAACCGGCGACAGCTGGGCACCAAACGACCACCCCTTTCTGTCACTACAAGGTAGTTGAATTCCGGCTGAGCTTGCCACGCAGGACGAGGGCATCTCCTTTGCGACCGGAACAGCTACCCCCACTCACTTTAAGGGTGTCTGGGAGTGTGCGCACCATTAAGGGCGCATCGTTAATAATACTTTCTAATTATTAACGGGTGACAGTCACTATAGCAGAATGTTCATTTGGGCAAGTTGGTAGATGTACAAAAGCGCGAACAACTGTAGACAAGAACGAGAAAGACACGGGGCGAGCGCTGACTCTCAACTAAGATTTTAATGCCAAAACATTACGCCTTTAAAGGAGAGAGAGTACATTCTACGTCACACTGAAGTCGATAAAACCAAACCAAAATGCAGAGACATGTGCGACACTCAAAGGTTACCTATGAAAGCTATCTCTGTCATTTAGAGTTCCAGATGGTTTGCCTATACATTTTGAGTCTTGACGCCAACAATGGAAGGGAGGAAGGTAGGAATGAAAGTGGAAAGAGAGAAAGGGGTGCCGTAGTTGATATGACATCAAGAATTTGACGTCACGCAATGAGAAGTAGAGTCGAAAAGGGGCCTAAAAATGGACACTAAACTGCGCAAACAAGAAGTGAATTAAGCAACTAGAAGCAACTAGAAGCAACCGACAGCAGCATCTGTGCCTTCGCATTACTCCAATGTAGATTCCCCCGCCGGGGTGGCGCAGTGGTTACGCGCTCGACTACTGTTCCCAAAGACGCAGGTTCGAATCTCGGCCTCGGCGGCCGCTTTTCGATGGAGCCGAAAAGCAAGGCGTCCGTGTGCTGTGCGATGTCAGTGCACGTTAAAGAACCACAGGTGGTCGAAATTTCCGGAGTCCTCCACTACGGCGTCTCTCATAGCCTGAGTTGCTGCGGGACGTTAAACCCCACAAACCAAACCAAATTCAATGTAGATTCTGCAGGGCTCTTTAATCAATTTATTTATTTATATACCTAAATGCCTTTTCAGGCATTACACAAGAGAGGGTGGAGTCACGTGAAAAAATTGGTTGTAACGGGCACATAAGTAAAAATCGCACTACAGAATCAGAGAAAACTTTGGCGATGATTACGGTGCTTCCTAATGCGAAATTTGAGCGCAGTCGTCAGCTTTTCAGCTTTTCAATATATTGAGGCAACGAATTCGAGCAAGACATGCATGTACACTTATAGACAAGTGGTTACGAGGGACGACGGCGACGACGACGCGAAACCCAGGAACGGGTGTCAAAGAGCTTCATGCTGAAACGATGTCATACGAGACATTTTTTGAAAAGCGAAGCTTTTTTTTTTCCTTGGTGAACTAGGTGTATATGCGGAAGCTACATCAAAATAAGATGCTTTTCTCTGTGAGTGTGTGAAATCTCGGTTACTGCATTTCTTACCCTGCATTTCGGTGTGGGCTCTCGCATTATTCATGAATTATCTTTGCAGTTATGGTCACGTCTTCCCCTAGAGCTCTGAAGCGTGCCTATCATAATTGATTCACAGAAATGAAAAGGCGCACAATCTGTCACAATTGTTTCTGTAGACACCTGAATCACCTTTGCAGTGTGTACCATGTGTGGTCACGTCTTTCACTTGAACTGTGAAGCGTGTCTTTCATAATTGGTTCACGGAAATGGAGAGGCGCAGCATTTGTCGCACTTGTTCCTGTGGACACCTGATCGCTCCGTAAGGGAAGAAAGGAAGGTGGGAGGGGAAGCCCACTTGGGCTCTGAAGCGTGCTTTTCATAATTGGTTCACATGAATAGAAAGGCTCAATATCTGTCACACTTGTTTCTGTGGCCACCTGAATCACGCCATATGGAAGGAAGGAAGGTGGGAGTGAAAGTGGAGCTGGTTTTGAGGGTCAACGCCGACGCCGCGAAACCCAGGAACGGGTGCCGAAGAGCTGCGCTCTAAAAAGAACTTTCAGGTCGCTATATTTTTATAGTAGTTATGTGGCCTTAAGCAATGTTACACACTCTACAGAAAAGAGGTATGTGCGCGCAAAATACCGAGCAGTGGTTCGAAATGAAAAACTAAATATACAACACTACATGTCAAGGAGACAAAGAAGAAGAAATAACCAGTTAGTGACGTTGTTAGAAATAAGTAGTTAGTGTCACTGTCCTGTCGCACTAACGTACGCTGCCTTCGCGGCCCTGCTGAGGTCACGTAGCTATCCCCTGGAGTATGCTAGTCCTACAGGGCCTGCGCGGGAAATCCTTCAGGTGCCACAGCCTTTTGTCATAGTTCAGCCGCAACTCCGCGATCTTTTGGCGAACACGAGAAAACCATCAGATTGGCTATTCATGCTAATTACCTGGTCATTTTGCCCGGTACCGAACCGCACTCCCACGATGCTACACTCTAAAAAAAAAGGGTGTAAAAGGAGGGTAACTTCGGTATTTATGCTGTCTGAAACCGCATGGCTTAAATATACCCTGGGCAATCACCCGCACGGCAGACGTTAGTCTCTTTCGCATAACGTTACACCATTTTATCCCTGCAGCTCAAGACAAAAAAAAAGTTTGCCGCTTGTTTCTTCTTTTTTTTTTTTTTTATGATGGTAACCGGTTTCAAGTTGGGTGCGGCTGTGTTTCTTCTTCCCGTCTGATGTCGTTTCAAAAGATACCACTAAAGGACCCCAGTTTTTCCCCGGAGGAGGTGGGGAATCGTCGAAAGTTGGGAGCATCTTATCTTCTTCCCCTTCACCTCCCCCCCCCCACACACAGACACCCCTTGCATACCCCTTGGTCGTCCCGTCTTTTGACTCCTACGCGAGCTTGACCGTGGAGGGAGCAGGGCCGCACTCAGAACAAGAGCACCACCCTCAGCCGCTATGGCTGAGGGTGGCGCTGGTGAACACTCTCAAGGTTCGTACACAGACAACATAAGTACCCAAGCAAGCAGCAGGGGAGACAGCGGCCGATGTAGCTCAGTTGGAAGAGCACCAGACGCAATATTCGGAGGTCGTGGGTTCGGTTCCCACCATCGGCACGTTGTTTTTTCTTCTACATTGTGTTTAATTATCTTTCCATTAAACAGATTAAATGACTAATTTCTGTGATTATCCAAGTAAACATTAAAAAAAGACAAAGTACCATACCCAACGCTTTCCTTGGCCTCGCCGACTTTGGCTTCTTTCCTTCATATATATGTATATATATATTTCTTCTACTTTGTGTTTAATTATCTTTCCCCTAAGCAGATTACATTACTCATTTCTGTGATTATCCAAGTAAAAATTAAAAAAAAAAGACAAAACACAATCCCCAATGCTTTGCTTGGCCTCGCCGACTGTTTATAACGAGCACCCTCATTTCCCCTTCATTTATCTGCTTATATATATAATATATATATATATATATATATATATATATATATATATATATATATATATATATGTGTGTGTGTGTGTGGTGGCTTGCGATAAGAGCGCGGCGCGAGGGGCGCTACAGGGCACCCCCCTGTAGAGCGGAAGCCACGGGATCTGTCCATGGATGTGTCCATGCAGCGGATGAGTTAGGTGGCCGAGTCGGCAAGTGGAAGCCAGAGTCAGTGAAGGGGTTACGGTTGGGGGAGTGGCAATATAGGCAAGTTTCAGCCTGTCAACAGACACATCTTTACGACCATTGATGTCTAGGGTGAATGTCTTCGTCGAGCGCTGGAGCACGCGTAACGCTTCGTCGCAGGATGGTGTTAGGTGAGCACGGACGTGGTCACGGCGAACGAAAACATGGCTGCAGGCGTCCAGATATTGGCCACAAACAGAGATTCAGGGTGATGATTAGCAGGGATGACCGGAGTGATGGATCGAAACGTGATGCAGATGTCCCGGAGGTAGGGTGAAGCATCATGAATGAGCGAAGGCGACAAAGGAGAGAATTCCCCTTGAAGTCACTGGCGAACGCAATAAACCAGCTCAGTAGAAGAGCAGCGAAGGTCAGCCTTGAGTGCCGAGCTGATGCCCAGAAGGACGAGGGGAAGTTGGTCGGACCAGCGTTCCCTCGGTAGGTATGTGGTATGGACAACCTAGACTTGGCGATTAAGACGTTCCATTATGCCATTTGCCGAAGTATGGTAGGCGGTTGTATTAATGTGGCGGACGCCCAGGATGTTGGCAAGGGTGATGAACGGGGTCGACGGAAACTAGCGGCCGCGGTTGGTGGTGACGACAGACGGGTAGCCGGAACGAGACACCCAGCCGACCATGAAGATCTTAGCAGCTGTCTTTGCTGTAGTGTCAGCTACGGGTACAACCTCGGGCGAGCTGGTGAATCGATCCCCACATGTGAGCAGTTGCGAGGCTCCACGTGATGACAGATGATGTTCAACAATGTCTATGCGTGGGAGAACCTCGCATCGGGAGGCCGAAAAGGAGATGCAGGCGCGACGGTATGCCGTTGAACTTTCACACGCTGACATTGAAGGCAGCTTCATGCCCAACAACGGACATCGGTATTCATGCTCGGCCAAAGGAAGCGCGATGTAACCAGGTTCTGTGTGATACGAATACCAGGGTGGCTCATGTGGTGCAATTTGACAAATATGGCGCGACGGAAAGCCAAAGGTACGTAGGGACTAGTGGATGTCTCGCACGTAATCAACGTTGAGAAAAGTGGTAGCAGACAGGACAGGGTCATGGACGAGGAACGAAGGCGATGCAGCTGTGGGTCGTTGCGCTGTGAGGCTGCTAACTCCTCCGTGTCCACTGGTGAGTCGGAAGTCATGGCACCGATGCGGGAAAATGCATCAGCAGCAGAATTTTCCGGCCCATGGACGTGACGGACATCCACTATCAACTCGCAGGTAAAGGGCAGTTGGCGAATCTAGCATTCAGTGTAGGTGCAATGATTCCGTTAGAAGGCAAACGCCAAAGGCTTATGATCTGTGACCAGGTGGGATTTCTGACTTTTCAGGAAGTGGCGAAAATGCTTGATGGCGAGGTACACCGCAATGAGCTATCGATCGAAGGTGCTGTATTTTAACCTCTGGTGGCTTTAGCTTTTGTGAGAAAAAACCGACAGGCTGCTAGCTGGAGACATGCTGCTCAAATACTGCGCCGATGGCAATGCTAGATGCATTGACAAGACGCAGAAGAGCATTAAGAACGAGATGTATTAGCAAAGTGGCATCTACAAGCGCCTTGTTCGCAGCAACAAAATCAGCTTCAGTGTCGCCAGTCCACTCAAGTGGCGCAGCTTGGTCATTTCTGTTAGGTAAAAGGTTGGTTAGAGACTTCAGTAAATTGGCACACTTGGGGAGAAAGTGGCGGTGAAAGTTCAGGAAGCCCAAGAATTCTCTGAGCTGCTTAAGTATTGTAGCGGGTGGAAAATCTTGAACGGCCTATACTTTGCTGTCGAGAGGACGGATACCCTGTGGAGTGGCAAGATGGCCTAGGCACTCAATTGTAGCAATGCTTAAAAGGCACTTGTCCGGATGGACACAGAGGCTGTATTCATCAAGGCACTGAAAAGGGGCTCGCAGGGGAGCTGCGTGCTTATCATCGGATGAGCTTGCGACGAGGAGATCATCGATGTAGGAGAAAACGAAGTCGAGGCCCCGTATAACCTCGTTTATAGTTCGCTGAATTGTCTGTGCAGCAATGCGGAATCCAAAAGGCATCCTCAATATACTCAAAAAGGCCGAATGGTCTGGTAATGGCCGTCTTCGGAATATCAGCGGGCTCCACGGGAATTTGATGGTAAGCCTTTACAAAGTTAATCTAAGAGATCTTGCAACCAGCTAAATTTGATGAAAAGTCTTGAATGTGAGAAAGTGGATAGCGGCCTGGTAAGGTGTTAGCATTGAGGACGCGTCTTCACATGCCCTTCAGTCGCTCGAATCTTTCTTTGGCACCATGTGGAGTGGTGATGCCAAGTTGCTGAAGGAAGGGCGCACAATGCCGAGTTCAAGCACGTGTTGAAACTCACGGCGAGAGACAGCCAGGCGTTCTTCAGACAGGTGGCGAAGGCGAGCAAACACAGTTGGTCCAGAGGCCACGATGGGGTGGGCGATAGAGTGTTTCACCAGTGATTCTCTGGTGTGCGGCTTAGCGATGTTGGGAAAAGCGGCAATGATCTCTTACGGCGAAGCAGGGGCGAGAGCTGTAAGACCTGTCGCCGAAGAGCTGCAGAGTACGCCGTCGACAAAGAATTCCGTGCTTAGATCGATGAGGCGATGTGTCTGCATATCGATAGCGAGTTTGAAGAAACTGAGGAAATCTGCGTCGAGCAGAGCTTGCAAGATATCGGCTATGATGAAAATCCAGGGGGACATATGGCGCATTCCTAGGTTAAGTGTAAGAGACTGTTGGGCATAGTTGCGGATGGGGGAATTTATGGCTTAGAGCAGAGAGATCAGTTCGTTGCGACGGTGGTCTGCCCAAGCTGCTTGTATTACAGTTACCTGTGCTCCCGTGGCAACGAGGAAGCAAGCGCCAGTGACCTTGTCCGAAACATAATTAGGAGGCGTGTTCGTGTACCACTTGCCGCCGTCAGGGGCCGGTCGCAGCATTTTCCGACAAGGAGCATGGGTGGGTGAACCTGCGGGTAGAGCTGCATAAAATACGGTGGTATCAGCACATAGCCGAGTAGGAGGAGCCTTACCGCGCTTCAGATGGTTGAAGTTCTGGCGAAGGCGGCGGTGCCTGGGAGTGGCGGCAGGACTGGAACTGAACCGGTGCGGCAGCGGTACTGGACTCCGCCTCGGCGGAGAATCCGCGACACGGTCCACGAGTTCGACGAACTTTTTAACCATGTAGTCCTTTTCACCCTGATATGCTTTGTACTAAATGCCCTTCCTGTTTAAATCCCCAGTGGATTGACAGTATGTCTAAATAAATAAACAAATAAACTTGTCAAGAATGAGATCACCCTCAGCCGCGAGGACGAAGACCATGTTCTGGGGAAGTAATTGGAGAAACAACTTACGTAGTAAACTCTACGGCCCCTAGCGGAAGCCTCCAAGCAGCTGTCGCATGCGGAGGAGGAGTTGGAAAGGGCGGCTATCTCCGAGCTCTGTAGCGGTGAGGAGCTGCTGAAGACGGCTGCGCTGGGACGCTAATTTACGGTCAACGAGAGGCGCCTTCACCATGTCAAAAGGTCGGGCCGTGCCCGGTGAGGCGATAAGGGCCGGTAATTCATCGGCGACGTCAGTAGGCAGGGAACACGAGATGAACTTGGCCTCCTGGCTGCTGATACGCCGCAAGTGAAAATGCGCCTCAACCTGTAGTAGCCAGGCGCGAGGGCTGTTGGGCCAAAATGGTGGCAGGCTGACTGGTTGAAACACGGCCAACGAAGCGCCCTTATGCCGAAGACCCTGGGGCGGGTAGCTGGCTGTAGGAGCGGTGGAAGAGCCAGCGCAATTCACGTAGGAGAGAGAGGTTGCGTGGTCGATGCCGGGTCACCATATATGGCAGCGCTGAGACGAGGAATAACCTGCTCCGACAGCGTTCGGGTTCGAACTGTTGTTTTATTGAGCTGCTCGCGCTGAAGCGCCTAGTGCCAACCTCTAATTGTTCCAGCGCCGTGCCGCCGTGGCTTGCGATAAGAGCGCGGCGCGACGGGCGCTACATAAATGAATAAATAAATAAATAAATAAATAAATAAATAAATAAATAAATAAATAAATAAATAAATAAATAAATAAATAATATATGTATTGTAGGTATTATTGTATTATATTGTATGCTTGTAACATAACATGTGTTTTGCCCGTCTGCTAGGCTCTCGATTGAGAGCGGCAGTATTGTTAAATAAACATATATATATTGACACATGCCATTCATAGACGACGAAGATTGGAACGGGCGATTCGGAAAAGACGACGAAGCAATACGGTGCTGCGCTTTTGTGCTGCCTTGACTGGCTGTTGGTGTTCTTCGGTGCCAGAGTGCCAGAGAGCCTTCCCTGTAACGTTACGTTACAAATCTGGTGGAGGAATAGCCAGGTATCGATCCAGTCCTGCATAATCAACCGGTCAATACGGAGCTTACCCCCGTACATCAACGCCTCGGCCGCCGCCTACGTGGAGAGCCCCCTGAATTCGGACCCCTTCCGGCCGCTACCAGGACGACGCACCCTCAGACGGCCGTAGAACCTGCTGCAATGACATCTGAGAGCGGGCTTCCCACCCACATTCTGTGTCATCAGCCGCGAACACCCCCCTCTTTTCATGGCGACGTGTTCGAGGACGGCGAGGACTGGCTTGAGAACTACGAGCGAGTTGCTCGTTACAACGGGTGGACTGATGAGCGTAAGCTCCACAACGTGTACTTCGCTCTTGAAGAGTCTGCACGGACATGGTTTGAAAACCATGAGGCTTCCTTCTCATCCTGGGCAGCCTTCTGTCGTGATTTCAAAGCCAGGTTTCCTAGCGCCGACCGCCGGGAGCGAGCAGAAGCTGCGCTACACTCGCGCATTCAGCGCCAGAACGAGAGTGTGCGTATGTTCTTTGAGGACATGACACGCCTTTTCAACCGTGCAGACCCACAAATGCCAGAAGATAAGAAGCTGCATCACCTGATGCGGGGCGTTAAACAAGAACTTTTCGCGGGACTGGTGCGCAGTCCACCACGCACTGTGGCGGAGTTTCTCAGCGAGGCAGCGGCCATGGAGACAACGCTGCAACACCGAGCCCGTCAGTACAACCGTGACGTGAACATCATTAGGTCCGACGCACCCCCTGTACGTGTCGGCAGTGACATGGACTCACTACGCAATCTCATCCGTTCTGTCGTGCGGGAGGAACTGCAAGCGCTCCGGATGCCTTGCAACACAGCATCTTTTCCTTCATTGGCTGAAGTCGTCCGGGACGAGGTGCGTATGGCAGCTCAGCAAGTTGCTGACGTTGTTCCCCAGCAGCGCGTTCCTCACCAGACGTTTGACGCGAGGCCCACCTACGCGTCCGTCCTGAGTAAGGCTTCCCCGCCAGACCATAGTATCAACGCTGCAGCTCCAGCAATGGAGCCGCAGGGTCCCCGCATGGAGCACCTCGCATGGAGCCGCATGCAGCCTCGCTACTCCCCTCCGCCAATCTACCAGCCACCCCGTAAAAGTCAAGTATGGCAGCCCCGGGATCGTCGGCCCCTGTGCTATCATTGCGGTGAAGCCGGTCACCTTTACCGGGCGTGCCCGTACCGCGGCGTCAACATGCGGGGTTTCGCCTCGGAGGGCCTCTACCCTCGGAATGCAGAACGGCCTACTGAGATTGCAAGCGACCTTGCAGCGCGACAGTACCCCGTCACATCCGGTTACCAAGAGCGGCGGTCTACGTCCCCGACGAGCAACCGTTCGGCAAGTCCCCACTCTTCCCGACGCCGCTCTCCCAGCCCTGGTCGGGAAAACTAATACCAGCGGCCTTCGGAGGTAGGGTCACTGATGTCGGGAAATGTGAAGATCCTCCGTCATCGTCAGGCCGACCCGACGAGATTTCACTTGTGTCAGGTAGCGACAGCATCCGGCATACTACCTCCGATTTGTAACGATTGATGGAGTGGATGTCACCGCGTTACTCGACACTGGTGCCGATTATTCTGTAATGAGCCGTGGTCTCGCCCGAGAATTGAAGAAAGTTTTGACAAATTGGTCCGGCCCGAAAATTCGTACGGCGGGAAGTCACTTGATTGAACCTGCAGGCAAGTGCACAGCGCGGGTCGGCATCCGTGGTTTTGTATATGTCGGAGAATTTATCGTGCTTCCTGAGTGTTCGAAAGACTTGATCCTTGGTCTAGACTTCCTGCAGACCAACGGCGCTGTCATTGACCTGAAAGAAGCGCGTGTTTCCTTTTCGACGAAACGAGCCGTGGCGCGCATTGAAAACGAAGATCCGGGTCTGAACGTTTTGCGTATAGTTGACGATGACGTGAGGGTTCCGGCACGTTCTAGTGTGCTGGTTCTTGTAAAGCATGATTTGTTCCACGATTATGAGGGCATCGCGGATGGGCACCTTCCGCTACTACTCGAGAAGGAATTAGCCGTTGCTCGAGGACTCGTACAACTCCAGAACAGTTGTGCTACTGTCCTCCTGACAAATTTTGCTAAGGAGATGCGGCATCTCGCCAAGGACACGGCTGTTGCCGTCCTTCACGATGTTACTGCCTTACCTCATTTATGCACCGCCGGAACGAACCCTAAAGAAGAGGCCGCACCTTGTCATGCTCTGCAAACCGTTAAAATTAGCCCCGACTTGAGGCCCGATCAAGGGAATCTTCTCTCGGCTCTTCTGAGCGATTTCGCAGACTGCTTCGCCACAGGCTCGAAGGTCGGTCGTACTCCTGTCGCCAAGCACCGCATCATCACCGATGAGACCACGTTACCGGTATGCCAGCGCCCGTACCGGGTTTCTCCTAAGGAACGTGACGCCATTAAAACGCAAGTGGATGAAATGCTTGCGGACGACGTGATCCAGCCTTCGACGAGCCCATGGGCGTCGCCAGTGGTCCTTGTCAAAAAGAAAGATGGCACCTTGAGATTCTGTGTCGATTACCGAAAGTTAAATAACGTGACCAAAAAGGACGTCTATCCGCTGCCCAGGATTGATGATGCCCTCGACCGACTACGCGATGCCAGGTACTTCTCCTCATTAGACCTCAAAAGCGGATACTGGCAAATTGAAGTGGATCAGAGAGACAGAGAGAAGACTGCATTTGTGACGCCCGACGGCCTATACGAGTTTAAGGTGCTTCCGTTCGGTCTTTGCTCTGCACCGGCCACGTTCCAACGTATGATGGACACGGTTTTATAAGGTCTCAAGTGGCAGTCGTGCTTGGTGTACTTAGATGATGTTGTTATTTTCTCGCCTACTTTCGAGCAACACTTGGACAGGTTGCGCATCGTGCTTCAAGCACTCAAAGGCGCGCAACCAACGATCAAGCCTGAGAAATGCCACTTTGCTTTCAAAGAACTACGCTTCCTCGGCCATGTTGTCAGTGCACAGGGCGTTCTCCCTGATCCCGAGAAGACTACCGCAGTGTCAAATTTTCCACGCCCTACCGACAAAAAGGCACTTCGACGATTTCTAGGTCTTTGTTCGTACTATCGACGCTTCGTCCAAGATTTTTCTAAGATAGCTGAACCACTGACAGCACTAACCAGAGATGGCATACCCTTCCTGTGGGGAGACGATCAAGAGTAAGCCTTCCAGGAGCTTAGAAGCCGCCTACACAAACCCCCAATACTCGCCCATTTCGATGAAGACGCCGCCACAAACGTACATACTGATGCCAGCAATGTTGGCCTCGGCGCGGTACTCATTCAGTGGCAAGGCGGAGTAGAACGGGTTATCGCCTACGCGAGCCGAACACTCTCACGGTCAGAGGCGAACTATTCGACAACGGAGAAGGAGTGCCTTGCGGTAATCTGGGCCATCAGCAAGTTTCGACCATATTTGTACGGACGACCCTTCCGTGTTGTCAGCGACCATCATTCCTTGTGCTGGCTGGCAAGCCTTAAAGACCCGTCTGGACGCTTAGCTCGTTGGAGCCTCCGTCTTCAAGAGTATGACGTTACTGTTGTCTATAAGTCGGGACATAAACACCAAGATGCGGATTGCTTGTCACGCGCGCCATTGGACTCCACCGCAGTAGAAAACGCCGACGAGTTTCTCTTTATTGGGGCCATTACTCAATCCCATATGGCTGACCTTCAACGCAAGGACCCGGAGCTGGCGCCGCTCATCGATTATCTGGAAGGACGCGGTGGTAGAGTACCGCTTGTTTTTCGTCGTGGCTTGCAGTCATACGCCTTACGAAGTGGAGTTCTCTACAAGCGCAATTTTGAAAGATCAAGAGAGACATTTCTACTCGTAGTACCTACGCACCTACGGCCTGACATCTTGAGCGCTTGTCACGACGAACCGTCCGCCGGCCACTTGGGAGTTAGTCGTACGCTTGCAAGAATTCGGGATAAATGCTATTGGCCGAAATTATTACCTTCAGTACGATCCTACGTTAAAACCTGCCGTGACTGTCAACGCCGAAAGACTCCACCCGTGAAACCAGCTGGATTTCTCCAGCCGATCGCTCCACCGCAAACTCCATTCCAACAAGTGGGAATGGATCTTCGCTCACAAATGGAACTGCCACCGAAGTAGCCGAGTTTTTTGTCCACGACATCGTGTTGCGTCATGGCGCTCCGGCTGTTATCATTACCGACCGCGGGGCAGCTTTTACGGCCCGCCTGACTAAGGCTGTGTTGAACCTTACACATACTAGCCATAGACGGGCCACGGCATACCACCCGCAAACTAATGGCTTGGTGGAACGGCTAAACAGAACTCTGGCCGACATGCTGTCTCTGTACGTGGATATAGAGCATAAGACCGGGGATCAAATCCTCCCATATGCCACGTTCGCATATAATACGGCACTTCAGGAGACGACGCGGCTCACACCCTTCGAGCTTGTCTTCGGCCGTCTAGTGACCACTCCACTGGATACAATGCTGCCCGTATACACCGACGACGAACATGAGCTTGACCTGGACATTGCTAGTTTTACTCAGCGTGCGGAAGAAGCGCGGCAGCTGGCAAGACAGCGCATATACCTACAACAGCAACTAGACGCTGACCGTTACAACAAGGGACGGCGCTTCGCTGCCTACGAGCCTGGAGACTATGTCTGGATTTGGACGCCCGTCCGTCATCGTGGACTCTCTGAAAAATTGCTGCGTCGGTACTTCGGCCCATACCGTGTCCTTCGCCGCCTCAGCGACGTTACTTATGAAGTTGAATCCGCGACCCAAGATCCCTCAAGCCGCAGACGACGCCAGTTCACTGATGTTGTGCACGTCGTCCGGATGAAACCCTACCACGATCGCCCCGCTGACTAATCTTCAGACTGATGGCGCCCCGTTTTGTGCTGTGGTATCCCATACCAAACTAGCATACTATGTCAGCTCATCGCATCAAGCAGCATTTGCAGCATCGAGGCGATGCTGCCAAGAAGGGGGGCAATGACACATGCCATTCATAGACGACGAAGATTGGAACGGGCGATTCGGAAAAGACGACGAAGCAATACGGTGCTGCGCTTTTATGCTGCCTTGACTGGCTGTTGGTGTTCTTCGGCGCCAGAGTGCCAGAGAGCCTTCTCTGTAACGTTACGTTACAATATATATATATATATATATATATATATATATATATATATATATATATGTGCTTGTTTAAAAGCACTGATTAAAATTTCGAATCCGTTTAGTATCGCTGTTGCGGCCTGCCTCGAGAGTGCATGGGCCTTGATTTTCGAAAACGAAACGTCACGCCTTTCCCCCTGTACTCTTCCAGTCATGTGCATTATTCTAAACAACAAATTTTCAGCCTTAGGCTACTGCGGTTTTACTCCAAGCTCAATCTATATCGGCAAAAATACACTAACCTTAAGAAAGAAGGAATTTGATAAAAACTTAAAAGAAATCATCGTCATTTTTTATAGCATCTTTCACTAAATCTTAACAATTAATAAATATTACAGCCTAAAATATGTTGAATTATACTCAATAAATTTAAAAACAAAATAAATATAAAGTTTGCGTATTTGATCTCAATGATAGTGCCTTTTCAGACTCGCGTTCTTGCGCGATGCACTAAGACGTTGGCACTTAAGATTTTACTCTAGATCTTGCATGCCCGATTATTTTAGAACATTAAAGCTAATAGTTACGGTTCCCAAGGTTGTGTTTTTCGAATTCCGAGGTGGTATGAGACACAGTTTCAAAATGGCCATACAGAGCGGCCGTCGCATAAAAACCACGTATAGATATACCACGCGGCCAGGGTGGTGCCGTACCACGTGACCAAATTGGAACCATATCAGGTGACTACACGACAGTAGGATAGGAAGAACGGATTCATTGCGCCGGCGCACGAGCGCTTCAGTTCAGTCCTATACTTCGTGTGGCTATATATAGCCCGGTCTGGCAGATGTAAATGGTAGACACCTATGTAACACCATTTGTATAAACATTCTGGGCCACCCGTTTAGCGCAGAAGGTTCGTGTCAATGTCAAACGATTCGACGGGTTAAGCAGCACAAAGCTGTTAGAATAGTCGAGCCTAATCTATGCGGGAGATTCGCACCAGTGACCTTTGACCTCCCAAACCATATTTCCCGGGTATATTGAAACGGCCAATATGGCAGAACAGTTTATCTCAGGACGTTCCGGAGAGAGTCAAACGATTCGTCGTTTTACGTTTGGTTAGTTGGCTTGCAGACAATTCCGATATAATGAAGGAATATGTCGGATATAAGCTTGGTGAACATCTAATCATGTTATCTGGATATAAACCAGTTCATTCATAAACACTTATTAATGAGGGGTCCACCTGCTGATCAGTGCAGAATCTATTCACGGGATGACGCTGCGTGTACTTCGCAAATAATGTTCGCGTACATTCCGAAGCATGCAATAAAAACTCGCCACAGAATTGTCAAATCAGTTTGTGCAACAGAAAAAAAGAGAAAAATAAGATTCTAGACCTCACGCATGACAATTACTCCCTGCCATAGCGCCGGATCATTTTACCTTTTTATTTGTAGCGGTGCATTAGTAAGTTATTGCTTTACACCGCTGTGAAATCGGCCAAAATGAGAAAAAGAGCACCTCTAAAAGAATATTTTTGATTCAAATTAAAAAAAAAAAGTGGCATCTTCCGTTCTATATAACATCACCACAAACCAATGCACAGCCCTTTATAAACTTAAGTCACTAAATAGTATTCATTGTGTATTTTAACTAATATAATAAATATAGAAGAAGCTAGACTTGTCATTCTATAAAATTGTTTAGGCTGCCTCTTGGAAGGAGAAACTTTCAGAATATTTCTGAGTACTGTATTCATGTACATACATTTGACATGGCGTAGCGATCGACGTAATGTGTTCAATTTGTACGTTGTTTTGTTCTATACATGTAAAGTATCATGTAATGCTCATTGAAATACTGCCAGGCGCACATTACAGACGCACAGGGTTGCATTATCGCTCCATCTGACTTTGTTAGACAATTTATTACCTTAAAGGGCCACTGTCCAGGGAAGGCCCCTTTTAAGCAAAAGAGCCCAGTGTTTCGATCAGGTACCGGAGATAGTCTGTGCAAAATGCTGCAGTGACACGCGCGCCGCTAAGCATTGCAAATACAATTCAAAGCTCTCTCATGCTCTCCTTTGGGAAGCCAGCTTCCCCGTTTCCTGCGCTGACCCGACGGGCCATAGTAATGACGTACGTACCGCGAACGATGTCCATTGGTCCGTCTCGCTGACTGACGGGAGAAGGATGGGTGTCTACCGCTCGCAGCGCGCTTTTCTCTCGCCACGGCCAGACTGAATCCAGCGGCGCGCGCTCCCTCGACCGTTTTTTTTTTTCGCGCTCGCGGAGAGCCACGCCCCACCTCCCGCCAAACGCGGAGGAGGAAAGGGAATTTGTATTGCGGAGGCTAGACGACCTCGGGCAGGAGAGTGAAAAACCTTTGCGAGGGAACGGAAGGAGAGAGGCTGACAGAATCGGGTGATTGCGGTGGCTGTAACTGCGTTATTAGTTACTCTTTTCAAAAACATTTTGCGGCCTTGCGTTCTAGGGGCGAAGTCTCACAGTCACCGGTGAAGAAAATATTTTCGACCGGAGGGTGGACAGTGGGCCTTTAAGGTCGGTCAGACCTTGAGAAGGTTTCGGATATTCGATGAGATAAAATGTTGCTAAATTCAGCAAATACTAAATCGAATTGCTGCCGCTTTCTCTTTCTGAAGCCCTAAGCGATTCTACAGAACAGGCGCCCTCAAACTGGGTTTAGCGAATCCGAAGATTTCTGTGAGTCGCTTCTATGGGTTCCGCGAACTCCCTCAGAAAGACAAATGTGTAGCGTATTTTTGCCGAAAAGCCAGGGTCTGCCGAAAATGAGAAATACGAGCAATGGCCCTGCCTCCAGAGCACGAAGCGGCAGATAATCAGCGAAAGCCTGACTAGCCGTTACGTGATTTTGTGCGCAGGCCAGCCGATCGAGTCACGTCTTTGTCGCTATGCTTGTGGCTAGTTTCACGCTTTCTTGCTCCGGATTTAGAGGTCAAATAATAAGTGTGAAGTAGATTTTATCGGTATTGTTCGGCTCATGGAGTGTAACGTTAACTTGCTATGAAAGATGCCAAAATAATCTGCTACGGAAATTGCGACTACCTGGGGTTATTTAACGTGCACTTCCAGCGCAATGCACAAGGGCGCCTTGCGGTTGGCCTCTATGGGAGCCCCGCCGTAACGACGGGGATTCGATCTCGCGTCCTTAAGTTCGGCAGTCAAGCGCCATAACCACAGATCCATGGCGCTGCATGGTGCTGGACATTTTATGAAAGGCTTGCTGCTTAAAGCTAGAAAAAATGAATCCTTACAAAACCTGCCTGGAGGAGGTGTTCCTTGGCAGATATTGACGTGCTGTTCGTGTTCCATGGGGCAAGGAAGTTTGAGGAGCCCTGCAACAGAACCCCCTATTAGAATTTAAATCAATATACGACAAGAGTGTTGAGTGTTTGATAGTTATGACGTAGTGTCCAATTTCGGGAGATTTCAATAAAACACGAAGCGGTAGTTCGTTTAATTATATCAATGCGTTCAGCTCGGCGAAAGCGGATCTTCATGGAGAGATTCTAGTGGGAGCCCACAACGCTGCCGTTTCATACCCATAAAGTTGTAGCTTGAAAGTACAATTTTGTACCGTTTTTATTGCATTAAATCGGGAACACAAACCGCAAAAAAATTACCGGACGGCTGTGAGTTTGTAACGCCAAGGATTTAGCATTCCTAGATTGAGGTGGTAAAAAACTGTGATAAAACAGGGCGGATCTAATTGATTTTAAGTCGAAAGCATCAGTGCCCACAGGTAAAGAAGTTGTCCTTCTACATCGGCGGCATTGGTGCCAACCGCTGGAAGCCTCTCAGCGCTGCAGAATACTATATTGCTGTATCAAATTCATAGCTTTCCATATAAGAGGAGTTGCGCAAATCAATGTGTGCGAATATATTTCGATTCTGGGTGCTAGGCGCTCAGAATCTTTTGTGAACGACACTGCAGGCACCAGATTTTGACCAGCGAGCTCAGAGCCGCTAACTATTTTAAGCACTTTGAAACTAAAAATATTTGATACGACCTTTGTAATAAAATTTTCTTTCTCTTTTACAGGATGAGATGATCAATAGATTCGCCACTGTAAGTATATTTCTCCCTAAGCTTTTGTTGGTTCGCGCATTCACAGGGCTGTGCTTAAACAGTAGCCGAATTCGCTTGCTGTCTACCTCCAGTTCCGCGTGTCAACAATAATTTTATGTACAAATGTACAAAATGTACAAATGCCATGTACAAATCTCTTTTATAGCGCCTATATGTACAAAAATTAGAAAACGGCGCGCGAATATTGATAACCCTCGCTTTGCCGCTTATACAACACACAGACATGAATACACCTTTGGAATTTCTTCTAAGACAGCACCTTAATCGAGTCTTCCTTTGCTAATTATACCGAACTGAATCCGCTAAAGCAGAGCATACGCTCCATCAACTGTTGCCTAAAAATGACTGGCTCCTTCGGGGAAGCTTTTGCGATTTTCATGTCAGACCTCATATAGTTCGAAGCTTTTAACGTTGTAGCACTGTTGACATGCTTTGGGAAAACGTGCCTTAAAGGATGCGGGAGTGCACCGAGGTATGAACTGATTGTAGCGTGTGATTAGGTATGAACCGCCGTTTTATTCATGAATTCATTTGTGTGACGTTCCTGCTTCATCGTAGCAGATAATTGCGTTAAGAACTTATTTATTTTTAGTGGTAAATGAGTGTAATGTAAACTGCAGCGCAAAGTAACAGAAAAGATTATGAAACACGTCACCTCGACAGCTTGATGCGTTTGCTCACAGTACAAAAAACACTTGCTCGGCGGCATATTTTGGGAAACTTGGGAAACCGGGGTGGAATATTTCGTCAAGGATGTGCTCCAAAGCCTGAAAAGCACGAAATTTTGCACACAGTCTAACAATCCTTACAGTAAAGCATAACACCGGTTTAGCGATACCGGCACCATTAACTCTTCTGGTTTTGTCGGCTCTACAGATGCAGCGGGGAAAAAGTTGCAGAACTGATTTTACAAGCTGTTTTTCGGTGCACGTTCAAAATTCTGTTATATCTTGCACTTTATATAGTTTTGGTTTTGGTTTCTCTTTCCATTCACAATAGTACTGCATTTTGCAAATGAACATTCCTACTGCAAATGGATAAGGGTGCTGACGTGAAGACATTGATGTTGCGCTGTGTTAGTCGGCTCGTAAACATTCGTACCTTGTTCAGTTCGTGCTAGGTGCTAGGTGCATAGAGGTACGTAGGTTCGTACTAGGTAGAATAAAACGGGCTGCGCAGTTGTAGGTTTGGTTTGGTTTGGTTTGGTTTTGGGGTTTAACCTCCCAAAGCGACTCAGGCTATGAGAGACGCCGTAGTGGAGGACCCCGGACATTCCGACCACCTGGGGTTCTTTAACGTGCATCGACATCGCACAGCACAGTGTTCTCGCCTGCATCGGGAAGCTGCCCCCGAGGTCGGACTTGACGGCCGGGGGCTCCTGTCGATAGAAAGATATAAGAAAAGATCAACCGCACACAAAAAAAGAGTTTGTTGAGCTCACAGGTGTAATACACGGTGTACATTTTCACGATGGTAGCCGTCTACTAGGGCCACAACAGAACATAAACAAAGAAAAACATAGTAAATGTACATCAGTTCAGCTCCTGCGCGACCGTAGTCAGCATTGTGGTTGTCGGCTGGTAGACTTGCATAGCGCGCGTGACGGTGATCAGGCGGATGTGAACGAAGTCGCAAATGCCTCTAGAGGATAGACGAAAGAAACAAGAATGAATGTCTTCAAAACGACAACCTGTCCAGCTTTGACCAAGAAAGAGGTGTGTCAGCGACTCAGATACATAACGCACTGCACCAAACGTTGGGTACTCTCCGGCTCCGTGTCAAAACAAGCGCCTACTTCATGCATCAAATAACGCTATCCTGATAGCCTTTAAAAAAATTAACGAGCAGGCTTAAGAAAGGACCTTTATAGAAAAAATGTCGCTTATACCCCTATCCTGTTCTCGATAAAAACTTTTATCTCTCAACTTTAATGTTTCAACTTTTGCGAAATATAAATGAGTGAAATATGATAAGCACATTTACCCTTCTTCATCAACCTGTAACTATTTTAGTCACTTTCTTTTACTTGCCAGGGCTCTGCACAATGGAACATGCACTAGTGCTCTCAATCATTTTTGAGCACTTTCCTTGACCTTGTTCTATTCGGTGGTGAAAGTGGCCCGAATGCGACTAAGGGCATGCCTTTCACTTGTACTGGTTTGAAAAGGATGTTGTGGCTTGCTTTCACTGGTACAGTGATGAATAGGTGTCGCCTTCGGAAGGATCAGAAGTATGAATCGGCACGACGGAGAAATATGATACGTCAGACAGTCTTGATCGTGAATGAAGAGAGAAGATGCATTTATAGATTATATACAAGCAACAACTGAATCTACTCTGGTGGCGTCACACAGAGATGCCAGCGCCCTTAGCAGGGGTACAAACATGCACAAAACATATCTCACACAGGGCCCACTTCTTAACTCACACACAGAGAACCCCACGTGCCGAGCACAGAGTCGCAAGTTGTGCTCGGCTGGACAGAACTGACCAACCAGATTTTTTGGTCACTTTTTCATCCAACAACAAAAATGACACGACCGCGGTCGCTCCACCTGATTCGCTACAGTATTATGCAGCCAATCAAACCCGTTGAGGTGGGTTGGCAATAATCTCGGACCCAGGTCTTTACTGCTTAAAATAAAACCTCAGCATTCACGCTCAAATTTCTCTCCACCCGCGGTTCTCAACCTCTCCCAACCGGCATTAGTCATCCCGCATTTATTCCACGGTCTTGCAAGGGATCCGGCCGCGTGCCGCTTCCTGACCCGAAAAAGTGACGAAGAAGGACCTGTCCCGAAGGGGGTCCCGATCGCACTTGCGTTTGAGAGAAAGCTTAAAACGGCTCCATTAACAGCATTGACCGTGTGTTAGGTGTGTAACTGGCGACCATCCAGCAACATCTACCGCAAAGTATTCTGGGCCATTCTTCCAGTTTTTCGGGCCGAAAGCAGCGCGGCTTAGGCGTCTTCGCCGCTCCGTGTGTTAAAGAGCTTCATTAAAAGCCGCGTTCTTTCATTAGCTGCGCAGCAGAGGCACTGTCGAGGAAGCCTTACTGCAATGTTTCTGGGAAGCGGGTCTTCCCGGGCCTAGTAATGCGCAGCTATTGTCGAGTTTTCAAAACCCCGGTGAGGTGAAAAGAAAAAGAAGAATAGTAGGATTCGGGGTGCCATTGGCGCCGGCGGATGGGGGGAAAAAAAAGAACAATCCAATCCTGGCTTTGTCGAGCAGAGTACGTGGAAGCGCCATAAACACAGACACAAAAAAAAGCTCGCTGCCGTTGTTCACGGCCTTGCACGTAGGTTACTATTTCCGAAACCTGGATGAGGTATGAGGAAGGCCATTGTGAACTCTCGAGAAATTTCTGCCACTTGGGTTCATTATACTGCAATGACATCGCACAACTCGACGCCAGGGTCTTCCGTTGATCCTTTCAAATTAGAACACCGCAGCAGGGTTCGAATCAGTGAAAATATGCGGTAATGAATGTAAAAAGCGAGGGCCCTATGCACAGGTAAGGACGGATGTGGTATAAAACGAAACGTCACACATTATTAGACTTCATGCTTGAAGGACTGGTGAGAACTTGGAACCTGTCCGCAGAAATGCGTTTGAAAGCTAATACATCCTTTTGTTTTTACTTTCAGCCTGACCAAGCAGAAGCTATCAACAAGGCCTATGCGGAGTGTAAGGAAAGTTAAATTGGTCGTGGATGACAGGCGACGGCCATAACGTTCCATCTTGGATCAGCAATTAGTTTAGTGAACATGATGGAATAAAAGCATCAGTTGCAGCGGTCTGAGATTTCCTTCAAAAATACCTGTGGCCGGTGCCAAAGCTGTGTAGGGCTGGCCGCCGTACACAGCAACTCAGAGTAGAACAAGTTTAAGTTAAACACTGACCTTACCACCCAGTGATGCCACCTGCTGTTTGTGCGCCAGCCCAGGAGCATCACGAGACGTGAGTGTTGACGTCGAGGGACAGTTCATTTGTGCGTAAAACGTTACTCTAAATAGCAGGCTGAATGCAATATTCGCATCAACAATACTGACTTATGCAAGGTTATTCCTCAATTATCTCTGCCTAAGACGAGCGCCCTGTGCCTCGTAGATATTTGTGCTGCTGGCCATAAGGAAGGAGTGTTTATGAATGCACAACGTGGAGAGCTAGGCGCAGTTTTGAACATTCATTTGCAAGCTTCAGTGCTTGTTGCAGTATGTAACCGCTCAAACTGCAGCGGTTGGCGTCAGGTGCCTTTAAAACTGGCGCTAAAAAGCTTGCCAAATTGTGTTAACGCGATAATATAATGGGGCTTGTTCCTCAGAAAACCTGTCGCTGACTCCCGGAATGGCGCCAACACGGCGAAGCATGTCGCAAAAGATCCTGTTTTGTCAACAGTGAGCTGAGGTCAAAACCACAAGGTTTCGAGCTAGATTAAACACCACGCATTCAAATAAGTCAAAATAATTTTCAGAGGATTTAAATGAAGCCAAAAAAGGTAAGGAGGTTAAAGCTGATTTGGTTATTTTATACGTACATACAATAAATTTGAGCCAGTGGGTTTGAGCCCGGGGAGTCTGCATGCCAGACGGCAAACAAACTCATAGGCTGCGATACCTCATTGGTGGGGGGCAGGTTAGAAGGGCATCTCGTGAAAGCGTTGCGGTGCGTAGAATAACAAATATAAATCAAGAATAGTAACAAATAAAACAAAATAACACACACATACAAAAAAAAAACGGTTGCTATCGCATCAACTATAATACCAAGTGATAGCGCCTCTTATGTATTTCATCTCATTATGAAATATTCCTATGTCAGCTCTAAGTATTTACCTCTTTCATTAAGATGTTACGCTTTCAGCTGTCTTCTTGTAGTTTTGGAAGCGTCGCAAAAAGAAAAACAACTCACAACTGTAACGTGATAGCGTTGTGCATAAAATACAGCTTTCTCAGCATGCCACCATGCATTGTCGGTGCTCTGAGCGAAAAATCGCGGGCATGGCAGGTGGAAATTCGCAGTTGAAATATGGCCGAGCACTGATACCTTGACGGTTTGGGTGAAGTAATGAGAGTACATGATACCACAAAATCGTGAATGCGCTGCCAACTCGGGTCGCTCCTCTGTGGCGGGAGAGGAATCAACCTTGCATACATTGTTCTTTAATGACGATTGACGCTCGCCGATGATTGCTGTTTCAGGTACTCACGATGATAGGGAGCTCTACAGCAATGTGCAGTGGTCCATAAGGAGACGTATTTGTATGATGTAGTAGCTTACGACTGTATGCTAACTAATTGTGCGAGTTATTAGAGCATACATTTCGGGATCGGCAATTAAGATTAGACGAGGTTACGTGTAGGCGAGCTTGGGACAAGAAGTAGGGCCGCAAGCTTGATCTATTAACGTTATCATGCCTTAACCTGAAAGGCGGAGCTAACGTGTCCATCATAACGTTTTCCTATCATCGTCAAAGTACAAATGCATATTTTTTAAGCCCTCCCTCATCTCATTCAATGGCCAGCGTGTAGATAGCCCGAACTGGAATGCTCACAAATTACCCCCAGACGTGTGGCGAAGGTTCCAAACAATGTAGGGTAACGAATATGATATCGGCAATCATTTTGGTGGCAGTATTCTATACCACATTTGTGAATGAAATAAGAAGAATGGTGTAAAAGGTAAGAACCAGTACAGCGAGTAACAGTTGATTGCCCATTTCATGCAAAGCGTTCCTTGCAGTTCCTTGTGCACACGTCACAGAGAATGTCCACTGGATGGTTTCGTTTCTGTATTTGGTAATTCGCACATGAAAAGTTCTATTAAAGTACTTCAATTTTCTTACGAACACAACAATACGCCAGCCAGCTCGGCTCGTAGCCTATGCTCAAATGCCTTATCCACAAATTCAGGCGCAACGAAACAGTGGTAGGAGCTGCCAATTTGGGTCTCTCGTCTTAATGGGACGGTTATGTCAGAATCAGCAGCCAGCACTCTCGAATTCACGTTATTCCTAAAGGCAACTAAGGCACATTCATACGGCTTGCCTTAAGCGGGGCTTTATATGTGGGCTTGTAGCCTACGCTATCGCGTCCCACCCTTAAAGGCGGAGCTTAAGTGTCCCCATATTTCGATGCAATGAACGCCTTTACCACTACCAGCTGAATCGCCGGTGAACTTTGATGCTTAAACGCTGGTTCAACAAAATGATATCCAAGAGATGGCGCTGCCGTTGACGCCGCTGCTCTCGCTGTGTAAAACTGTGCACGACGGGGGTCGTAGCAACCGGGGTGTATTTATCTCTCCAGGCCAGCGGTGATACTGCGTTGGACATTCGGGCTACCGGAGTGCCGAGCCGAACTTGGAAGGAGTGGGTTGTCGCGACGGGGGACTATAATAAAGACAAGAACTCCACCTTCGTTCAGGCTGCGGCGCAGCGGTTTCTACCTGATTTGAGCCAGCACCAGCCACAAACTACCACGCATTGGGGAAGCAGTTTAGATTTGGTTTTACGCAGAGCCGCGGCAGATACAGAGCACGCGTCAGCAGAGTGGAAAAAGCCCTCCCACTACTTCACTGATCATAGCAGTGTTTTCACTGGTATAAAGAATAAAACCCCAGTCGTTACCTGAATAGTTTTTCTTGTCCACAAAGTAGAGCTAAATCAAAATACACATGCTACAATCCCAAGCGTAGCCATGCGGCCGTTGTTTTTGAAATTCAACTATGATCAACCAATGCTAAACCGCACCCAACCTTTTGTTATTTGGCGCCGAAAACCACCAAAAACAGTGAGGTGCAGCGCACACCTACATGTATAAGTGGTAGAGCACGTTAACGATAGGGCAAAAGAACGATCGCTGTTGTTGTGGCTGTAGGAAGAAGGAAATAAAAATGCATGGGCCTGCTACTGGCTCTGTAGCTGAGCCACCTCTGCTGCCTCGTGCAGACAGAAGAGAAAATAGAGAAGAAAGACAAGGAAGAGGGAGAGAAAGACGCGCTCCGCAACAACAGCCGTCGTCCACCACCGAAACAGTGGCGGGTGCAATGACGGCCTACAACAGACAAAAATTTTGTGGCAGGCTAGCCACCCCCGCAAGCGGCGGTGACCTACCTGTCCCAACCCCATCAGGGAGTACCCTCGAACACGTATTCAATGCGAGGCGCACGCGCAATCCGCCGTCCCTTGGCCGCACGCGCCTGACAGATGTCTCCCGGTGTAGGAGCGCGCTAGCAGCCTGCACGTGAGGGTAAAACCATTTTGTCTATAGTTAGCAATAAGATATTTTTGGATTTTTGGTGGCACTCACTGATAGAGATGATGATGGTGGTGCACCCACAAATGACAACTTTTGCTCAGCCCCCGCCCTCATTAATTTCTGGCCCTCCTTGTGAATGGTTTGCTACATAATTTGTTTTTGAAGGGTTCGTAATGCGGTCCCAGATGATCAAGACATTGTATAGTGTACGGCGACCTGGTGCTGATGTTTCAGATGCAGAATCACCACTGGGTCCATAGCACCAAGCCAGGATGACACCGGCGTTTCCTTCTGCTGGTTGGGCTCCTAGTGTGCTCCGTACGCGGCGCCTTAGCATCGGCTCCCGCTGCGTCAACAAAATAGAAATCGCCGGCGTCGCTTGCCATTGGATCTGTGGTCGTTGAGGCCTGGTGTTTACCTTGTGGTTAAGTGGCAGCAATTTCAGTATGTGATTTACGTGGCGTTCCGATGACGCTAGGGATGACGACGGACGTGACGTACAGCCTCCCGCAGATCCAGGTGCATCCTCCAGGAAAGGGTAGGTGCACCGCCATTTCTAGCGCCGCTAGGCCAACTCTGGGCTCCAAAACGATTCTCCAGGCAGTTCTACAGATGAAATATCTACGAATTCGTTTAAAATGCTTTAGAATAAGGCCCATCCTCGATCAGATAGCATCTGATGCGACGCCAGCTTGTTCATAATTAAAGAATTTCTGACCAAGCCAAAGCAGGAAGAAGATCCATGCTGAAATGTTTGCCCAGTGAAATATTTAACGGGGATGAGTACAGCTACGTGCGGATCTGATATTGCATGGAGCGCCAAGCAGCTTGCCTGAGCATTGATGGTTTTGCTTAAAAAACAATTTAAAAACATTTTTTAATTATCCACTCAATTTTGTTATTGCCTTTCACAGTTGGTAGAAAATCAATTGGGAATTAAATTTTGAGCATTGATTTGCCAGTAAGAGCTTGTGCGTTGGTCAATATAAAATTCCTTGAGTAGATTATCCTGTCATTTTTAAACTGTGATCATTATTGTGTTCCTATATCGCCTAGAACGAATAACCAGGTTTCTGCATATAGCTCCTATATTGCCCGTAACGCCATTATAAAAATCTTTACAATAATTACCTTCAGCATTGTGTATATTGGACATCCAGAGGATATTCAGTCACAACATAACACAAATAGAGGCATGACCGCTTCTACCATCTCGACCTGTTCCATCATCATCATCATCATCATCATCATCATCATCATCATCATCATCATCATCATCATCATCATCATCATCATCATCATCATCATCATCATCATCCGCCTGACTATACCCACTGCAAGGCGAAGGCCTCTCCCATATTTCTCCACTTAACCCGGTTCTGTGCTAGCTGCATCCACTTGACCCCCACGAACTTCTTAACCTCATCCGCCCACCTAACTTTCTTCCGCCCCCTGCTACGCTTTCCTTCTCTTGGAATCCACTTTGTTACCCTCAGCGACCATCGGTTATCCTCTCTTCGCACTACATGTCCTGCCCATGTCCATTTCTTCTTCTTAATTTCCACTAGAATGTCGGTAACTTGAGTTACCCACTCTGCACGCTTCCTATCTCTTAATGTTACCCCCACCATTTTTCGTTCCATAGCCCTCTGGGTTGTCCTCAACTTAAGTAGAACTCTCTTGGTTAGCTTCCACGTTTCAGCCCCATAGGTGAGTACAGGTAAGATGCAACTGTTATATACTTTCCTCTTTAGCGATACCGGTAAGCTGCTAGTCATAATCTGTGAGTGCTTGCCAAATGCGCTCCATCCCAATCTTATTCTTCTTGTTATTTCCTTTTCATGGTCCGGATCTGCGGTTACTACCTGTCCTAAGTAGCTATATTCTCCTACTACTTCCAGTACTTCGCTACCTAATGTAAACTGCTGGCCCCGCCGGGGTGGTGCAGTGGTAAGACGCCCGACTACTGTGCCGGAGTTCCCGGGTTCGAACCCGACCGCGGCGGCTGCGTTTCGATGGAGGCGAAACGAAGTGGCGTCGTGTGCTGTGCGATGTCAGCGCACGTTAAAGATCCCCAGGTGGTCGAAATTACTCCGTAGCCCTCCACTACGGCTCCTCTTTCTCTCTTTCCACTTTCATTCCCACCTTCCTCCCTTCCCTTACGGCGCGGTTCGGGTGTCCACAGAGCAAGTGTGACAGTTACTGCGCCTTTCCCTTCCTGTGAACCAATTTAATGTAAACTGCTGCTCCTTCCCGAGGGTTTTGAACATTACTTTAGTCTTCTGCACATTGATTTTCAAGCCTACCTTTCTACTTTTCCTGTCTAGGCCACCAATCATTATTTGCAGTTCATCCCCCGAGTTGCTTAGCAAGGTAATGTCATCAGCAAATCGCAGATTACTAAGGTATTCTCCATCTACCCTTATCCCTAACTGCTCCCATTCCAAGTCTCTGAATACTTCTTCTAAGCAAGCTGTGAATAGTACTGAGGAAATTGTGTCTCCTTGCCTAACACCTTTCTATATGGGAATTTTGTTACTTTCTTTATGCAGAACTATGGTTGCTGTGCAGCCACTATATATATCTTCCAGCACTTTCACGTACGGCTCGTCTACCCCCTGATTTCGCAATGCCTGCATCACCGCCGAGGTTTCAACTGAGTAAAACGCTTTTTCGTAATCAATGAATGCTATGTATAAGGGCTGGTTATATTCCGAGCATTATTCTATCACCTGATTGATGGTATGGATATGATCGATAGTAGAGTACCGTTTCCGAAAACAATCTTGGTGCTTTGCTTGATTGCAGTTTAAGGTTGTCCTGAGTCTATTAGCGATTACCTTAGTAAATACCTTATACGTAACAGACAGTAAGCTGTTTCGTCTGTAATTTTTAAGGTCCTTAGAGTCCCCTTTCTGATGAATGAAGATAATGTTTGCATTCTTCCATGGTTCCGGTACCGTCGATGACACCAGGCACTGCGTATACAGGGTTGCCAGTTTTTATAACACAATATCCCCCCCCCCCCCCCCACCCGTCCTTCAGCAATCTGTAGTTATCTGATTCTCTCTAGCTGATTTCCCCCTTTTTATATTTTGTAATGCTTTCTTGACTTCATCCTGTCGTCACTGGTGGAACGTCTGACTGGTTTTCTCTACCGCCAATCTCGTTACGATCCTGACTTCTTTGGCTACTGTAGAGATCTGTATAGAACTGCTCGACCTGTCCCGTGTGGCCGTAAGTCACTAATACCAAAGCCGCTGCCATATTGGAGCCCTTTAACAAGGTTTTACTAAACGTTCTAAAAAGGGTCATTTGAATGGGTAAGCGCTTTCAACTCCAAGATCTTGTTTGTTGCACTAGCTGAAAATATATTTACAACCTTTACTGAAATGGTTCTATATAGCAAGGTTATCCTCGTCTAGGAGGCAGCGGCTGGACGATTGCTGCATGGTTCCGATTGACATCTCTGCGTATCTCTCGAGCAAAATGTTTCCTTTACACAGACACGTAAAACGCACTCTGTGCTCAGTGTCTGCGCTAACCAAATTTCCTCATGGCTGAACAATATATGCTTGCTAAAAACCATAGCAATGGGTTCATGGGTTGATCTGCAGTTCAGCAGTCAGTATCCAGTATTAGGGATACGCATGGTATTGCTCAATATGATGCCAGCTCCTGTTCAAAGTTGCACTGCTTTACATTCAATACTAGAGCCAATGTCCTAGTGAGTACCGCTCCTTTGCATCGCAGGACGGTAGAAGGCAGCACAGATATGTAATCGGTGGCTCGACACTTGCTTCAGCAGTCATCGCAAAAGGTGCGTCCTCCACGGCAAAACGGCGCCCATGAAAAAGCACTTATCTGGTGGAACAATAAAGTTGTTATCAATCAATCAATCAATCAATCAATCAATCAATCAATCAATCAATTAATCAATCAATCAATCAATTGATTGATTGATAGATCGATCGATCGATAAATCACACAGGGCCATGCTAGGCAATGTAGACACCAACTGTGAATGCTTCTCGCGGCAAGGCTGGTTGAAGAGATTTCACCTTACTCATGGGAATGCGGATGTGGTTAATCTTGCTGCTGCCTGCTGCAGCCAATCATAACCTCTTTATTGCGACAACAGCTTCGATACTTCGGCCCACGGGTAGTGAACACTAGCTGTGGCTGGCAATTTACTGCAGCTGAATATTGAGAAAGGTTGCGTAACGCTTCAACCCGATGCCTTGCCTTTTTTATCTTCGAGTAGTTTAAATCCCGGTTTTAGACATAGACGACATGATATGTACAACTGTCACTACGTTTGCCTGTTCCTGTAATATGCCGTAGGTATGAATCAAAAGGTAAGCTCCGCATTCAGTCGACTCTGCTAACAAAGCCTCCATTCGCGCGGTCGTACCTGCTCACATTTCCGTCCATCTGTCGAGGTGAATCATGCGCAGCTGCGCGAACATCCGCATGCTCAAAGTGGTCCCAGAAACGCAGTTGTCCTGCAGATCTGCATTTTTGTCATGTGACAGACTCTCTAACTTTCGTCCCCGCAGTTGTCCTTTCCAGTAAGAAATAGAAAGTTCTTTACTGACTTCCTTTAAGTTAAATGAAGTGTCTTGCATGCGAATTTACAGAGCATGCTCTTTTTGCTAACTTCCTTGCTTTATCCAGAATCCACCTCCAACTAGTAGTTCTGCGTCACATATGTAAAAAAGTAGAAATAATCGATGCACGACCAGCCACAAAAAATTCCACTATAAGCCTTGTGCATCGCTTTAGGAAGTCATTACTGGATGCGAGATGCTGGTGCGTCGCTGCATCATCAACGCTCAATTTTTGTCCTTTATTTTTTTGCTCATGGCGATTTCTTGTAGTGTGATTAAGTGTAAAATTAGGGTACAGCTTTGTGTAAAAGCGAAAGCATTGCTGATGCTGCAGTCATATAGGAGAAAGTAATGCATTGCATAATGAATAATATAGCACAAAAATGCATAAGTGCGGCTCTCATAGCCTGAGTCGCTTCGCGACGTTAAACTCCACAAACCACACCAACCTCCAACGAGCAAGGGCTAAGTGACCGGCTGCAATGTTCAGCTCCGCTTTACTGTGGGCATTTTAAATTAGTTCATCTGCTAATTCAACAGAATTTTCGCTGTTTTGTTTTGTTTTCAAATTTTGCTGTCTTTGATTTACAAGCTCATTTTATATATGCGCGTGGAAAGGCCCCCGACCCAATATATGAGACGTTCTGTCTCAGCAGCCTTTACATTTTGCCAGTACCGCACTAATATAGTGATATCGCTTCATCTGACAAATTCGCAAGACACGATGTCGCAAGTGTCCTGTGTCGCGCAAAACCCGGCGTCGTCGATCTTGAAAGAAAAAGCTCGATGAAACAATAAAATTCACCAGACAGGTAATTCACGCTAAATTTCTCAAGGTTGTTTCGTAACGAAAGGAACAAAATTGATTGGTAATGAACACTGAGCCATCTTTGAATGGGGGTAGAAATCAAACCCAGAATATTCGTGTTACTCGAGAGACACGGTACTCATTGGTCACGAAGGCTCGCTGGTTCAAGCTGGGTGAAGGTAGACATACTGAATGCGCGATACGAACAGGGCCCGACAATGTAACCATGTTCTGCTCTTAAATGCGATGCTGTATTTAGCGCCTCCATATTTGAATCACCCACAAAGGGATTCGCCGTGACGCTGACTTTGATCACGGTGATGACAAGTTTTATAGCGTGTGCGGTCGCAAATACGTGAAACGCGATAAAGCGAGCGCTTGTAACCTTCGATAAATTCTACTCTTTATGAAGCTTAACAGCTTCGGCACCAGCCCTATATATTTAGATACGGCTCTTAACAAACCCGGCCTATAATCCAATAAATATATATGCACTATGCACATGGACCACCATGAATAATTAATCAGATATATTACCTGACGGTCATCATATCCGTCTTTACTTTCACTCAGGGCCTAAGAGATAACTTAAAATATCATGGGTCACAAAAATATGTACCGCTGTACTAAAGAGGTACACTATTGCCAGTTTACTCAGTAACCAACATATTTTCTTATTTCTACATAAACGCAATTCGCAGCGATCCACGAATACGCACGATGTTGTATCAAGTGCTTTGATATCGAAATATAAGGCAAGAATAAAAACTACTTGTTAACGCGCTCAAACAATTTGTTCTCGGTGGTATTGCTTGCCGAGTTGGGATTAGTAAATACAACTTCCAGCGTGAGGTTAGAGCTTTCTTACATTTACCCAAGTAAAAACTACTACGGGAGATGCCCAGAACGTTTGTGTCACAGTGCGGTGGCGGCGAATCCTGTTCATGAAACGATGAAAACTCTGCGGAAAAATGAACTCATGGCTCGACGACTGCATAGCAGCACACGGCTAGCAGACGACGCGGTCGGCTTCGCTCCCGGATTTACTTATCCACTCCGCCACCAGCGGCGGGGCCGCTGTTTTGAGCGCTACCTATACAGGGTTCAACATGAGACTTGAACATGGAGACAAACACAACACTGAAGATGAAGCCTATTTTATAAGAAGGATTAGCTGAATTCGCGAAGGCAAGCGTTCGTTTTGCTCCTTTGTGACGCGTCTCTCCATTTCGCAGCTAACGTGTCTGGCACGGCGTGCTGAATTTCCCTGCATTCAACGCAAATACATGACTGTAAAAACAATATTGTAATAGGGCGTTTATTGACGCTCAGATGGAGAGCTGTGAGGAGAGGACCTTGCAACGGCGAGCCCAGCGTACTTCTTCTTTGTCTTCGTCGCACAACGCACTGGTGCATGTCGATGGCTGAAGTGCTGACTATCACAGTAGATTTTCCCCCCGGGTAAAAAAAAGGAGCCATCCTGGCGACTTATGGCGCGGAAAGCACAGCGGGGTCATAGAATGGCTTCAATCGGTTCACGTGAACTGTTTCACGACCACGGCGACGCAAGTCCGCAGAGGGCGTGACGGGCTCAACTACGTAGTTGACTGCAGATGTTTGCTGGAGGACCCTATATGGCCCGTGGTAGCGAGCAAGAAACTTCTTTGAAAGGCCAGGGGTTGTGGAGGGCACCCAGAGCCACACCAGAGAGTTCGGGAGATATGACGAAGCTTCGCCGGTATCACGGAGGTATTTTTGTTGCCACTGATTTTCTGTTGTGAGAGAGCAGGCGAGCTCACGGCATTCTTCTGCGTACGTGACGGCATCGTATAGCGGGGAAGATTCGGAAACGTCCGGGCGGAAGGGAAAAAGTGTGTCCATAGTACAGGGTGGCTCGCGCCCGTAAAGGAGAAAGAATGGAGAGAATCCAGTAGTGGTCTGTGTCGCCGTGTTATATGCGTAAGTAACAAACGGTAGAACTTAGTCCCAATTGGAATGGTCGGTGTTCACGTACATAGCCAGCATGTCACCGAGAGTGCGGTTGAAACGTTCTGTCAGTCCATTCGTCTGAGGGTGGTACGAGGTAGCGGTCCGGTGTATGATGCGGCATTCTTTCAGGAGAGCGTCAAGAGCGTCTGATAAGAAAACGCGTCCACGGTCACTGAGCAGTTCGCGAGGGGCACCACGGCGAATAACCAGGTTTTTCAGAATAAAGGCAGCCACGTCGCGTGCGGAAGCAGAGGGCAATGATGTCTCAGTGTAGCGGGTCAGATGATCCCCTGCCACGATAATCCAGCGGTTGCCAGCTGAAGTTGTAGGAAGGGGACCGTATAGATCTATGCCAACACGATCAAACGGACGGGCAGGACAGGGCAACGGCTGCAACGAAGCAGGAGACTTGAGGGGAGTTTTTCGACGTTGGCAAGACTGGCAAGAGCGGACAAAATGGCGGACAAAGCGGTACATTCGACGCCAGAAGAAGCGTAGACGCAAGCGCGTGTAGGTTTTCAACACTCCGCCGTGGGCGCACTGGGGATCAGTATTGAAAGCAGCACAAATTTCGGCGCGGAGATGACGGGGGATAACTAAAAGCCACTTCCTTCCGTCGTGAAGATAATTGCGGCGATAGAGCAGCCCGTCACGAATTGAAAAATGGTGAGCTTGACGGGCAAGCGCCCTAGACAAACGACCTGGAGAGTGACTTGAAAGAAAGTCCAGAAGTGTAGATATCCACGGATCGTGCCGCTGTTCCGTGGCCATGTCGATAGTGGCAAGCGAAGACAAATCGTAGGCGCAGATCTCATCAGACAACGAAGAGGGAGGCAGCGGTGAGCGCAAAAGAGCGTCCGCGTCAGTATGCTTGAGGCCTGAGCGATATATGACACGAATGTCATACTATTGGAGGCGAAGAGCTCAGCGAGCAAGGTGGCCGGACGGGTCCTTGAGGGACGCCAGCCAGCACAGAGTATGATGATCAGTGACCACATAAAATGGTCGGCCATAGACATACGGACGGAATTTGCCGATGGCCCAAATAATGACCAAGCATTCTCTTTCCGTAACAGAATAATTGGACTCTGCCTTGGTCAAGGTGCGGCTTGCGTACGCCACCACATAGTCTCGGATACCAGGTTTGCGTTGGGTGAGAACGGCGCCTATCCCAATACCGCTAGCGTCAGTGTGAAACTAAGTTGGCGCATTCGGGTCGAAGTGGCGGAGGATTGGAGGCGAAACCAAAAGACGGCGTAAAGTGTTGAAGGCGTCATCACAAGCAGGTGTCCATGCGGAGAGGTCGGAGCTGCCGGAGAGGAGCTGGATGAGAGGAGCAATAATAGAGGCGAAATTTAAGATGAAGCGGCGAAAGTAGGAGCACAGGCTGATGAAACTTCGGAGCTGCTTCAGTGATTTTGGGCGTGGGAATTCGGAAACTGCACGAAGTTTGGTGGGATCGGGAAGAATGCCATCCTTAGAAACGACATGACCTAGAATAGTTAGTCGGCGAGCAGCAAAGCGGCACTTTTTCAGATTCAGTTGGAGGCCGGCGGTAGCGAGACAAGTGAGAACGTCCTTCAGTCGGAGCAGGTGGGATTGAAAATCGGTAGAAAAGACTACGATATCATCGAGATAGCAAAGACAGGTTCGCCACTTGAATCCAAGAAGCACGGTGTCCATGAGGCGTTCAAATGTGGCCGGGGCGTTGCAGAGCCCAAAGGGCATGACGTTGAATTCATATAATCCATCTGGTGTGATGAAGGCAGTTTTAGAGCGGTCAGCGTCATCCATTGGCACCTGCCAGTAGCCAGATCGTAAATCCAACGAGGAGAAAAACTCGGCGCCCTGCAAGCAGTCCAGTGCGTCATCGATGCGTGGCAGAGGATAGACGTCCTTGCGCGCGATCTTGTTGAGCCGGCGGTAGTCGACACAAAACCGGAAGGAGCCATCTTTCTTAGGTACCAACACAACTGGAGACGCCCAGGGACTGTGGGATGGCCGAATGACACCACGACGGAGCATGTCGTCCACATGATCAGCAATTACTTGGCGCTCCGAAGGCGACACGCGATAGGGGCGCTGGCGCAAAGGTGCGGTTTTACCGGTGTCGATGGTTTACCGGTGTCGATGTGACCTTGCAACGGCGAGCCAAGCGTACTTCTTCTTTGTCTTCGTCGCACAACGCACTGGTGCATGTCGATGGCTGAAGTGCTGACTATCACAGTACATTTTATATATGCCATCGCTCCGTTTTATATTATGTAGTTTTTTTTTCAACGGCTATTGAGACCACGAATGTCGTTTGAGCGATATGTTGAAATGTTTCAATCATTATAATTGATCTAATGGACCGTGCATAAATAAGTGAAATAAAACCTTATCTTCCTGGCCCCCTTTATTAGTATTGTTACAGTGTTTCAAAGCCTATTGTCTACAAATAAAGGAAATAGCAGCGAACCGCTGCTTCCTACTTGATCTTAGATAAAGTGGCAAACGATTTAACACTGCGCAATCACATAAAGCGGAGCCTATTTCAGTGAGTTTTTTTTCTTACTGCATTTTTCCCCTAAAATATCTGCGTCTATTGCATGGCACGGCACAATCCCCATGCCGGAAAAGTTTTAGAATACCTCATACATCGTTTGAAAGGAATACACATTTGGGTTTCATATTTTCCTGAACAAGATCAGAACGGTTCATCCGTACTGAGACAATGTTTATTAGCACCATGTATTAGAACATTACTGCGCTTCGGCCGCTTGTCTCGAACGAGGCCTTGACTGTAGTTTAAAAAGACGATATAATAAGTTGCGTTTAATGCTATTATAATTACTGTTCAATCAGATATGGTTTTGTCAGATGTTTGTTATTTTCGGCAACAACCCGAAACCACACAAAGAAAAGTCGACAGCACAGTCGTTACTGCCTCAACGTTTTGTGTTGAGATTTGAACTGGAATGTTTACATTAGGACAGGATTTCTTGGAATTGAAATGTATTTTTTTACAGCATATTAAAAATTAGAATATGTTGTTCGTCGGCAAGCTTGGATAGGAGTCTAAATAGTAAAAGTATTTACCACCCGAAGTTTTTCAAGCTGACACGGCTGTAAGCTCCGTGCGCATTGTTCCTCAACAATAAAATCCGCTGTTTCGTCTTTAGCATGCAATACAAAATGACACTACAATAAAAATTTGAGAGGTTCAACGTTGCCGAACAGAATGTGGAGCGAAAGTGGTTGCGGAATCTGAATACCAGGCTGCGAAGCCCACCGCCGGTACCGCCGGCAGCTAAATTCAATGGAGACGAAATGGAGAGGTGTCCATGTGCAGTGCGATGTCAGTGCACGGTTAAGATTCCCATATGGTCTAAATTACTCCTTTGTTGGTAGACTTCACTCTCATTCCTTGTGCATACAATCCTGGCAGACGCTTGCCAGCTCCACTCCGTCAGCTTTTTGCGGCGGCGGGTGCATGCGCAGTGATCAAACTACCTTTCTCCTCCTCTCCACACCGGCGAGCGTACCTGCTGGCATTCAATTACCCTCATCCTCCTCTCTGTAGCAAGCGCTGTGGTGCAACCACTGTGGAACGGCGCAGTTGGTTGCCATGGTTAAGGCGCAAGCTCATTAGCAGCTTGTGCCGCTTTCGGCGATCTTGCTATATATGGTGAAGTGAAGCTTGCGCGTCAAAAGGCTGAGAAAAAGCGAGGAGAGACGAGAACAAGGCTTCGACTCACCAAGGAAGATGTTCCCTGGCCCAGCGTTTCGCTTACACACTGCGGCGTTTAGCCGCTAGGAAGGAAATTTAACCTCATCGAAATAGATCACGGATTGTCTAATGTATGCAAATGGAAGCGAGTATAGAGTACGTTGTAAGCACTAGCAATTTTTTTTTTGCTTTTTTTGCGTAAAGCATCGCCTTTGCTCATGCCGAAGATGCGTTTATACTGGTGAAGGGATGGATGGCCCTGATCAATGGACACCTCTAGCTGGGAAGAGGAGAAGGAAAAACTTTTATTCTATATTTCCTTATCTTCCTGAATGGAGCCCTCATCCAGGGCTCCATGCGTCGCCTCAATCCTGCAGGCCCGCAGAACAGCTGTCGCTATTCTTGCGGGTTGTTGCTAATAAAACGGTATCCGAAAGGAATAAATGCACGTCAGTTCATAAGTCCATTGGCCGCTGCAATCCTCTCTGCCCGTTCGATTAGCCGGCGTTGTTCGGTCAGGTCCGTGCAGGGCAAGGCATCTTCCCAAGAGGAGAGGGTGGGGTGAGTTATAGATGAAATGACGTCGGGTGGTTTTGGGCAGGCCCAATCACAGAATGATATAGTGTAGGTCAGTGTTGTTGGCAGATGGGGCATTTTTCTGGGTAGCGGCTGGGGTAGAGCAAATGTTTTTGGTACAGATTTGTATACGTGTGAGTCTGCAGTTCTCGTCGTGCCACAGCATCAGTCTTGGTGTGTGTTGGGTGCAGTCGTGGCAGTAGTCTTCTTTGTGTACCGTAATATAGTGTAATGTGGGTGTAAGACAATAGAACTGTGTTGGCGTCTTCTCTCTCTACTTCCTCCTCAGCTTCCATTGACAGCGCCCGGAAGGTTGCTGCTCGGGTGAGCGCGTGCGCACTCTTGTTGCCAGGAATGGAGGAGCGACCAGGGGTCCAAACGATTTAAACAATGGGAAAGGTATCATAATGTACAGGTGAAAGCACGCGTGAAGATTCCAAAGATAATATATTCTTCACGAAGGAGCGACACGCAGCGTGTGAACCTTCCATTATTGTATATGTCTGACTGGGGTGATGTTTCTCACGTGTGTCCATGTGATGTATGAAGGCGAGTGCTACCGCTATGGCGGTCTTCTGAGCTGTCGTGCTCGAGTTCCTACCACGAACGGAGCCAGTAGTCTTAATTGAGCCATCGTCGTCCGTAACAGCTAGTCCAACAGAGTCTGTGGCCGATGGATATTTCGTCCCGTCGACTAATAAAACAGTGTGAACACATCTGCACTGGCGCAGCAGTGCCTTGACACTAGCGATCCTACGGCCAGTGTGGAGTTCGGGGTGCATATTCGTCGGGACTGGCGCGACCCTGATCTTAGCTGCCAGACTGGGTGAGCTGAAGTGGTACCTATGTTGTAACGGTGCTGTCGGCTCCGGGTAGCCTAGTCTATGCAGAACAGCTCGGCTCACTCAAGTGTCTCGAAGGCGCGTGAGCTGGCCAGTTTTTTGGGCTTCTATCAGCACTTCTGCGGTGTTGTGGAGGCCAAGCTGAAGCAGGTGATGGCCGAGGTGTACGGGGGCAGTCCACGGGCTGTCTTTAACGCCGATCGCAGTAAAATGTTTAGATGGGTGAATTCAGTTCGCCTGAACTTGCGATAAGGAGCGTGGAATGTCATACGGCTGATTAACAACGCCTGCATGATTCGCATGATACCGCTTTCCTTGAGCCCCCCTCCCCCCTCCGTCTGCTGGAAATATACGGCGGATCAAGTGCGCCACCTGCGCGAATTGCTTCTTCAGCAGCGGTATAGTGTAGGTTTCTCTGCCGTTCACTGCAGATACAGGCTCAGCACCCTTAGTCGATCCACTCTAGAGTTGGGAATTCCTTCTTTATGCAAGTCGATTTCCCGGTCGACTACTTGGGTCCTCGCTTGCGCACGAATCACAAGCAGTTCTGATTTCTCAGGTGAGCATGTAAACCCGCTCTCCACTGCTTAGGGTTGTGTTATCTGAATTGCTTCTTGAAGGCTTTCTTGGATGTGGCCGTCACAGCCTTTGGGCATCCATAACGTGATGTCATCCACATAGAGCGCATGATGCAGATCAGAATTCTTGACAGGAAGTCCTACCATCGCCAAGTTGAACAACGTGAGCGACAACACCGAACCCTGTGGGGTGCCTCGACCAGTAAGACGTGCCAATTCAGAGCGTACGTCTCCGATACCCAGGGTATTAGTTCGATCCAAAAGGAAAGCCCTAACGTAGTCATAAGTTCGCTGACCACAATGTGACCTCGATAGGCTCGCCAAGATGGCATCGTGCGACACGTTGTCAAAGGCCCCCTTCAGGTCTAAGGCCAGGACAGCACGAACCTGGGTCCGGCCAGGATAATCTATCACTTCCTCTTTAGGCTGAAGGTGAACATCTTGAGTTGAGAGATGCGACTGGAACCCAAACGTAGTATCAGGGATGATGTTGGTTTCCAAGCTTGGGTACAGCAGGATGAGCACTGCATGTTCCATTAGTTTCCCAACACACGATGTCAGGAATATGGGTCGAAGATTCTGGAGGGAGAGCTGCTCGCCTGGTTTCGGCATTAAATCTATGTCACCATGACGCCATTCTTGCGGGAGAGCACCGGCCTTCCATACGTTATTATAATAACTGGTCCAGGAAGTTATGGATTCGTCATCAAGGATCCGGAGAATCTTATAATACCCTCCGCCCCAGAGGCAGCGCTCCTTCTCAGACTCGCGAGTATTGCTAAAATCTCTAATTCCGTGATGTCGTCGTCCAGGGGTGAATGCTCATTCTGATGGGGATAGTCCCTATACTGCGGTCCAGGAACCGTCAGTATATAGCGCGCCTCCAGGGCATGCAGCAGTGCAGTGCTTCGCTTCGCTTCCTTATGGAGGAGCTTGGCAACCACTTTAGAGGTTTCCTCTTTGGTGTTGGATGGGTCAAGAAGTCCTCGGAGGAGCGACCACATTTTGGCCGTGCCGAGTGTTCCCTGCAGCCTTGTGCAGAGCCTGTGCCAGTTGGAACTCGTGAGCTCTTCCGCATAGCGCTCGGCCGCAATAGTAGGTTCCGGTATACGTTTCAGTAGCTTGCGATTGTGACGCTGCTTCCGCCTTCTTCGGACAAGTCTTCTTTAAGCTTCCCACAGATGGAGGAGGTGTGGGTCGATCTCAGGTGTCCTTTCTGCGGCCGTTACAATGGAGGTGATGTTCTTTAAACCCCTCTGAAGCTGTCTCACCAAATCAGCCAAAGAGAGTCGCTCGCCGTCTTTCAAAGCGAGTCTTTGCTTTGGGAAGGCGTCCCAGTCCATGCGGCGCAGCTGACGACCAGACCCGCGGCCCACTCTGACTTGTATCGCCGTCTCAAGGATAAAATGGTTGCTGCCCAGAGACTCTCCTAGGTTGGTCCACGTGCACGGGTGTTGCGTGCGAACTAGCGTCAGGTCTGGGCTAGTGTCCCGGCTCACGCTGTTGCCCATACGGGTGGGATGATCGGTTTGATTCAAAAGAGTTTGTTGAATGCGGGAAATAGCAAGGGCCAACGTACGGCCCTTGGGAGTTTCGATTATGTAGACCCACGAAGGATGGGACGCGTTGAAATAACTATAAGTAGTAAAGAGTTCTCACGTGGTTTCCCAAGCTTGAGGGCCTCTTGGAAGCGCTCTTCAAATACGGCCATCTTGCCCTTTTTGTAAGGACTATTGAAAGGGGGTTTTTACTGTGCTTTAACAGGGATAATATCCCTGTCAAAGTTTCACGGCGAACCACACAAGAACACAGCCAGTCTCAGTCTCCACAAGCGAGCACGAGCAGCGCAGCGGCACTTCGTCGTCCTTATCTTCGTCTTCGTGATATTCTCGCCTACTTAATCCTCGTCTTCGTATATCCTCGTGTAGTTCACTACAATTTCCCCCGGAGCGAAGAGGAGCCATCCTGGCGACCTATGGTGAGGGCAAGAGGAGCGGATCGTAGTACGTTTTGAGGCGGCTCACGTGCACAGTTTCGCGGCCGCGATGACGCATGTCCGAAGAGGTAGTGAGTGGCTCCACGATGTAATTCACAGGGGAGGTTTGACGGACAATGCGGTAGGGGCCGTGATACTCGGTTCGAAATTTTGATGACAATCCCGGTGGGGTGCCGGGAACCCAAAGCCAAACAAGGGATCCTGCAGGAAAAACGTGTGGCGTCTGATCTTTGTCTCGATGATGCTTTTGGCGGCCTTGAGATTCCGATGTAAAACACCGGGCCAACTGGCGACATTCCTCCGCACATTTGGCAACGTCTGAAAGGAGAGTACATTCGGAGGAGTCGGGACGATATGGTAAAATAGTGTCCATCGTGGACGACGCATCACGCCCATAAAGGAGGAAGAAAGGGCTAAATCCAGTAGTTGACTGCGTGGCGGTGTTATAAGCGTATGTCACGAAAGGAAGGACAGCGTCCCAGTTAGTCTGATCGGCGGCAACGTACATCGTCAGCATATTCCCGAGAGTGCGATTGGAGCGCTCAGTCAACCCGTTTGTTTGAGGGTGGTAGGCTGCTGTGGCCAGATGTATGATGCGACATTCGGCCAGTAGAGATTCAACGACGTTGGAAAGGAAGACGCGTCCTCGGTCACTCAGCAGCTCTCGCGGCGCGCCGTGGCGAAGAACAAAATGATGTAGCAAGAACAGGGCAACTTCACGGGCAGTAGCGGCGGGTAAAGCGGCGGTCTCGGCATACCGGGTGAGGTGGTCGATGCCAACGATAATCCACCGGTTCCCAGAAACCGTGCAAGGAAGTGGCCCGTAAAGGTCAACGCCAATGCGGTCAAAAGGGCGGGCCGGGCATGGAAGTGGTTGTAAGGGGCCAGAAGCACGAGGTGTGGATGACTTCCGGCGCTGACAGGCGATGCAGGAGCCGACGTATTTGCGAATATACCCGTACATGCCGCGCCAATAGTAGCGTTGAGAGATCCTTTGAAACGTCTTCACTACACCAGGATGGGCACACTGAGGGTCGTCATGGAAAGAGGTGCAAATTTCATGTCGTAAATGGCGGGGAATGACGAGAAGCCACCGTCGACCATCAGTCATATAATTGCGGCGGTAGAGAAGACCATCTCATAGGGCAAAGTGTGGTGCTTGACGACGCAAAGCCCGAGAAGGCGCAGCAGCGTTAGAAGTGGACACGATCTCAATAAGAGATGCGAGCCATGGGTCTTTTCGCTGCTCCGCAGGCATGTCAGCGATGGTTAGAGAGGAGAGGACGGGATCAGCCGCCGTAGAGCAAGCAGGTTCGTTGGAGACGGGAGAACGAGATAGTGCGTCGGCGTCCACGTGTTTACGGCCAGTGCGATATATAACGCGGATGTCAAATTCCTGCAGGCGGAGAGCCCATCGTGCGAGGCGGCCGGACGGGTCTTTAAGAGAGGACAGCCAACATAACGCGTGGTGGTCCGTGACGACGTCAAACTGGCGACCGTAAAGGTAGGGTCGGAATTTTGTTAATGCCCACACAATTGCCAAACACTCCTTTTCCATAACTGAGTAGTTGAGTTCAGCTTTAGAGAGGATACGACTCGCGTACGCGACGACGTATTCGTGAAAACCGTTTTTCCGTTGTGCCCAGACAGCTCCGAGGCCAACGCCACTCGCATCAGTATGGACCTCGGTGGGTGCTGTCGGGTCGTAGTGGCGAAGGATTGGTGGCGAAGTCAAAAGACGGCGCAATGCGTTGAACGCTTCGTCGCACTCGACCGACCACGCAGTTAAGTCACTGTTTCCTCCGAGTAGTTCCGTCAGGGGTGCAATTATCGAAGCAAAATTCTGCACGAAGCGCCGAAAATAGGAGCATAGACCTATGAAACTTCGAAGTTGCTTGAGCGAAACCGGCTTAGGAAACTCCGCCACTGCGCGCAGCTTGGCCGGATCAGGGCGAACACCTTCCTTAGAGACGATGTGCCCCAAAATAGTCAACTCCCTGGCACCGAAGTGACACTTCTTGAGATTCAGTTGCAGGCCGGCGTCAGTAAGGCAAACCAAAACTTGCCGCAAGCGCTCTAGGTGCGTAGCGAAGTCGGTGGAAAAGACAACAATGTCGTCCAAGTAGCAGAGGCAGATGTGCCACTTCAACTTCCGCAAGATGTTATCCATCATCCTCTCGAATGTGGCGGGCGCATTGCACAGACCGAAGGGCATCACATTAAATTCATAGAGGCCATCCGGCGTCACAAATGCGGTCTTCTCTCTGTCACAGGCGGCCATTGGTACTTGCCAGTAACCTGAACGTAAATCAAGAGATGAAAAGTACCCGGCACCTTGGAGGCAATCAAGAGCGTCGTCTATACGCGGAAGGGGGTAATTGTCCTTGTGGGTAATTTTGTTGAGGCGCCGATAATCAATACAAAAGCGAAACGAGCCATCTTTCTTTTTCACTAGCACCACTGGTGAAGACCAGGGGCTTTGTGATGGACGAATTACACCACGTTGTAGCATGTCCTCAACTTGTTCACTGATCACGCGACGCTCTGCCGCTGACACACGATAGGGGCGCTGTCGAAAAGGCGAGTTAGGGCCGGTCTGAATGTAATGCGCGACTGTGGAAGTGCGGCCGAGAGGTGTGTGGGCGGCGTCGAAAGCGAAGCGAAATGTCTGTAAAAGGGCCACGAGCTGAGTCCGGTAGGTGGAAGGAAGAGCGTCATCGATGGCGGTTCGGAAGAAGTCGTCTGGCAACGAATCAGGCGTCGGATCGGACTGCAGAGCATCAGTGTAGTTACTGCGGTAGGTCTCGGAGGCATCCAGGTCAGCGAGAAGGTGGGCTGGTTGAATAGAACCGGGAGATTCCCCACGTAGCAGAGTAATCGGGCTTGGGGACGGATTGTAGATGAGTAGCTTCGTGAAGCCACCGTGAACATCGAGAACAGCAGATGGCAGCGGCAGGTGCTTGCGGTGGATGAAGGATGCAGACGGTGTAAATAAAACACTAACGTCTGACACGGCAGGACACGAAAGAGGCACAAGGGCACAAGCCTCTGGTGCTACGTCGACATCTTCAGCGATGGTCAGCTTTTGAGGACACACTGAACGGTTGTCGTCGGGCAGTGCGTCGCACAGTGCAGAAAATTCTACTTCAGCTCGGGCGCAATCGATCACGGCGTTATTTTTAGACAAGAAGTCCCATCCAAGGATCACGTCGTGAGAACAAGATGACAAAACTACGAACTCGACACTGTACAAAATACCTTCAATGACGACACGCGCTGTGCATGTTGCTAAAGGTGCAATCCTCTCTTTACTGGCAGTGCGGAGCGACAAACCGTTAAATGACGACGTAACTTTTCGTAATCGTCGGCAGAGTTGCTCATGAATCACTGACACTGCAGCACCTGTATCGACCAGCGCATATACGGACAGACCATCGATAGAAATCATTATAATGTTCGTGGGCGGAATATGAGGCCTTGAGCTTTTCGCGGAGTACGCAGTTCTTGCCTCAGGAACCGCGGAGCTTAGTTTCCCTCGTCAGCAGGTGGTGGTCGCCGGCGCATTGGTGACAGTGACCGGCGACGCGGAGAAGGAGAACGACGGGTTGTATATGAACGCTGTTCTGGGGCATACGCAGGCGGAGAGTGGGCAGAACGAAGCAGCGGTGGCGAGTAATCAGAAGACGCAGGCTCGGCCATGCGACGACGACATCGGCGGGCCACATGTCCAGCGAAACCACAGTAGTAGCAAATAGGACGATTGTCCGAAGTACGCCAAGGGTTGTAATAGCGCGCAGTCGGCGGATGAAGCGGGGCCGTTTGAAAAAGCGGTGCAGGGCGTAGAACAGGCTGAATGGGTTGTGACGGCTCAGGCGGTGGCCGCGCAGCCACAGCCGCGTAGGTCAAAGGGGCTGGAACAGCAGGTTGACTATACTGGACTGGTGCTTCGACGTAGGTCAATGGAGCAACAGAAGGAGCTTCAGGAAGCGTGGGGAGTGCTTCCGCAACTTGTTGGCGGATGACTTGCTGCAGCTTTGGCACTAAAGGAGTGGGAGCGTCAGGACGTTGGCGAACGAGGGATAGTTGACGGGCAACTTCTTCTCGAACGAACTGCTGTATTTGTGGCAGCAAGGTGGACTGGTCTGCTTCACGTGTTAAAGCTGCAAGCGGCGCGGGGTTTGAGAGCGAAGAGCGAGTGATGTTACGGCGCTTGCGTAATTCATCAAAGTTGTGGCATGCGTTGATAACGTCGACGACGGTGGCTGGATTTTTAGCCAGAAGCATCTGGAACGCGTCATCATCAATTCCTTGCATAATGTGATCAATCTCGGTGCTCTCTGACATTGAAGCGTCCACGCACTTGCACAGGTCTACGACATCTTCAATATAGCTGGTAAAATTCTCACCAGGAAGCTGTGCACGGCCGCGCAGGCGTTGCTCAGCGCGCAACTTGCGCACTGCAGGCCGGCCGAAAATATCGGCAAAACTAGCTTTGAAAGTGGACCACGATGTGATATCGGCCTCGTGGTTGCGGAACCACAGGTTTGCAACGTCCGTTAGGTAGAAAATGACGTTATTGAGTTTTTGGTTGTCGTCCCAGTGGTTGTGAATACTGACCCGCTCATATGAGGCCAGCCAGTCTTCCACGTCATGGTCGCCGGTTCCGCTGAAGATAGGAGGATCACGCTGGCGCAAAGCTCCAGCGCAGAACACCGCGGATGAGGGGCCGGTTGGACTGGGCTGGTAGCGTCGGTCATTGCTTGTGTCGGGAGTGTGCGGTTGCGGAGCTCCAGGGCGGCATCTCACCTCCACCAAGTGAAAGGGGGTTTTTACTGTGCTTTAACAGGGATAATAGCCCTGTCGAAGTTTCACGGCGAACCACACAAGAACACAGCCAGTCTCAGTCTCCACAAGCGAGCACGAGCAGCGCAGCGGCACTTCGTCGTCCTTATCTTCGTCTTCGTGATATTCTCGCCTACTTAATCCTCGTCTTCGTATATCCTCGTGTAGTTCACTACACTATAAACATTCAACACAAATACACTACCATGGCCTCTTTCCCGAAGTAGGAGCTCGAGCAAAACGTGTGTCACCTATAAGTGTTGTGTCATTGAACAATAAATCGCGGTAATATCATTGGTAACCAATGTGGCTACGTGAGGTGTTTCGTAGGGATCCAGTGTTTGGTGCGTGAACGTTGAATATCCTGTGAGTGTTGGTATGCCGTTTGTTCCATGGAGGGTGACAGCATCTGATTTGCGTCCGTGGGACTGTACGAATTGCTGCAGACCTTCCTTTTTCTGACAAAAGCCGCTGGAATTTCACTGCCACGCAACCATGGTAGAAGCCGGCGGTGCACATTTTGACTGTCGTTTGTGGTTAAGGTGTCCCGTCATAATTAGTTCTGGCTCGAACATGGGCTACTTTATCATTTAAAACTGAGCACGTTCCGTGGCCAGCAGCATGGTTAAAAATTTTCTCAGCTTGACGGCATGCGACGCAACAGACAGTGGCGTCTCGCAGACGTACACTGCAAGTTGTGATGAGGTGGGGTTTAGCACAACGTGTGCAGACGGCTTTTGAAAGGTCGTCGGCATGCGGCAGCAGCTCAGCCCATGCCCATACTCTGAGCAGTGCGTGCAAAGGGAAACATGCAAATCCTCAAGGACTGCGATTGACATCCAGCCTACAATGACGCTTCTGGCTGCCATCAGGCGGCGAAACGGAGCAGGGTCCACTTCAATAATGTGTGCATAATTTCCGCCTCTTTCTTTATACGACACGTGCTCCTTACAAGCGGCAAAGTCCAGCTGCAGCGAAGGGTTCCGGTGTTTAGGGCAGCAATCAGGTCGTCCTTCCTAACGCCTGCGTCAACTCCGGCAAGTTTCACATGAGGATTTCTCTGCTGTGGCACTCGAACAGCTATCGAAGTGCGGGTCGCCTCAATGCGGTTGGTCGCCTTCGTAATGTGGTCAAGGTCTGAGCGATCCTTGGAAACAATTGTGACCCCGTGCAGAGTGCGTCGTAAAATGACTGCTCCGATGCCTTCAGCCTCAGGATCGATGTTAGCCTTGAGCACGGTGTCCACATCACCGCCTGCAGAGTCGGAGGGCTGGACGGGTGACAAAACCATGGCGTGATAAGGACTGTGGATCACAGAGGACAAGGTGACAAAATGGTCATTAGGACCAGCAGACGGAGTTACATGGACGCAGCTACCGGCATTCGAAGTATCCTGAGTAGGCTGCTCGCGCACCACGGACGCAAAGGATCGAGGAGCCGCTTTTCCACTTCGGAGGGCCCGTAAGTCTTCCACAGCCTCCGTGAGCCGCACTCGTTTCTCCCCAACCAATGATACGAGGGCCTCAACTTCGCGGTCTCTTTCACTTAAAGTGGCGAAAAGGACATCTGGACGTCAACGCTCACCAACCGCAACAGCTAAGAACCTTCAGGATTCTCTGTACTGCTCACTGACGGCTGTCTGCACAAACAGCGGCCTGTACTTTGTGCAGTGGGTTCAGGAATGTTGCGATTATACCTTCGTGGAGGGCCATGGACTTAGCAGAACTGCCGATTTGAACATGGTCAGGGGAACAGTCGCCGAGTCCGGAGAAGACTGATGTGTGTTACCCGCAAGTGAAGAGCGCTTCAGTGCCTCACCCGATAGAGGCTGCAGCTCAGAGTTCAGACAAGATTGGTCGTCCGTCCCGATAGCCAGAGCTCCCCGCTGGGCCTGGCCCCCAGAGGCGTCTGCAGGGCTCGATGACCAGCCGTGTATTTCTTTCGAAGTGGCCATGCTAGGCCTCGCTGGTAAGAGGCCTAGAGGCCTGCGGCCACCGTGGACGAGCTGACCTTCAACAAAACTATGGCCGTGCCAGGGTGAGCCTCACACAAGGTCCTTGTTCAGCGAAAAAAGCGGCCCAAGACGAATAATAAGTTCAACGCAACGAATCCACACATCGCGCGAGGAGAGCCGAGCTCTGCGGCGCTCGCAAGGGCCTATGATCCCGTTTTGAGAGGGAGATAAATATTCTAGTGAGCGTCGGTGGGCGTTTGGCTCGCAGAAAGGTTCACAGGAGATGGTAGGTGGCTTCAAGAAGGCGGATTTCTTAAAGGTTCGTCAGACCTAAGCTAGATTAGGCCAACAAATAAAATTCATGGGGGAACAGTGCGATTGATGTAAAAAGGAGCATGTGATCGTGCGGACTCCTACATCATAAGCGTTTTACTTTGAGCTGAGTCTATAAACGACACTGACTAGTTAAGATCGCATCCTCTTTCTCGTTCTGTTCTGTTGGTTCAAATATTGGCAGGTCAATAGCACTCACTCATGCTCGCCAGAAGGCTCGTGGTTGCGTGCGAGTGGCCACGTGCTCTCGATCTTGGACTGACTGCCACCGGGATGAAATTTAGTCGAAAAGGCGAAGTTAGAATCAAAGCGAGTTAAATATGACAGGATTAAGATCCCATGGCCCAGAGAGCTAAAGCACCTCCTGGAGAAGAATATTTGTTCAGATTGCCCCTTGCTTTAATTTTGCTGAACGCTAATTATGGTGCACCTTCGCTTTCTGTTTTTATCAGAGGGTGGTCGCCGACAGAATACTACTGCCAAGATTTCATCCGATTAAGGAATGTAATTATACTGATTAATAAATTCACCTAAATACAAATCTTAAGGAAGATTATAAATAAAATGTTGCTTTACAAACAGAACAGCGCGAATCTACGTTTTTCAGCTGTTACCGCGGAGGAAGACCACGACATTGGCAGAAGTGATTACTGCGCGTGATGCACCGTTCAGAAGTCCAAAATGATAATTTGTGCCAGGCTGCGAGAATCCATCCAGGTGCATCGCGGCAGATTACAAGTAAATTCTTTCTCTCGCGATATGTTTACTAAATATACTGCAATCTTAAATAGATTGCACCCTGATAGTTCTCTCCTTCCGAACCGCCTGAAGAACGAAGTGCGTGCAGAACGAAGATTTCCGTTCTTCCCTGCCGCATTAACAACCTAATTCATCTTTATGGTAAAAATTGCAGTCGGCTCTACTTAGAGCGAGGGAAAACTGCATGTTGGTCAGCATGTTCCTCTCCGACCATTTATAAGAATGCCGGATACAGCGACTATGCTAGTTTTGCGCGAGCACCAGAACCCACGCACTGTCTTCTGTCTGCACGCTGCGTGGTAGCAGCGGAGACGGTGAAGATCCTATTGGGAATTCGACGCTTACCACATGACCAGCTATAGGAAAGGAAGGGAATACCTTGCGATTATTGTACTGAAAGCTTAAAATGCCTCTAATGGCCTGAACGTTGACAGTTCGTACCGGCAACGCTTTGAAACATGCTCTTGTCTCGCTCGTTTCCGCTTCCTGTTTTGACGCCTTGCCCCGACGGTAGGCGGGCAGTAGTTCTCGAAGCTTATCAGGGCGTGCTTTGCAGATGGTTAGCCGGGCGATACAAACGAACGGCGTTTGAAAAAACCGGATGCGCAAAAACAGCACGGCGACAAGTCAGCATGCGTCGAAACAGCATACTGGAAAACATGCCACAGAAACAAAACAGTACGGCGATAAAACAGCACTGGGAAAACGATTACGACTACAAAACAGCACAGTGCTGTAAGTACATCACGGCAGAAGCGATGAATTATATTCCTAAACCACGAAGGTTAAACACAACGCATACAGCAGCGCAGCTGGGAGTTAATCTTATTTTCGCTGCTTAACTAAATGAATAGGGTTATGATTAATTACTTGAACAGAAAATAAAGCATGGTAAGTGGGAGGCAACAAGACAAAAAGTGTTAACTGCCTAGCTAGTTGGTTGTCAGATTATATTACATCGCACAGAGCTTCTCTGGTCTAGATGGCTCCGCTGCTCTACCTCCTGCTCTGCCTCGACATCGGAAATTAAGCCTTCTCCTATAGGTGCTTTTTTCCGCCTGTACGTCATAAGTAACGAAACAAAGCTGGGAAACAATATGCAATAAGAGGGCAGGAAGTTAGGATACGGCTAAGACTTCGCAACTGCTAATGCATTCGTTATATTCATAATGAAGCAAGTTTACCAAAAGCCAACAAATAAAGAAATTAGCACACAGCTACGATGACTGACAGGAGGATGTCAACTTGTTGGTGAAGCGGAAAGGATATTCCTACCGGAATATCAAGGGCGAGAAAAACCCTAACTGGGTTGTGCGATAGAGTTTGCCGAAGTCTGGGCGGATAACCATAAAAGATCGAATACCAATTCATCGGCGGGATTGGGCAATGTGAGCAACAAGGAGCGCAGACATTTAGAAGAGATATAAATATCTGTCTTAACGGAATACATGCAGGTATGCAGTTCATATTAATCCCAAAGCGAAGAAATGAACATCTGGACAGACCACGTTCCATCTCGCCTACATCGCGCGCGGGTAGAGGGGATGAGGAGGTGAGCGGGCAATAGGAAGCAGGTGGTGTAGAGAGAGATACAAATACATGAAAAATGAGTTATATCCCGACACCTGAGACTCGATTCTCTCCCTGCCTATCCATGCAGGATATAATGCGGCAGCTACCACATCAACTCATCAAGGCCAGGACCTAATGACCAAAGGTGATCCTAGGGCTGGACGTCACAAAAGCGTTCGACCACATCTAGCACACAGCGATCCTAAACAACGCGTGGTAAGGATTAAAATTAGCGGAAAGACGCAGAAAAAGAGAGAATCACACAACATAACGCTGGTGTGCTGTGTGCTTCTCTCTTTGTCTGCGTCTTTCCGCTGGTTTTGATCCTTACCAATATGTACCAACTGGCCCAGCTCTCCACTCAACTAAACAACGCACTAATTTGAAATGTAGGCAGGCAAGTGTAAGAGACCATAAAAAATTCCCTAATAAAACGCACCGAAATCTTCGGCTTTGTCAGAAGAATCTCGAAGGAACCATCCTAGGTAATAAAGGAGATGGTATGGGACATTAGATTCCTCAACGACTGAAGAAAATGAGAAAACTCAACCACAGCATCTCCGCAGATAACATTACTCCTTGGAAAATGTGGGGAATTGACGGACAAATTGAAGACGCGCTGAAAGAGGCTGCAAACGAGATAAAAGATTGTCTCAAAGTCAAGATATTAAAACGCCCTGTAGAAAAATGTTAGTTTCTTATACTTCAGGCGCGAGGGACCAGTAAGAAGGACCAGAGTCATCCCCTCCCAAATAAAGTGTGAGTAGGGGGAGAGGAGATAGCAAAGCAAGCTGAAAAGATTCGAATCTTGGGCATCGTCAAGGCTTGACGTTGGGATAGTTGGTTATTGTTCAGCATACCTGAACTTTTTGCCCAGAGCGGGACATAACATGAACGGACACAGCATGAACGTTACTGATATATGGAGGAGATATACAAGGAAAACGAAACACATCAACTAAGTATACGCATGCTAAAAGCCACAGCACTAAAATTGGGGCAAGTACAGCAAAGTATTGAGGAATAAAACCCTGTTTTTCCAGATAGGCACTAGGTTTTTTAGAAGGCCGCGGGATGAGCGTTTGCAGTTACTGCTCCGTTTACGTACCGATAAACGCCTGTTGTATGGCTTACGACTTTATTCCGGTTCTTTTTTATTATTTTGTGTGTAGAGATATTGGATTGCCACTGCCCTGCCAGACAGCCTCTGCATTGCAGGAGGAGGTTACTTTAGTGGCTAGGGTCTGTAATGCAAGGTCACAAAAAAAGAACCGGATTAAAGTCACACGCGAGATCACTAAATCTTCTGAGTAAGGCTCAATCGGTGACATTGTTAGGAAAAGGGATTGCCGTTCTGAGAGAATTTCCTTCGTCATATCCTGTCTGCACCTGCCTTAATTTTTGTTTTGCGTTTGAGTAGGCGAAAGTTTGGTGAATGTGCTTCGTTTTTCTTCTGTTTCTCTTTGCGTATAACAGAACGCTCATGTTGTATTCTGCTCTTTGGTCCAGCTCTATGGGCGAACTTCGATTATGCTGAATATTCGGCAATTGGATGAAGATAATGGACGAAAAAAACAAATCAATCCATAGATTGATGAGGGGCATGCTACAAACAAGATTACGGATATCGCGGATTTCGATTCAAAGGTCGAGCATAAGACAGGCCAGCTTCCACACGCTCATCGAGGCCTTCGTCTTTATCAGGGTCACGTACTCTACCTCGCATTGGCACCTTACTAAATGCGAGAATGAGAAGCTGGACAGCATCAGCAGAGAAAGTGCCAAAATTGCGCTCGGTCTTATAGTCTACGTGTCTGCATACAGGCTACTAGAGCTGGTAGTCACCAACACAATATAAGGGCTGAAAGAAGCAGCTAAGGTGGAGCAGTAAGGAAGGTTAATGAGGAGGGAAACGAAAAGGAGTATTATAAATAAAATCAGAATAAAAAGCGAGAACACAGCAGATCTAGAAGAGGGCACATTAAAAAATTACATTTGGATTCCCACACTCCCAAAGAACATGTACCCTGTGCATTACGACGAAAGGAGAAAAGACAGTGCCGAGACACTTCGGTGAAAATTCGAAGGGAAAAAAAAACTTTCTCTACGTTGGCGCAGCTTAATAAAAAGGAAAAAAGAACAAGGATTCATTGGCATCCGACGAGAAAAAGCAAACTACGTGTACTTCGCAATCAGTAAATGTTCCATAGGGGCTACACAAGAAGGGATTGCTGCCTTAGCAACTGCCTCGAAACATACCGCAGTCACAGTAAGCGGGTTAAACAGCGCTATTAACAACTATAACTGCAATCGCGGCGCTGCTGAGACCACGAAAAGTCTAGAGGAAAGCTAAATGGAGGGCCACGTGCTTTGACATTTTCACGTCAGCATATCGCCATGTCTTCGTTTTTTACGTACGTAAGTGCATCGCTTTCTTTCGTAAACTGTTACGTGTAGCCTTTGTAAGCCCTTGGGAAACCAAATTTAATGCTTCCCAGCACGTGCATTACAAATGTAGTGCGGAAGGGAAGGCGGGGAGCAGCGATGTGTAATGCTCTTGCCTAATGCAGCATGCGAAATAACATGCACCAGTGTGCCAGCTTCGAGGGGTGGAATGGTGAGGTGATGTGAAGATGTGCAACGCTCAAGGAATGTTCACATGCTGCATCCGCCTCTCAGGTGGAACGTCACGGAACTAAAAAGGTGTAACAAGAGCGTCACTAAATTAAGAAAGTCTGGATGGATGAGCGAAATATGACGAATAATCACAAAACATGTAGTCGCTACGCGAAAGGTCTCTCTAAAAAAGCAGTGTAGCTTGCGCGGGAAGAGTAAAGTATTCATGTTTAGTACGACGTCCGTCTAATAAACACATGCATGTAGGAGCGTTGACAGTATAGTGGGAAGAAGTACAGCCGGATAAATATTACAAAATATTGCGAAATAACACCGAGGGTAGGCGTTGTGATGGGGCAGGACGTTTTTTGTTCTAGGCAACGCCAGTTGGTTACGGAACATGGAGATATAAAACCTGGCAATGAAGCACTTTTTAGTCACCTAGCGCTTGGCGTCCGTCGTTTTCCTCGCTTCCTCGCAGGGTTTGTGCTCGTGCAAAATGAAGGCTCTGCTTGTGTGCGCACTGCTCATCGCCGAGGCCTTCGCCGCCAAGGGTGTCAACGAGCTCTGCGGTAAGCGCACATTTGTAATTGATTTCTGCTTTTGCTACAATTCAATGCTGCTCTTAGATTTGCTCTTGCTCTCCTTTGCTTGACGAAAAGTCCGAAATCAATTTTTAAGTGTACTACGGCGCAGAGCCGAAATTTATGAGAACCTGCCCTATGAGAATTGCTTTACTCAGGCGGCGCATCTCATTTTAGTCTTTGTTATTCATGACGCCAACATTTAATAAACGTTAACCAAATGGCTAGTTTCTTAGTCTTCCAACGTCTGAAATACCGAGAATGAGGTTCAGTCGATCGGGCCAGAAATTTCTCTAAAAAAAAACCTTATCTGACCTCTTCGAGAAAAAAGTGCGATGGAAAGTAAATTTACGAAATGAAACAGGCAAGTAAATTAATGAAATGATAACTGAAACAACATGGAAGTCCGTGGACGCGCGAATTCCAGCTACTTCCAAAGTGCCAAGAATATGTGTGCAAATAAATAAAATGGAAAGATGTTTTTAGTGGCCCCATTTATTTTTTATATTGCTGCTATTGTTGCTGTACGCCTACTGTTCCTAACTTCTGCTCCTACTGCTTTTAAAATAGAAAACTATCCGCTTCTTGTCCATAGATCATCGCTTCCTCGAGCGTTCCCTTGAGCAAAAAAAGCTCCAACTGAGCATTTAAAAATACCTCTTTATGCCAAGAGCATTTAATGGGGTTCAACAATTATGCCGGAAATAAAGGATTTTGAAACACTTCATTTAATTCCAACCGCATTTATGTTACTTGTCCCGTGGATCACAACTTTAAACGCCTGTTATTCATAAGTTCAACGTTACTCTCTCTATAAAGTCGTTACTGAGAATCAGACCGACGTTAAAAGCCGCCAACGTGTCTTGGGGCCGGGAAAAATATTGCTATACCATAACCGTAGCAATGCCGACCTTCTGTTGTGAGAGTAAATATACAATGTTTTAATGGTTGCACATTCACTGCGCTCACTTTCTTAGCGCCACACGGTAACAAATCTCAAGAAAGGTGGTCAACGTACGAAATGCAGGCATATACTTGTATCATGCGTCTCTAACAAAGGAATATTAAGAGCCGTATAGTTTAGAACTACAGGGCTTGAGACAGACTGTGCTCTTCCGAGTCCTTTCACTGTCACGAACGTACCGGCACATTTTCGTGCTCCCCCCCGCCACAGTGGCACCAACGTACGTGTACGTTCTCTATCGTGCTTTCAAAACTTCGCGCCTGGGAGCTCAGCTGATGCGCTTGGACAGGCTGCGCCATCTGTAAAATCTTGGTACATGTTCGTATGTTGGCCCTGCGTTGTGTTGGTTTGTATATATTGAAGGTGTATGGAGCGACCGCGCCTACCCCCGCCACCTTATTTGATGGCGGGCGCGGTTGCTAGGCGCGCTTTGCTCTGTCGCGTTAAGTGATCATGCGGGGCGCGCGTTTCGCAGTGCGTGCGTGCGATTACGGATTCAAGGGTTTTTCTGCCATCTGTCGCAGGTTTGCAGGTTTTAATTTTTATTTGATCCATTGGTGTGTGTGCTACGTCGCGTCAAGTTCAGGGGCTGGCGCCGTTGCCTCTCCAATGACACATGACCGTTGACACATGACTCGATCACTGCTTTCGCTCTCTCTTGCTTCGCTCTTGCTTGCGGCTAGCAGCAGCAAAGGAGGTTGTTTTAACCTCTTTCTATCTCCCTCTGTAATCTTAAGTTCACAACATGCCATTTCTCTCCGTTCTGCGGGCCACCGAAAGTGCGACCTCCGTGCGCGTGGTTACTTTCGGATGGCTGTCCGCGCGGGACCTTGGACTGCAGACCGGAGCGATGACACTTTTGATTTTAAATACGGGACGAGCTAATTTCACACTATTAAGAAGTATCGAGCAGGGTTTATCTTATATTATCCTCATTTATCAAATTTATAATAAGGTTGATAATGATGATGACGTAATTAACACCTGCAGAACACTGAAATGTGCATATTCATTCGATTATGTTATTTTTATACCTGGCATAATAAAAAGTAAATCCCTAAGCTCGTTCTCTTTGTTATCCGGTATATATCCTGTAGGAAATCTGTTATCTCATTACCGATACATTCTTCTTTTTATATGCTGCACAGCCGTTCTCTGTTTACGTTGCCGTACGTCCCCGTTTATGTCCAGGAAGGCCAAACGCAAAGGTCTATTTTCCAGTCTACATATTTCGATGCATTGGGTAAGCCCAAACAGATCTAAGCGCCTACCGATTCTAAAGCCGTTATGAAGTTCTCCGAGTATCTTCTTACTTTCTAGACATGATAGCATCTTTAAGTTCACCGCCTCTATAACCAACCTCTATAAAATAGATATTATGGTAATCGGCCTATAGAATTTTATGTGCTTCCTATCTCCTGTGCTTTAATAAAACAAATTCATTTTACTCTGGCGCCAGCTGTACTTCTTGTGCCAAGTTCATAATTCAGCGTGATTTGAATTTCATCTATTCCTGTATATGTGCTTTTAGGGATATTTTTCCGCCTTTTTCCAGTTTAAATGGGTCCGTTCGAAGCTGCTTTGTATTCGGCTATCTTGCGTTGCTCCCTAGTGTATGGAGATCACCCTATCCTTGCTCTAACTGGCTCGGCTATGAATAATGTAATGTAGGTCCCAGCGTTGTCACCCTTTAAACAATTTCCCTCGTGATCCTAAATCCGGCCCTGTTTTCTATGATTATTTTGACCTAGCCAGCTTATAGGGTTCCAAAATCTTCTTGGCCCGCCGCTTGTGGCATCGTGCATTTCAGCCATCCAGCAATGGATGGATTGCTTTATTTTAATTTGGACAAGGGCCTCTACATCAAGTTTCTTTTGTCGAACAAAATTCCCATTTTTGGTCTATTTCCTCCTGAGATACCAGCGCTTTCTTTGCCTCTCGGTGTTCTCTTGAAGCTGCCCGTCGTTGTTCAATGGCTTCCCTGATTTCCTTATTCCACCAGCTCCGTGGCTTCCTTTTTCCATTCCAGCGTATCGATGCTCCTTCTTAATATTTCTCTTCATGAGTAGTTCTACCTGTTCATAATCCCAGTCTTCCATGGGCTGTTCTCTATTGCTTGCTCTATGTCTGCTGCTATCTGCGCTATTTGATCGTCGTTTAAATTTGAGTTTATTTTTTGTCTAAGTTTCATTCTGCTTTTTATCAAGGGTCCCATCTGCAGACCAATATTTGATCCCTTCCCAGACTAAACTCCCCTTCTTCGTCTATTTCCAGTTTTGCGAGCTTGCTATAAATTCCCTGCGACATTAGACAGTAGTCAATGGTACTCTGCATGTTCCGGCATTCCCACGTGATCTGGCCCTCCTATTTTGTTTCTCAATATGGAATAACTAGGTTGTGTCGGTAATAGAAATCTTGCATTACCTTCCCGTTACAATCCGAATATTCATCCAGTTCGTCGATGTGGCTGTTTGTGTCCCCCGTACAATAATATCTGCCCCGTCCCCAATCTGGCTTATATAGTCACTGAGACATTCAACGAGATCTTTGTTATCCTGCCTGCATTGGTGTGTCCTGTTCCTAAACTACCCCTAGCCAAGTCCTTATGCCGGCAATTGTTCCTGATACCCATATATGTTCTTTAGTAGACAATTTTATTCTTTGCCAATTTGTTTCTTGGTGTATCAGTATACCTCTCCCTCACCCTTTTTCTCCGTTCTCGTTTTGTTGCACCCTTCCCAGACGCAGCTTCTAGATCCCGGACAGAAGTATCGCATACGACTACACTCCTATTTCGTCGTCCTTCAACTGCTGTTCTATCTCTGAACCTTTCGCTATCTTTCTACCCCCTTGCATGTTTATGTATCTTATCCTAGTCTTAAATAGTTTTTTACTTTTCTTCCTCGACCGCCTCCTTGCCATTTTTGGGGCTTAGCCTCCGTTATTGCGCTTTCTTCTGCTTCACTTACAACTAATCTTGCGCGCGGAGCCCTCATGGATCCCTTAAAAAAGCTAAAGCCCTGCCCGCCAGGCGCCAGCCGATCTCTGCGCCCACCCTTCTGTTAAAATTAATGCAATCTCTTTGAAACCATTTGCCAAAACCAGCTATATGCCCCTCCCTGTTTACCCCAACCAGCTGTGGTAGCTGTGGTGCCGTCTGGCGTCGCAGGAGAAAAGATCCCTGGCAAGCGTGGCACGTTTTCGTAATGATGCCAGATGATGCCACAGCTACCCTTCGACGGAAAATTGGCGTTCGCGTCTTTTGCTCATTCAGTCTCGTCGCAGATGGCTCTGTATTCTCATTATGAGGGGCCAAACCAGGTAAGTAGCACCGTAAGACTGACTACACTACAAAAGGGACAACAACGCGCAAGAATTTCGCGCAATTTTCGTGCAAATAAGCTTCCGGTTGAGGCAGGATAATGTTTTCAAAATGGTTCCGATAAAGTTGCAGAAAAAATCTCTATAATTTGTGATGCCATCGAGGAGATTAAAACTCCTAAACTTATTTGGTTATCCTGGAACAGCGTTTCGGTACATCATATCAGAAACAGTGGAGAGACATATGTGCCATATTGGCCCTTTTCTTTTATGTACAAAGATAATAATATTCGTGAGCACCATTCTACTGGCCCTCCAATTAAGATGACGATGGTATTAGACCTAGGCAGTTGGGAACAGTTTATGAAAGGATGGCAGTTTAGTAGCTTTGATCAGTTAACGGGCAAACAGGTTCCCGAAATGAAGCATCTGGTTCGTGCATCCATCTAATGTGAATTCTGGAGAAGCCCATATGCATTCCTACGTTCGAATTATCCTGCTCAAACTGCTTCTTTCCTCGCTCATTCCAGGGACATAGACGTTGTCTTAAAATAGCACATGGGTGACTTGCATCTTTATAAAGCCGTTCTTACAAGGCGTGCATCTATTTGCGTGGGGGTTGTTGAGGAATTTCTGGTTATTTGGAAACACCGTATCGTCTGGCCTAAAACTGCTCATGTTTATAGGCATTGTCAAGAGAAACTCAAGTTTATACGCAATCAATATGACTCGTCAGACATTCCAAGGACTCTCAGACGTCTTCTATCGAGGTCGGACTCTGTAAGGTACTTATGAGCTTAAAGCTGATTTAGTACGGTTTGTTTTGTGTCATTTTCACTGAGCGTTTCACACACACACACTGGCTGCTCTGAATCGCAGGAGGAAGTAAGTCATAGCTGCACAACAATTATCGCAGAAGAGTGGTGACATATAACCATGTCACCATGACATCAAGAAAAAATATATCTTGCATAATTTTTTTTGCTTTCCAGCCTTGAGCGACGGCCGGGTTAAGGCAGTGGTGGACTGCATGGAAGACCATGTTAGTTCTCAGGTACTGTTCATAATTAGACGACGTTTTGTGCACCAGCACATTCAAAACCCACTAAGGACATAAAATGCAGGATACATCTGCATTCCTTCACATGTGTCTAAGTGTTCTAAATGATTATTTCTTATGCAGATCAAAGCGCTGGTGAAGGGGTACAACATTGTTCAGGTTATTAAGAATATGTGCAGAAGCAACGTCGACTTGGTAAGTAAACCATTTTGTTTTTTAGGAAGATGGCTGCTTTGGTTCGTAATTCTTCTGAAAACTGAGCTTTCACGAAACGCAACACATGTTGCTTTTGATGTTAGTGCATGAGTCTGTAGAAATATTAAGTTTACACAGGCAGTCAGGAAATCTATTCGACACACTGTTATTATTGAGCTGTCTCTGATGACAAAGTAAGTTAAAAGCATCGCGCAGAGAAAATGTTAGTTAATGAAATTAGTAACCATAAGCAACGCAGCGCTACCTCAGCATTGAGTTCTGCCGTAAATATTTCGCTTAAGGTGTTTAGCGACCCAAAGTTACTCGAGCACTGTAGTTTGTTTCTTTATAATTTTTACCTCTTTGCGCGCGCGTGCGCGCACGCACGCACGCGCACACACACACACACACACACACACACACACACACACACACACACACACACACACACACACACACACACACACACACACACACACACACACACACACACACACACACACACACACATATATATATATATATATATATATATATATATATATATATATATATATATATATATATATATATATATATATATATAAGATTACGTGGCAGCAAGCCGCTGAACACAGGAGAAAGGTAAAGGAGAGATGATATTTGATGACAGTGAGATCACGTTTAATAAAATGTTGACGGCCTAGCGCGAGCGCTCCTGCCGCGCCACTGCCCACGTCTTCCTGTTTCCTCGTCTGTAACATGACCCGGGGCCACTGTGCGATCGTCTCGATCATAGACGAGGAGGTTTGTCAATGCTGATGACTCCATGACATGATTATGGCGTGCTTAAATGGCTGAAGAACCAGAGAAAGAAAGAAGAAAACTGCTTGCTACCAAGGCATTCCTGGCATGACTCGTCGCTCAGGATGCTTTCGGACTACTGGGCTTCAATATCCGATGGCCGAGGCACAGGCACGCACCGCATGGCATGTGCAGGGGTCATGTGTTCATGTGTTGCGACGTCTTGGATCGGTGTGGTCTCAGGTCGGCAAATCGAGTCAATAGGGTACATAGTCTTCGGCCGTGTCGCTGTGTTTTGAAGTCGTGTGGGTGGCTTCTCGGGTCAGTCTCTTTAGTGTGTTGTGGTCAGGGTGGAGGGCGAGGGACGGGGTGGAGGAACGGCAATGTAGCGTCGTGTCCGACAGGCTGGGGATAAGCCAGGCGATGTGCTCCATGGAACCCGCTGCCGACGGCGCAAGCAGAACCAGGGCGCCGAAGCTCCGGTCCAGGATGATGAGGGATGATACACCCAGCACCTCCACCAAATGTTACGTGGCGCAAGCCGGTGAAAAATAGAGAAAAATAACAGAAAGATGATGTTCGACGACAGTGTGGTGACACCTAATGAAATGTTGACGGGCCTAGCGCGAGCGCTCCTGCCCGTGCCACTGCCAGCTTCTTCCTCCTTCCTCGTCGGTAACAATATATATATATATATTGTAGTGTAGACAATTACCAACGCTCGGTAATTGTCGACGATGACAAAGACGACGAGCGTATGTCGGAAGGCGCGTGCTCTAGACGGCAGACAAAAGACGAAGACGCAAGAGACTGACGTGCTAGTTAAACGTTCTGCGCCACGGTTCACCTAAAGAATTGCTCAGTGACCGTGGCCGTGTTTTTCTTTCCGAGACCATTGAAGCACTTCTTCAGCAGTGCCGCATTGTCCACCGTTCTACCTCGCCCTACCATCCGCAGACAAATGGCATGACGGAACGTTTTAACCGCACCTTAAGTGACATGCTGGCCATGTATGTCGCGTCCGACCACTCAAACTGGGACCGGCTTCTCCCATTCGTCACGTACGCTTATAATACTGCCATACAAAGCACGACCGGCTTCTCCCCCTTTTTCCTTCTATACGGCCGTGAACCCACCTCAACTATGGACACGATACTTTCTTATCGCCCTGACACCTCCGAAGCGACCACCGTCTCTCAAGCAGCAGCATATGCAGAAGAATGTCGCCAGTTGGCCCGCTCATTTACAACCCAGAACCAAGGTCACCAGCAGTTCCTTCGCGCACCGTCTTGTCCAGCTCCTTCATACAGCACAGACTCCCTCGTGTGGCTTTGGGTTCCTGCCACCCCTTCCGGCCTCTCTACCAAACTTGCTTCCAAATACCATGGCCCATATCGGGTTATTTGCCAGACCTCTCCGGTGAATTACGTTATAGAACCGCTTGTACCGACACCGGATATGCGTCGCCGCGGGCGTGAAACAGTGCACGTTGACCGCCTCAAGCCCTGTTACGACCCGCCTGTTGTGTCCACGCCACGAGTCGGCAGGATGCCTCTTTTTTCTCCCGGGGATAATTGTAGTGTAGACAATTACCAACGCTCGGTAATTGTCGACGATGACAAAGACGACGAGCGTATGTCGGAAGGCGCGTGCTAGAAAAAGAAGACGGCAGACAAAAGACGAAGACGCAAGAGACTGACGCGCTAGTCAAACGGTCGAACACCGACCTGAGCTTCAACGCACCCTTACAATATAAATATATATATATATATATATATATATATATATATATATATATATAGGAAAGAAGGCAACAGTCGGCGAGGCCAAGGAAAGGATTGGGGATTGTACTTTGTCTTTTTTTCAATTTTTACTTCGGTAATCACATAAATTAGTAATGTAATCTGTTTAGGGGCAAGATTAACATCAAGTAGAAGGAAAAACAACGTGGCGATGGTGGGGACCGAACCCACGACCTCCGAATATCGCGTTCGTTGCTCTTCCAACTGAGCTACATCGGCCGCTGTCCCACTTGCTACTTTCTTGGGTATTAATGTTGTCTGTATACAAACCTTGAGAGTGTTCACCAGCGCCGCTCTCAACCATAGCGGTGGACGTGGAACGTCCTGTGTTACCGTCAGCGTCACGTAGAACGTGATCAAGAGGGATGACGAAAAGCTGTGCTAGAACCCTCTTACGCTACCTATGGCTTCAAGACAGCCAGAACCGAGACCCCCGCAGGCTACAAGCCGATAAATGAAGGGGAAATGAGGGTACTCGTTATAATATATATATATATATATATATATATATATATATATATATATATATATATATATATATATATATATATATATATGTATAGAGAGAGAGAGAGAGAGAGAGAGAGAGAGAGATAGTCTAGTGAGAGAAGGCTATTGAAAGCAGGCTAGGCCGAGACGGCAAGGCGAGCGATGCCTTGTCTAGCGTTGTTTTAATTCGATCACGAACTCAGGCGAGTAATGGAGCCGGCGCCGCGGGACGATGATTATGGTATGTACAAATGAAAGAAAAAGATCATGCATGTACAAGTGAAAGAAGATCCATGGAAGATTCACAAAATCAGCCCAGGGGGTCGGAAGTGCCAGCCTGGTCGCTCCTAACTAACCGATGCACCGCGGCGCAGAAGCGGCTTCAAGCGAGAAACATGAACAATTTCAGTTCTATGGTGACGTCGTTCGGCTGAGGGGTCAACAGGCTTGACATTGTAGTTAACTAGAGAAGTTTAGCTGATTAACTCGCAGGAACCAAGGCAGCGGTGGTGGAATTTCTGACTAAGGCCAGGGGTGCGCAGTGGTGTATAAAGCAGTACTTCGTCACCGGGACGATAAGAGACCACGTGATGCGTAGAATCGTAGCGACTCTTGCGGTCTTCCTGGTACGCTGCTGTGTTGAGGCGGGCAAGATGACGACATCTGGCCGCACAAGATAACTAGGTAGGTACTGATGTGGAGTAGTTTGGCGTAGAGAAGAAGGAGGTGTTGAGAATTGTAGTGGGAGGAAGACCATAAAGGAGGAAAAATGGAGAGTAACCGGTAGTCCGCTGTACTGCTGTATTTTAGGCGAATGTGACGAATGGTAGAACAGTGTCCCAATTCGAAGACCCGGTGTGATGTACATGGAGATCATATCCGATAAAGTGCCATAAAATCGCCAGTCAGACCGTTAGTCTGTGGATGGTAGCTTGAGGTTGTCTTATGAAGGGTGGATGACGCGTGAAGTACTTCGGCAATGACTGTCGATAAGAACGCTTTTACTAGCCGAAAATGCGTCAAGCCATTCAGCGCTATGTAGCCAGTTGTGTCAAGTGCCAGCAGTACAAGCTCCCTACTTCCCGTCCACCTGGACCGCTGCGCCCTATTGCGCCTCCGACCGCACCTTTTGAGGAGGTGGGCATCGACCTCTTGGGTCCTTTTCCGGGATCTTCTAACGGTAACCGGTGGATAGTGGTATGTGTTGACCATTTCACTCGATATTCAGAAACATTCGCAATACCCTCAACCACTGCTTACGAAGTAGCCCTATTTCTTTTGCGATTTCTCGTCCTGCGCAATGTCCCTCCTCGAGTTCTGATAAGTGACTGTGGGCGCCAATTTAGAGCTGAAGTTATCGAAGGACTCCTTCGTCTATGCACCTGCGATTACCGTCATACAACGTCGTATCACCCTCAATCGAATGGATTTGTTGAACGGACCAACTGCACTCTGACCACTTTGTTGGCGATATACGTGGACTCTGATCACAAGAACTAGGATGACATCCTCTCTTTTATTACATATGCGTATAACACTGCACAGCATGAGACGACTGGCTACAGTCCGTTTTACCTCCTGTATGCTCGAGTCCCCCGCAGTAGTCTTGATACCATCCTTCCTTTCTCCCTCCACAACGAGCCTTCTATCGCCACTACTTTATGTCGAGCCGAAGAAGCTCGCCGCGTTGCCCGCCTCCGCATCATGGACTCACAGGAACGTTCGAAGGAGCGTTATGACAACCGACGCCCACATGTCTCTTATGTGACCGGTGATTTAGTGTTGCTGCGGACGCTGCTGCGCAAGCGTGATTTAGCCCAGAAGCTGCTGTTTCGCTATAGCGGTCCTTTTGTCGTTTTGGAGCGCCTGAGTGAGTGAACTATGTAATTTCACGCCGCACAGAAAGTGGCCAATGCTCACGCCGGACCGAGGTTGTGCATGTGGCTGGGCCAAAATGGCTCCATCCCCGGCACCTTCCTTAAATTGCTTGCCCTGGGGCTTCGTCTGCGAGGGAGGAAGTGTCACGTGCTTCGGTGAGTCAGGAAATGAAGCAGAGGCTGGAGAGAAGAAGAAGAAACGGAAGTCACAGTGGTGTGTGCTGGTGTTCCTTGCGTGACTCGCAACGCTTTAACTACCAATAAACACCCCCGTTACGTACTGAGTACGTAACAATATATATATATGGGGAGAGACTTAAAGAGAGCGCTTTTCAGTTGGATTTTGCAGTTATGAGGTAGAAAACGGGCGCTGGTTCGAATTTTAAATTCGTTTATTATTGATGTTGCGCCCTGCCTCTAGAGTACATGGGCCTCGACTTTCGAAGAAGAAACATCTCGCCCATTCCCCTGGACTGTCAGTCATCTGCGTCATTTTAAATAGAACTTTGAGCCCTAGGTTACTGCCGTTTTTACTCCATACCGATTCAGTATCGGTTTAAATACGGTACCATTAAGAAAGAACAACTTTGGTGCAATGAAATCATCGTCAATATTTATAAAATATTCCCTTAAATATTTAACACTCCACAAATATTGCAGTTTATAAATGTTCAATTATATTTAATAAATTTAAAAAGAAAATAAATATAATGCTAACTTTTGCGCCCCCTGTTCTGGCAGCATGCACCGAAACGTTGGCCCTTCAAATTTCACTCTGTATTTTGCATGCCAAGTTCTTTTAAACCACTAGCGCTAACATTTACGGTTTTTCGCGTTCCAAGATCGTACGAGCCACAGTTTCAGAATTGCAACCCAGCGTGACTGTCGCAATAAAAATGTGGCGCCATACAGCGTTATAAAATTGGAACCACATCCCGTGACTACACGAAAGTAGCATAGGAAGAACGGATTAGTTGCGGAAGTGCGCGAGCGAGTGAGTTCAGGCCTATACCTTCGTGCCGCTATTTATAACCTAGCCTGGCAGGTATAGATGGTAGACGCCTACGTGACACCATTTGTATAAAAGCTGTGGGCCACTGATTGGGCGCAGAAGGTTCGTGTTACGGTCCAACGATTTGGCGGGCCCTGCAGCACAAAATTGCTAGATAAATCGGAGCCTAGTCTACACGGTGGATTCGCAACAGCGAACTTTGCTCTCCCCAAACATGACCTGGGGATTTTGAAACAGCCAATATGGCAGAACAGTTCCTCTCAGGATGTACCGGACGGAGTCAAACGATTCGTCGTTTAGCGCTTTACACGCTGCTGTCTAAAGTTGGCTTCAAGCCAACTTAGATATAGTGAAAGAATAAATCAGATATAGCCAAGGTGGATATTTAACCATGTGATTTGGATATAAATGAGTTCATTCATTCATAAACCTCTATTCATGAGGATGGCCTGAGGCTTAGAGGGGAAGGGGGTGGGTTAGGTTAGGTTGAGGGCGCCAGACTCCGACATGAAGTCTAGCAGGGCACAAAGCTTGCACTTGGCGTTAACACCCCAGATCAGTGCAGAATCTATTCACCAGATGACGCTACTTCTACTTCGTAAATAATGCAATACAAATAAGCATGCAGTACAAAACGCGTCACAGAATTGCTAAATTAGTTTATAAAAAAACAAAAAAGATCAAAATAGATTTCTTGACCTGACGCTCGATAATTACTCCCTGCCGCAGTGTTAGCGCATATGAACCTTTTATTTGTACTCCTGCATGAGTAAGCTCGTCTTTACATAGCTTGGAAAGCTACCAAAATTAGAAATATAGCACCGCAAAGGAGAATTGTGATTCCAATTCCACCATAGATTTTATATAAAATCACTAAAAAACAATACACAGCCCTTCGATCGTAAACTTATGGCACTAAATTGTATTCCTTGTGTATTTTAACTGATTTAATAAACACAGAAGGAGTTCAAGTTGTCAGCCTGTAAAATTGCGTAGGCTGCTTTTTGGAGAGAGAACCCCTAAGAATATTTGTCATTACTGTATCACGTACATACGGTTTACATGGCGTGGTGATCGATGGCGTGTGTGTAATTTGCTGATTGTATTGTTCTATAATACATGTGAAGTATCACGAAATGCTCGTTGAAATTCTGCCAGGCACAAAATACCGACCGTTGCTTTATCGCTCCCTCTAACCTAAGAGTCAGTGATGGACAATATATTACCTTAAGGACGGCCAAGTACTGAGAATGTCTTGGATATTGCATGAGATAAACTGTAGCTAAATTCAGTACATACTAAATCTAATTGCTGCCTTTCTCCTTCTGAAGCCCTAATCGATTCTACAGAACAGGCGCCCTCAAACTGGGTTCCGCAAAACCGTACTATAGGGTTCCGTAAGTCGTTCCATGAGTTCCGCGAACTCCCTCAGAAACATTCTCCTACCCCCCCCCCCCCCCCCCCCCCCTTTCCCAACTCCCGGAACACACTTTCCATGGCGTAGTTCTATCTACGCGTGCGTACCGGGCATATTATCTTTTTTTGCTAAAAGAAGCATTAATGTGTTCGCGTATCCCAGCTCATTCTTAAGCTTCGAGCCGTCACAGGAAGCACGGTCCGCCACCCATACCTTTTAGAATTGTGGCAAAATGGTCGGGGCCTCCGGCTTGTGTGAAGAACACGTTAACGTGCCAAGTGAGGCATAGAAATCTGGTGAAAAATCAGTTAAGGTGGCATAGCACGTAAGCTCACCCATGTTAGGGGTTCGTATACACGTCAGTGTGGAGATAGAAGACATGCATGTTCTATATACTTGAGTTAGCCAAGCCAGGAAGACAAACGTGTAGCTTATTTTTGTCGAAAAGCCAGGGTCTGCCGAAAACGAGAAATACGAGCAATGGCGCTGTCTCCAAAGCACAGAGCGGCAGATAATCAGCGAAAGCCGGCCGAGTCATTACGGGATTCTGTGAGCAGGCCAGTGGATCGAGTAAGGTTTTTGCCACTACCCTGTATGGCTATAGGTTTCCGCTTTCTTGTTATTGATGTAGAGGTCTGAGAGTGAGTCTAAAGCAAGTATTTAAAATATTCTTTGGCTTATGAAGTTTAACGTTAACATGCTATGAGGGATGTCGCAGTAAACGGCTCGGCAAATTTTGACCACCGGTGGTTACTTAACGTGCGCTGACAAAGCACAGCAGAAGGGCGCCTTGATGTTCGCTTGGAATGGGAGCAGTTAGGGATAAGGGTAGATGGAAAATACCTCAGTAATCTGCGATTTGCTGATGACATTGCCTTGCTAAGCAACTCGGGGGATGAACTGCAAATAATGATTGATGACCTAGACAGAAAAAGTAGAAAGGTAGGCTTGAAAATCAATATGCAGAAGACTAAGGTAATGTTCAACAGCCTCGGGAAGGAACAGCAGTTTACATTAGGTAGCGAAATACTGGAAGTAGTAGGCGAATATGTCTACTTAGGACAGGTAGTAACCGCAGATCCGGCCCATGAAAAGGAAATAACAAGAAGAATAAGATTGGGATGGAGCGCATTTGGCAAGCACTGGCAGATTATGACTGGCAGCTTACCGGTATCGCTCAAGAGGAAAGTATACAACAGTTGCATCTTGCCTGTACTCAACTATGGGGCTGAAACGTGAAGAATAACCAAGAGAGTTCTACTTCAGTTGAGGACAACCCAGAGGGCTATGGAACGAAAAATGGTAGGGGTAACATTAAGAGATAGAAAGCGTGCAGAGTGGGTCAGAGAAATAACTTAAGTTACCGACATTCTAGGAGAAATTAAGAAGAAGAAATGAACATGGGCAGGACATGTAGTGCGAAGAGAGAATAACCGATGGTCGCTGAGGGTAACAAACTGGATTCCAAGGGAAGGAAAGCGTAGCAGGGGCGGCAGAAAGTTAGGTGGGCGGACGAGATTAAGAAGTTCGCAGGGGTCAAGTGGATGCAGCTAGCACAGAACCGGGTTAAATGGAGAAATATGGGAGAGGCCTTCGCCCTGCAGTGGGTATAATCAGGCTGATGATGATGATGATGATGATGATGATGTTCGCTTCTATGGAAGCAACGCCGCCACGACGTAGATTCGATCTCGCAACCTTGGGTTCGGCAGTCGAGTGCCATAACCACATATCCGGGCATTTCATGAAAGGCTTGCTGTCAAAAGCAAGTAAAATGATTCCCTACAAAACTTGTCCGGGGGAGGGGTTTCTTGGCACATATTGATGACTGTAGGGGTTCCATGGGGAAAGAAAATTCGCGAACCCTTGCAATGGATTAAAAAATGCATTCAGTTGTATATTTACCATTACAATTTAAAGCAATATAATGCAAGACTTGTTGAGTACTTGATATTTATGACGTACTGACGAATTTTTAAAGAGCTGTCAATAAAAGTCGAACATGTCGTTCTTCTAAGTTAGATAAGTTAGTGCAGGAAGGCGAACGAGGATCCTCATGGAGAGCGTCTGACGGGAGCCAATACCACTGTCATTTCATACCCATAAAAGCGCAACTTGAAAGTATAATTTTATTTCTTTTTTGATCCCTAAACCGGGAACACGAACCTCAAGATATTACCGGATGCCTGCGAGTTTGTAATGTCATTGATTCCGCTTTGTCTAGATTGAGGTGTTAAAAAAGTGTGATAAAATAGGACGGATGTAATTGATTTTAAATCAAAAGCATCAGCCACCGCAGGTAAAATAATTTTGCTTCTTTATATGCGGCATTAGAGTGAACCGCTGGAAGCCTCGCAGCGTTGAACATTTTACTTTTTGTTATCATATTCATAGCCTTCCATATTGCGCGCATCTTGGAGTCCGTTCAAGTCTACCGTGACATCTGGTTTCGTTACGTCGCCCAGTCAGCGTCGACCATGCCAGCTGCCAATTACCGCCTGCCAAAGAAATGAAGGCAATTTGTCGCAGCAGCGTGCCAACTTGTGGGGCGAAAAAGTCTCATTATTGGTCACCATACGGCTAACAGCCTCCTGATGCATGCTAGTAAGTTTCGAGGGTGTATGGCTTCAAACGATTGACACTGCCTGCAATGAGGCCACGTGGAATGTTTTTGTAGCGAGAGCTACATTGTCCACATTCTGACTATTTCTTCCTCCGGGGCCTGAAGAAGAAGAAGAAGTCCTGGGATTGTAGCTGGCAGCTGATATGGCCGCGCACTAACTGGGCGTATGTCTTCCTGACATTACTTATGGCAGGAGCTGCCAACTCGTTCTTATCTTTCAATATGCGAGGTTGATAACACAATCAGCCTACCAAAACCTTTGCATTCACTTTATGCTAAGGCCATGCAGGCACATTTATACGGCTCGGGTTAAAGCGGGGCTGTATATGTTGGCTGGTAGCTTACGCTATCGCGTCATCGCGAAGGGAAACAAAGAAAGAGGTGACGTAGTGGAAGGCTACGGATCACCTAAGCGCACTTTAGGGGTCAAACATTCCCCATATGGTATAAAATAAGCTAAAATCAGAAAGTAAGCTACAATGTGCAAAACACATGTCTTTACTTTGAAGCCGAACCTAAAAGTAGCCATGCAACTAGCTCTCGCGTATCTCTAGGTTTAACCACAAGATAAACCCCAGCTAATCATTTTTGTATACGAGAGTGCTGGTACATTCCCTTCCATTGTACCTAGTAATACGAAACTAGGTACCAGCTTTCAAATAGGGCCGTTCGTGGCTGTCGAAATGTACTGGATGCTACCGCTGTGGTGACGTAGCGCGTATGGTATCCGTTGGTTTTTGAAGTACTTGAGCCGGAAGCTCTGGGCTGATGCGCGCCCGTGGGTGCACAGAAGCGAAGATTTTTCCATGGATGCTCGGCACCGGACTTTAATAGGCCGCCGACAAGACTCTGATTCTTTTTAATGAGCTGAAGGAGCATAAAGAATGAACTATTAGGCCACCGATGTGGTGAATATTTATTTCGCTGCTAGGCGCCTGGAATCTTTCGTGACCGACACCGGCGGCGCCAGATTTTGACCAGCGAGCTAGAAGCCGCTATTTTAAACATTTTGGAACTAAAACCATTTGATAAGTGCTTTGCTTATGAAATTTTCTTCTCTTTTACAGGATGACATGCTAAATAGATTCGCCGGTGTAAGTAAATTTCTCCCTAAGCTTTTGTTTATTCGCGCATTCACAGTGCTGCGCAAAACCAGTAGCCGAATTTGCTTGCTGTCTACCTCCAGTTCCGCATGTCAAAAGTAAATTTATCTATAATTGCGCCACGTACAAACCTCTTTGATAGCGCATGTATGTAAAAATATTAAAAACGTCGTGGGGGAGATTGATAACCCTCCCTTTACCATACAACACGCAGACATAAAAAGAAACCTTTGGAACTTCTTCTAACAGAATTTATTCTTCCCTTAATCGAGTCTTCCTTTGCTAATCATACCGGACAGAATCCGCGAAAGCGGAGCATACCCTTCATGAACCGCTGCTTAAACATGAGTGGTTCCTTCAGGGACGCTCTTGCGAAAATCATGTCAGACCTTGTATAGTTCGAAGCTTTTAACGCTGCAGCACCGTTGGCATGCTTTGGGAAACGCGCGTAAACTATGCGAGAGTGCACTGAAGTATGAACTCGTCGTAGGGTATAATTAGGCATGAACCGCTGTTTTATTCATGACTTTATGACTTTTCTGCTTCATCGCAACCGATAATTTCGACAAGCACTAATTTATGTTTAGTGCTAAATGAGTGCTATGTAAACTGTAACGCAAAGCAATTGAGAAGAATATGAAACACTTTCCACCTCGGCAGCTTTATGCGTTTGCTCAAAGCACAATAAAGATTTCCTCGGCAGCAGCTTTTTGCTCCGCAAAACTTTGGATGCCGCGGTTGATTATTTCGTCAAAGATGTGCTCCAAAGCCTGAAAAACAAGAAAATGTGTTAATAGTCTAACAATCATTACAAGAGAGCATAACACCGCTTTTGCGATACCGGGATCAATAACTCTTCTTTTCATATCTGTTGTACAGATGCAAAGGAAAAAAATTACAGACCTGATTTACAAGTTTTTATTCGGGGCACGTTCAAAACTTCGGTATAACTTGAACATTTTTTCTTTGTCGGGTTGGCTTCTTTTCTCTTCCAAATAGTACTGCATTTTCCAAATGAACATTCTTACTGCAAACGAATAAGGCTGCCGACGTGAAGACATTGATGCTGCGCAGTGTTAGTGGGTCGTAAACATTCCTATCTTCTTCAGCTGGTGCTAGCTGTGTGTCGGGATGACTACGAATAAAACGGGCTGCGCAGGTTTAGGTTTGGTTTGTGAGGTTTAACGTCCCAAAGCGACTCAGGCTATGAGAGACGCCATAGTGAAGGACTCCATAAATTTCGACCACCTGGGATTCTTTAACGTCCACCGACATCGCACAGCACACGGGCGCCTAGCTTTTCACATCCATCGAAAAACGGCCGCAGAGGCCAGACATGGCGGACGGAGGATGTCCATAGAAATGTATAAGAACAACCGCACACAAGAAAAAGCGTTCGTTGAGCACACCGGCGTAAAACACGGTGTTAATTTTCACGATAGCACCCGTCTAGTAGGACCATCACTGAATGTAAATAAAGAGAAAAAAAGGCACACTCTTCAGCTGCTGCGCAAAGGTAGTTTTCAGAATTGTGGTTGTTGGCTGATAGACTTGCATAGCGCGCGTGACGGTGATCAGGCGGATGTGAATTAAGTCGAAAGACCTCTAAAGGATAGACGAAAGAAAGGAGAATGAATTGCTTCGAAAACGACAACCTGTTGAAGCTTTGGCCAAGAATAGGTTGTGTCATCGACTCAGATACATAGCGTTCAGCACCAAAGCAAGCGTCAAAACTCGCGTCCACATCACTCATCAAATAACAATATCCTGATTGTGTTTTGAAAAAGAAATAACGAGCAAGCTTGGGAAATGCCCTGTACAGACAAAATGTCGCTCATACCCCTTTCGTGTTCTCGACAAAGTCTTGTAGCTCTCGACTTCAACGCTTTAATTTGTCCGATATATATATATGATTGAAAGATAATAAGTACATCTGCCCCTCTTCATCAACCTGTAACTATTATAGCCAACGTTCTTCCAGTGGCCAGGGTTCTACACAACAGAACACGTACTAGTGCTCTTAATTTTTCATGAGCGCTTTTCTGGACCTTGGCCTTTCGGTTGTGAAAGTGGCTCGAATGCGCAGAAGGGCGCGCCTTTCACTTGTACTGGTCTAAAAAGGATGTTTTGGCTCGCTTTCACTCGTACAGTCATGAATAGGTGTCGTTTTCCGAAGGTTTGGAAGGGTGATTCAAGGCAACGGAGAAATAGGAGATGTCGTGTAGTCTTGATGGTGAATGAAGAGGATATATATAATTACAGATTATATACAAACGGCAACTGAACTTTCACTGGTGGCTTCACATAGAGCGGCCACCGCCCTAGCAAAAGGGTACATACTACTTACAAAACAAATGTCACCCATAAGAACACCGCTTAACTCCTCCAGAGAAAAACTTCGTGCCGAGCACGGAGTCGCCAGTTGTGCTCGACTGGACAGAACTAATCAACCATTTTTGATTGCCAATATTTAATGGCACCAACAAAAAATGACATGAGGGCGGTCTCTTGACATGATTCGCCTTAAAAGTACGCTGCCAATCAAGATCTTGATTAAAAATACCCAATCCCAGTGGGTTGGAAATAATCTCGGACCCAGGGCGCAGCATCCACGCTCCAATCTTTCTCCACACGCGGTGTCATACTCTCTCAACCGGCAGTCGTCCTCCCTTCTGTATCCCACGGTGTTCCGGGCGACCCGGCAGTGCCGCCGCCTCCTGATCCGAAGAAGCGGCGATGTACCTGTCTCGAAGGGGGCAGGTCCGAATCGCGTTTGCGTTTGAGGGAAAGCTTAAAACGGCTCCATTACCAGCAATTCCGTGTGTAAGGCGCGCAGCAGGCGACCATCGAGCAACATCTACTGCAAAATGTTCTGTGCCACTCTTCCAGTTTTTCGGGCCGAAAGCAGCAAATCTTCGCGACGCCGTGTGTTAAACAGCTCCACTAACAGTCGCGTTCTTTCATTAGTTGCGCACTAGAGGCACCGCCGAGGAAGCCTTACTGCAATATTTCTGCGAAGCGGATCTTCCCGGATCGAGTGAAGCGCAGGTATTGTCGCATCTTTAAAAGCGCCGGGCAGGTGGAAAAGAAAACAAAAATAGACTTCCGCATTCCAAGCATATTCGGGGTGCCATCGGCGGTGGCGGAAGGGAGTGAAAAAAAAAAAAAAAAAATGAAACGCTCCAGTCTTGGCTCTGTCGAGCTGGAAAAATGAACGCTGCCGTTATTCACGGTCTTAAATGTAGATTTCTATTTACGAAGCTTGGATGATGTGTGAGGAATGCCATTGTGCAGTCTCAAGAAATTTCTGCCACTTTGGTTCACTAAACTGCACTTACACCACACAAGTCGGCGAGAAGGCCTTCCGCTCATCTTTTAGATAAGAACACCGCAACAGGGACCGAATTAGGAAAAATTTACGATGATGCATGTAAGTGTGCGACCCTATGCACAGGTAAAGGCTGATGTAGTATAAAATGAAAAGTCGTACATTATTGCACTTAATGTTTGAAGGACTCGGGAGAACTGAAAGCCTGTCCGCAGAAGTACATTTGAAAGCTCATACATCCTTTCCTTTTTTACTTACAGCCGGAAAAAGCGGAGGCTATCAACAAGGCCTACGCGGAGTGCAAGTAATTGGTCGTCAATAACAGGCGACGGGCAACCCGCTCCATCCTGGACCAACAATTAGTTTAACGAACATAATGAAATAAAAGCATCAGTTGCAGCGATCTGCGATTTCCTTCAAAAATACTTGTGGCGTGCTAAAGCTGTGTAGGGCTGGCCGCCGTACACAGGAACGCAGAATCGAACAAGTTTAGTGTAAAGGTTGACTTTTCCGCCCTGTGATACAACTTGCTGTTTGTGCAGCAGCCAATGAGCATCATGATAAGCGAGTGTTGACTTCGAGAGACGGCTCATTTGTACATAAAAAAGTAGGTAATAGGAGGCTGATAGCGATATTCGAAATTCATAAGCACGTTATTCTTCTATGGTCCCGCCCAAGAAGAGCGCAATGCGCCCTCTAGATCTTTGTACTGCCGGCCATAAGGAAGGAGTGTGCATGCATCTACAGTGTGGAGACCTAGGTGCGGTTTTGAACATTCAACTGGACGCTTTCGGCTTTGTTGCTGTATGTACCCGCGCAAAATGCGGTGGTTGGTGCCGGTTGCCTTTAAAATCGGCGTTGAAAGGCTTGCGAAAGTGTGTTAACGCGATAACATAATGGGGCTTATTCTTCAAAAAACCTCTTATCGACTCCTGCAAGCGTGCCAACAGCCGCCAAACATTTCGAAAAGCATCCTGTTCTGTCGACAGAGTCTTGATGTCACAACAACATGGCTTCGGGCGAGATCAAACACCCCGTATTCAAATAAGCCAAACGAATTTTTGGAAGACCTAACTGAACTCAAAAGTGGCAAGGAGGATAAAGCTGATGTGGTTATTTTACAAATACATGTGTAGTGAACTATGCGATGATATCACGAAGACGAGGATGAACTATGCGAGGATATCACGAAGACGAGGATGAGAACAACGTGCTGCTGAGCTGCTCGAGCTCCAGGGCGGCAGGAAATCCTCACCTCCATCAAGTGAAAGGAGGTTTTATTGTGTTTTAAAAGGGATAATAGCCCTCTCTAAGCTGCACGACGAGCCGTACAAGAGCACAGCCAGCCCAGGCAGACATAAGCCAGCTCGAGCAGCGCAGCAGCAATTCGTCATTTTCATCCCCGTCTTCGTGATGTTATCGCATAGTTCACTACACATGCAGTAAATTTAAGCCAGTTGGGTTTGAAACTGGGGAGTCTGTACGCCAGACGGCATATACACCGCTATTGGCGTTTTTCAGTCCTCGAGCTGAATTAGCAAGGCCATTTCTTTCGAGTGAAGGAAAAACGTTTTAATTACTCCCCATTTACTGTGTATGATCAGGACCATTAGCACTTTGCTATCCACACTTGCGGTATCATTTCCAGTCAGATATATTGGCCACTCAGTGGACAAATCCAGCTCTCCAAGAGAGCATGAGGTCACCTGCTTTAGATTACGAGCTGGCTACTTCCATTTACGACGACTCTGCACTCTCATAAGGAGGTCGCGCCGCACAGAGGCTGAAAAGAGAGTCGGCCAGCCGCTGAACTTACAGCCACTGTCGTTGGTATATATCTTTCACACTGAAGACTTTTGGAGCTGTGTTTCCACGGACTCTCTGGGCCAGGAGCATTGCAGGAGAGAGTACCGTCCGCACTCAGAATCTGTGGAGACGGCAATGATGGCCATAGCCTTTAATATTCCTCAAACTTGCCAAGAAGCTTACTAACACTTTCTGAGCTGACTAAACAGGACGTTGTCAAGAAGTACTGAGTCAGATTTCCATACGCAACTCCAATATAGTTCCCACGATTATCTCATGTGGCAAGAATGAGGGGGCTAACACTCATGTACACCCAAGGTCCGAGGGAAATGTTCCCAGCATCTCGTGGTCTGGAAAGTCAATCTTCATTTTTAGTTCGGAGGAAGCCCCTGTGAAAGTTGTCCCGCAACCAGATCTCAGTTGCTTTGCCGGGTACCTTATTGCAGAGGCCCCGGTCAGAATGAATTAGGCTTGAGATATCTGTAGTCAGGATTAAATCGACCGCACGAATGCTCATGCAACATAAAGGTGTACTGTGAAAAACTGCGCCGAAATAAACACACCACAAGAAAGAAGACAATACAAATATGAACCAACTAGCCCAAGAAACGGTATTAATGCAACATAAAGGTACTGCTCACGTTTGCCGGTGTCATCATTGCCTCTGGTCTCATGGGCCTTCACTTGCTACGGGTCCAATACGTCTTTCGCTTAATAAGTGATTGTAGGCTCGATGATTAGTATTTATGATGGAAGGACTGCTAAATTTGCTGTAGATATCTCCATTGGAGCTTACAACATGTAACAAGATTGTGCAAATATGAAGAGATACTCGACGATCTCGAAAACAACCGATCTAGCTGCTCCTATAAATTAGTGGCGTCTTTGCTGTTTCTCTTCTTAGTTGCAATGCCGCACAATTAATGCGGCATCGCAATCCATGGATGCATGGAATAATTAATGCTTTCACTTCGCCTAGGCCTTCTACCGAAGATCTTGGTGAGATTCGCTGGTATCCGGAGTGGCTTACGCACTGTGAGAGGTCTCCTAAAATCTGCTCGTAAGACTTAGATGCACTGCAATTAAACGAGTCAACCTAATTCGACTCTAAAAGCGCTCGCCGGTTATCGCCGAGATTTGTCGCGCATATACTCGATGCCAGAACATTATCCTGGGACCGCACTTATGTGTTAGAATCTGCATCGAGCAAGTCGAACTTGCTCTTCAATGCCCACAAAGATTAATGATTTCTGTGTGCGCGTAGAAGTAGGTGGCATGATAGTTAGAGAGGGTATCGGGAAATCGTGTAAGGAGACGAATGATTTCATTAAGAAACGCAAAGTATGAAAGCTTCGAACCCTGCAGACAAAATAGAACTGGCAGAGATATTAAAATTCATCAAAAAACGTAAACGAACCGACATAAGGAAGTATGGGAAAACGTGAGAATGCTGTAATGAACGGGGGCAGCCTTAAAGTGGTGGAGGGAATATTGGGCACAGGCAAAAATCAGATGTATGCTTTAGTTACAAGGCGGGCATGTTACCACGAATATGGACAAAATATTCAAAATAGCCGAGGAGTTATATTCTGAGCTACACAGTAGTCGAAGTACTCAGGACACTAATTGAGATTGACAGTAATGAAAAGCAGTCAGACGTTCCGCGAGTGACTGAGGACGACGTTGAAGCTGTGATGCCGAGGGGGAAATTCAAGGTAATTGGTACATTATTCGACTAAACACCAGCGCTTCATTAAGTCTGACCATTGAAGAATGATGGTTTCGCATTCCTCACTTGTAATTCTAAGAATCACATTGAGATGCGTAGAGATGATATGAGAATCATTGGAGCTCCTCAGGCGGCATCGCATAACCCAGTGCTGCATGAGTCAATATCGAAACCTCTTAGCTTGGTCGCTTCATAGAGACTACTAATGCAACTTGGCCACCTGGGAGAGATGGTAGCTGGGCAATCCCTTCTTCAGTGTATCCGCAAGAGATCGGAGTCGAGAGCCTACTTGGCACTTAATACTCTTGCTTCTCTAGGCATTAATGTTCGAAGGCAAAGGAAACGGTTGAAACCACCCTGGAAATTTCCGACCCTCAACTCTAAGGTAACGATTCCCCTTGTGAGCGCAAAATGCAGCTCTCCTTTCGCGGCAACGTGTTCGCTCGTACTGGAATATTAGGAAAGAGAGTATGATCACCATCGTCACATTTTCACTGATCGTTCCGTACACAAGGTCGGAAAATCTAGCTGAGTGGCTTTTCACATTCCTTCTATAAATTATAAGTGGTCCGCTAGCTTTACTTAAGTCGTATCCTCCACAACGGCCGAAAGTATTTTTATTGAGGTGGCTTTACGGAAGTTCGGTCTTGTCCGACTAAACTTGTTGTCATCCTAACAGATGCAAAATCTGCCGTTTAAACCTTAGAGCGCGGTTTTCCTGCTAATACGTTGTGCATAGGCTTCATACGCTTGGTGCAGAATCTGCACAGCAGAGGCTTTATTTTACATTTCCAATGGGTGCTCTCACACATAGGGGTCAGAGAAAACGATTGCAGTCTCGCTCATGAATCATTGACAGGTATGTCCTCAAATACGTCCCCAAAAATAAAAAAGACTCTTCAGTGAAACGATACTCAACCATTTTAGTACCCCGTGTAGTGCGCCCCACAAACCATTTTCGACCAAGGAACTGAGAAGACATCAAACTACTCTACTACATCGAATTCGCATGGGCTCTGCTTGTATGCTGCTGCCCAGATGCATAAGATGGGCATTGCATCCTCTCTGCTATTTTCTATATGCGGTGTTTGCGGTAATATAGCACTTTATATTATGTGCTGTCCAGAGTACAACGCAGAAAGGCGTGTGATACTGATTTACTTCAAGAATACAGGAACCCTTGATGGTGCATTTTAGCACATAGTCTACCCGAATCGAAACCAGGCATACAGAAGGGAAGCTTCACGGCTCATTTTACAATTTCTGCAGGAGAGTGATCTGGACTCTAGATAGAGACAGCTGGAGTGGACTATGTTCTAATGGGAGTGAATGTTTGCGTAAGTGGTGTCTTCTGAAGTGGACTATGTTATACTACAGATGATTGTTTGTATATATGGTGGCAGCTGGAATAAACTGTGTTCTACAGGGAGTGAATGTGTGCATAGATAGTGTCTTCTAGAGTGTGCTGTGTTATACTGTGAGTGAATGTGTGTATAGATGGTGGCAGCCGGAATGTAGTGTGTCTTATTGTGAGTGGCTGTGTTCATAGATGCTGACTGCAGGATTGAATTATGCCCTTCTATAAGTGACTGCGCGCATAGTGGAGCCAATTTAACAGATATCATGGATTTTTCAACACATAAGTGACGCTACGGTAGAGTAATTGCCGGCAGAGTAAGCAAGGCTAATCCCATCTGTAGCATACAACTCGACTCAACTGACAAAGGATGAGCTTAAAAAAAGCTTTAAAAACTATGAAAAGGGAGACAGACTGGAAGGGAGGATCAGGTAACTACAAATTTGTGTAAGTAGGGGAGGGGGGATGTCGCGTTAGAAAATCTTCCCACCTTGCATGCGCTGTGCCTGATGACGCAGATGCTACCGCAATCATGGAAGAACGCTAACATTATCTTAATTCTCAGCCCCAATTAGCCACACTTGCGTAAGTCACCCGCGAAGAAGTCCAGGAGGCGCTCAGCGCCTCCCAAATAATGACCCCGATGGCTCTAACGCAAGAGGCCACTGCGATAAACTTGTCTGCCGCATTAAGCAGTCCTGCGGCACGACGAGACCGCACAAGCCCACGTCTATGCGAACAAGCTCCTTTTCAACGCTGCGGCTTATCCTCGGCCATCCAAGCGTACGAACCACCCCCAGGCCCCACAAAATTGGATGTCTGGAAGGCATCGAACACCGCTCAATCTGTTTCCACTGTGGTGAGGCCGGCCACATCCTTCGCTACTGCCCGTACAGACGAATCGGCCTCCGAGATTTCGAAACGGCTCCGCAATGGCGAACGATCTCAAGAAATTGCGAACTATATGCGCAGTGGTGAGTTGCCATCAAGCCATCGGTTCAGGATCCCATCTCTGCACAGGGCCCGCTTTGTATCGCCAGGTCGCAACTATGATGACTTTGTGCATGTAGCTGCGTAGGGGAAACCAAATGTAGCAACATTTGCAGGTCAGGTTCCTTCAGGGCGAACTATCCTATCCCACCTATGGCACGCCACCTATGGCGACGATCCTACGCCACCTATGGCAGTTAACGATGACGTCGCTGTTGCGCGGACACTTCTTATGAAGACCCCCTCGACGCGCCCAGACTTCAAACTGGCACCGCCGCTACGCAAGACGTCAACATTCACGATGACGCGACGAGACTTCAATTGACACCGCCGTCCAGCGAAGTAACGACGGTATGCTCCGGTCGCGCTCTCAGGCTTAGACAAAACAGTGACCAAACACTGAAGCTAATATGCAATACGAGGACGCGAACAAGTAATCTCTAAGTTACTATCGACGGTAGCATGATTGCCGTCTTAATGAACATTGGAGCTGAATATACTGTCATCAGTGGAGCGTTCGCCGTCCAGCTCAAGGAAGTGACGAACATATCAAATGGCCCGTTAATCCGCATCGCTTATGATAATCTCATTACGCCATACACCGTAATGGGCGTACCTATTCGTTGTCCTACAGGACTGCTCACCAAACGTTATTCTATGTATGGATTTCCTCAGGGAGCATCGGACGACTTCACCGTGCCACACCGATCAAGCGTCTTCGCCTACGCTATCAACGCAGACATCTAAACCGCCGAAGGCGTCTCGAGGGAAACATCCACTTGATTTTGGTGCGTGGACTGGAAATCGCAGGACATGTCACACATTTTCGTCATGAACAAGCTCAAGTGCTGGTTACGCCTTAGACGGAAGAATACCGGCACCTGAACAAGTGCACGGTGACCGCTTTCCTTGAAGATCTAGTGGACACCCGAGATATATTCGCCTTCCCCAGCCAACCTGAGGGTGATTCCATCAACCGAGCCAAGCAGTCTACTTTCGACATCAACACAGCCCTACCCTAAAGCAGACGAGACCGTGTTCGCTCTCTGCTCGAAAGCTACAACGGGTACTTTTCTTCAGCTTCGTAGGTGCGGCAAACACCACTGGCAAAGCATCGCATCATCACTTACGAACACGCCCGGCCGCTTCCGCAATGTCCCTACCGTGTATTGCTGCGAGAACTCCAAGCTATAAGCAATCAAGTTGAGATACCAGTCGCACTTGTGAAGACAAATGATGGCACACTTCTCTTCTGTGTCGAATACCGCCACTGGAAGAACGTAACGAAAATGATGTCTACTCACTCCCTCGCATCGATGACGCTCTAGATCGCCTCTGCAACGCTACATATTTCTCTCCCATAGACATGAAGAAAGGGTACTGGCAAATGGACGTCGACGAAACAGACTGCGAGAAGACAGCATTCATGCCGCCAGACGGCCTCATTGAGTTCAAGGTAATGCCCTTTGGCCTTGCGCCGCACCAGCCACGTTCCAGAAAGTAATGTATACTGTACTCGCTAGCTTGAAGTGGCAGATTTGTTTGGGCTGCGTAGATGACATCGTCTTCTCTTAAAGTTTGAAGCGGCTGCGGGCAGTGTTCGACGCAATAAACTCATCAGGGCTAACTTTGAAAGCAGATAAGTGTCACTTCGCTCATGAGGAGGTGTTTCTGTGTTATATTGTAAACAGGGCGGCAAATGATCCAGATCCACAGATGACCGCTGCTATTGTACAGTATCCTCAGCCTGGTGATAAGAAAGCAGTACGTCATTCCTTGGACTGTGCGCGTATTACCGACGATTTGTCAAAAAAAAATGTTCGCGTATTGCCGAACCATTGACGCAACTTACAAAAGCAGACGTTCGGTTTGAACGCAAGCACTACAAGCGGATGCCTTCAAGGAACTTTAGCGGCGCTCACTGTCTTATTCTTTATTCGGGCATTATGTTGAAATCACCTAAATTTAAATCTTTACTAACGCAAGCAGCGTGGGCCTAGACGGAGCCTTTGCTCAGAACTGTGCCGGACTGAAAAAGGTTATCACTTAGGCTAGCAGGACAAAAGCCGAAGCGAATCACTCGACCATCGAGAAGGTGTGCCTCACGATAATTTTGGCCACGCCCAAGTTCTCTTCGTACCTATATGGTTGACCATTCACTGTAGGAAGCGATCACCATGCGCTCTGCTGGCTGGCCAATTGGAAGGACCCCTCCGGTCGTCTTGCACGATGGAGCCTACGTCTCCAAGAATTTGGCGTGACCGTAGTCTATACATCGGGCCGCAAGCATCCTGACGCAGACTGCTTATCCCGCGCTCCTGTCGACGCTTCCTCAAATGATGATGACGGCGATGCCTTTTGAGGACTGGTAAGCTCCAGCAAGCTTGCGGAGTAGCTTCGTTCTGACCCTGACTTGAAAGACCTAGCCGATTACCTGGAAGGCAAGATTGGTTCCCCTCCTGATGTGTTCAGGCGTCATTTGTCGTTGGTTTGAATAAGAAATGACGTCCTCGTGAATAACTTCGCACCAAACACGACCACGCAGCTTCTTGTGCCTAAAAGCCTCCGGCAGGAAGTTCTTCAGGCGCTGCACGATGAGCCGCCAGCAGGGCACATTGGGTTTTCGCGCACATTGGAGCCAATCTAGGCGACGTACTACTGGCTACGGTTACCTTTCGACGTTGCTCATTAGGTGAAAAAATGCCATGACTGTCAGTAATGCAAGACGCCCCCGATCAGACCTTTAGTGCTACTGAGCCCCATACCATCCCCCAATGGGCCATTTCAGCAAATAGAGACGAACCTCCTCAGTCAGTCTCAAACTTCATTTTCGGGTAACTAGTTGATCATCGCGGGCACTGATTATCTTATACGCTGCGCCGAAGTATTATCCCTACCTGTGGTACCACAGCAGAGCCGCCAAGGTCTTTGTCGAACGCATTTTAATGCGACACGGTGCCCCCGAAATACTCATTACGAACAGGGGAACATAATTGCGACAGAGCTCAGGCAGGCCATCTTGACCTATAGTCAAACAAATCTCCGACGTACAACAGCCTACATCCCCAGACCAACGACGTTACGAATCGCCCTAACAAAACGATTGCGGACATGATTACTATGTCCGTCGGCGCCGCACACATGACCTAGGACACCATTCTGCCGTACGTGATCTTCGCGTATACCACGGCCATCAATGCGAGAACCAGAGCGACCGCGTTCTTGCTTGTGTAAGGCAGGGAGCCCACGACGATGACTGACGCGATGCTTCCGGACGTGGCAGAAGACCGCCTCGACGTCGCCGCCTTACTGCAGCGTGCAGAAGAAGCCGGATGACTCGCCTGGACGTGCATGAAAGACCAGCAATGCACCGACGCCCGACGATACAAGTTGCGACGACGCGACGCAGAGTACTACAAAGGAGGAGACCATGTTTGGATTTGGACACCGATATGCCGTCGCTGACTGAGAGAAAAGCTCATGCGGTGGTATTTTGGCCCATAGAAATTCCTTCAGTGCATCGAAAAGCTTAATTATGAAGTCATCCCAGACCGGATGATCACATCCCCACGGCACCGGGTGCGCCTAGAAATAGTTCATGTTATGCGTCGAAAGCCTTAGTACGCGGGCTAGAGGCTGTAGTTATTTTAATTTCTCGTATTTTATTCACCTTCCTGTCTTTATTTTCTAAGCATATGAGCGATGCCTTTTAAGGGTGGAGGTATGCTGGGAACTATTCAAATCTTCATTTGTTCGTTTTCTTTAGCCGCCGGTAGGCGGTCATATCGTTGTAAATCTATCGCGCGAAAAAATTCTGTATTCTTTGTTTGTTCACGCTCGTTGTCGCGAGAAGAGGCTTTATCATTTCTTTTGTTGTGGCAGATGATCAGAAATGTATATTGAATGATTACAGCCACGCCCTTGTGTTTCTACAATGTTCCTGGTTATGCTAGTCACACTATTTTCACTACATATGTCCAGCCACACACACACAATATGCACAAAGAGCTCCGCCGTGTTGGTGCAGTTGTTAGGGCGCTTGACTGTTTGCACAAGAATGCGGGATCGGTTGTGGGGGTTTTTATATGATGGAGGCAAAAGGAAAGGCGCCCGGGGGCTGTGCGAAGTCATTGCAGGTTAAAAACTCCAAGTGGCCGAAATATCCGCTGCCCCCCACTAAGGCCTCTGTCATAACCTGAGTCGCTTTGCGATGGTAAACATCATAAACCAAACCAAATTATAACCGAAAATAAACACTGTTAGGCGCAACCTTTGTCTTTTGGAATTTATGAATGAAATCATGCCTTGAACCATGGTAAGTATGCCACAGGGATGTGTTCCGATCATATTATTCATTGCCGCCATGAGCGCTTAAATAATGCTTTATTGACACATTTCAGGAAACGCCACAAAAAGAACAGCCAGTAATTTTGTATCGTGCTAGTGCTGCCTATTTTTCACCTAAGGTTAGGTTTTTGTTTTGGTTTACGGAAGCAATATTATGCATTGCATGAATGCTGTATGCTTTTTTTTTGTTCTACTACGAGCAGAAACAACATAAGCCCGGCAACTCGAAGAAGTAATTTGTATTGTACTGTTATTTTAGCTTTAGTGCTTGTTGACGAGTCTAGCTGCCTGAGATAATACGATGCCGACTGGGCCTCTTTGGTGCTTTCCCTGAAGAAGCTTACAGTCTTCTTGCAGGAACGTCCCCACTTTTCGCAGCCATGAATTCCGCCATGCGAAGGCATCGGGGCGGAGTCCGGGGTAGCGGGAGTGGACAGCCAAAATGCTCATCTGAGGTCGCATATCTAAAGAAACATTCACTCAGCAATTATTCTGGGCACCGTGGTCTATAATATATATTGCTCCTTTCAGTTGCCAGGAGAATACTTTATAGAGAAAGGTCTCTATTAGTATATCGTCCAGCTGACTACGTAATCTGCGACATGTAAGCATTTTATACACGCCATAATATTTGCCATTTTTTGTGATGTGAGTAATCCGCACTGCATCATGCATGCAGTACCTGTCTGCGCATGTAGCTAAATTATGAAAGTTATCGGGCACTTCGAGTCCAATAATTTACTGTCCAATGCAGATAAAATACCGCATAGCAACTGTTTTCATATGGTATATGGAGTTCAGCGCCCAAAAGTGGCATCGGCTATGATGTACGCAGTAGTGAAAGGCTCCGGAAATTTCACGAATACCTGGGGTTCTTAAGGTGCGCTGACATCGCAAGCTACACAAGCGCCTTCAGCTTCGTCTTCATCGAAGAGCGGCCATAGCTTCCGTGATCGACCAATGTCTTCCGGCTCAGAAGCCAAGAGCCCTAACCAAGAGCCCTAACCTAACATGGTGTTGTGCCTTGCTGCATGGAAGGCACAACACCATGTCTCTATTGTTTTTTTTTTCTTTCAGGTTTGAACACATATTAGCACAGTAGCGGCTGAATGCTTTCGATGTGTGTGAAAGAGCTGTTAAGCCGTTCGCGCTAGGTCAGAGCATGTTATAAAATTGTATTTTGCTGCGTCTCAGGTAGATGCCAGCAACAAAAAGCTACTACGCTCAACTGTTTTGCAAGCCGACTTCTCTCTGAAATAACTTAAGAATTTGGATTGATTATAGTCGGCGTGCAGACAGCGCAAAAAAAAAAAAAAAAAAGAAGAGGACGTGTGTCTCAGGTATCTCGTTTCACTACCGTTAAGGAACGGCAATCGAAAGCCAAAGACGAGCCACTGGAGGCAGAAAATACGTTTTGCCTAAGCAAATCTCAGCGCGAAGCTCGCCGATCCAGTTGCATCTCACACGATGGAGTCCGATCCAAAATTGTACATTCTCAAAAGCAAAATCAAAAGAGCAAAAAGCAACACTTATGCATTTATTACATGTGAAGGGCAGTCCCGGAAGAAAAAAAAAATCCCATCGCTAAAAAAGAATGCCACGGCGATTTACACTTCGCAAACTGCATGTTGTATACATTCGTACATTGCGTCAATGAGAGAACAGTGCGCTTCAAAATGCTGTAGTACTCTCTGGAACAGCAGCAAGTGGGAGTAGCGAGGCAGAGCACCTTTTTGGTGGTGCTCATTGATAGAGATTGTGATGATGGGGCACCGATAAATGACAGCTATTTTTCTTAGCCCCCTCCTTCACGGATTTCTGGCCCTCCTTGTGAATGGTTTAGGACACATTTTATTTTTGAGTAGTTCGTAATGCGGACCTAGATCATCAAGGCATTGCCTAGTGACGGTGACCTGGTGCTGATGTTTCAGATGCAGGTTCACCGCTGGGTCCATTGTGCCAAGCCAGGACTAAATCGGCGTTTCATTTTGCTGGTTGGGCTCCAGGTGTGTTCCGTACGCGGGTCCTTATCATCAGCTCCCGCTGAGTCAATAAAATACTAATCGTCGGCGTCGCTCGCAATTGGCTCTGCGGTCAGTTGTTGGTTCTGGTGCTCATCTTGCGGCTATACGGTCGCAATTTCAGTATATCATTTACATGGCTGAGCTTCGAATGACGCTAGGAACGGTGACCTACAGCCTCCCGCCGGTTCAGGTACATCCTCTAGGAAAGGGTACACGCACCGCCATTTCTGGCGCCGCTAGGTGAGCTCTGTGCTCCGAAACGATTCTCCAAGCAGTTGAGCGGAAGAAATATTTACGCAGTCGTTTAAGATGTTTTGAACCAGACCCGATCCTCGATCAGATCAGACCTATCCATGCCTAAATTTTTGCCCAGTGAAGTATTCATGAGTAGGTGAGTACCGCCACCTACCCGCTCTGAAATTGGAGCCCCCAGCAGCGAAATTGAAGCACCCAGCAGGCCCGACCGCTGCTACGATCTCAACCTTTCTTAGGTGACCTGTAGCCCCTAATGTGAAAGCTGCTGCCGCCTTGGAGCCCTTTAAGAACAGTTTTGTATAAGTAGCGAAAAAGGGTTATTTGAATGGTAAGCACTTTCAACTTCAAGATCATGTTTGTTACACGATTTCCAAAACATATTTATAATCTTGACTTACTTGGTTCTATATAGCAAGTTATCCTCGTCTAGAAGGCAGCGGATGGATAATTACTGCATGGTTCCGATTGACACCTAAAAAGTTTGCAGCGTGTTTCTTGCGCAAAAGGTTTCTTGTGACACTGAGAGTGGAGTCACACTGCGGGAACACAACAGCTACATCAGCCGAACAAGTTAGCCAAACAAGCGGGCAACAAATTTCCAAACCAACTTGTTCCCTAACAGCATGTCACACCGCACTAACAGCCGGGAAGCTGGACAGGTTGCTGCAGTGTTACCTCGGTGTGACAGTGTTCGACAACCAAGACAAGCAGGAAACAGTGTCCGTGAACGCTGTTTATCCTGCTCGCCGGCCGGGCGAATTTTCGGGCGGCAACACGCCAACCAAAGTGCTCATATTTGAGCTGATTGACTCATTCCTGCGCATTTTCTGCTTGTAGATACTTTTTTTTTTGCAGAAAGTTTCCTAGCAAAACATTTCCCATGTTGTGACGTCTTGCAGGCTGCGCATGCAGGCGAGCGCTCACGCGGCGGCGGCCGTGAACAGTCGAGTCACATTTCTCCGGCCGCACACCGGCGCTTTGTGGGGATTGTACGTACATACTGCGATGTAAACAAATTTTGTCGAGTACACCTCACTATAGCCAAAACTATACCTAATTGACCTTTTAAGTCACTAAAGCTTCTGAAGCCTGCCTCAGACGGCGCGCCGATGGTCCGCGTTGTCCGTAACCGCAGCCGGGACCACGGAGTCGTGAGCCGGCCGTGTAGCGCTGCTTGGTTTGATGCAGTTTACGTTCGTATAAAAAAACAAGGTTGCTATCAGAAGGACTGCCTGCTATACTTATGCAAAAGCAGCATGCCTGCACAAAGTGCGGAACTTTGGAAACGGTGGTTTCCGCGGGTGGCGAGGATAAGCGTCGCTGCCCGCCTGCCGTACTCGCCGCTAGACCTAGTCGTTTCGGCGGACGACACTCATGTTTCCTGAACAGGTGAACGGCCTCAAAATTGTAATAAAGATTCGTTTTTTGTCATCACTTTACAGGGAAGCCCATCTGAGTAAAATACATCGGATAAGACGTGCGTTTGGTAGCGTTATACTTAACATAAGTATCACCGGCCACTGCTGCAGGCCACTAGTAGCATTGGTCAGCAGACAAGGTCGCACCGGCGCTTCGTGATAATTGTACGCGCATCTTGTGATGCAACCAACTGTCGCTTTCAGTTCACTCTAATTAATTCTTTACTCGATGGCCATTTTCATTCGTTAAAATTCGCGAATTTTATTCTCAATCAGCAAATTTGTACAAGAGAAAGTGGCGCTCAAGGCGGTGCACGAAAGCGGTGCCTCATTGCGATGCAAACTAAAGCCAACGAACATTTACGTGCTGTTAAGATCGAAGGCTCAGATCCATTCCACGGGGCAGGATGTCCCCCTCGAGAGGCGACGAAGTGGCGGCGGCTCCGTACAGGGCTAGCTCTTTTTCGGTAAAACGCGGCGGTACAGGTGTAAGACAACACTCTCTATATATCGCCGCGCGGCAGACAACCACTTCTACGCGACTGCCAGTCGGTGCCTTGGATCAAGGCCGGAGACGGATGAACACGTATGACGTGATCGGATCAGCGAAGCTTGTGTGGGCGAGCTGTATGGTTGAGCGGTTAGAACGCCGAGCTGACGTGCGGTCGAGGAATTCCACTCGTGTTGTGTAGCGTTGCGAGCCAAGGTGGTGTTCTGCCGGACGCGTTCTCAAGGTCGAGGCCTGGGACTGTGAATATCGATGCACCCAGCCGGCGCAAAGTGTGAACATTCCATTCCTGGACAGGTATAAAGATAAATAAAAATAAAAAATAAAAATAAAATGTCGATAAATCTCACGTAATGTCTTCTCTGGCATGAGCCTCTGCTAATTCCTTCAAACTTCACAAGTTTTTCACAGGCCCGCGTATAGCGCATGAATTTGGGCGAAATTGTAGCGAAATAGGCGACTCCTGACATCGGCGCCGCAACGAGCTGCAAGTTTCCGCGGTGTGACACAGCGTTGCCCAACTGTCGAAAAACAGGACGGAGAGCACTGTTGTCGGGAGGCGACGACATGTTTCTTATTAGTTCGCGTTGGGGCGATGTTAAAGTGTCGCCAACCCTACGCGAACACGCTGTTGACGGACAGAGTGGACCAAATGTTTCTGTAGTGTGACTCTGCTTTTACAAAGAATTGCGGAACGCACTCTGTTCTCAGTGTCTGCGTTGACAACATTTCCTCATGGTTGAACGATATACGCTTGCTAAAAACCATAACAATAGATCCATGGGTTGATTAGCAGCTCAGCAGTCAGTAGCCAATTCCCATCACAGTATTAGGGATACACATGGTACTGCTCAATGTGACGTCGGCTCCTGTTCGAAGTTGCACTGCTTTACATTCAATACTAGAACCAACGTCCCATTAATTGCATTTCCCTTTTCTCTCAAGGCGAGAGAAGGCAGCACAGATATCGGAACAATAAGGCTGTTATAGATAAATAAATAAATAAATAAATAAATAAATAAATAAATAAATAAATAAATAAATAAATAAATAAATAAATAAATAAATAAATAAATAAATAAATAAATAAATAAATAAATAAATAAATAAATAACACACGTCGATGCTTGGCAACGCACACACCAGCTGTGAATGCTTCTCGCGGCAAGACTGGTTAATGAGATTTCATCTTACTCACGGGAATGCGGATGTAGTCAGTCTTGCTGCTGCCTGCTCCAGCCTATCATAACCTCTTTATTGTGACAACATCTTCGATACTTCGGCCGATGGGTAGTGAACTGTAGCTGTGGCTAGAAATTTACTGCAGCCGAATATTAAGAAATGTTGCGTAACGCTTCGACCAGATGGCTTGGTTTTTTAGCTTCGGGCAGCTTAAATCCGGCTTTTAGACATAGATGACAAGACATGTGCAGCTGTTAGTACGTTTGCCTGTTCCTGCAACAGGCCATAGATATGAATCAGATAGCAACCTCCGCATTCAGTCGACCCTGCTAAGAAAGCCTCATTAGAGCGGTCGTACCTGGTCTCATTTCCGTCCATCTGTCGAGGTGAATCATGCGCAGCGGCGCGAATATCCGCATAGTCAAAGTGGTCCCAGAAACGCACTTGCGTTTCAGATCCGCATTTTTACCACGTGACAGACTCTCGATTACGTTCGTCCACGCAGTTCTCCTTTCCAGTAAGAAATAAAAAGTTTTAACGGACTATGTTTGAGTCAAATGATGTGTCTTGCATGCTCTTTTTGCTGACTTACTTGATTTGTCTAGCATTCACCTCCGACTAGTAGTTCTGCATGACATGTATAAAAGAAAAAAGAATCGATGCACGACCAACAACAAAAAAAGAACTGACTATCAGCCTTGTGGACCACCTTAGGCAACCGCCTAGCGGTTGTCTTCGGAAGTCCTTCCGGGATGCGAGTTGCCCCCGCTGATGCGTCGTTGCGAGTATCATCGACAGTTGCGGCGGCAATTATAAGTGATTTTTTCTCCGCATGCTGATTTCTCCTAGGGTGGCCTGAAGTATAAAATTAGGGTACCCCTTTGTGTAAAAGCGAAAACATTGATGATGCTGCAGCCATCTAGGAGAAACTAATGCACTGAATAATGAATAATAATCAATGAAAATGCATAAGTGCGTCTCTCATAGCCTGAGCCGCTTCGGGACGTTAAAGTCAACAAACCAGACCAACCTCCTATGAGTAAGGGCTAAGTGGCCAGCTGCAATGTTCAGCTCCGCTTTATTGGGGTTATGCTAAATTCGCTCATCAATTACTTCTAAAGAATGTTTGCTCTTTTTTTTATATCGGTTTACCCGGTCTTTGCTTTGCAAGCTCATTTTGCACATGCGTGTATAAAGGCCCTGATCCAATATTGGGGACATTCTACGCCACCCACCTCTACATTGTGCCAGTACCCCTCTCGTAGAGGCTTCATCACCCGAAATCAGAAGAAGCGATGCTGCAAGTGTCCCGTGTCCTGCAAAATCTGGCGTCGTCGGCCTGGCAAAAAAAAAAATCTCGATAGAGTATTAAAATTCATCAGACGGCTAATTCACGCTAAAAGTCTCAAGGATGTTTCGTAGCAAAGGAACATAATTGATCGGACATGAATAATGAGTGAACTTTGAATGGGGGTAGAATTCAAACTCAGGATTTCCATGCTGCGCAATGGTCACGAAGGCTGGCTGGTTCAAGCTGAATAAAAGGGACCTACTGAATGCGCAATGCGAACAGGGCCTACAACGTAACGATGTTCTGCTCTTAACTGCGATGCTTTATTTAGCGTCTGCATGGGATTAGCCACGGCGATGACTTGGATTATGGCGATGACTTGGATTACGGCGATGACAAGTTGTATAGCGTGTGCAGTCGCAAACAGGGGAAACGCGATGAAGTGAACACTTGCAACCTTGATAAATTCTACGCTTTGTGAAGCTTAACCGCTTGGGTACAAGCCAAATATACTTAATTACGGCTCTCAACAAACACTGCTTATAATCCATTAAATATATGTATGTAGTATGCACATGGAGAACCATGATGAATTAATTAATCTGCTGTATTTCTTGACGCTCATAATATCCATCTTAACTTGCACTGAGGACCTATGAAATAAGTTAAAATATCATGCGTCACAACAATACGCACTATTGCCCTGAATAGGTCAACTATTACCAGAAAAAAAAATGATTGGGTTAATATTATGAGATAGGAAGCGTGCCGAGTGGGTCAGAGAAATAACACGAGTTACCGACATTCTAGTTTAAATTAAGAAGAAATGTTCATGGCCAGGTAGTGCAAAGAGAGGATAACCGATGGTCGCTTACGGTAACAAACCGGATTCCAAGGGAAGGAAAGCGTAGTAGGGGGCGGCAGACAATTAGGTGGGCGGATGAGGTTAAGAAATTCTCAGGGGTCAAGTGGATGCAGCTAGCACAGAACCGGGTTAGTTGGAGAAATATGGAAGAGGCCTTCGCCCTGAAGTGGGTATAGTCAGGCTGATGATGAAGATTACCAGATTACGCACAAACCCACTTACTTCATTCACATAAACGCGAATTGTAGCGATCGTTACAAAATTCTCGATGACAGACGATATTTTTTGAAGTGTTTTGATATCGAAACATAAGACGGGAATAAAAACTAGTGGTTAACGCGTTGAAAGAATATGTTCTCGGTGGTATTACTTGCCGAGCTGGGATGAGTAAATGCAACCTCCCGCGCATTATTAGAGCTTTCGTACATTTGCCCAAGCAACAAGTGCCGCTGTAGATGCTTCGAAATTGTGTGCCACAGTGCACTGTTAGAGAATGCCGTTTATGCAACGATAAAATTGTCGTGAAAAAAAGAATTCATGACGCGACGACTGCATAACAACAGCTAGAAGACGACGCGGTCGGCTCCGCTCACGGATGTAGTTATGCACTCCGCCACCAGCGGTGTGACCGCTGTTTTGCAAGCTGCCTACAGAGAGTTCAACCTGAGGCTTGAACGTGGAGACAAACACAAGGTTGAAGATGAAGTCTATTTTGCAAAAGAATTAGCTAAATTCGCGAAGGCAAGCATGCGTGTTGTTGCTTAGGGATGCGTCTCTCCAATTTGCAGCTTACATGCCTGGCACGGTGTGCTGAATTCCCCTGCATGCAACGCATATATTCGACTGTAGCAAATAAATAACCCCCTCGGTCTGTCCCATATTTTGTATTCAGTTTTGAATCTGCTATTGAGACCAAGAATTCCTTTTGAGCGAATTGTTGAAATAGATGTTTCAATCATTATATTTGTTTTCCGATAAAACGTGCATAACGAAGTGAAATAAAACCTGATCTCCCTGGCCACCTTTATTACTATTGCTACGATATTTCAAAATTTATGTCTACAAATAAAAAGAAATAGCAGCGAATCGCTACTTCCTAACTCAGCTTAGATAAAATGAAAGACGATTCAGCACTGCGCATTCACATAAAGTGAAGCTTATTTCAGTGTGTTCTTACTGAATTTTGCTCTTGAAATATCTGCATTTATCGCATGGTACTGCAGAGGCCTCATGCCCGAAAATTTTCTAAATACCTGGTCAACCATTTAAAAATGAATACACATTTGTGTTTCACATTTTCCCGATCCAGATCATAACAGTTCATCTGTGCTACAACATTGTTAATTTGCAGCATGTATTAGAATAATACTGCGCTTCGGACGCTTGTCTTAAATGAGGCCTTGACATGTAGTCGAAAAACAAACTTCGATATAATAAGTTTCTTTTAACGATTTCTGGGGCTAGAGTTGAATCTGATATTGTTTTTCATTAGATGGTCTGCTATTTTCACCGACAACGCGAAGACCACACAATGAAATGCTGGCATCACAGCCGTTACTGGCTCAAATATTTCGTCCCAATGGTAGGGCATTATGCACGTGCAACTGAAAAGCTGAGATTTGAGCTCGAGTGTTCGGGACTGCAAATTAAGGTATGTCGTTGCTCTGAAAGCTTGGTTAGGAGCCTTTGAATAGTAAAAGTATTTTGCACTCGAAGACTTCAAGCTGACAAAGTGAAGCACATTGGTGCCTGTGCTTTTTGCGTCCATAGAAACCTGGCCACCACGGCCGGAATCCACAGAGAGCAGGCCGGTACAAGCAAATTGAGAACAATGTGCAAAACATGCAATCTCACAAGTGTTGCAGCGACTGTGCATGCCTCGATAGAGGCGAAACGGAAGACATCTCCTACGTGACATCGATCCACTTTGCGCAAGAATACGATGAAAAAAAAACAAAAAAAAAACGTACGTTTTCCAAAACGATCACGCCTTTGAAGTAGGTGCAGAAGCGCATTGTTCAGTGGTGTACACTAACGAAGGCTGTAGCCTGCGATTGAGGCTGGGTGTATAAGTACACTGCACATCTTTCGCAGAAAAAGGTTCGCTGAGTGCATAAAATGCCCTGTGCAGCTGCTTTAATCTGACAGACTCGGTTCAAGACTGCCACCTCTACAGCTGCGTGTGCATTATCCCGCGACAGTAAGCTCCACTGTTCTCTCTAGCATGCAACGCAAAATGGCACTGCGATAAATATTAGAGTGCTTCAACTTTGCCGAACCGAATGTGGAGGGAAAGGGGCTGCGGAACCAGAGTACCTGACGAAATGGAGAGACATCTGTGTGCACCGCGATGTCAGTGCCCATTTAAGATTCCATGTGATCGAAATTACTCCTTTGCAGGCAGAATTCACTTTCACTCTCTGCGCATGCAATGCGGCAGATGCTTTCCCGCTCCACTCCGTCAGCTTTCCGCGGCGGAGCGAGCATGCGCAGTACGAAAACTACCCTTCTCCTCCTCTGCTGACTGGCGCGTCTATCTGCCTGTATTTCGTTGCACTCCTCCTGCTCTCTGTAGCAAGCGCTGCGGTGGAACCATTGTGGAACGCCGCAGTTTTTGCCATGGTTAAGGCACATGCGCCGTAGTAGCTTGTGCCACCAACGACAGCATTGCTATATATGGTGTAGAGCAGCTTCCGCGTCAAAAGGCTGAGAAAAAGCGAGGAGAGACAAGAACAAGGCGCCGATTCACCCAGGAAGTGCTGCCGCGCCTAGCGCGTCGCTTGCATATCTGAAGAGTTTAGCCGGTAGGAAGTAAATCTAACCTAATCGAAATAGGTTATTGATTGTATAATATATGCAAATGGCAGCGATAACAGAGTATGGTGTAAGCGCGAGCAACGTTTTTCTTTAATAGCCTAAAGCACCACCTTGTTCGTGCCGAAGATCCATTCATACTGGCGAGGAGATGGATGGCCTTAATCTATGGACACCTCCAGCAGGGATCCACACATCGCGCGGTAATAGCCCAGCTCTGTGGCGCGCGCACGCGTATAATTTCGTTTTGTTAGGTTTGGGTCGCGAGCGCCTGGGTAGCGTACCGCTGCCAGCAGTTATTACGTGCGGCGCGCGGCCCCTCGGTAGCGTTGGCCTGGCGGCTCCGTGGACGGCGGACGGCATCAAAGGTGCCAGCAAAGACGAGGCGTCTTTTAACGAAACAACCCTTACTGTAACATCATGAAGAAACCGGCAGTGAAGCTGACCCGGAGAGATTACAGACACTCTCACACAGCTGGTGTCTAACGTCGTGCCGACGGCGCGTCAAAGTAGTCTCTCTCCCAGCGGAGTCGGCCGCTGCTTTTTATAGTTTTTCCAGTTCACAGGGAAAGGGTAAACCCTCACAGGAAAGGGAGAGCCAAACATGTTGGTTCACGACGAATGACTCAATCGCAGGTGTTCCGACCTCATCTCCTCCACCTCCTGCAGACAGGAGAGGGCGACGCACCTTCCCTCGAGCTCCAGGCTTGGCCAGCTTTTGCACATACACGCACGCACATACATTTGGCGCGTGGCAGGAACACGCGGAGACTTGTCGACGGGAGGAAGCGTTGCGCGGCCGATGAACGGCGTCGAAATGGCCGATCCGCTCGCGGTTCTGCCTGTTGCTATGCGGTGGCCGCGTCAGCTGTCCCACTTGTCGGTGGAGAAACGTAACAGTTTGTAGAGCAAGACATTTATTCCAGCGAGCGTCGGCAGCACCCGGCCTGCAGGAAGTTTCACCGCAGATGGCACGTGGCTTCAATAATACTGACTCTTCATAAGCTCGTCAGACTTAAGCTAGAGTAGGTCAACAATAAAAACTCATGGGCGAACAATGTGATTGATACGAAATGGAGTGTGTTAATTAAAGGATTGATACGAAAAGGAGTGCTTTGAGCTCAGGTTATAAACGACGCTCACTAGTTAAAGTTTTTGTTATCCTTTTTCTCGTTCTGTTCCGTTGGTTAAAATTGTGGTAGCTCAACAGGACTCGCTCATTCTCGCCAGTTGGCTCGTGGTTGCGTGTGGCAGCAGTCGGCAAAGTGATGTTTCCTGCTGCTAAACATATGCTTCCAGCAACAACCAACTTAGATTCTCGAATTTGTTCTCGCAATTGTGAGTAGTCACTTGCTCTGGACCATAGACTGACTGCAACTGAGATGAAATTTAGTGGAAAAGGCGAATTTAGGCGGAAATGAGTTATATACGCGAGTAATAAGACTCCATGGCTCGGTGGTTTAAAGCAGCTTCTGGAGAAGATTATTTGTTCACATTGTCGCTTGATCTAATTCTGCTGGACGTTGATTACGGTGCCCCTTTACTATATGTTTTTACTAAAGGGTGGTTGCCGTAAATTACCACTGGCAGGTTTTCATCCGGTTAAGGGTTTCAATTAGAGTGATTAGTGAGTGAGCCTAAAATGCAAGGCTTAAGCAAGATTGTAGAAATATTCTGATTAACAAACAAAACAGCATGAATCTGCGTTTTTCAACTGTTACCACGACATATTAAGAAGTGACTATACTTCGCATGATGCACGGATAAGGAGTCCAATATGGTAATTTGGGCCACGCTTCTAGAATTATTCCAGGTGCATTGAGGCAGATTAAACGTAAATTCTTCCTCTCGAGTGATGTTTACTAAATATACTCAATATATTTAAGCCGGAATGCAACGCTGATAATTCTCCCCTCCAGGGAAATGTTATGAGGCCGGCTGAAGAACGAAATGCGTCCAGGACGAAGATTTCCGTTCGACCTTTCCGTATTAACAATAAAATTCAATAGTAAGGCAAAAGGTGCAGTCGACTGCACTTAGAGCGATGTAAAACTGCAAGTTGGTCTGCATTTTCCTCTTCGAACCTTTACAACAGTGCAGGATGGAGCGAATAAGGTAGTCTTGCACTCGTCTCAGAACGCACGCGCTGTATTTAGTCTACACGCTACGTGGTAGCAGCGGGGACTGTGAAGATCGTTTTGGGGATTCGACGCTCACCACGTGCCCAGCTCGGCAATAAAAGGTACACGTTGTGACTTTCATACTGACAGCTCAAAATCTGGTTGCCTGAACGTTGATATAGTTTGTACAGGTAACGTACTCAAACATGAAATTTTCTTGCTCGTTTTTGCTTCCAGTTTTGAGTTGTTGCCCCGACGGTAGGCGGGCGGTAGTTCTTGAAGCTTATCGGGGCGTGCTTTGCAGATGGTTAGCAGGACGACACGAATTAACAGCGTTTGAAAAAAAAAAAAAAAAAGAAAACAGGATGCGTAAAATCAGAACACAAAAATAGTGCAGTGAAAAACAGCCTGCGTCGGAACGGCGTACAGGTAAAAATGTTGCAGAAACAAAACAGCACTGAGAAGAAAGATCAAAACGAAAAAACAGCGCACCGCAGTACGGTACAGCACGGCGAAAGCGGTGAATCATCATGATCGTAACCACGAAGGTTAAAGACAACGCATACAGCAGCGAAGCTGGGAGTTAGGCATTCTTATTTTTATTGCCTAATTAAAGGAATAGGATTATGATTTACATGAACAGAATAGGGGAGTGGGAGGTGACAAGGCAATGTTTGGGTTTTCGTTGCATAATAAAAGGAACCGGTTAATCACAAAACACCTGAGTGTAGTAGAAAGATGCGCGAGTTCGAGGCTATTCGAGACGCGGCTACGACCTAGTGCTCTAATGCAGGGGGAAGCGGTGCTGATACGCTCGCTTGGGCCTTGGCTCTATACCAAATCAAGCTAGGGAAGTTTTAACACCTAATTTCATTTCAGGTCAAACAGGTGTTAACAGCACAAACTGCCTGACAAAGGACCATCACAATGAATATAATGTGATATGTAAGAGATGTTTCACCAATTAGGTAATGTGTTTCTAAAGGTTGCTGAAGCAATTAAAGCATGCAAGGTTTGTTTGTTGTCTAGCTGAAATTATAGAGTTGTGTGCCAGAAATTTTATAACCTCGAATATGCCTTGCTGAAAAATCTTACGTCCTGAGTAAAAACCGGAGATATCTCTAACCATGTTCTCACATGAATATAGAAAAAATTATGCTGGTTTAAAGAAGAGTGGAACAGGTATAACTGTTTAATATGACTGATACCAATGGACTTCCGTGTGCAGCTGCAACTTTTTCACGTTTACCTTACTGAATTTCTAATGGACTGTACTCTATCTCTAAAATACCAACAAAAACACCAAAAAAAAACAGCTACTTATAATCTAAATATTTTCAACTTTTCAACAATTACTTTACCCTCTTTAATATATAAAGGTTCTAAATATATTTATTTACATTTAGTGCATACTGTTAGCCTCAACGAGGCTGTTGCAGGTTTGGGCGAAGAAAAAAAAAAACTGATTTATTTATAGGAAGGGAAAGGCGCGGTAACTGTCTCACTTGTTTTCTGCGGACACCGCAACCGCGCCGTAAGGGAAGGGAGGAAGATGGGAGTAAAAGTGGAAAGAGAGAAAGAGGAGCCGTAGTGGAGGGCTACGGAGTAATTTCGACCACCTGGGGATCTTTAAGGTGCGCTGACTTCTTTAACGTGGGCGAAGAAAACCATATAGGCGATGCGCAGTATACACGAATCAACAAGGATAACAGCAGCTTTAATAGACCTATCACAAGCATACAAAGAAAAAGAAATGCAGAACAAAAAGCAATAACAAAGCGAAAAGAGCGCCATGTTTTCAGCCAATGCCAGTAACTTCTTATTAAAGGCGTCCAAAGATGTGCAACTAGCAATGACATCTGGCAATGAATTGCAATCTCGAATTGCTTGTAGAAATAATATTAGTTATGGTCGAGCTCTGGTTCCCCCTAGTTGGATTGTGAAAGCAATGGTGGTAGCTTATTTTGCCTGCTGTATTATTCCCCTATCACGCCCTATCAGAGTAAGGTGCTGCATTACTAGGGACACTTAAGCTTATCCTTTTATGGTATACGACGCGAGAGTGTAAGCTACCAGCCCACATATAAAGTCACGCTTCTACCAAGCAGTATGGACGTGCCTGCGTGTCGTAGGGATTACGAGAATGCAAACGGCTCTGACAAGCTGATTCTGATATCACCCTCCCATATGAAAGGAGGGACCAGAGTCGGCAGCTCCTGCCCGTAGCATAGGAGTAAGGTGAATTCAAATGTCATGGCAGACTGATTTTTGTTATGAGGCGACCGTAGCTACGTCTCTTGACGACGCAGCTACGCCTTTTCACGGCGTACGCCTCTTCACGCCGTAGATGCGGACACACGAGGCCTCGCTTTGGCTGTCTTATTTCTTTCGCAACAAAAGACAACCTTTGCGTTCGATATTCTGTTGTGTGTTTACAATTTTGTATCCTATAACTGGAAAGAGAATAGTGCTGGTTAGGGTCAATGTTATGTACGGCTGACAAAAGAATATAAAAAGCAATAGGCGGGTATTTGTCGCGTGAAAACTAAGATTCCAAAGTTCAGCTCGTATTAAAAGTTTAGACGGGGAATCAAGACGGCGATAATTATTAAAAACAAATTTTCTAGCCTTGATCTGCACTACTACCAGTTTAGATATCAAATGTTTTGTGTGAGGAAACCAAAATAGTACGTTGCATTCAAAGAGCGACCGTGCAAGGGATGTGTATGCAGGTTTTTTGGTTTCAGGTGAAGCGAATCCAATGAAAATTTTTTAAATTTTTGGTCTATTTCCTCGTCATTAGTCTAATAAAACGTTTTCCAAACTAAAACTCGTAATAGGGAACAAAGATGGTAAGTGACTTTGCTGCTGCATATGATATGTGCATGCACCACATTGACAGCCTGTAATGTCGTGTCTTTATAGCTGTAAGGCCTTTGTGTTTTTGGTTTTGTCATCGCTATTGATTTATCTATATTTAGTAATATTTTCCAATCGCCGCACCAAACTGCTCTTTTTTCAATGACATTATTTAACCGAAGTCGGTCCTGTTGAGTGTTACTTTGTTTATAAATTATGCAATCATGGGCAAACATGCGAGCTTTGAAGTTATGATGTCTTTTGTTATGAAACAACATATTGACACGTGCATTAGAGGTGAAGAAGAAGAAGGAGCGCAATCAGTAGACGTAGAGGACGTTGAAGTGTCGGCCCGTTCCCGTTGCCCGCGTTCCTGGTTCAGTTCTCTAGGTGCCCTGATTTAGTGGTTGCAGTAATTCTTTAGTGTAACAACTGTTACACATCTGGCGGAGTCGTGCTACAGAGTCGTGGTACGCTTCTCGAGCGGCGTACACCTAAAAGATAAAAACACGGATCTCACACCGGGCTATGAGCGCCCAAGCCACAGCCTCCATGTCCAGTCACCTGAATTCGGGCCTCTTGCCATCTCGACGAGACGAAGCAGCCTCGACCGCCGGTTTCAGCAGAAATGGCCACAAATAGCAGGTCTTCGACGCCCATCCTCTACCACACGCCGCGAACATCGCCATCTTTTCACGGCGACGTGTACGAGGATGCGGAAGCCTGGCTGAACACCTTTGAGCGGGTCGCCCGCTACAACGGCTGGAGCGATGACCGTAAGCTCTATAACGTGTATTTTGCACTCGAGGACTCCGCAAGGACATAGTCCGAGAACTACGAAAACAACCTGTCCACCTGGGAGACATTTCGCCAGTCTCCTAGTTACATTCCCCAACGCAGACCGCCGGGAGAAAGCTGAAGCTGCGCTTCAGTCCAGTAACCAGCGGACTAACCAAAGCGTCCGCATGTATGTGGAGGACATGACGCGCCTTTTCAAGCATGCTTAACCCTCTACGGCCGAGGAGACGAAGGTTCGCCACATCATGCGCGGGGTCAAGTAGAAGCTTTTCGCCGGTCTCGTGCGCAGTCCATCGTGTACTGTTCTCGAATTCCTCGCTGAAGTGGCCACCATGGAGACGACGCTCCTGCAAAGAGCCCGGCAGTACAATCGAGATGTAAGCACGCTTGGGCTCGCGGTTTCTTCGATACCGCTAGGAAGTGATGTAACCGCAACACGTGACCTAATTAGGTCAATCGTCCGGGAGGAATTGCAAGCCCTCTAGCTGCCTCCCAGCGCGCCCTCTGTTACATCGCTGTCGGAAGTCGTAAGGACGATGTTCGCCTAACAGCGCAGCAGCAACTCTCGGAGATTCCTACACAGACTGAGGTCAGACCTACCTATGCAGCTGTCTTCTGTCGGGCGCCAGCACCAGGCTACGATGTGAATACCGATACTCAAGCAGTGCAGTAGTCTGGTCCTTCCCGTGTGCCTGCTCGACCAGTCTATCAGCAGCCACGGAAATTTGATGCGTGGCGTGCACCGGACCGATGGCCACTGTGCTACCACTGTGGTGAGGCTGGTCATCTTTACAGGCCTGCGTAGTCTCCCGCCCGATGACTGTTGCGCACCGAACAGCGAACGACCACTAGAAATTTAAGCTCATCTGTCGGCCCGTCAGAGGTCTGTGACACGACCTGGATACGGTCGCTAGGACTCTAGATCGTCATCTCCTCTGCGGTACCGTTCCCCAAGTCCTCGCCGGGACGCCAGCTATCCTGAGCGATGTTCTCAAAATCCATGCCGGGAAAACTAATTCCAGCAGTCTCCGGAAGCAATGTCGCTGCTGTCGGGAAAAGTGAAGATTCTCCGCCGCGGATACGCCAATACGCTGATTTCTCACAGGGGCAAGGTAGCGACAGCATCTGACGCGCTACTTCTTATTTGTGTGTTACAATTGACAGAACTGACACGGTCGCTTTACTGATACTGGTGCAGACTATTCAGTGATGAGCCACGCCCTCATGCAGGAAGTGAACAACGTTTTGACGCCATGGTTGGGCCCTAGCATTCGCACGGCTGGGGGTCACCTCATTAGCCCGGCCGGATGGTGCACAGCCCGAATCGGCATCCGCGGTTTAGTCTGCGTCGGTGAATTCGGTGTCTTGCGCGAGTGTTTGAGAGATTCGATCCTGGGCCTCGACTTTCTGCAGGCAAACGGTGCTGTGATCGACCTACACGAGGCGCGAGTGATATTTTCGATGAAGCAAGCTATGGCGCACAGTGACACAGAAGACCGAGGAGTCAACGCTCTGCGTATTGTTGAAGATGACGTAATGCTGCCTCCACGGTCCAGTGTGCTGGTGTTGGTGAGGAACGACTCGTTTCACTACTGGAAAGGTATAGCGGACAGTCACCCTTCACTGTTGCTCGAGAAGGGAGTGGCTATCGCGCGCGGTTCTGTCGAACTGAATGACGGTTGTTCCACAGTTTTGCTGACGAATTTCGGCAATGAAATTCAGCACCTCGCCAAGGGAACAGCTGTCGCCTTCCTCCACGATGTAGATAGGTTGCCGAATCTATGCTCTGTGGAGATGAATCTTCGCGACGATGCTGCATCACGCAACGCCCTTCAGAAGGTTAAAATCAACCCGGAGTTGTCACCTCATCAGAAGAACCTTCTCTCGCCTCTGCTACTTGATTTTAAAGATTGCTTCGCTACGAGCTGTAAGGTCGGGCGTACGTCGGTAGCCAAGCATCGCATCGTCACATATTCGGTCACGCCACCCGTCTGTCACAGTACATACCGTGGTTTGTCTAAAGAGAGGGAGGCTATTAGAACACAAATCAATAAATTGCTTGCAGACGATGTTATACAGCCGTCAACTCCGTGGGCGTCGACGGTGGTCCTGGTGAAAAAGAAAGACAACACGTTGCTATTCTGCGTTGATTCCAGGAAACTAATGTTAAAAAGAAGGACGTATACTCACTCCCCAGGATCGATGATGTGCTTGACCGACTCAGAGACGCCAGGTTCGTCGCTTCCTTAGATCTGAAAAGCGGATATTGGAAGATAAAGGTGGACGAGCGAGACCGCGAGAAAACGGCTTTCGTGACACCCAATGGTCTGTACTAATTTAATGTGCTCCCGTTTGGACTTTGCTCCGCTCCGGCCACACTGTTTTAGCTGATCTGAAGTGGCAGTCGTGCCTTGTGTGCCAGGAAGACCTGGTCATCTTTTCGTCTAGCTTCGAACAACACTTGCAGCGATTGCCCATTGTCCTTCAAGCTCTCCAGTATTGGGTAAAGAAAAAAAAAAAACTATCAAGCCAGAGAAAAATAATTTCGCCTTCCAGGAGCTCTGTTTCTTAGGGCATTTCGTCAGCGCACAAGATGTACTCCTAGACCCGACAAGACTTCCGCCGTCTCCAGTTTTCCCCGCCCAACCGACAAGAAGGCCCCGCGACGTTTTTTGGGCCTCTGCTCGTATTATCGTCGGTTTGTTAAATATTTGTTTCTTCTGAACCGTTTCGAGATGACACACCCTTCTTATGGGGAAGTGCCCAAGACGAAGCCTTCGAGGAACGCCGCCGCCGCCTTAAAAGTCCTCCAATACTAGCTCATTCTGGCGAGAATGCACAGACTGATGTCCACACTGACGCCAGCAATGTCGGTCTCGGAGCGATCCTTATACAGTGGCGGAATGGCGCAGAACGAGTATTCGCCTACGCGAGCAGCACACTTTCTCGATCGGAACGGAACTATTCGACGACAGAAAGAGTGTCTTGCCGTAATCTGGGCTCTGAGTAAGTTCCGACTATACATCTTCAGACGACCATTTTGCGTTGTCAGCGATCATGACTCGCTATGCTGGCTAGTCAGCATTAAAGATTCTTCTGGCCGGCTGGCCAGACGGAGCCTACGGTTGAAGGAGTACAAAGGGACGGTCGTCTATAAATTGGGTCGGCAGCACCAAGACGCGGACTGTTTATCGCGAGCGCCCGTGGAACTGGCTACTCAAGACGTCACCGAAGATTGCCCAATTCTTTGTGCCATTAGCGTCTCCCGTATGTCTCAGCTGCGACGGACTGACTCTGAGTTAGCGCCACTCATTAAGTATCTGAAGGCATTTAATGCTAGTGTACCTCGTGTGTTCGTAATGGACTACGGTCCTTTATTCTGCGGCGTGGAATCCTCTACATGCGCAACTTTGACAGCAACAAGGAGACGTTTGTGCCTGTTGTTCCATCCTAGTTACGCTGCAAAATCTTGAGAACTTGTCAAGATGAACCATCTGCCGGCCACTTGGGGGTCAGTCACACACTGGCAAAGATACGGCTTAAGTAATACTGGCCCAGTTTACTACCACCAGTGCGTAAATACATAGCAACATGCCGCGATTGCCAACGACGCAAATCTCCTCTGAAACCAGCCGGCTTCCTGCAGCTCATAGCAAACCCAAAGACCCCTTTTCAGTAAATTGGCACAGACCTCCTCGGCCCTTTTCCGAAGTCGTCCACAGGAAAATGGTGGATTGTGGTCGCGACAGATTATTTGATATGCTACGCTGAGACCACGACACTTGCAAACGGTACTGCAGCTGAAGTCGCCGAATTCTTTGTCCACAACATCGTCCTGCGTCATGGCGCTCCCGCAGCTATCATTACTGACCGAGGAGCTGCATTTACGGCTCGCTTCATTCAGGCTGTGGTCAAGCTCATGCATACCAGCCATACACGTACAATGGCCTACCACCCGCAGACAAATGGCTTGGTGGAACGCCTCAGCAGGACCCTGACCGACATGCTTCGAGCACATAACATGAGACCAAGCATCGCATCGTCGTATATTCGGTCACGCCACCAGTCTGTCAGCGTCCATACCAAATTCTTCCATCCGTAACATTCGCGTATAATACCGCGCAGAAAGAAACAACATGGTTCACTCCGTTCAATTGAGTCTTCGGTCGACAGTTTACCACCCCCCTGGATGCTATGCTACCCGTAGACCCCCCTGACAGTGGGAGTGAACTTGACGTCGACGTCGCCACTTATCTTCAGTGCGCAGCAACTGGCCAGACATCGCATTCACCGTCAGCAGCAGCTCGATGCTTACCGCTACAACCTTAGACGCCGCTACATTGCTTACACCCCGGGCGACTATGTGTGCGTCTGGACGCCCGCTCGTCGCCGCGGAATGTCTGAAAAGTTACTGCGTCACTACTTCGGCCCTTACCTTGTTGTCCGCCGCCTCAGCGACAAAACGTATGAAGTTGCACCAGCAACACCAGCTGCTCGTTCATCGCACAACAGCAAGCGCAGCGACGTTGTGCATGTGGTGCGAATGAAGCCTTTCAACGAGCGGCCCCCCAACGGACTTTCAGGCTGCATGCAGTCTATTCTGTGACGTCAGACTGTGGTGTAACTCTTGGACGCTTTTCCGCCACTGCTGTTCTGTCTCGCATAGGGGCGATGCTCCAGAGGAGGGTGTAGTGACACGTGCGTTAGAGATGAAGAAGAAGAAGGAGCGCGATCGGTAGAAGTAGAGCACGTTGAAGCGTCGGCCCTTTCCCGTTGCCCGCGTTCCTGGTTCAGTTCTCTCGGTGCCCTGGTATAGTGGTTGCAGTAATTCTTTAGTGTAACAACTGTTACAATATCAGTTTGCCAGCATTTATCAATCACAGATGCTAAACTATGGATGGTCTCCACCAGCTCCATTGTTGTGGATAATCGCTTCCTAAATATATGTTGATTTTTGCAGAAAAGTTTATTATCTTCTATGTAAGTCAATATGTGCTGGAGTATGATATGCTCTAAAATGTGGATGGTGTTGAAGTAAGAGAAATGGTTCAGTAGTTTGTCGGGTTGCTACGTCTCCAGATTTGTGTATAGGAGTTTTCATCTCCGTAGGTAGATCGGCAGTATCCAGTGATGTCTTGTATATGAGAAGCAGGCATTTGGACGCCCATTCTGCATATCGTTTCAAAATGTGATTTGGAATAGTATTGCGGACACTAAATTTTTTCGATCGATGTTAAGTCTACGAACTGCGAACGGTGCCAGTGCAAGGTCTCTGAAGAACACGGACCTATCGCTAGACCCTGACGCAGAGACCCAATCGGTCGTATTGCTATTGCGCAGAACCTCAGAGGTCTAGACCACCCCGCTGCTCTATCTCCTGCCTTACCTCGATGTCCTCAAACCTCCTTCTCATCTGGTGAAGGTGCGGCTTCATATCCTCGCCTAACCCTAGAGCGCCGACCCCGCATGCTACTAGCAACTCATATGGCTGAAGAGGGACACTCACCGGCCTCCCCGATGACCCCGTTGTCGGCTCCGGCACCATATTGCCACACCGCTGACCATTTTCTGGCGCCACCAAATGGCCGAATGTCTTGGCACGTGGCTAAGCGTCATCCTTGTCTCTCGAGTTTCGCTTGATTAAAAAGGGCCAGCTCGGTTGTTGTGCTGCTTGCTACGTGTGTTGGTGACATTTGGTGGATTGTGCAGGATACGATCCCATGTACGTTGCCCCCGAAGAGGTCAGTGACGCTGCTCATCAACGCGTGGGCGCGACTCCTGTCCATAAAGCCAGTCGTCGCCTCCGAGGCCTACAACCTGAGTTCGAACCACTGTCCACCCCGCTACGAACCATGACATCCACGACGAGCAGCCAGACAAGTCAGCCTTCCAGGAACGCCCCACCGTTCGTCCTTCTCGCACCGCGATCACCGCCATCATTTCATGGTGACCGGTTAGAGGATGTGAAAGATTGGTTGGCCAGTTTTGACCGCGTGGCTGCATTTAACCAATGGGACGATGAGCGGAAGCTAATGAATGTGTACTTCGCGCTGCAAGACTCGGCCAAGACGTGGCTTGAGAACCACGAGGCGTCCTTTGTCAAGTGGGCAGCCTTTCGCCGTGAGTTGCTTACAACATTCAGCTCGAGTGCGCGCAAAGAAAACGCAGAGATCGCAATTCGTTCAAGGTCTCAACATTCAAATGAGAGCGTGGCCATGTTTGTCGAGGACATGACGCGGCTTTTCAATCGGGCCGACCCTACCATGCCCGAGGCTACGAAGGTACGGCACCTCATGCGTGGGGTGAAGGAGCAGTTGTTCGCTGGCCTCATTCGCGACTCCCCAAGACCTGTCGCAGATTTCGCGAGAGAAGCTGCCAGCATGGAACGTTCCCTGCAGGAACGGAGTACCCAATACGGCCGCCAGGCAAGCGTAGCGACCACACCCTGCTGCGGGTCCGTGCCAGCAGCCAGGGACGAGGCATTGCGGGAGCATTGTCCGCGAAGAGCTGCAAAACCTCCACTTGAATGCTCCCTCTGCAAAAAATTATTCTATCGTGAACGTCACCCGTGATGAAATTCGGCGAGCGGTGCAGCCGCCACCACCACCAGCACCACAACCGGAGCCATGCATTATGACTTATAGTGATGTCGTACGTTGACCTGCCCCCGAGCCGGATCCATTCCGTCCCGTTGTCGGACCACCGCCTCGCTACATGCGTCCCGTCGAGCAGCAACAAGATCTGCGCCCCGTAGAGCCAAAGCAATACCAGCGTCCCGCTATCAGCAAGGCGCATTTGCGGCGCACGCCCAACAGACGGCCGCTCTGTTATCACTGCGGCGAACCTGGTCACATTCTTCGCAATTGCCCATACCGGAGAATAGGCTTGAGAGGATTCCCAGCAAACGCGCCTCGACACCGCTATGGCGAAAGACCACAGGAGATTGAGGAGTACCTGGCTGCTAACGAGATGCACCCTACGTCACCACAACGGCAGTCGCGATCGACATCTCCGAGGCGTTCTGCTTCGCCCAGTCGGTACTCCTGCTCTGGGCAATTCCGAGGCACGTCCCCTCACTGGGAAAACAAAACACGGCGACCTTAGGGGGTGGGGCCGCCGCTACGTCTCAGATTAAACAGTCTCCACCCGACGATTTGACGCGACGGCCCGAGCGGCGACGACCCGATCTGATGAACTTACCTACGTGCTGCGAACGCATTGTTTCCGAAGAAATATTTGTAACCGCCGACAGTTGTGATGTGACCGCATTTATGGATACCGGCGCCGATTTCTCCTTCATAAGCAGCCAGCTAGCCACGGCGCTCCGTAAGGTTCTGAAGCCTTCGTCTGGGCCAATGATGCGTACCGCAGGTGGTCATGTAATGACGCCGATTGGCATGTGCACTTGCCGCATAGAGATCTGCGGTTTTACTTTCACCGGCACATTTGCCGTATTACACGAGTGCTGCAAAGATCTGATTCTCGGCATGGATTTTCTTCAAGAGTATAGTGTTGTTATAGACCTTCAGGAGCAGCTCATGATATCGTTTTCAGCCAAGCGCGCCGTTGACAGCAACACGGACTTCCGGAAAACGATCTGCGCGTCTGCGACGACCACATAACGATCCCTCCGCGTGCGAGCAAGTTCGTCACAGTCGAATGTGACCACAGCACCGGCACGCGTGGCATTGCTGAAGCTAACATGTCACTGCTTCTAACTCGACAAGTTTGTGTAGCTCAGGGCCTTGTCGAACTTGTCCGTGGCCAAGCCGAAGTGCTAGTGACAAACTTCACATGTGAACCTAAACATTTGTCGGCGAACATGACGGTCGATTATTTTGAAGAACTTGGAGAATGTACAGGCCGGTACGCTTTATCCAACACGTCAGACCTCGACAATGCGACGCCTACAGCCATTCAGAATGTGAACCCGCACCTCATGCCAGTGAGAAACGCTGCATAGAGAATCTTCTCAATTCGTTCCGCGATTGTTTTGCATCAACCTCCAAGGTCCGACAGACGCCGTGACGAAGCATTGAATTATAATTGCCGATGCCCAACATCCACTATGTCAGCGTCCTTACCGGTTGTCTTCAAAATAACGTGATGCCATCCGCCGTCAAGTAACAGAAATGCTCCAGGACGACGTTATTCAACTGTCGACGAGCCCCTGGTCTTCGTCTGTTGTCCTCATAGCGAAGAAGGATGGAACCTTGAGGCTCTGCGCGAAATACAGACGCCTCAACAACGTCGCGAAAAAGGATGTGTACCCCCTGCCACGCATAGACGATTCTCTCGATCGCCTTCGCCATGCCACTTACTTTTCGTCCCTTGACCTCCGCAGTGGATATTGGCAAATAGAGGTTGACGAGCGAGACCGTGAGAAGACCGCTTTTATTACGCCGGACGGTTTGTATGAATTTAAAGTGCTCCCGTTTGGCCTGTATTCGGCCCCTGCCACATTTCAGCGAATGATGGACACTGTACTGTCTGGTCTGAAGTGGCAGTCATGCCTCGTATATCTCGACGACGTTGTGATTTTCTCGGACACGTTCGACGAGCACCTGAAACGTTTGCCCGCTGTCTTCGAGGCCATCCGATCTGCCGGTCTCTCTCAAAAGCCCGAAAAATGCCACTTTGCGTTTAACGAGCTGAAATTTCTCGGCCAAATTGTCAGCGCTCGAGGTGTTAGCCCAGACCCAGAGACGACGGCCGCTGTCTCTTCATTCCCCAAACCAGCGGATAAACGACGCTTGCGTCGATTTCTCGGCCTCTGTGCGTACTATCGTCGCTTTGTTAACAATTTCTCCAAGATCGCTGAGCCTCTGACCCGTCTGACAAAAGACGCCGAGCCGTTCTTTTGGGGCCCCGACCAGGAAAACGCTTTCACGGAACGCAAGTCCCGCCTCCAATGTACGGCAATACTTGGCCACTTTGACGAAGAGGCCGACGTGGAACTGCACACGGATGCCAGTAACTTTGGCCTCGGTGCGGTCCTTGTTAAGTGACAGGATGGTGCAGAACGTGTCATTGCTTACGCCAGTCGCACTTTGTCCCGTTCCGAAGTTCATTATTCAACTACCGAACAGGAGTGCCTTGCTGTTGTGTGGGCAGTCATGAAATTTCGTCCGTACTTATACGGTCGTCCGTTTCGAGTCGTGAGCGACCATCACTCTCTGTGTTGGCTGGCAAACCTGAAACATCCATCAGGTCGGCTTGTTCGATGGAGCCTTCGGTTGCAAGAATTTTGACGTTACGATCGTGCACAAGTCCGGCAAGAAACACAGTGATGCTGACTGTCTGTCCCACGCCCCTACTCCCTACCACGCGGACGGCTCCGACGAAGATTCCGCTTTCCTCGGTGTTATCACGACGTCCACCTTATCCCGAAAGCAGCGGGCTGACTGAACTTTTGCCCCTTATTGAATACCTCGAAGGAACCGTGTCATCTTCTCCTCAGCTCTTCAGGCGCAGACTGTCGTCATTTTGCCTGCGCGATGGTGTGCTCTACAAGAAGAACTACGGTCCAACAGAAACTGCTTATTTGCTTGTAGTACCCACAACGCTACATGACGAAGTTCTTCGTGCGTGCCACGATGACCTTTCTTCCGGCCATCTCGGGTTTTCTCGCACATGGGCACGGATACGCCGAAAGTACTACTGGCCCAGGCTAGCTGCCGTTGTGCACCGCTACGTCCGTACCTGCCGTGAGTGCCAGCGGCGGAAAACACCACCCATTAAACCAGCTGGGCTCTTACAGCCTATCGATCCCCCGAAATTCCCATTTCAACAGGTCGCCATGGACTTACTGGGCCCATTTCCGAAGTCCTCCTTGGGTAACAGGTATATAGCGGTTGCCATTGACTACCTCAGCCGCTACTGTGAGACCAAGGCCATTTCCCGTGGTACCGCAGATGAAGTTGCGCATTTGTTCATTCACAACATTGTACTCCGTCTTGGTGCGCCAACAGTCGTCTTAACTGACAGAGGAACCTCGTTTACGTCGGCACTCACGAGTGAGGTACTTCGACTCAGTGGCACCACACACCACAAGACAACAGCCTATCATCCTCAAACTAATGGACTGACTGAGCGGCTTAACAAGACAATTGCCGATATGATTTCTATGTATGTAGACGACGATCATGGGAACTGCGAGCGAATTCTGCCGTACATCACAGTTCGCATACAACACTGCACTCCAGGAAACAACATGCTTGACTTCGTTTCATTTGGCTCATGGACGCGAACCCTTGATTATGCTGGATGCCATGCTTCTTCCAGATTCTGCTCCCTCCACTGTCGTGGGGGCTGACCAATTTATTCGTGACGCAGAAGCTGCACGCCAGCTTGCCCGACAGCGAATTTGGCGCCAACAAGTACACGACGCCCAGCGCTACTGACACTGCGACATTGAGAGGTGACTTACACGCCCGGCGACCAAGTCTGGGTATGGAGCCCAATACGGTTGCGAGGGCGCTCTGAAAATCTTCTGCGGCGATACTTTGGACCTTACGAGGTGCTCCGCCGCCTCAGCGCGGTGAACTACGAGGTGCTACCACAGGACACTGTCCGCTCCTCGCGGCAGCCGAGATCCGAAATAGTTCACGTTGCCAGAATGAAGCCATATTAAAACCGTTAAACCATTTCAGGGTCCAAACCTGGGTCAGAGACTTTCCCGTATAACCTGCCCCGCTTTTCTACTATTCCCCTACGCTTGCGGCATCGGGTCGATGCCGCTTGGAAGGGGGGCAATGCCACACCGCTGACCATCTTCTGGCGCCACCAAGTGGCCGAATGACGCTTAGCACGTGGCTAAGCGTCATCCTCGTCTCTCTCGAGTTTCGCTTGATTAAAAAGGGCCAGCTCGGTTGTTGTGCTTCTTGCTACGTGTGTTGGTGACATACCATCGAGGCCCCGTCCTCTTCAATGGGACTGACCACATTGATTATGACGACTGGCTTCCTTCATACGAGAGAGTGAGTTTACACAGGTGGAACGACGGTACTATGTTAGCGAGCGTTATCCTATATTTGACCGGAATTGCGTACTGAGGTATGGCAACAGCGAAGCCAATCTCACTATCCGCAGTCTCAGCGCCGAACAACGCCTGCGTGACCGATCCAGTGGCTCGGCGAGACATTCACAAGGTGTACATTGAAAATGGGGTCCATCTGTACAGTCCTGTCACCGCCCACATGTCCGAGGCAGAGAAGATCAAGCACATCATGAAAGGCATCCAATATAACGCCTTTACTGTCGCAGGATCTGACTGCTGTTGCCCAAGTTGTCAGCCTTAGCTAGAGCTACGATGAGGTGCGCAAGCAGCGCCTCTTCACTCGACAACTGGTCCTTTCTGGCCTCTCCGCTACATCTGAGAGCTCCTCGCTGCAGCAGCAGTTCAATGACACTCGTCCGCTGAAACTGCGAGCCGTAACGCAATTTGACGCCCTTTCGACAGGCCATCGCCGACCGCGTGGCGAAGTTCCTTCTCTCTGTCCCTCCGCACAGCGCCCACGTCTCTGCACACAGCAGCCGTTCCGCCTTTCCCACACGGCGACGTCCCCGTCGCTCTACGAATATTTTATTGCGAAAGCAATACTACTTTCACTTTTGAGCCCTTGGCGTAGCGAGGCGGTAGCTACCATTGACTTTTAGCCTGACATCTCGCTCCCTCCTTGAGGGAGCGCTACAGGCAGAGTGACGTCATCCCATCTGCCGCAAAAACAGGGCTTCCAACTCGCGCCGTCTACTCGCGAGGCGGTAGCTACCAACCGCGGCCTAACTCCCGCTCCCTCCATGAGGGAGCGCTACAGCCGGAGTGACGTCATCCCTAAGACTGTTTTGAGTCCGTTTAGAACGACGTTTGGGGCGCCGGTTCGGGTACGTCCTTACACACCAAGAGTTAAGCCCAACGTTGATCTACGGCCAGGCGGAGCTGCAGTTGTGCCACATGCTCCTAAAGCTAAGAAGAATTATGGGGCTGCAGCCGCAGCTACCGCAGGGGGTGCAACGTTGGATACTATAGGAGGTGGCCTAGTGGCTGGTGGAACCAACGCAGTCTCCAGGGATACTTTCATTTCTGCTGGCGTAAATAATGCCGTTGCAGCCGGTGCCGGAGCGGCAGTTTTACTTTCTGCTTTAACCTCACCCACAAGCAAGTATATCGTTGCGGCCACGGCACTCCTTGCCTCGCTACTAGTTATACATAGAATAGCCAGGTAGCACCCCGCAATAAACAATAGTTGAAACATATGCCGTGGCTAGAGTGAATCACTGCAAAACCATAAGCATAAAACCACAGTCACTGAAAGGGCCTTTAGGGTATATACATAAAACATTGGCAATGGTTTAGCTTGGTTAAGCCTGGTAACTGCGACAGCAATAGCTGGTTCAGCTGGTGGTGTAGCTGGTTAAAAAGTTAAATTAAGTTAAATTGGTTCACAGGAAGGGAAAGGCGCAGTAACTTTCAGAGCAAGTGTGACAGTTACTGCGCCTTTCCCTTCCTGTGAACCAATTTAACTTAATTTAACTTTTTAACCAGCTACACCACCAGCTGAACCAGCTATTGCTGTCGCAGTTACCAGGCTTAACCAAGCTAAACCATTGCCAATGTTTTATGTATATACCCTAAAGGCCCTTTCAGGCATTAGAGGGGGGGGGGGGGGCTCAAGTGAACAAAATTTGTTGTCACAGGCCCATAAGTAAAATCACACTTCACGATCAGAGAAAAAAAAGAACTTTCATGCTGCTATATTTTTATACAGTAGTTATGCCACCTTAAGCAATGCTACACACTCTTACGAAATGACGTATGTGCCGCATAATTCCGAACAGTGGATGGAAAGGAACAACAAAAATACAGTGCTACCCATCAAAGAGAGAACAACAAGAGTTATCCCACTACTAACGTACGCTGCCGTCCTTACCGAAGCCACATAGCTAGTTCTTGGAGTATGCTACTTCTGCAGTCTGTGCGAGTATTCCTTCAGGTGCCGCAGCCTTTTGTCCTTGGTAGGACGTAAATCCGCACTCCTTGGCGAACACGCGACGCGACAACCGTGCCATCGGCTATTCCTGTTTATTTCCTGACCATATTGATCGGTACTGCCGAAACCACGGTCCCAACGATTATATTGCCGCGAAACCTTCAAAACAGTATTTGTTGTTTTTTACAGCCGCCGGCATGCGGCCTTATTACTGTGATTCTGGCACGCGTATCAATTCTGTATCCTGCGTTTGTTCATGCTCGTTGTGGCGATACGACGCGTTATCATTTTCTTTGTCGCGAACGATGCGCCAAGATCCGTCTGGAAGATTGCGATCACTTGCGTATGTTTTTACAATGTTCCAGGTTGTGCTAGTAGGAGTTTGCGACGTTATCTAGATTGTCCTGAGCAGCCTTTAAATTAAGCTTTGACGAGCGTGACGGGCATTCTTAGTTCGGTGATCGACGAGCACATTTGTCGCTATCGCCGCCGCCGTGTTGTTGAGTTTTTTTACGGGCGCAAGTCAGCCCAATAGTGTTCCTTTCAGTACCACCACGCCTGTGTCTTCAATTGGTGTCTACGGCCTCGTCACCACTACGTGACAATATTCCACCCCGAAGGTCAGTTTCCTGGCAGCACCGAAATCAGTACGCAGGCGCCGACCCATCTTAAAGCTCCGTCAGGTATAACGTGCCAGCAGGTTCTCCTAGCCGCTCAACTTCGCCGCATTGTCATTGACTGTCTCGTCTGCTATTGTGTCTCAATCTTGCTCAGGAGGAAAACTGAATGCCGCAGTCCTTGAGGCGAGAACTTCACAACGAGCGAACCTTACAAGGCCTCACTTATCTCCCGTAAATCTGCTTGAAGTTTTTGTTGAAGGCGTTGTAGTACATAGCTGTGGTCGATACCGGCGCTGCTATTTCTGGTATGGCTTGAAGTCTTCGCCGTTCAATGCGCACGGTGAAGACACCTATCTCAGAATTCTCACTATGTAATTCAAGTGCCCAGCCTCTAAATCCTATAGCGGAATGCACGGCCCGAGCAATCATTCAGGGCGTTGTGTCAGCAACAGAGTTCGTCGTTTTGCCTTCCTGCTCTCATGATCTTATCTTGAGTTGGGACTCTCTTTCGTGCCATTACTGTGCTCGTGCTGAACTGGAGATTTTGCGCTTGACGAGCCATCGCTGGACGTTCCTTTTTCCAACGCCGTCGTTGCCGCAGATACTGACCTTCCTGCGTGCTCTTTCGTTCTTGTGCCCAAAGCTTGTTCTGTGCCCACCGCCTTTATTTAAATAAAGCCAGGAGGAAAAACGTCTATTCCCTTCCGCGTATCGATGATGCATGGACTGTCTATAAAGAGCTGAACAATTTTTTTCGCTCGACTTACGATTCGCCCCTAAATCGCATTTGCCACCCCTGATGGTCTCTTTGAATTTACACTCATACGTTTCCGTCTCTGTAATGTCCCTGCTACGTTCGAGCGTATGATTGACACCGTTCTGCTTGGCGTATAGTGTAACGCGTGTCTGCGTTGGTTCGTTACAACTTCAAGTCGGGCTAGTTGGTATTGGCTTCATAAGAAATCTCGTGGCCCTCTTGACAGTAGTGTTCTGTTTCGCATCGCATCGTTAACCGGAAACACTTCATCGATTTATGGAGTGCAACATTATCTCATCAAAAAAAGACACCTGCAAATGGCGTTGTTTGTCATCAGCTTTCAGGACACGTCGGCTCTCGGCCAAGAATGAGGAACTAAGCAATGACATTTTAACGCCACCGCGGTGCCATATGTCTTCATTTTTTACCTAAATGCATTGCGTTCTTTTCGTCTGTAAATTGTTACCTGTAGACTTTGTAAGCGCTTAGGGAACCGAAATAAATTCTTTCCAGCGCACGCATTACAAATATAGTGCGTAATGGAAGGCGGGGAGCAGCGATGTCTAATTCTCTTGCCTAATGCAGCATGCGAAATTACATGCACCAGAGTGCCAGTGTCGAGGGGCGGGTTTGGCGGAGGGGGGCGTTCAGATGTGCAACTCGCAAGGAATGTTCACATGCTGTATCCGCCTATCAGGAGGAATGAGACGGAAGTAAAAAGGTGGAACAAGAGGCTCACAAAAGCAAAAGAGTCTGGATGGACGAGTGAAATGGGCTATGACGAAAAACAACTATAGTTGCAGTGGCTACGCGAAACGTCTCTCTTAAACAGCACACTAGCTCGCGCGGAAAGAGTAAAGTAGTCGTGTTCAGTTGCGCCTTCGGTCTAGCATTTTTAACACATGGATTTACGAGCGTTGACATTTTAGCGGGATGACGCACGGCTGGCTCAATATTACAAAATATTGCGAAATAATACTGAGGGTAGGCGTTGTGGTCGGGCAGGGCGTTTTTGTTCTAGCCAAGGCCAGTTGGCTACGGAACATGCAGATATAAAAGCTGGCGCAACGAAGCGCTCTTTATTCACCTAGCTCCTGCAGTCCTTCGTCTTTCTCGCTTCGTTGCAGAATTGTGCTCGTCCAAAATGAAGATTCTGCTTGTGTGTGCACTGCTCATCGTAGATGCCTTCGCAGCCAAGGGTGTCAATGAGCTCTGCGGTAAGCGCAATTTTTTAATTTATTTCTGCTGCTGCTGCAATTCAATCCTGCTCTTAGATTTCGTCTTACCGGCCTTGTGCTTGCCGAAGAAACTCCGAATCAATTTTTAAGTGTGCTCCGGCACATGGTAGAAATGTATGAGCAACTGCCCCGGAGAATTAATGAATGACTTTGCTCTGCGGCGCGTACCATTTGTCTTTATTATTCGCGACATCAATATTTAAGAAGCCTTCATAAAATAGCTAGTTTCTTAGCTTGAGAACATCTGAAATACCAAGAATACAGTTCAGTCGATTCGGCCTGCAATTTCTCTCATAAAAAACCTCACCTGACCTCTTCGGAAAAATCATTAGGATGTCGGGCGAGAAATGTAGTATTTCATATGGATTACATAGAATGCAAAAAAACTGGCAATAAATTAATAAAATCACCTCTGAAACAGGGGAAGTCTGTGGACGCACAAAGATCAGCTACTACTAAAGAAGCAATATTTTGTATGCAATCAAATAAAATGGAAAGGTGCTTTTCCCTGGTTGCGTACATTTTCTATACTGTTGCTATAGATGCTGTACGCGGACTGTACTTAACCTCGGCCGCGACTGCTTTTAAACGAGAATTACTATCCGATGCTTGTCCAGCCATCATTGCTTCCTCGAGTGTTCTCTTGAACAAGAAAGGTCCTAATGAACATGAAAAGATATGGCTTTAGGCGAACAGAATTTAACGAGTTGACCAGTTATGTTGGGTAATGAGGGATTTTGGAACACTTTAAGTTTGACGGCATGTTTGGTACTTTTCGCGTTGATCATAATGCCAAAAAACTGTTATCCATTAGCTATACTTCGTTCTTTGTGTAAAGTCATTGTGCAGAGTCATAACGACGATAAAAGCCGTAGCGTGTCCAGAGGAAGGGTAAAATATTTCTATACAGTAAGGGATGCAATCCGACCTCCCGCTGTGACAGTAAATATGCAATGTTCAAGCGGTTGTACAGACACGACTGTCGCTTTCTTAGCGTCACTCAGCGACAAATCTCAAAAAAGGGGGATGACGAGCGCAAAACAGGTACAGTACTTGTTGCGTGCGTCTTTTACAAAGGAATATTAGGATCCGCATAGTTCAGAACTACAGGAGATGAGAGAGACTGTGCTCCTCCGAGAAGGATTTGCTTGAGGCATCGTAGCTAGGTTTCCTGACGCCATAAGTGAGGCCAAAACATGATGCTTGAGAACGGGAAGTAAAGTAATTAGAAATAACACCACAAGCGTGCGAGGCCTTCACTACGCCATTCAACGGCTAGAAAAGAAATATAAAATCACAGGCTCCTTTTTTCAGGGTGACGGTAGGAGCAATTGTACATGTTAATGCTCGGCTTTACACGAGCATTCTATCGCCACGTAGAAAAAGAAATAAATGTCATTCATAAGTACAACCCATCCAGCAAGTATTCTAAGATAAATAAAGGTTTACAAATATAAGACAGCTTTGTAATAAGGAGTAATTCATCATTAACATTTGCTCAAGCGCTACCATATGCCTTCAAAAAGAAAGCTATACAGCTTTCTCAGGACCTTTGTAGATATTAAGAAAGGTTCGTCCTGCCCCGCAGATCAAATTCGGAGCTAGATGAGTTTTTCTTTAATTACGAAGTTTCTGAGAAAGCTGCATAGCTTTCATTTCTAACCATAGCGAAGCGCTTGATTGGATGTCAATGACTAATTAGTCCTTATTGCTACGCATCAAGGTGTTTTGCTGGGAAGGAAGAGAGCACCCGTGTGTGTCTCTCTTACTTCGCCCCATTTTTCGCGCTGCTTTTTTCCAAGATGATCTTCTTTCGATTATACAGCACATTGGGGAATTCTCTAAATAATCACCAGAAGAACGGTCTTTACTCGTTTGGTGCTTTTATATTATTCTTAAAGAGCAGTATTAGCGTCCAATACGGGATCACGATGCTTACAGTGCACTTGAATGGCTCTTTGCGGTAATATTCTAATGCGAGAAATATATAGAGGTGGTCCTTGTGATTTTCCGTGTGAAATTGAAAGCTTTGTTTAGAGCGTATAATTTACAATTATGCGTGGAAAAGTGCTCCTGCCTACCGCTCAAGACCTATTGGGGCGACACATACACGTGTGTGCCGTGTCCAAACTTCGAACGTGACGTCACATGGGCTTGCATAGGGACGCTCGCTCATTGAGCGCTCACAAATTTCGTGGGAAGAACGGGGCGTATTGGTTCGCCGTTGCGACTTGTTTACTTCATTTTTTTTCCTTGCATGTCAGCGCGGGCTCAGTTCAGGTGGGGAGAGGAAGGGCATTATTTTCGATCACCCGTATCTTCAAGACCTAATAAATGCAACCTAAAAATGTTTGCTTTGCGGTAACGATTGATAGGAAGCTTTTGCTTTTGCACGTTTTATAGTTTTCGTAATCACCTTTAACTTTATTGCAATCGTTTTCAAACATTTTCCCGCCTCCACCGCATGCTCATTTGCGCTTAAACCACGACTAAAGCTTGTGTTGTTCAGCCTTTTGTTACGAGATAAGTTTGACCATGGTGTTTACCTGGTTTGGCAGCTTATGATAGAAAACCATTATAATCTGCGTCGAGATTGCGGAGTAAAAGACGCAAATGCCATGTTTACGGCAAAATGCAGCTGTGGCACCATCTGGCGTCGCTAGAGGAAAGCGTCATGGTTCGAAAGCGCCCTGGCAAGCGTGGCGTGTTTTCGCAAAGATGCCAGATAATTTCACTGCTACCCTTCGCCAGAAAATCAGCGTTCGCGTCTTTTTCGCCTTCAGACTCGTCGCAGACGGTTTTGGTTTTTCATCATATGGGGCCAAAGCAGGCTAGTACCGCTGTAAGAGTTACTACGCTACAAAAGGAACAACAGCAGACAAGAATTGTGCGCAGTTCCGATAAAGTTCCCGAACACTTCATAATTTATGATGGCAATAAGTACATTGAAACTCCTAAACTCATTTGGTTATCCTAGTACATAGTGTTGCGGTACATAATACCAGAAACAATTGAAAGACATATGCACCGTGTTGGCGCCTTTTCTTTCGTGCACAAAGGTTGATAATATTCGTGAGCACCATTCTACAGGCCCTCCGATTAAGGGCACGACTGCACTACAAATAGGCATTTGAGAACATTTTGTAAAAAGATGTCATTTTTGTGGCTGCGATCATTCAACGTGCAAAACAGGTTCACGAAATAAAACATCTGCTTCCTGCATCCCTGTAATGTTAATACTGGAGACACCTATATGCATTCGAACGTTTGAAACCCTGCTCAACCCTGCTTCTTTCCTCGCTTATTTCAGGGAAACAAACATTGTTTTAAGCGAGCGCATTGGTGACTTGCATCTTCATATAGCCATTCGTCTTACAAGGCAGGCATCTATTTGCGTGGATGTTAAAGTATTCCTGGTCATTTGCAGACAATTTATCGACTGGTCTTAAATGCTCGTGTTTATAGGCATTGCCAAGAGAAACTCGAATTTATTTGCCATCAGTATGACACTTCCGATTTGTCACGGACTCCCAGACATCTTGTATCAAGCACACACTGTATTGTATTTTTGAGCTTAAATCTTATTTAGTGCAGGTCATTTTGTGTCATGTCGGCGGAGCGTTTTACACACACACACTGGCTGCTCTGAGTCGCACCAGTAAATAAGTCATAGCTGCACGCAACTCATCGCAGTACAGTGGTGACATTACACAATGTCGTCTAGCAAAAATATAACATGCATCATTTTTTGCTTTCCAGCCTTGAGCGACGACCAGGTTTCGGCAGTCGTGAACTGCATGGGAGACCACGTTAGTTCCAAGGTAATTTTCATAATTAGTCGACCTTTTGCTGCACCAGAACATAAAGAAACCCAATGAGGACACAATATGCAGGATACATCTGTATGCCTTGACAGGTGTCTAAGTTTTCAAAATGAATATATTTTTCTGCAGATCAAGACGGAGGTGAAGGAGTACATAACCGAGCACGGTGGCAACATTGTTAAAACTCTTAAGAACCTGTGTGAAACGAACGTCGACTTTGTAAGTAAACTATTTTGTTTGTTAGGGAGATAGCTTCTTTCTTTGGTAAATTCTTGTAAAACTCTGAGCCTTCCCGAAACGCAATACATGTTGTTTTTAACATGAGTACGTGAGCCTGACTGAAAATTAAGTTTATACAGGTATTCAGAAAATGAATTTGAAATACTGTAAATTAACACCGAGTATTCCCTAATGAGAAAATATGTGAGCAGCATTCCACAAAATCCGTTTATTATTGATGTTTCGCCCTGCCTCGAGAGTAAGTGGGCAACGACTCTTAAAGAAGAAATGTCTCGCTCTTACACCTGTATTTTGTCAGTGATATGCATCATTCTAAGCAGAATTTTCAGCCCTAGGCTACTTCGCTTTTACTCCACACCGCTCCAATATCGGCTGAAATACAAGAATGTTAAGAAAGAAAACTTTGATGCTAACTAAGAAAATCATCGTCAATTTTCATAAAATACTCTCATAAATATTCAATTGTTCATACATATTATATCCTAACATGAATGTAAATATACTGAATAAATTTAAAAACAAAATAAATATAAAGTTAGGGTATACGGTCTGCAAAAGTTTACCTTTTCAGCCCCGTGTACTGGCATGATGAACTGAGACGTCGCAACTTCAGATCTTCCTTTAGACCGTTAGCACTAATAGTTACGGTATCAAGGTCGCGTATTCCAGTTTCCTAGGTTATATGAGCAATAGTTTCAAAATGTCAGCCGAGCGTGGTCGTCGCATAAAAACAGCGTCATTTGCATAGAAAGAACGGGTTCGTTGCCCCGATTCACGAGCGGCTCAGTTGAGACCAATACTTTTGTGTCGCTACCCCACGCGGACAAGGGGGTTCCATACCACGTGACCAAATCGGAGCCACATCACGTGACTAAACGTCATTTGCATAGAAAGAACGGGTTCGTTGCCCCGATTCCACGAGCGGCTCAGTTCAGACCAATACTTTTGTGTCGCTATATACAGCCTAGTCAGGCAGGCATAGATAGTATACGCCTTAGTAACACTATTTGTATAAAGGTTGTGGCCACCCGTTTGGCGCTGAAGGCTCGTGACGGTGCGAAACGATTCGCTTGGCCAGGCCGCACAAAATCGCGATAAGTCGGAGTCTAGTCTACGCGAACGATTCGCACCGGCGACTTTTGCCCTCCCAAACCATGCTTCTCGGGGATATTGAAACGGCCAATACGGCAGAACCGTTAATCTCTCGACGTTCCATTAGAGATAAACGATTCTTCGTATTGCGCTCCGTTGCTGCCTAAAGTTGGCTTGCAGCCAATTCATATATGATGAAGGAATATATCGGATATAGCCAAGGTGGATGTCTAACCATGTGATCTAAACACGAACGAGGTTGACATGCCAGACCAGTGCAGAATCTACTTGCTAGATGAAGCTAATTGCACATCGCAAATAACGTTGCGTGTACATTCCGAAGCATGCAGTACAGAATTAGTTACAGAATGGCTAAATAAGTTTATGTAACAACGAAAAAGATTAAATAAAATTCAAGAGCTAACGCTCGACGATCACACTTTCCACAGTGTCGGCTCATTTTAAATGTTTATTTGTAGCTCTACATTAGCAAGTTCTTTCTGTACACCGCATAGAATTCGTACTAAATAAAAAGAGGATCACGAAAGGGACAACTGTGATTGAAATAAAAAAAAAATGGCACCTTGATTTATAAAAAATCACCCCAAAAATACAGAGCACTTCGTAAACGTAACGTGCTAAATAGTATTCATTGTGTAGAAGAAGAAATATAGAAGAAGCTGAAGTCCTCATTCTGTAAAATTTATTAGGTCGCCGCTTTGATGGAGAAACCTTCAGAATATTTCTCAGTACTGCATTCACGTACGTACATTTGACATGGCGTAGTAATCGATGTCATGTGTGCAATGTGTAACTTTGTTTTGCGCTATAATACATGTAAAATGTTACGAAATGCTCCTTGAAAGCCTGCCAGGTGCAAAATGTGGACGCACGAGGTTGCTTTATTGCTCCATCTGACCTACAAGAAAGGCCAGCGTTGGGCCATTTAATACCTTAAACCTGGCAAGACACTGAGAAAGATTTGTATATTGCATGAGATAAAATGTAGATAAATTCAGCAAATACTAAATCAAATTTCTGACGCTTTCTCATTCTAAAGCCTTCAGCGATTCTACAGAACGGGCGCTCTCAATGGGGGGTCCGCGAAAACCGAAGTGTTCCGTGAGCCGCTACTATGCGTTCCACGAACTCCCGCAGAAAGCACAGCCATAACCCCCCCACCCCCGCGCCTACCCCAACCTCGCCTGGACCAGTTCTTGCTACGCGTGCGGACCGGACATAGTATCTTTTTCGCTAAAAGCAAAGTTAATGTGTCCACCTACTCCAGCTCGTTCCTAAGCTTCGCGCCTTCAGCAGAAACACCATCCGTCTCCGAGATCTTACAGCATCGTGCCAAAATGCTGGGCGCCGCCGGATTGTCTGAAGAGCACGCTAACTTGCCAAATTAGCTTATCAATATGATGAATATGTGTTAAGGGGGCATAGGACGTACGCTAATCCACGTTGGGGCTCGTGTACTCGTCAGTGGGCTGACAGAAAGCATGTTCTCCCATGTGGAGTTAGCCAACCTAGGAAGACAAACATGTAGACAGGTTTTGTCGAAAAGCTAAGATGTGCCAAAGAAGAATAAGCCCAATGGCGCTGCCGCCAAAGAAGGAGCGGCAGATAATCATGGATAGCCGGCCGAGCCGTTACGTGATTCCGTGCGCATTCCAGCGGAACGAGTCATGTTTTTGTCGTTAACATTGAGGCTAGTTTTCTGCTTACTTGTTTTAGATTTAGACGTCTGAGATTGAGTGTCAAGTGGGCATTTAATGATTTTGTTTGGTTTATGAGGTTAAACGTTAGTATGCTATGGGAGACGCCGCAATAAACGGCTCTGGAAAGTTTGACCACCTGAGGTTATTTGACGTGCATTCGCATCGCACAGAACAAAGGCGTCTTGCTTTTCACCTCCATGGAAGCAGCGCCGCCACGCCGGTTATTCGATCTCGCATCCTTGGTTTCGGCAGTAGAGTGCCATAACCGCAGATTCAAGGCGCTGGTGTTAGCCATTTTATGAAAGGCTTGTTGCCAAACCCAATAAACATGAATCCTTATAAAACTTGTGTGGGGTAGGAGTTCCTTGGTACATGCTGATGGCTGTTGGTGTTCCATGGGACAAGAAAGTTTGATAACCCCTGCAACGGATTAAAAGATACACGCAGTTATATATTTACTATTAAAATTTAAAAATATAATGTACCACTTCTTAAGCGCTTGATATTTATGACAAACTGACCAATTTTGGGGAGATAAATGCTGGAAGATGTCGTTCTTTTAATTTAGTTCAAAGCATTCAGGAAGAGTGAACGAGGTTCCTCATAGAGAGTTTCTTGTGGGAGCTATGAACGCTGCCGTTTCATACTGATAAAGTAGCGGCTTGAAAGTATAATTTTGTTTCTTTTTCATTCCCTTAAATCGGGAACACGAACTTTAAGAAATTACCGGACGGCTGCAATTTTTAGCTCCAATGATTCAGCATTTCCTTGATTGAGGTTTTGAAGAACAGTGATACAATAAGGCGAATGTAATTGATTTCAAATGAAAGCATCAGTGCCCGCAGGTAAACGCATTGTCGTTCTAAATAGGCGGAATTGGAGTCAACCGTTAGAAGCCTCGCAGCGTTGCAGAATTTCGGTATCAAATTCATAGCCTTCCATATAAGTGGATTTGCGCGAATCTAGGTGTTCGTTCAAGTCTACCAGGACATCTAGTTTCGTTACATGAGGTGAACCGCTGACCAGCCAGCGTTGACCATGCCAGCTGCCAACTACCGCCTGTCAAAGAAATGATCGCTTTTTTCCGCACTAGCGTGGCAACAGGCAGGGCGAAAGCTTCACACTGCGCGCAGGCACGGTCATACGGCTCGGTTAAAGCGGGCTCTATATTTTGGCTGGTAGCTTACGCTATCGCGTCATCAGGAGGGTGGGAGTGAAAACAGATAGAAAGAGGTGCCATAGTAGAAGGCTTCGGACCACCACACGATAGAGGCTTTCACCTCATCGCACTTTAATGCTCAAAACTGCCCCCTATGGCATAGATAAAGCTGGAACCATAGAGTAAACTACCATGTGCATAACGCATGTCTTTACTTTCAAGCAGAACCTAAAAGTAGCCATGCGGATAGCTCTCGCGTAACTCTAGGTTTGACCACAAGCTAAACCAGAGCTAATTTTTTTTTGTATACGGAAGTGCTGGTACTTTTCCCTTCTATTGTACCTAATCATACGAACCTAGGTACTAGCTTTCAAATAGTGCAGTTGGCGACTGTCGAATTGCACTGGATGCTACCGCTGTGGAGGCGTAGTGAATATATGGCATCCGTTGGGTTTTTGAAGATCTTGAGCCGGAAGCGCTGAGCTGATATGCGCCCGTAAGTGCACAGAAGCACAGATATTCCCATGGATTCTCAGCAGTGGACTTTCACAGGCCGACAACAAGGCCTTGATTCTGTAAGAGGAGATTATCATAAAGAAGTAACCATTTGGCCAACGATGCGGTGAATATTTCTTTCACCGCTTGGCGCCCAGAATCTCCATCGAACGACACCGCCGGCCCCAGATTTTGACCAGCGAGCTAAGAGCGGCTGTAGTATTTTAAACATATTGAATCTAAAACCATTCGATAAGTTATTTGGTGATGAAGTTTTCTTTCTTTTTTACAGGATGACCTGATCAATAGACTTGCCAGTGTAAGTACATTTTGACCTAAGCTTTTGTTTTTTGCGCGCGTTCACAGTGCTGCGCTTAAGCAGTAGCCGAATTTGCTTGTTGTCTACTTTCAGTTCCGCGCGTCCACGATAACATTATTAATAATTGCGCCACGAAGATTCATTATACTGCACTGACATCGAACAAGTCGACGCGAGCGCCTTCCATTTAGGCTTTTAGATAAGAACACCGCCGCGGGAACCGAATCAGTGAGATCTACGATAGTGAATATGAAATGCGAGCGGCCCTAAGCGCAGGTACCTATACGGATGTGGTATAAAATGAAAAGTCGCACATTATTCGACTTTATGTTTGAAGGACTCGAGAGAACTCGTAGCCTGTCCACAAAAATACGTTTTTTAAAGTTAATACATTCTTTTGTTTGTTTTTTCAGCCGGAGGCAGTGGAGGCTATCAACAAGGCCTACACGGAGTGCCAGCAAAGTTAAATTGGTCACAGATTACAGGCGACGTGTATAACGTTCCATCCTGGACGAGCAATTAGTTTAGTGAACATGATAGAATAAAAACATCAGTTGCAACTGTCTGCGATTTTTTTTTCAAAAATACTTGTGGCCAGTGCCAAAGCTGTGCAGGGCTGGCCGCCTTATACACGAACGCACAGTCGAGAAAGTTGACCTTCCGCCCAGAGATACCAGCGGCTGTTTGTGTAGCAGCCAAGAAGCACCACGAGATGTCAGTGTTGACGTCAAGGGATAGTTCATTTGTACGTAAAACGCTAGTGTAAATAGCAGGCTGAATACCGAATTCGCAGCAACAATACTGACTTAAGCAAGGTTTTTTCTCGATGGTTCCGCCTAAGACCAGCGTCCTGTGTCCTGAAGATCTTTGTGCCGGTGGCCAGAATGAAGGAGTGTGCAGCAACACAATGTGCAGACCTAGGCGCAGTTTCGCACATGCGCTGCACGCTTCAGTGACTGTTACGGTATGTACCCGCGCAAGTTGCTGTGGTTGCTGCTGGCTGCGTTTAAAACGTGGCGTTTAGACGTTTGCCAAATTCTTTTAACACGATAACATACTGGGACTTATTCTTCAGAAAACCCGTCGCTGTCACCTTGAATCGCGCCAACTGCGGCCATGTCTCAAAAAAAATCCTATTTTGTCTACAGGGTCCTGACGTCAAAACCACACTGGCCTTGCGCGAGAATGTTAAACACCCCATATGGAAATAAGTCAAAGAATTTTGGGAGGATCCAACTGCAGCCAAAAATGAAAAGTAGGTTAATGCTAAGTTTTTTTAGGAAACTTTAGGTAATTACAAAGAATAAGTTTGCGTTATTGGGGTTTGAACCCGGCGCGTCTATATCTCGTTGGTAGGGGGAATGTTAAAAGTGAATCTGGTGAAAGCGTCGCGGTGCGTAGAATAAAAAATATATAAAAAAATATAAATGAAAACAAAATAACGCTCCAAGAAAACCGTCGTTATTTCGTTAGCTATAAGAAGAAGCAAAAAGGCAGCCCAGTTGTATATCTCCTGATGAAATATTCCTATATCAGTTCTTAGTAATTTACATACCCTGTCCAAAAATATTGGAGGACGCTTAAGCTTCGCCTTCAAGAGTGGAACGCGATAGCGTTATTCATACTCAACACTTCTAAGTGCTCTGTACAACTTTTTTCTAGTTATCACGTCAGAGGCGTCCGGCATCAGACGCTGCACCTAGCAATCGCGCTGTAAGCGGAAAGAGGAGCCGCGTCGCCTAAACACCACTGTTCGAGTGACGCACGCTGGATGTTGGAAGGGAAGAGAGCGAGAAAACTTATTAAACGCAAGGGTATTGCGGCATCCTCGCACCGGTACCCGCGCGGCCCGAAGAGGAGAAGCGGGTGAGCGAAGATAGTGATCTAAAGAAAGGAAAGACGCTTGATTCTACAACCCGTGAGGGTGCACCGCGAAACGTCAGGGGCGAGTGGCGCGCCACGTGTCGGTGCAGCGCCGCACATTGCGAGGAGGGGTTCTTCTGTGTTTTCCGCAAGATGGCTCTGCATGTGCGCAGAGCGCAGAAGACATGTAGCAGAAACTTACTTCGCTACTCGTGTAACTGCGACTTCTGTAAGTAACATCTTCATAATTACCGATATATACCGCAGTATAACGTTCTACGGCACGTTTCTAAGGCAACACCGCATTCACTAGAAGCGCTTTTGTACCGCTTTCAAGCATCGAACTCGTGGCTGGGAGCCCCCATTCGACTGCAGCGTTCGGTGCGACAGGGCTGTCCCCTCAGCCCTCTTTTGTTTTGCATTTATATTGAAACATTGTGCATGAAACTTATGAATAATGTCAACATTAGTGCGTTTAGGTTACAAGCAGCCGAAGTGAAGCTGCTCGCGTATGCAGACAACATCGTTATTTTTACGGTTGACCAGGAGAGTATCACCGAGGCTGTCAAATGTATCCGTGAGTTCTCTCAAGTTACCGGTAGCGGGGTGAACTGGGCCAAGTGCCTTGGGCTCTGGCATGGACAGTGGCCGTCGAAACCAGACCGCTTTGCCAATGTTACGTGGACAGACACACCGACCAAGTACTTGGGCGTCGAGCTGGATGCCTACCGCGAAAGCGAGCATTATTGGAAAGGGCAAATGACCGAACTACGGGAGAGAGCCGAGAAGTGGAAAGGCGCCAACATGTCGATTTTTGCCAGAGCTACTGTATGCAATCTTTTTTTTATCAGCAAACTTTGGTTCGCAATGCAAGTTTTGAGTTGTTCGCGCGTAAACGTACAGAAGTTACACAGGATTTTCGCCGTTTTTGTTTGGGCAGGTAAATGGGAACGCTGCAGCAGGACGAATTTGTTCCGTCGGGTAAAAGACGGCGGTTTGGGACTCGGCCATCTGTTTTTACGGCAGGTGGTCAACCGGTTTTTGTTTTTTCGGGATGCTTCGGACCCTTTCTTACGCACCGTCTGCCAAGTTAGGCTACGGCGTCTACTGCCGGAGTTTGTTGTCTCCACCGAAGAAGCTACGGGTGGGATTTTTGGTTATTACAGGGAGGTCGTCGCTAGTGTAAGATTTCTGTCAGTGCGTTTTTCTAATGAATATTTGTCCACTGTAAAACGAAAAAAGCTGTATCGCGATTTATGTGACATTGTTTTGCCACAACCCTTGTACAGAACCTTATACAGTGGAGGTCCGGGCAGAGATGTCTTGAAGAGAGTAAAGAAAATGCAGGTGTCGCCAGGAGCTAAGACATTTTTCTTTAAATTACACACCGGAACATTATCAGTAAAGAAGTTTTTGGAGGAAAGGGATTTTTTTTCACCGTGGGGGGCGCACTGTTTAATCTGCAAGCAGCCGGAAATAATAGACCATGTTTTTTTGCATTGTTGGGAAGGGGTTTATTTCTGGGATGTTTTGCAACGTACGATAAAGAAAGAATTTCCACTAGACTCCCACGGCATCCGGTATTTAAGCATTGAAAATGAAGATGGCGTTCCGTATGATTTAATCATGCTCATGAGCCTCCACTCTATATGGCGCTCCAGAATGGCGGGCTATCACTGCGACAGGGACGCTCGACCCGCTAGAATATACTTTCGAGAAAGTGTGAATTGGTTTATTGCCATACAGAAAGTGGCTGCTGAACCTCCCGAATGGCTCTCAAGGGTAGAGCCTTTGCTGTTGTTGCGGGAGTTTTAATGTACTGAGACGAAGCCAGCCTGACATTGGCTGATGATGACCTTCCAATATGTACTTTGTTTTGTGTTATTCGTGTTGTGTTCTTGTGAAATGGTATGAACCAAAGCCAGGAAATAAAGAAAAAAAAAAAAAGAACTCGTGGCTGAGTGGCAGCGTCTCCGTCTCACACTCCGGAGACCCTTGTTCGATTCCCACCCAGCCCATTTTGGAAGTTGCTTTTTATTTATGAAGTGCATGCCGGGATTTATCACTCACGGCCAACGCCGCCGACGAGACCGGCTTTTCTGCGACACGAGTTCCTTAACGCTAGCGCGTTAATAAGCTGTTGCGCTGTCAGCTGTCTCCCGAACATTTTTTAAGTGTTGTTACAAGAAACAAATTAGTACTAAAACGTAATAGCGTTCTGCAGAAAGTCCAGCGTTCTCGGCATGCCACCGTTGTCGGCGTTCTAAGAGAAAAATCCCTTTTATGGCCCTGGCAGATGGCAACTCGAAGTTGAATTATGGCTGAGCACTAAACGTGTTTGGGTTGAGTGTAGTAACGAGAGCGCATGATACCACAAAGTTTGAAGGGGCTGCCGATTCGGGTTGCTCCTCTGTGGCAGGAGAGAAATCAGCCTCGCATACGTTGCACTTTAATACCGATTCACGCTCGCTGGTCATTGGTGCAGGCGCTCATGACGATAGGGGAGCTTTACACCAATGTCTGGTGTTCCCTAAGGACACATCTATCTATAGTGTCGTAGCTTACAGCTGTATGCTAACTGATTGTGGGAGATATTAGAGCAATACATTTCGGGATCGATAGTTAAAATCAGGCGAGATCGTGTTTAGGCGAACTTGGGACAGGAGGTAGAGGCGCAAGCTTGACCCATTAACGTTATCCTGTGTTACCGTGAACGGCGGAGCTAACATGTCCAGCATAATTTTTCTAACATCTAAAACGTACAAATACATATTTTTAAAGCCCTCTGCCATCTCATTGAATGGCCAGCCTGTAGATAACTGGAATGCTGACAAGTTACTCACGAACTGCGGCGAAGTTTCAAAGCTATGTAGGGAATGTATATTATGACGGTAATGATTTTGGTGGCAGTATTTTATAGCACATCGTGATTATAGTGCGAACACTGGTGCAAAAAGTAATAATAGCCAGTACAGTGAGAAATATGTCATCTGTCCCATTCATGTGCAGCGTCTCCTATATTTCCTTGTGCATATTTCACAGAGGATGCCCACTGGATGGTTTCGTTTCAGTACTTGGTACTTCGCACATGAAGTATTCAATGAAAGTACTTCACTTTTATTACTTGGCGCCAAAATCCACCTTTTTTGGTGTGCGATAATCGATCAGCGAGAAGGAAACGACATTGGATCCCTTCGGATGACCTCAAGTTTCAGTACGGTGCAACTGTGGGAGGAGGTATTCAGTTCGCAGGTTACCTGATGGAATTGCACGTGCTTGTGTAGATTTGTCGAAGATACCTGTGCAGGTATTTCCTGGTATTTTCACCCATTTGTCAGAGAAACTAGCGTAAGGAGTGAGGGAGTGAGTTGCAGGCATGGTTTTGGTGGAGGTCCGAAGCGACAACATATGTACGCCGAGTTGTATATTTTTCAGTAAAAACTGACAACGTCTGCGCCAGCCTCGCTATACTAAGCGTTCACCCAACCGGCGCTGTTCTCTCGCATGTTTTCATCGGTATAAACAGAGGCAAGTTTTGGCTCATACTTCCTAACATCGCCAGCCCTAAACGGTGAACAGAATATTTACTTCATTGGACAGAAACCGCGTGTCCGCTTCTCAACTGTGGCATATGGCAGTGCCGGCATTCAACATCAGTGGCGAGTCCTGAACTTCTGTCTGCTGCAGCTAAGTTTTTCAACAGTATTTTTGAAACGGAGGAACATTTTCGTGTCAAAAAAACGCAGTGTCTTATAAATTTTCTCGCCAGCCTATTTAACCTGCAAGCCTCCCTTACAAAAATGCATGTAGGGTTTCTATATAAATTCGAAAACGTTGGGTCAATACACGCTGTTGAAAGTCTGTCGATAATCGGCAACATCTTGGATGATGCAGTGTTGACCTCTTGTTGAGCGCTTTTGAAATAGTGGCCCATGTGTTTCTTAAGAGCGCTTTTGGAATTCGCGCAACTGAAATTCCATTGATTTCAGGCTCAAATGCTTCAGAAACTCTGCAAGTGACGCTTTTTGATTTTCTGTTACCTTTCCACTCCTGAACAACAGAAAATAGTACACGACCATCGGTTTCCCAGGAGCAGACACGGGGTGATTTTCATTAATGCAAAAGTAGTACAGTACATCTCCTAGCTGCGATAAGTCACCACATTCTATGTTCTGCCCGACCAATCAACAATCCTGTCTGATCAGTGCTGGTTAATGATAAGCATACTGAGGCATAAAAGAACAAAACAGATCTTGATCTTTTAAGCCCCATTATACTTACTCACTCATTAACCTACACTGAACTGACTAAATTGTTGATTGGTCAAGCAGAACATAGAATGTGTTGACTGACCGCAGCAAGGATATGTGCTGTGCTACTTTTGCATTAATGTAAACCACCTCGTGCCTGCTCCTGGCTAACCGTTGATCACGCAGCATTTTCTGTTAATCCGCAGCGGAAAGGGAACACAGAATAAAAAATGCGCGTTAAAGAGAAAGAAAAAATATGCATCTTTGGTGAACCCATAACATGAGCTGGGTTGTTTATTTGCTTTATTTCAATTCATGTGCAAGGTATGACGCCAGGCTGTTCTTTGCGTAAAACGCTGATACGTCCGGGAACTCCTCGCATGTGATGCTGAAATAAACAATATAAATCATAATTAAGTTGCGGTATATACTAACCTAAAAATAGAGCAAAGGCATTTGTGCGCTGCTCCACGTCATAGCTCAAGAAATTTCTTGTCTAAAATGAGTTGTCACTGTCTTACACTGCTTAGGCGGCATCGACCGCCGCCTCCACAGCTCGGCAGCACTACCACATCGTTCATTTCTCCCTGATAAACAATATATGCTGCCGTGAAAGATCCCATTGTGAATATAAATAGCAAAGCGCAGGTCACAAGCATTACTACCCAGAAAACTTGAAGCAACATTACCAACTATAGGCACTAAAATGAGTGGAAACAAAAACAAACACTGCAAAAATGGCGGAGCTGCACAAATTCAATAATCCACAATGTGTGACAAAGGCATATTATGATCTCGATAATGTGTCCGTCTCAGCGCGAGTAGCGTATCGAAAGAGTACAGCACTGTGCCGAACAATCCGTCAAAAACGGTCACCGGTTAAAAAAAAGAAAGAAAATGTCGCCATTCCAGCTGGCGTTCCATCGGCCCCAGCGTCCGCGTAGAGACAAGCCTCGTTCTCTCTCTCTCTCTCCCCCTCCTTTTTTTTCCGACGAGGCTGGTTGTCTGCTAGAAATATTTACATGCGGGCTTCACCTTGTAGCACACACTGTACAAGACTGGCACAAACACGAATAGGAAAAAGTAAAACACTCACCAAAGTGCAGACGCTCACTCCGCCCGCGCCGGCTTTTCGCCTAGAATCCAAAACGCCTGCGACTGTTGAACTTCTTAAACACGTCCTCCTTGCGCCGAAGCTGCCGCCCAAGAGCGGAGTCCTCCGAAGACTTAAATTCGTACGTTCGCGCTCCAATTTGAACAAAACGATCTTCGTGATAATCACCAGCGAAAAACCTACATACGGTGCTTCGTTCACAGTGCAAGATGCGACCACGGTGGCGGGAAAATGCCAACTGAACTGGCACATCGCCGCACTCAGCGTACCCGCGTCTGCGTGCAAAGAAAACGGGGCGCAGAAGAACACTTTCGGTGAAAAGGGGAAGACGCCGCCCCCGCTGCGCGGCTCCGGCTATGTTGAAGCCAAGGTCATCTCCGTGAAGACAAACCACGGAAAAGGCAGAGCAGAGAGCACCCCTCCCCCCCCCCTTTCTTTTCCCCCAGCCGACAGGGAGAGACCCCTCCGGACATGCTGGTGCCGTTCGCGGGGCACGGGGGAAGTGGTTACGGACAGGAGCAAGGCGGCGGCCGAATGCTTCTTTGAAAAGAAGAGTCGCCGATAGAAGACGCGTGCAATCCTGTTTTTGTTTTTCTTTTTATTTCATACGCGAATGTTTTTGCTATGCGTGTTAACTCTATAGTATGCGTGGGATCAATCCGTGATTATTAGAACCTCTCAATATTTAAGTGACTTAATTTAGCATGGTGTCCACTAAGAAAGGAAGGAAAAGAAAAAAAATAACAGTAAAATTCTCCAAAGACATACAGCGGTGGAGGATTCCAATACAGACTACACCTCATTTTGCGGCAAAAAGCTACGGGCAAAAATACCTATGCTTGGGCAGAATGTCAGACCCTGAAGCATATATATAGTGAACTTTGGGACTGGTTTAAAAAAGCTCTGTCCTGCCCTACATGGTAGGTTCAATCTAGGATCTTGTTTGTTAGTATGATGACTCACTGAACTTGTTTTATGATAAATATAAAATATGTCCTACCTCTAAAGTTACCTTCTGCGACATACAGAAGCTGATCCATTACGGATTCTGATTGAAATTCAACGATGTATTTGCATTATTAGTGGAGGCTTTGCCATCATGAAGTTTTTAGGGCATATTTTCACTGTGTTGCGAAGCTTGAGCTAAGTGTGCACCGTTAATATGTACTTTTATGTAACATGAACGAGCACGCAACTGCATGCTGCTCTTATATTTCCCTTTGCAGAATGTGGCCAATAGTTGATTACAAGTGAGACCAAAAATTCATAACGAAATTGTCACATCATGCTCTTATCATTTGTGCCTAAAACTACTTAAAAACATGGGTCAGCATGAACAGTACACGCTAATTGTTCGTGAACGCTGAAAACTGACAACAAAAAGCACATAGAAAAAATTGCACAAAAAGTCTATTGGGTAGAACACAATGAAAATTCTGTTGGCCCTGTAAAGATTGCATTCAGCTGGGGTTGAATGTCTATCGAAATTAAGAAAATTCAAAAGGCGGTCAATAGTCCAACAATAGAGTTTCAAAACTCATTTTTGTTAGGGCTGTTTTCTGTAGCGCTCGATTATTCTCATAATACCCACCGCCGTTAGAGCGTACTGGCAGCGACAAGCGCTACCAAGGTCGCAAGGGAGTTTTCCTGCATTCCGCAGCGGCGGCAGTGACCCTAATGTGCTGCTGATTATAAGCCTGTTTTCATTGCACTTGCCTGTCGGATAAACATCTGCTCTAGTTCTACTCTTGCTTCATTGTCTAAGCTACCACTGCGACACTCCTTGAATGGTACGTTGTTTCTACAGTGTCTCTAACCATGCAGTGTTGATATCTACGCCGATCGCCTATTCCCGGCGCAAGGCCCACATAAATTTGTCCATCTGCGCGCGTGTTTTGCTATCAGTGATAGAACGTGGCACGCCAAACGTGCTTATTTTTTTAGGTCTTGGAAGTGCTCACAAAGCATTGGCCACTCGGAGAGACAAAGAGATGAGGGGAAAGAGAGGTTCATCGCAGTCCAGCCGCCAACAATTTATACAAAGCAGGCTCTGCTCTAGGTTTGTTTAAAGTGGTAGATGACCTCGATTCTCTCTTCAAAGTCTATAAAAAAATTCAACTGATTTAAAGATTGTCCTCATACTACTCGGCAGGTAAAGACATGCTGAATAAACACGCGGATCACTTAGAAATGGTTGTGTCGCCCAGCGAATTGAAAAAAAATAAATAAATAAAACGAGGCGTAGAAAACTAGTGCGCGGGGCTCCGCACACACTGACGCCTCGGCACTCAAGCCACTGCGCTGTGCGCTCTCACGCGTGCTTCGTTTTTCGAGTACGAGTGCACTCAGATTTGACAGGACAGTGCATGCCTGGTATATGCTGGATGGCAGCGGCGAAGCGCGATCAGTGTGGAGCAAGCAGAGAACTAGGGGAATATCTACTGGAGCCCTACTGCAACTTGGATAGGCTATATATACTGAGAGCACCGTGATTTCGACTGCCTGTAGCAGGCCGTGGTGGCAATCCCGGGCCGCGCCATGAGAGTGCCGTCCGTCCTGGCCTTGCAGCGAAGTGCACCGGTGGCCAGCTTCTAGATGGTGCAAGTTGGTGCACCTAGCTAGCATGCCTGGATACCCCTCCCGTAGCCCTTCTTTGCGCTGCATTACGTATGGTTAGTGAGATGACTCTTGTAATCTTATCCTCCTTGTAGGCGTAGTTGCGCGCCCGTTTTGCAAGCTATTTTGCGGCAATGACTATGTAGCCCCTTTTACTGGATTTTGTTATTCCAGAATAAACCGCGGTTTTATTCCCAGTGCTCCTAGAATTCTCGCCTTGTGATGCCATGGTTTAAGAACCAAATTCTTGAAGGCGTTGTTTTGAATTGGCATAGCCATCGTTTGAGCAATTAAATGCGTTCAAGAAGCTCAAAACCAGAGCTTGGAGGAGAAAATGAAAAGGAAAGGCCACTAAACTTGAAATTCAAACGCTGATTCGGCAAGATAATAACGCACTCTCGGTTTGCAGTAAACAGAGGAAAATGAGAATAACTGATTGCTTCGCAGTCAGGAGCTTCACGTGGCCTAAATGGCAGAACAAGGTACTGGAGTATGAACTTGGAGGGATGTTGATGATTATGCTGATAACGTTCTTTTTCAAAGTGGCACATGCCCACGGCGGGAGATCGGCCAGGGTACATTTCAGATAAAAAATATATACGGTCAAGCAGCAGAGTATTGATAAATATGGGCGATTAGCTAGAATTTGGGAAAATAAACAGGAAAAGAAAAAAATAATGAAATATCATCTAGCATAGGAATGTGCCTGAGGAAGTAATGTAATCACGAACAGAATTGCACATGGTTTCGAGTGATATCCCGTGATGTTTGCCCCGAAGAAAAGGAGAAGTGGAAGAGTTATAGGAAGCCCTAATCTAGAAAGTGGAGTCGATAAGTAAATTGCGGGTATGAATACGAACCGCCGGCAGAAGAGGAAAAAGTGGTAAATCGATTCGATTTCTCAACAAGACCCTATTGCAAAAACCAGCGTCTCCAGTGCGAAACCAGTAAGATTTTCGCGCTGGTTTTGCACTGGATTTGCTGGGCACGCTGGGGGGGGGGGGGGGGGGGGTCTGCGATATTCACTGGAGCAGTAACGGGAAGACACCTGCTGCACTGGTGCAATGGGAGAAAAATGCTGGGATTAGCCTTTTGACGCTGGGTGTGTCACTGGCATCCGCGATGCACTGGCAGAAGCGCTGTATGTGCGCTGGGGCCGCACTGGTACCAGTGCCCCAGTATAGCCGGTGCGGCCTGCGGCGTCAGCCGGAGTAGCATCCCTCAGGGGCCAACAGGGCAACAGCGTACTCGCAATCGACCATCGGGGCGCATATGAAAAATATGGTTCAAGCAAGCGCTTCTTGCTGCGATGTAGTTGCGCATTTGTAAGAAAACAAAGGCAGTATCTTTTTTCTAGAGTTTCCATGTTTCGGTAGGTCGTTTCGAGCGTTTCAAGAGAGACCACGACCGTCGCGCCTCTATCTCATGACACACTGACGATTAACGCACAACTAAAGCTGGAATTGAATAATGTGGGCTATTATGCATAACCAACTTCACAGCTGATGTTAAGGGCACTCTAACACAATGATTACTGCCAAAATGTTCAATGCGGGCTCAATCGCATGTGAGCGTAGCGTGCACCACGGCTCGGTATAAACAGCAGAAAGAAAAACTAAAACGAGGAAGAGAGTAGTTTATCGAGCAATGGGTCCATGAGAGAAAAAGTAACAACATACAGCGCTTGTAATGCATAATATTTGGCGTGTTTCTCAAGCTTTTGCGCTCCTTCTTACTCTGCGTATGAAGCAGCCGAGCCCTCGGTCATCGCAACGCTTCCCGCATTGTTTACATACAAATAAGGTTTAGTTACACGCAATATAGGGTTATCGTTGCGGCGCTTGCCGGTATTGAAGCTTGGTTGCACTTTTTTCCTTGAAGGTTTGTACTAAAGCTCAGGGTTCAACGAAAATTACGCCCACGGGAGTAGAGCACCACTGAAGAGCCGGTGTTGGTAAATTTGCAAACGATGTCAAACTGCGCATGTTAAAATGATTCCAGTGCACAAAATAGCGCGGATAGGCACCCAGAACATTAGTTGCAAGTCGTGAGAGCAGACAGCAAGCTCTAATGATAAAGAAGTTGTAATTGTTAGAGCGGTAGCAATGGGCCTGTAGACTGCGAAATATGAAGTCCCAACCTCATAAATGCCTGATCCCGGGAACAATCCGTACTTTGCGCTAGTTTTCTGCGCATGCGCAGGGTCCTATCGGCGACTGATGGAAACACATTGAACGGCGTCGACGGCGCTTCTCGCTGCCGCAAGTGCAAGGGGGCAGTCACAGGCTTGGCAAAGCGATGACAACCATATCTGCGGCGGACGGTTGCCACTCACGAGGTATGCAGGGATGCAAGACGCGGTTTTTCAGGTTCCCTTCGGCGAGCCGCGAAAAACAATGACGTCAAGCTTGAAATTGGGCTACTAAGCGTCAAGATGTAATTGGGCGACCTTAACAACCGACTGCGTACTCTAGACTGTGCGAAAAACACTTCGTTACAGGTGTGCATGCATCTAAAGGAAATATGCATGATGAAAAGTGCCTACTGGAGTTTGCGCCATGCCTGTAATCCACCAGTGATAGCCGCAATAAGGATTCGTTTGGTGCGTGTTTGATTTATGTGCGACGGGGCCTGATCGCGATGTATTTTGGCGTTTGTTTTCTTTAATTGCGAAGCGGCCAGGTAACGCAGATATCAAAGGCGGCTATGTACGTTAGAGCATATTTAGCATGTTTTATCGTGCCTGCCGCTAAACAAAAAAAAAATATGGCGTTTGTTGTGATTCACCGCCGTTCGCGAGCCGAGTAGTTGAGCTGGTGATGGAACTCGTGAACGGCGGTGCATCACAACAAACACCGTATTTTTTTTCTTGTTAGTCAGGCGGCAGTCACGATAAATTATGCTAAATATTACGGTCCAGCGCACACAGCCGCCTGTGATATCTACGCTACCTGGCCCAATTTCGCACATAAAGAAAACAAAACGACAAAATACGATGCCGTCAGGCCACTTCGCACATAAAGCAATCACGCACCGAACAAATCCTCATTGCAGCTATCGCTGGTGCGCTACAGGCTGGGTGCAAACTCCTGTAGGTACTTTTTATCATGCATATTTCCTTCAGATGCATACATACCTGTAGTATCTGTGGTTTTGCCGCTCGGAGCATATGACGCACTTGACACTTGCACGACGCATAGTGGTTTTAACGCGGTAGTGTTCAGTACCCCGTGTTGCAGAAAAGTCGGTGTCGGCGTCAGCGGCCGCCGTCCCACGTCGTCCTGCGTTGGCCGTGAGAGAAAAATTTGAGAAGGATTAATAAATAAAAACGAGTACGAAAAATCACCGACCTCAGGATTCGAATGTGGGCCTCCGGGGTGCGAGACGAGCACGCTAACCACTCCACCACGCGAGCTAGAGGGTTTCAAATTGACAAAGGCGGGTCTGTTGATTGCGATGTTCTCTCAGAAATGTCGCTTAGTGAAGGGTATTGTGGGGTATAATAATAATTATGAACATGTAAGTTACAGAATTACAGAACACGCAGTTAAGCGAGTGGCAAATTACTTTTCCACTGTATTTCCTGTTCGCTTGGTGTGCGCGTAGCGCCATCATCCGCGTGGCGCACGGAATAAGATAGACAGCGCATGGCCTCCGAGATCTTCATCGCGTCGGCTCGGATCGGCAACGATGTTGCCGACGAACTAAGACTGCAACTTGAAGACCGCGCGTTTCTGCAAGGTGGCTGGCAGCGCTTCTACACCCAGGAAGGATTAATAAATAAAAATGAGTATAGCAACTTGCTCTATGTAGGAATTCGAAACAGAGCCTCCTATCTCAGTGCACGCCTCAGCCCCATTGTAAGCGAAGGAACGTTTGTACTCGCGAGCTGGAGCCAGAAGGTTCTCTCGCAGAGCAGCTAGGGGGAGCGATGACGTCACCGCTAGGGCATGAAGCGTCGGAACATGAGCTCGCTCTTGAGAGACGTGTAATGAAAGCGGTTGCGTCTACCAGTGCCGGGCGCACTACGGTGTCTCTTGTGTTATCGCGTTCCATTCTTAAAGGCGAAGCTTCAGCGTTCTGAAAAGTTTTTGTTTTTTACCTTACAGCTCGCCTTCGTTCTCGCCAAAGCGTTCGGATTTTTTTCCTTCAGTGTACACAATCAGTTGCACTTTGTTCTTCTTCTTCTCCCTCGTTATAATGGCACATACGCATAGTGGGGGATCAGCCAGAATTCATTGTAGGTGACATAATATAATTGAGAATGTCGACTTGAGTGTATGATAGATAACCTAATAATTAGTAGTTAGTGTTGCTGAAATAATTTGAACTTTTGAGGCGATAGTAATCGAAAACAATTAAAAACAGAATAAAGTTTAAAAATATTAGAAATTATAATAATAAAAAAAGTAGAATTCAGACCGAGCCCTTCGTTAGGGAGCTTGAAAGTCGTCGTCTTCGTCCAGCCGTCCGCAACGGCAAGGAAACCGCCCGACACAAATGAGTATCTTGGAGGGTTCATGCTCGTTCACTTGTGGGGTGGAGCACTCTGGACGTAGAACAGCATTGGTTCCTGACCAACATGCACATCTCCTACATATCTGATGCGCATATGTCACCAGGTCGTTGATTCTGCAGAAATCGGTGCGGTGGATTCTTTCACAACAGAATGACCATTCTCTGTGCATCTAGAACCTTTTCACCACTGCGACCACATCCGTACTGGGGGCAGAAACCGGCGACAGCGCTGAACCATCTATTGCAGAAAAAATGCCGCGCGTTTCCTGCAGGCTTCTGTTGTGCATTCCGGCCAGGACAATTCACTGTTCAGGGGATGTGGATAAGTGCCTCTCTGCCAAGCTTCGTAGATGAAATCCTATAGCTGCATGCTTATAAAAACGCGAGGAGGAAGCGATGCCCATTGCACCATGCCGGCGCCGCGGTGACCGCATTGTGTACGACAACTCAACACGTTCCGCGGGTATGCGCCACTCGTATGTCACTGGAGACGATTCCATCTAGCTCTGCAGCATCAACAAACATCTGCCATCTTTTCCCTTTGAGATCCCTCTCTCTGCCTCCGCGCTCTCCTTTAGATTTTGTTTTACAATATCTGTCGTGAATCTGCACGCTGAGAGCGTCTCATACTGTCACGTCGAGCACAGCCCGTGCCTGGCCCGCGTTACACGCTCTTGTAATACGACGACAGTATGTGCATGCGTGGTGAGTGGATTGTGAAAACGCTGAACCATTCCCCCATACTGTGTGAACATGATACTGCAATCACTGTCACTACCTTCCTCCCCGAAGACAAAAACAGGGAAGCTTTCGCTTTCTACCTGTGTTTACGGGGCCATTTCGCTTGGTACGCTTTCGTCTCGTCTGCTGTACTGCCGCCCAATGTGTTTCTCACTGCTCCCACATGATGGCGACACATGCTTCTGCAAAAGGCGGATTGCATTGTTGTACGTTAGGGTATCGTACCTGCGGATGTGGTTAAAGGGAAAATGCGATGTTGTTTTTGGCGGATGGAACGAACATTGATGTTCCAGAGGCGCAGGTGACGATCTCGTCCCCATATTTCTCGGGCAAGACCATTGAATGATGCCTACCCACCGCCCTTTATGACGTCAGAAGGGGAATATTTCTGGCGCAAAAACTCCATTTTAGTTGATTTTCCAGTTTTTACCAAACAGGTGTGTCCCCCTGTCAAGGTAGGATTAGTTGATATTCCTTCCCCTCTGTAGTGGGGAGCGTTTCGGAGGGAAGCAAAGCACTCGCCCGCAATGTGCTCGATGTGTTACGTTCAGCGTTACGTGTTAAGCAAGAAAAGGATACTACATTAGAGGTGTGACAGGGGAAGCTAGAAAAAACCTCTCTTGGCAAGAGGCAGACCGCCATCACTTTTCATTTTGAGGATGGATAACTTTTTCGGTCACAAAAACCGCGTCCTCACCGAATTGGTAAACGAGTAGTGGTACCAAAGTGCTTACGTTCTCGGGTCCCCATGCTGGCGCATGAAAGTCCGCCATCAGGCCATAAGGAGATCCGGAGAACCAGAGGTAAGGGACTCAGTGCTCTGTATTGGAACGGGGTAAAGGCTGACGTTACAGTTTCGTCAGGTCATGCGACATGTGCCAATGTTCCGTGCCTAAGATAAATGTCAAGCTCAACAATGAGCGAAGTGTATCATTGCATGAGTTTCCAGGCACTGATATCAAAGAAGCAGGGATGGTGGCTGTTTCTCGCGAAAGTCCCAATAAGACAGCCAAAGCATGCAGCATTACTGTAGGAAAAAAGGACTACATTGGAAGCTACAAGGGTCACTGCCTTAAGCCAAGTCGATACCGTCCAGTTTCACGGGATACCGTACCGACATGCACCGATCTCTAAGACTTGTTAGGGCCAAAACTAGCAATTAATCATCACAGTGATATACAGCAGCCTTTCCTCCGATGGCTTTCTCTTCTAAGTCAAGGAAATGCATGAATGAACTGCAGGGCCAACGCATTGACGTATTCTCTGAAAATAGCTTGATGAGAACGAGGAATCTAGTATTCACGGACCCCTGCATGTATCGAGTTGTGTCAAAGAATGTTTGCTTTCTGTATAAAGGAGGCAGTGTGTACGAGTGCTGAGAAAAGAGATCGCGTGTTTCTGTCTCTGGTGACTTGGTGAGGTAGATTAATGAATGTTTGCAGTGTTGCTGTGGTTGGTTACGATGTGCAAGAATGCACGATTGGAAAGTCTGAGTGCTGAACAGTTAATAGATCGGAAGCGTTCGTCTGATACGGTGCGCATTTTCCGCGTTCACTTATTGTTTTTTTTTGTGTTCATATGACTGCCGCGCTTTCAGAACATTATGTGTAGATGACGCGGACATTATAGGCATTGTGGTTGTGCTTTATGGTTTTGTGGATCTCCTGTGTACACTCTGATCTCAGCTTCAGTCACCGTCCTAGGGGGTAGGATGTGCGTGATGTGCTGTGGCACTAAGCGGACCGATCATCGAGAACATCATGTGCCACGCTGATTGAGTTGTGTTTTTTCCTGAGAAAAACTTTCAAAAAGGGGTATTTGAAAGGTGTTAGCGCCATATGTCATCTGCAACTCTCAGCACGAGAGAAAAGCGAGGGAGAAACACGGTGACACATAAGAGAGAACGATGGAGCAGCGTTGCTGGAGGGCGGGTGGCTACGGAGCTCCTGCTGATCGCGTCCAGCCTGGCCTACGACCAGGGGGACCAAACCTAGGAGTGGCCATGGAGCTCGTGATGATCGCCTCCCACTTCTCCTATGACCGTGTGACCAGACCTGGGAGTGGCCGACCCCTGTTGTGCTCTTTGATTGCAGTCAGCACGTACGTTCGGCGTTGTGCTGGGTGCGCTAGATAGACGCACCTTTGAAATCTGGCGTTTGGGCCGCTTCAAGGCACCCTTGGACTCTTGCCTCTGCTGAGCCTCTCCAACGGCCTAGCCATCTGCTGGCCTGACCCAAAAGCCTGTGGACACCAGTCTTTCCTTGCATTCCGAGCCCACGCGTCCGGAAGCTTCCGCAAGCACTTCATTCCTTTAAAGTCTGGTGGCTTTTATTGGTGTGAGTTTGTATTCGTCTTGCTTGTTAAGCTTGTTATTTATTATCGGTTGTTTTTGTCTAGTCCAAGGTTTTTGTATAAAAATAGATGCTTCTAGTTTGGCTGGTCTGGGCGTGCGTTTGTGTGATCCCACCTAGTCAGCCCTTCGATAGGTGGGTTTTAAAGAACCTCTTCGCAGTCAGTGCCCGTTTTTCAGCTATACTGATGACAAGTACTTTGCATTGCAGAGTCCGACTAATGGGTCATCTATGCGTGGGAGCAGGTCCACAATCTTTACCGTTATGTTGCCCAAGCGGCAGCAATTCAAGCAGAAATGCACTGTACCGTCTTTCTCCTTCACAAAAACGTCTGGGGCCGCATGAACTGCGGCTCTTCGATGGTTCGATGATGTCATCTCGAAACATTCTTTGAACTTGTTTGCGGATGACTTGGCGTTCTAGCGGTGATACATGGTAGGGAATTTAGAGGTAGGGTTCTTCGTCCGTGACAATGCGGTTCTCGAATAAGCGTGTTCAACGCACCTTTGGTGCTAACGAAAACCTCTGCAGCTCTGAAGAAGAGTGTTTATCTTCTCTTACCTGCTTTCGTTTGTCTGGTAGGGGATTAGTTACCTCATCTTCGAGGTGATTGGTGAAGACGAAGGCGTCTCAGAGGTCTGCTAGGTCTTCTAGAAAAGGCATCGTCGTGCCCCTATTAAGATGCCGGCATCCTTTGAGGATGCATCATAACCAGCACCTGCCATTGCGCTTGTCCATGCTAAGAATGGGCGATGTCCCTTGAGATTCCCAACATGCAATCCATTCGCAGCTAGGTGTTTCCTTCCACTACGCCGTCAGTCATTTCGCTGTCTTCGCAACCCACGGACATGACGACGAAGCATCACGGCGGTGTGCCAATTCTAAGCGGAGGACGATTAGAGCAGTGATATGTCGAACTTGCCGCAACAGGCAGGATTTTGTTCATCGAATGCTTGGTGTTATTTGAACGAAGGTCGGTGATTGCTCTATGTTCGTTTAGGAAGTTTATATCCAGGATAACGTTCACGCGTGTTGGAGGCGAATCTAGTGAATATGTTGTGTGTGAGGTAGTAGCCTATGTTAGAGATGTGTGCTACGTTTGCTGTGTAATTATCATCATGCAAATTAATGTCAGATAAATTCACTCAATGAAAAACGTATTTATGGTGGTCGGTTGTACTAAAAAATCATTGTGTGTAATTGTACGGTTAGGGTGTTGTTAGATGTCATGCAAAATATTGCCGCAAATTGTTTTAATATTTATATGTTCCTGTTCGACAGCCGCTGGCATGCAACCTTATCTGTGTGACTCTGGCGCGCTTATCAGATCTGTATACCGTATTTGTTCATGCTCGTTGTTGCGATACGACGCGTTATCATTTTCTTTGTCGCGAACGATGCACCGAGGTCTGTCTCGAGGATTCCGATCACTCGTCTGTGCCTGCAATGTTCCAGGTTGTGCTAGTGGCAATTTGCGATATTATCTAGATCGTTCTGAGCAGCCTTTAAATTAAGCGTTGACGAATGCGACGGACATTCTTTTGTTCGACGATCGACGAGCACGTTTGTTGCTATCGCCGCAGCCGAGTTGCTTAGTTCTTTTGCGGGCGCAAGTCAGCCCAGTAAAGAGTTAATTTCAGTACCATTAAGTCTGTGCTTTCTTTTGGTGTCAACGGCCTTTTCACCACTACGTGACAATATCCTCGTCAGCGACAGGTAGATTGTAACCGTTGATTGTAATTTGTAAATGATCATTTTCACTGGTATCGGATAACTTATCGCTTTGGCGTTCTGGTCGTAACAGCGTGGCTTACGCGTCCGTTGAGGTCATTTATTTTATCAACCCTAGATAGCCTTCAGCAGGCAAAAAATGGTCATCATCTGTTCGTATGGATCATACAGCGCACACAATTCTAACTATATGCGTCGTATTTGTAAACGGTCATGGGTTGAATCGACAGAACAGGAATAGGAAATGAGGATGATTTCGTTTTTTTATGGTGTTTAATGGCTAAAGCAACTCAGGCAATGACAGACGCCTTAACCGAGGGCTCAAAAAGTTTTGATTACGTGGGTTCTTTAACGTGCACTGATATGGCCCAGCCCAAGGACGTCTTGTTTTTCGCTTCCTTTAAAAAGCGACCGTTGCGGCCGGAATGTGATCCACGTCTTTAAGCACAGCAGTCGAGTGCTCTAACCCTTCCACCTCTGCTGCAGGGATAAGAGGAGTACATCCACGAGAAACAATTCCACACAACCGAGCAGATGCCTTGTCCCCTGGACAGCACAGTACCTGGCCATAATGGCTAATATGCATAAAACACATTTAACTGCCTATCTTGTGGTGAGAAAGTTATTCTTAGTACTCGTTCATCATGCATCTCCGCCACATATCGAGTAGGGCGATCAAACTTCTATTCACAGGTTTCCACGGTTCCAGATTCACAGGTTTCTCCAAAAGATCCGTACATGAATAATTGAGCTGACAGTGAGGGAACGTGGGCAGTGAATACTTTCGTTATATAAGAGGACAGCGGTTGGTGGTGGCATGGACAATTCGTGAAAGTAAAACACAATTTCCAGCTGCACATTTACCCTAGAAACTATGCGCTAATTGCGGCAAAGCTGAAGTTTCGTGGTCTGATTGAGGAAGAAAAATGCCTGGCTGTAACAGTAACTACAAACGCAATCGATTGATGCAGTTGTTTATTCATTTCAGGCTCCTTAATTAAATCAGTAGGTTACAAGGAAAAAGGCAATAACCCTAGAACGGGACAGACACCGTTTACTTAAAATCGAGCTTAGACTATTCTGCGTTTCTGCAAAATGGCGGTCGTCATTGCTTAACCCATGTGCATCATATCAGGTTTCTCATGCTCCATATATCATATCCTAAGTACATGTTGTACGAAAAAAAAAAACAGGCGACAGGCACCTTCTAAAACCTACAAACAATATTTTATTTAGCAGTTGGTGCCGCAGCATCCCCGACGAGATGACATTCTGTACGGTTGTGCATCATTTGAACGACAGGATCACACAACTTTGCAAAAAGTTTGTCGCAGCAAGTTTCTTGACAATTCTTGAAGTAACTTTGCTTCACCCACACTTCACAACCATGAACGGAATCTGTGAAGAAAGACAAATGTTATATATTTCTTCAGCTGCATTGTAAAAGACCGCCCCAAATGAAAATCCTTCGTGTATTATGTAGCTCTACAGCTTTATGTTGGTAGTTGCTTGGCAGTTTTGGAAGCAGTGAGAAATTAGACTAGCAGGTACCAATTAAAAATATACTGTGTCTGCTTATCGAGAGCTAAAATGATCTAAAATCTTGCTTTTTGCTCAGAAACCTTGTTTCTTTATAGATCCATAGCTGAAGGAAACGTCGTCAATTTTTTTTGTTCATTATAATATTGAAAAAACTGCTTTTTCTACTGTATTTCCAGTATTCGGCACGAACATCTTGCTTGGTTTGGGGCAACGACATCTGTGCGTAGTTTGCTCATTGATGTTTTCCTTACGTGGGCACACGCTTGTATTTCGGATGTCTGCAACCAAAGGAAGTACGACACAATATCGCTTAGTGAGCGTTTATGCTTGACTAGTTTCATTCTTATAGGATATGTTTCTCAGATCCACATCATTATCTACTTTATTATCCTGCGCCGACTGTAACTTATAGCTCTATTCGTACCCTAAAAAAATGAATGCATCCATGTAGCCATGTTTAACTCTTTGTATAATGTTACGACCTTGTGCAGCGAATTAATCGGCGCATTCACTGTATACGTCTTTGAGTTTCAGTATTTTTTATATTTTGTACTACACCACATGACAAATGTCATTACTGCATAATGGGGTTCAGCGCCATAGCCAGAATGGGAGCACTTGCGTAGGTTATGATTTTCTCCATAATTTTCATTCTTCTTAGCACTACAACTAGAAGATAGCGTAGGTGTCGACGTGTTGTTATTTTTCCTCCTTCTTCTCTATAATTTACTCACATCATAAATTGAAATTTTCGAGCTATGTGTGTTAAACTCGGTGCATCAACGAAAGTTTCTTTTATTGAAGATATTCTTACACATGTGGGTTTGCATGTTGTATTTATGCTAGACTGAATGCGTACACTGCGAAAGCGTAAAAAAATGCATTGTCGCGCTAGACTATGTCGAGTAATATGTCTATAATGGCGTTTTTTTTATATATACCAATTCAAAATATGAAAACCACCTCCCACACCGCTTGAAGGTTTATATTGTATGTATTTTGGGAGGACATGGTCGCTAGTTGGGATAACAAAGAAGTCTTCTTGATAATTGTGTAGCTAGATATGGACAAGCGAGACCTGTTCTATCAACAAGCGATCGTTCATTTGCTTTTACGAACCTTCCGAATACTCCACTGAAAGTGCATATCGGGGTTATGGACTGTATTCTAAAGTTTTAGGTATGAAAGCCTGTCGATCACAGCCTATGCCCCTATAATGCAGACAAGAGCATACCAGAGGAAATAAATGTGGAGAAAGCTTGCTATATCAGAGCCTCATATGTTTCGAGAGAAGAATTTAAGGTTGTCTAGAGGTTAAAAAGCATTGGTTTTAAACTCGTTTACATGTAGCAGAAATTTGAGTCTTTTTCTCGTAAACACATTGCCAGGTACTTTGGGACTCACGAGAAGGAAGAAGGAGGAGCAAGAAAGAAGAGAAGAAGAAACAGGAGCTGGAGTGCCCTGCGGACTTGCAGTGCATAAAAACAAACACCCCCGTTACGTACTGAGTACGTAACAGTTTTGGTCGAGCTTGCGGGATAGATCAATACGGATCTCTGTTATCTTCGACGAAGCCGCCGACTCGCTGGTCTACCGCCCCTACCATTCAATGTGGCTCAAGGCGGTGACGCCGGCCAAACAACCCCTGCAGTGGGAAGCTGGCGGTATTATCGCGAGCCGCGCACTTTTGGTGCGAAAACTGACAAGAATGTCGACTAGTGGTGAACCAACTGCGAAAGCGTGAGTCGGTACAATCGTTAGGATTTAACCGTGAAACTTGCGAACACAATCTTCTTCTTGGAAGGCACGGCGTTAATTTGGTTTGACAATCATGAGGACTCAATTACCAGCTGGGATCGTTTCATAGAAGAAATCAAGAAGGTCTTTGGCGACGGATCCGCAAAAAAAGAAACGTACAGGGCAAATGTTACTACAGCGTGTCCAGGTAGCGGGTGAGACGTGCACCCATATATCGAGAACATTGTGAAGTTGTGCAAGATGGTAAGCCCACGGATGTTCGAGGAAGATAAAGTAGGCCACTAGCTCAAAGGGATCGCTGAAGACGTATACACTTTACTTATAAGCAAACAGAGTTTGAACTCTACGGCTGACATCATCAGACACTGCCGCACTTTCGAAAGCCTAAAGTTGCGTCCACACCGGAAATTTGTGGGACTGTCCAACGTCACATATCCCTCGCGATCATTATATCAGTGCACAGGAGTTCATGGCTGATCTGATATGCCGAATTGTGCGGGAAGAATTGCTGCGGAACAAATATTCTGCATGCAAGAATGAACACCAGTATGATGGTTGCGCGTGGCAGGCGAAACCCGCGATCCCGTCATCTTCCTGGACTCCGACTCTAAATGCGCCACGCTTTGGCGACCGCAGACTGTATGACAATTTAATCTCTTCCCTGCCACGAATGTGCCGAAGACCCTCCTACACACGCGGAGTAGCTCGTCAGCAACGCAGGCCTGACTACCATTACCAGCCAGAACAAGTCTGCAACCACTTTTATTCTGACCGATGGCGCCCGCAACCTATGTGCTGCAGCTGTGGCATGTCTGAACACATTTTCCGGTACGGTCGCGGATGAGGCCTGTTGCCACAAGGTCGTCGCATGTTGTTCAATCCTTCTGATCGCCTCAATACGACATTTTATCACCGAAGCCTACACATGCTTATGATACCTACCACTCGACACAGATGCGAAATTCTCGCCCGCTTTCGACCGCAGCCTGACGCCGCACACACAGACAACGATGCTCACCGTTTCCTCGACGCCGTTTATCACTTTCGGGAAACTAGAAGGCATGGCCAGCGCAAGTGAGGTCGCCAAAGAATGAACGTTTCCAATACCTCTTTGTATTTGTGTAAAAACTATTTTTTAAGTATTTATTGACGACATCCGCACCATATCATTAATTGACACGGGAGCAGCAGTCTCTGTTATGGGTTTAGGGTTGAAGAATTGTTTAGGATGCAAATTTATTTTTAGCGTCAATCAAGCTGCGCTATTCCGTGGTGTTGGCGGTGAATCATTGGTTCCTCTGGGTGTGTGCTGCGCGAACTTTGTGATTGGCGGCCAAGCGTTTCGAATCAATTTATCAATGCTGCCTTGTTCTACGCATGAGTTAATTCTAGTCCTAGACATTTTGAAACAGTGTGGTGCAACTTTATACTGCCAGAGTGGACAGATCTCACTGAATACTGCGTTGATGTCAGCTCTTGTATAAGCCTCCTACCCGATTTGGGTGCGTTTTGTGTGTCTGAAGATGCAGTTAGATAAATGAAGGGGAAATGAGGGTACTCGTTATAATACATGAAGGAAAGAAGCCAACAGTCGGCGAGACCAAGGAAAGCATTGGGGATTGTACTTTATGTCTTTTTTTTTTAATTTTTACTTCGGCAATAACATAAATTCGAGGAAGTATCGTCGAATTCCGTGGCAGGACTAAGTGACGGTTCTCTTGAAGACAAAACACCAGCTGTTGCAGAGTCTCGAACCCAGGCAATGATTAAAGCATCTTTGGGAACACAGGAGCGCCGACTTTGGACTGACCTCTGTTACCTCTGGCCTTCACACTTCTTTTTCGAAACGACGACAAAATGAAACTTCTTATTCAAAATGACGAAAAATGAAACATTTTTGTCGTCCATGCGCGAAAACAAATGCTTCCACACCGCAGGCAAGGCGTGTGTGTCACGTTAGGCATTGCCTATATAAACAAAACTAAGCAGGCAACTTTCGCCACCAAATAGGGGTACTGGGGTGTGACTGACGCATTCTGATCCCAGCCTTTCGATACACGAGACTTCGAGCAACTCACGGGCCAGGGTGTCCCTCCTCTTGCTAAAAACCTAAATTCTGTGAGCTTTGGTCCACACTTTGGCTTTATATCGCGCGATTAGCCTGGTCGACGGTGAGGAAGCATTTGGTTTTGCGCATGAACAAAAATGTATCATTTTTTGTGATTTCGAAGAAGTTTTATTTTGTTGTCGTTTCCAAAAAGAAGTGTGACCAGTTGGAGTCAGAGCCTTTCCTGTCAGTGTCTATTGTTACGTCGTATTTGTTAGCGCTGTGGAATCTTCTTTTTCGATAAAATGCACCAAGCAGCCCGAAATTGATTTATGGAGAAGGAACCTAACTACTTTAGGCAGATCGTTGTCTAATTCCTGGTGCGAAATACTCGTGCTAAATAAGCCTACATTGTTGCTGAAAAGAAAATATCCTCAACTGCGGAATCCTGTGTCTGCCTGCTCACTACTCCAAACGTGGATGATGCATCAAACACTCCAGCTAATAAATATGCCCCTTGTAGCTGACTAAAATTTCTTTTGAATAAGATAGTGCTACTGTTGGCTATGGCTAGAGATATACACTACATATAGTGGTTTCAAAATGGCGAATGGGCGGTGCTACACGTTCATATTTAGTTTCGAGGTTGACTTTGTGAGTTGCTATATCGCTCTGACTGCAATAAAAACGTTATTTATTATTTGCTTGATGTCTGTCAGTATATAGTTTGGCGATCCCTTGAAATGTTACCCCGTTCGGTTCCTAAAGGTTCATCACAGCGCTTAGCACTTGTTCATAAATCTTTTCTCCTCGGGCAGCTTATAGGTTAACACTGCTATGTGATGAAAATTCGTATCCTGTATAAATACAACCGCTTTGGAATGCGAGTTTAAATATTTTACTTAACTCTAGTTTTCAATAAGCGCTCAACTGTTTATTACTACAGGATGTTCATTGACATTAACTTGAGGACAGTAGTTGAAAAACGTTCCGGTTGATCAGGGTCCGCTATAGGAGTGTTCTCTATTCCTTTTCGGCACTAGAAAATTTACCACTGCAGCAGCGATATCGAAGGAGCAGGGTCCGTATGATCCGAAGCGCCGGACTTTGCTGGAAGGCGCGATTTTCGGTCTGGAGAAGGCGGTTGGGCAATATTAATACTATATTTTGCTGCCCCTACAGGAAAGTGGACGGGCCTTTCATGAACTCGGTAAGCATGTGACAGGATGAAGTTTGTTTTTGAAATTCACGAAACAGTTATCTATGTCAGCATATACTGTTACCGTGCGCACATGGTTCGTTTTTAGCAGAGCAGAATCAAGACTTAAGCGAAGCCCATGCTGTAAACTTGGCTCACCATTGCTTCTGTAGTCCAGGTATGCTAGAAGACAGTGTTGGTCGGCATATAGAACAGGGTAGACGATAGTCTTATCTACAGAAATAAAACGAAATATTAGCTTTCTTACTGCGAGCATAGACGCAGGGTTAAGGAAGGATAATGTGAACAAAACATTTTTACTTGCATCCAATGCTTGACTTGAACGCATTACGGAGTGTGTGATTTCGGTAGTAGGAGTAAGCAGTGTAACCTTTTTTAAAGGACGCCCTGGTAAAACACAAAAGAATTATGCACTAGCACCTTTACACAGAACTCACAACCCTACAGAAATACGTGTATTTAAAGAAGAGTAATTTGTACAGATTGTACTGATATAAGACTTTTTCCCAAACAAATAAGTGCGGTGGTATAATTTTTGTTTCACATTTAATGTAGCATGCATTTATTAGCATCGAAACGTTTATCCGAATTATAGTTAAGGGCCACTAATGAAGCAGCAGACAAATACCGTCGGTGTTAACAATATTGTCTTATTGAAATCAGTGCTAATTCTTGCATGAATTTTAAATATTTAGAATAAAAACGACACAAACACGAATCTACTCACACTGTATCAAGGTATCGCTATCCCATCTGAACTACTCGTACCTCTGATGTGTCGAAGATGCACTAAACACATCACTAAGTGAAAATTAATATTTCCTGCTGGCTCACGAGCAAGAGCATCAAATTTCGTTTTCAGGGACATATTGTGGAAGCCTTGAGCAAGTGGTAGTTTCATCCATGCTCTATGCATATGACATGCTAAAGTGTCATGTGCATGAAACATCTTACTGCAAGCTTGTAGCTGACGTGGCTTGCATTATAAATAGTTCAGCATTGCTGCAAAGTCAGTCTCGTAGAGACTAATAACTGATAGAGCAAGCCCTCAAGTTAGTACCAGCTACCTCTGAAGGAAAGTCCAAGGTGTCTCGTTCGGACCGGTTTAAAGAATGCTAAAAATTTCACGCCACAATTTCAATCGGTGGCGTGAAATCAGCTTAGGTGGGTTAGAGGTTAATAAAGGAAAACGTCGCATGGACAGTGGTGAAGAGTCGAGGAGGTTCGTCGGCTCTTTTGAAAGACTTGCATCGAGAAAGAGCAGAAAGAGCAGCTAATCCTGAAACAGTAGCATCGTGAAAGACATGCGACCTTAGGTATATTATAGAAAGTTCGCTGGCAATGCTTGTACGGATGTGTTGTTTCATTATTCAGATGTACCATCGTTTGAAAGCTTACAAGGTGCCCACCCAGATGTAACCGATGTTCTAAAAAATGGGCCACAGTGAAGCTCCTGAATGACTGGTGGTCTTACGTGCTGTATTTAGGCTTGAGGTTATTCCACGCCATGTTCGGTGCGCTAATGAAAAGAACAAGACGCCGAATTTGAAGCAAACAGAAAGAAACATACGGGTACCTAAACGAAGTTTCATGGGGATTCTGAATCTGCATCCGTGTAGAGCTCTCCTTTGCGCCTTCAGCGTTCTCCGTTCGGAGGTTTTGTCGCAGTCTTCATTTCACTTCTCAGGGCAGAAGCCATCGGACAGCGGCAGGCAGCGACCGCATCATGCACTCAAGGTTAACCCTAAGAGCCCCTCATTTATTTCTTGCAAAAGAATATTTAGCTACTATCTAAATTACTTTTTTAACCACCATAATGTTTTCAATGATACCCTAAATCTAGTGGATGCAGTGCATGTCTAATGGCGTCAAATGCGCGGCTTTAATTAAGGGGCTGAAATGGAAGCTATAATGTGATCAAACAGCTGTTGGGGCGTAACTATGGACCAAACGGCGTCTAAAACCCAATTGAAAATAGTGCTCCAGAAATATGCGCAATTGTTTTGAGAGACGTGAGTGGGATTTTTTTCCACTACTCCCTATATATTTTAACCAGGCTAAAACATTACGTAAGTAGTAACTTGGGAAAACGATTTCAGATAACTGGTTTTCGAGATGGTCTTTTGAATCGATACTTTATTCATAAAGCCAACATTGAAACACTAACCACTGAAAAATAATAAGCACACTGCACTGAGGTCCTAGCTAGGATATATACGGAGCGCAAAGACACGACACAGGTGACATGGACAAATTTCAAGCTTGTATTATTGATATTGGTGTTATTAGGCAACTTTCGCACTAACTTCATCTAATTAGCATTCATTATTCATTAATTTTTGAGGACGAAAATGTTCTCCAGAAGACTCGATGCCGCTATCAAGAATCGAAGGATATTTTACAAGACTAGGACGCTTTGTCCTTGATTTAACGGCCACATTACGTTTTGTTATAACACACTGCATTTACTCACACTGTATTTTAGAAGGAAGAGTATTTAATGCTTGGGATGCGTTTTACTTTGTCACGTGTGGTACGGTGAAGTCTAATGTGTACTGAAATATTTGCGTACTGAAATGTTTAAGCTTGACGAATGATCGAGTAGTCTTGATAAGTAAAGGACCATCACGAAGTATAGACATTTTGCCCGTTTGCTAACCGCGGACGACGGGTGTTGACGCTGTAAGCCTTTCATGGCAAATTTCACCCTCTTTCATTTATGCAATAATTCAGCCGCATAGCATGTTCCAAAGACCCCTTTCATAAATGTCAAGTCGGCTTCACCTCTATGCTGCATTCCCCACTAATGGCAGAACAGCAATGTATTGAAACATTACATTTTGGCCATAATTCATATGATTTATGCATCAGAACATATTTGCATAATTGCCCTATCACCACTATATGCATCTGTTTAGAAGCAACATGCGATTTCAGGTCTATATCGCCATTTTTCTGGCGGCCAGTGACACCATATTTGGGGCAAGAAGCAGCGTGGGAAAGCCTACTTAACAATTTTTGCAAGGGGTCCATTGCCATTGAATTGGTCTGGCAGTTCTTTGAAAGAGATAATAGAAGCGGGTGCCACACTGAACACCTTGAGATGTTAGATGTCATCCATACCACTGAAGATAGATCTGCACTGATTAGAAGTTTAATGAAGTGGAACGTTTTTTTCGCGTATAAACTTACCATTCGCATGAGGACTTGTTGTAGTAAGTGAAGGTCTGTTCAACCGCGTTTGTGTCGTTGTCCGCACAGGTTGTTTTAGACGAAACGCATCCAGTTATGTTTCGGCCTCTGCTGTCCGTGGGTCGCAGGTGCATTTTTTATGAATGTGGGGCTTCAACTTAAGTGAGCTCAGTTGTCGCCACATCTAAAGCTACCCAAGCAGCACGCCGTCAATGGACCGCCAATGGTCCAATATTGGGATATATTGGTCCCAATATTGGTCAATATTGGCGTCTGATTGGGGCGCACAAAGAGCCAAGATATATGCCAACCAATTTGATCGGCTCTCCTATCAAAACCAGTATTGGCATACTACCTTGTTTACTGGCATTCAACGGCACTCAATGGCTACTCAATATCTTCCACCCAAGTTCACTCACTGGTTGTTATATCACGGCCATCCCGCCAAGCTCACTGGCCATCCAATATCTTGTATCCATGCTTATTCACTGGATATTCACAACTGGCATCCAGCCAGATTTATCGGCTACACAATATTTCCAATCCAATCTTGCCCAGTGGTTTTGCATTATTGGCATCCAGCCAGAGCAATTGGCAATCCGGCTAGTTGCTTTTTCGTGCTATGACTAATAGGCACCTGCAAACCCATCCCCTACTTATGCAGTGAATATATTTTTCATGCAGCTTTTCATTTAAATAAAGCATGCTGAGAATATCCATGCACAGAAAATAATACAGCTGAAAGGTTCACTGCATGGTGATTTATTAGGTGTGCACGTGTTACAGGGCATGGAAACATTTAGGTAGAACTCTTAGACTTCAGTGCTCCTCCTGTCTTTGCGTCCCTTGTCAAGGTGTTCTCAGGTCCCAGGTTGGAGGAAGGCGCTGCGTTCATCGCAGCTTCTTTTGTGGTCGGTTGTAGGGGCAGCAGCTCCATGCAGCCTTGAAAGATATGGACTTGAGCAGCGTGCATAACAATGTATTTCCTTTCGCAGATGGCACCTGGAAATAAAAGCAACATTCATAAATCCCATTAAGACAGAAAACTTTTGGAAAGTGGAAGTGCAGCTAGACCGTGGAGTAAAAATGCAAAATAAAGCACTACCTGTTGGCCCTCAGGCAACTTTCTTGTCTGATTTACTCAGGTTGAAATAAGCTGCATGCTCAGTGAGGCCGGCCATATTAACTTGGTTACATTGGTTTGCACATCTGGCAGTGCACGGCTTCCCACGTGGATGCGTTGTTGACGCTGGAAACATAAAACAAAATGACATTTGCCGTTATCTATTCTTTAACGGTAGTCAGTGCTTGCCCCCTTATACTTGTAGTGCCTTTGTGATCGAACACCTGTAGAAGAAAGACGTCGTCATAACTGGAAGCTTCAAATCAATAGCTTTCTTTTGAATAGATTGCCGCAAGAACTAAAAAGTAACTACAAAGGAAAAAACAGACACAAAAAATGGCAGTCGCACTCCGACCGCGGCTACTAAATTTAGTGTGCACCGCATCATTACTGCAAACAGATCGTTTTAAAAGTTGTCAAAGCTGCAGCCAAAACAACGTACGACACAGATGCTTTGGGGTTTGTATGATACACTCGAACTGAAAAAAATAAAGAAATCCGTAACTTAGCATCACGTTTGTTGTGGGAACAACTTTGTACGTGTGGTAAAGTATAAGAACTATGGTAGCAACTGTAAATAACCTATTTTAAGCGGCTATTTTATGACACTTCTACTACTCGGAATTAGCGCAAGAGAAAGATCAAACACGTGAATAAGCTACGCGTCGTTTAGACCATTCCAATAGCGCATTCATAACGGCAAATTACAATATTAAATATTCGCTCGCAACTAAGAATCATGTCCCAGAAATCTAGACTTAACTCTGAGTTTTGTATACAGTTTGTAAAAGAAACTGACCACTTCAGACTCACAACACACGAGCGATGAAGTTGTAACCTGAAAATCACACAAAACACGCGTCATGTTTTACAGGACCACGTTTTTCTTTTGCAATACAAATTGGCCACCTCTGCGCCGTAAATTTTGTCATTATGACCAGAGTTTATGCATACAAAATAGTGCGCTGAAAATACAGTTCAGAACTGACTGGCGTGGTGCGGTCGAAATAAATGACTTTCCGTTCTCGCAAGCATATCGGTTATTGACATGATGATCAAGGCTGACAACATACTGCACCAAATAATGCAAAAAAAAAAAGTATCTTACCATACGGCTAGCGCAGATTTGCAGACCTCAATTGCAACAATCCAAAATGAATGCTGCCACGCAAAGTACATCCCAGGGATCTGATGCTTTATACACCTGGTAAGAAAAAGTAGCGATCTTACAAGGAGACAAAGCAAGAAATAATCTCAGAGAGCTGAGTTGTGAACAAACAACTTAAAATGCTGGTGGTACTCACATCCTCTTTCAGGCATGGCCATTAAGACGAATCGAAATATCCTCTTTCAGGCATGGCCATTAAGACGAATCGGAACTTTCACAAGGCTTGGTTTTTCGGTTCTGCTGTCCAAAGCTGCGGGAGCTCGAGCGGGTGGGGATTGTGTGGCCGACCAGACGCCTCTGAATCAGCGGCTTGTGTCGAGTTTTGAGGCACGGTTGGAAGAGGGCAGAAGATGGTTGTGTTTTCTCTCCCTCTTTTTTTTTTTTTTTTGCTTGAGATCTGTCGAAAGAGTAAGCATAAAGCTCGAAAGGGGGTGAGAGAAATGAAACAGGTCCCGCAGGACCACGTGAGCCCAGAAGGCTGCCGGCCAGGAAAGTTGGCGGGAAGGAAGGGAAGAGTGAGGAGGAGTAGAGTGGGGGGCATTGTGAGCAACGCCTGCCTAGCCGGGAGGAAAGAGAGGGCAGTGAAGGTCGCTGCCCCTCCGCGATGACTGCTTTACGGGGAGAAAAGGCTACAAGACGGGAAGTTGAAAACGGTTTGAGAATTGCTTTAGTCAAGGCACTCGGGCGGAGAGGCGACAAAAGGACGAGAGAATGAAAACCATATGTTCTTTGCGCCAAGCATGTGAGGAGGAATGCGCAGTTTTACCCTTGGCTTCGCTAAAACAACGAGGAGTGCGTTCGGAACTCTTTGGTCGCCTCGACTGTTGGCTCGGTAACATTTTCAGTGGAATGATAATTTCGCTATATTTTTTTGTTAATGCAAAATACGTTTTACCTCATAGTTTCAAATAATAATCACATACGTAAAACAATCTTCAGTTTTCACGGAATCGTCCTCGGTTCGAACAAATGGACATATCTTTTTTTATTAAAGATGGCACACAGGTCGCTGTTCATGACGGAGTGCTCTTGAAACGTCATCACGCGCAACTGAGCGATTCAACAGCCCGTATACTTGCTGTATTCCTATTAAGGAAAAGAAAAGCGAAAACGACCATAACTACGAGCACTTCAAGGTTAAAAATTTCCATGTTATTCATTTTTTTTTTTTTTTTCAAATCAGGTGGACATTTAGACCAAGAAAAAATCCGCGTAGAACTAACCGTGGGCATATCAAGAAATACAAAATACTCGACGAGCTAAGATCTGAAGAACTAAATTTGCAGTAAAGAAAAAATAGAAAGAAAGCAAGGGTCAACATTGAAACTATATCTACGAACTTGGGACAAGGTTGTCCTCAGAAAGAAGCGCGGTATAATAATCTTTCAGCCCGCGGAAGCAGCACTTGTGAAAGCGGCAGAATATTTCACAAAGGAACCCTAATTCTCAATCATGTGTTAAATTCTTCGAGAGTGGTGTTCTCTAAAAATGCCTCAAAACTGCTAAAGTAACGCACTCGCATTACTTTTAATATATATGAATTGCAATTAGCTGCCTGGTTGACATGATGGGATAGAATTATTTAGTTCTCTGAAGGAAAACGCCTTCGGTGCAGTGATTATATGGTTGGATAATAAGGCAATGAATGTTTGAAGAATAGTTTCTGAACAATGTTTAGGAGAGCGCTGTGAAACGCTGTGGTCAAATGCATCATTATGAGCCATATATTACAGCTTTCGAACAAAAATAACTTCCGTAAAGAACATCGTTATTATGCAATTTCAATTTTGTTACCATATATGCTGGCGACACATGTGCGCGCATTCATTACACTGTAGGTAATTGTTTTAAATTTTTATTTTTTTTTCCTTTGCCTTGCCCCATGCAGTGCTGTTGATTTTTTTTATTATCTTTTACATGTACAGTACTTTTTGGCAGTGTGCGATTTACGTCGCATTAGAATACGAACCATTCCAGGACAGTTCAGATTTGTTTTCTTGTCAAGTGAATTAGCTAGACATAACGTAGAATATATGTTGCTTGTATTTTTTCTTTGAGCTGAAATATTTTATGCGCTGCTGCACCGATGGCCAAAGTCGTTCAGTCTTTGTTGCTGAAGCCCGCAGCGGAGCGCAAAAGAGTACAGTACAAATTTGTGTTTAGTAGATATTAGAACTCGAAGGCCCTGAAAGCAGCCCAACATATCTGTCTATAAGAACAGCTAGTACTGAGGCGTGGTATAGTCGGTGCTTATGCTGAATGCCGGAAACAGCTAGGGTAATGGCGAATCATGCAGTGCGTGTTTGATTGGCTAGCGCGATCGATCTCTCCCACCTCTGCTTAGCTTGAACATGTTGGGTTTCTTTCCATCACGTAAAAAAAAAGGCGGAAATAATGATGCTACGCTTGCGTGTTTCCAATCATGGACAAACGTTTATAGGATCTGGATTCACCGGATATATTCGATCGTTTCTGCGTTTACTATCCAAACGTAACCCCTGGTTTTGTTCAAGCGACACACACGTTCTGTTGCGTTCTTTGCATTTGAGTACCTTGCGTTTCTTGACTGCGCAGGATTTTTTTCGCGGACACGCATCTATTAAACATTTGCTTGTCAGATCAGATGTGTGCTCGAGCGCGCGCATATGCTTGTACTCGTATGCGTATAAATAGGCCCATGGAACGAAATCCCGTGCGCGAGAGTTGTGCGCGAGATGTGTTCGAGATCTGTGCATGGATATATCTGTGCATCGGATCTGTGCATTGATGTGTCAATCACTTTCAATCATCCTGATTTGACGAGATCAGAAAAACAAATCGTCTCCACCGGGAATCGAATTCCTAGCCTAGTTAACGCTTTAACCAACTGCGCTAAACCCTGGATCGCGAAACTAGCACCATACGTAATTCTCATTGTCTACCGTGAGGATAGCGACGAGAATGACGCTGCAATTAGTGAAAATGACAACGATGACAGAATCAATGGTAATGACGCTGCGTTTAGTTGATAACGATAATGATACGTAATGCACCGTATGCAGTAGCATTAATCTCGCCTTCGCTAATTTCTGCAGTGTAGATTCCACGTGCTGTCAGAATTTTTTCAACACTTGGCTAAAGTTTGGAACGCTATCTGTGTTAGCTACGTCCACGCGTGATCGACATCCGGGTCTCTAGTCTGCAGGAATTGTCTCGAAGATATTATATGCAGAATTTTACGTAACAATTAATCGTGCCTAAATTCGTAAATAGAGAGATATAGCATATCGTTACCGTGTTTAGGTTACAGTTTATCGGACTTGGCGGCCGACATCTGCGCATGCGCGGCCTTTACCGCGGTGAGCAGTTTAGGGATTACCGCCTTACCGGCGCGGAAAGTTAGCGTCAACCCGTAAACAAACGCAAACTAAATTTGCGATACGAGCATAGCCAAGCCAAGCGAAGCCAAGCCAAGTAACGCGACCATACTTCCATGATGGCAACGGTGGCGGCGGCGGACGACTGCAGCCGCAAGCGCACTAGCGTAAACGCCATGCTACGCAGCAGAACGCGATTCCGCATTAAGGATGATATTGCCCTCCTTCGCGAGGTAGTCAGCATCAATCCATTTGCGGACCCCTCCCAGTGGCAGCACATCTCTGAAAACCTAACAGCAATGACTGGAAGGCACTTCAATGTGCGCAGCGTGCGAGAGAGGCTTTTACTCATGCTGCGCAAGTTCCTGCACAATGAGCGGCAAGTGCTGAAGCAGTAAGTGTGATTTCATTAGTACACTTTCTTCGCTGTCATTGTTTCAAGCTGCTAAAAAATATTGTTCATTTCAATCTAGGTCCGGCACCGAAGAAGAGTACACCGAACGGGACGGACTGCTTCAGCACGTTGCGGACATGGCGAAGGAGTTCGGCGTCAATGTGCGCTGTGCAGTGCCGAGGAAATCTACTGCAAGGCCAGCCAAAACAGCGTGCACAACCCGTGCCCTGGCAGCGGCCCCGGTTAAGGATGGCAGGGTTGCTGCTGCAATGTCATTTTATGACCACGTGGAGGAGGAAGAGAATCCCCCCCCCCCCTTTGTAAGTCAACTACGCGACATTATTTTCACTTGTGTCTGTAGCGCGGGAGCGAGTTGTTGGATTGCCCAAGGTGTGGTGTTGTCCACAAACTCAATTACAGGCACAAGCCTGTTGCAAAGCGAGATTAAGAATGCAGCTATAAGAATTATGGATATAAAAAACTAGCAATCATAATAATTTTGATGAAAAAAAAAATGCGAAAAAGGAATTTCGAAGCCAATCTTTTTTTTTCTTTTTTTGCATCCAACTACAGTCGGCATTTTTTTCACACACTGAACCGTTACGCTGATGCATTTTTCTGTCTATGTGCAGATTGTGTGTTCGTGCATTTCATGTGATTGCTGGTTCCAGGTTTGGTTTCACTTATTCTTTTCTTCTCTTAAGATGACCACACTCAAGGGAATACAGAGGCAGCAGTTCTGCTGGAAAAGATATATAGCGGGTCACCGCCTGCTGCAACTAGCCCAGCGGCATATTGTAGCGAGCCGGATGAACATGAAGAAATAAGCCCAGGAGAGCTGGGAAGTCCCAGGGGGCCAAACGAGTCAAATCGCCCGTCCAGCCGGCAGAGTGCAAATGACTCTCAAAGCTTTGGGTAAGGGAGACTGATCAGCGAATATGTGCCCCTTTTGTTAGAGTTTACTGCATCCATAAGTGCGTGCTGTCAGTTTGTGGCCTGTGATAGAGCAAACAAGGTGTTGTGATCATTGTATACTTCTTCTTTGATAATATGGGCACATTGGTTTTTGAGGAAAAATATTCTCTATGCTGACTAGTCCACAATAAAGAATTTTCGAAAATGTTTACACAAGAAACCCTCAGTGATGGAGGTCTGCTTGTGTACATAGTCGTTTGCAGAGGTTTCAAATCGGATGAAATTTTGGGAGCCGCAAGTGCACTACTTTTGTGCTACCATTTTCTTTAAAATGCAGCACATTTTGAAGCGTTTAGTGATGCATGAGACAAGGCTTGATGTCTTGCCTGCTGGTTTCTCTAAAAAGCAAGGCTGGAATCCCGTTATTCTGCTTTACCTTTAGGCCACCTGTTTTGCATGAACCCTGGACATAGTGCCATTTTCATTGTTCAGGCAAAAGCTTGTAGGAGGTAAGAGGTGCTTATTTGTGGTGTCTGGGTTTGAGGATGATTGCAACTCTCACTTTCTTTCAACCTTACTTTTAAAAGATTTGCTAAGCAGCAGTGCCTCTCTCACCTTTCAGTCAGCCTTTTACTGTTGGCACAGCGCTGGGCCCGTATTCAGACTTTGCATCGTTATCGAAGTGTCGCTATCTCACGTGACCTCGAGTAATCTGATTGGTCGAAAAGCCAGTACCACTACGGAACCGGAAGAGGTGGCAACATCATGTTCCGGCATTTCACCACTCACATGACTCGAGGCCACGTAAGATGGCGACACTTTCGATAACGACGCAAACTCTGAATACGGGCCCTGGTCTGATTAGGGTATAAAGGTTTTCGTGCGGAATTCACGTTTTTCCAGCATCCCTGTAGACCCCTGCTCCCTGGGTGAGGCTGAGGGCTTCAGCAGTCAGCGGTGCCCCACAGCTGCAGCACACAATGTGGCCTCAAGGCCAAGACCACTGCTGCAGAGGATGCCACTGGGCATCATGCAGCCTACAAACCGGCGGACTACGCCAGTGCGAAGTAAGAGAAACACCACTATGTCGGTTGTGTGTTTGTGCAGGTGACTGCAAAAAAAAAAATATATATATATATTTATATATACTCAACTTAAAGGGCCACAAGAAAGGAGACGATGTAAGGCCACTTCAAAGTTGCTCTGGCAGAATTGTGTTTTTCCACTCAAATTTTACACTTTACGCTAACAAAGTTCATCAGTATGTACCAGTGTCTGGGAACTTTTCTTCACTGTACTTACAAAACAGCATATATCACTGTGCTAGCATCGGTGATCGCACTATCTATGTGCGCAAGTATGGAAATTGCTTAGTACATAGGGCCGTCTTCCTGCCATGATGGTGCAGTGGTTAGGGCGCTCGGCTTCTGTCCCTGAGGGCGCGGAATTGAATCCCGGCTTCGACTGCCACTTTTTGGGATGGTCGCCCATACGTCCACAATCCATTTGCACATTGTGGCTGGCGATGCCCTCTCGCGAGCGCTTGTATTCACAAACGCGCAACTCGATGCTTCACCTCCACTATGTGGAGTGAAGAAAACAGCCGCTCCTCTACTCCAGGGCAGATTTGGATTCATGAATGACCCTCGGCGTTTCCTCCGACGTCTTCTCGACAATACCTCCGCCACTCTAAGCAGTGCGAATGGCCTATGTGAACGAGATTAAGGTGAAATTTGCCCCGAAAACTGCGTGCTGAAGTGTGTAACCAGCCCATTTTTTTATGAAAGGGCTTTTAAACTTTCGCAAGCAACCTCGACTTTAATAGCATAGTGGAACTTTTGAGAGTTGGATGACAAATGTGGCCGTGAAAAATGGCCGAAATGCTTTTGCGTCTGCCAATAGTTGCTGCTGGTGACGTGGAGTTTACGCAGAACATGACGTATGCTTTAAGAAATGGTGTGAATACTTTGGCTTATTCGTTTGGAGGGTGATCTGCTCTCGCCCTTTGATGCCCCCCCCCCTTTTTTTTTTTATTGCCAGGATTTAACAGACATCAAAATACATTGTAGAAAAAAAAAAAAACTAAAAGCTGCCAACTCCTACGAACATGGTTCTGGCCTTCAGAGGGTTTAGGGGCAAGCGTTGAAAACATGCGTGCTGCTTCGTATGCAAACTGAATCAACTCTCCCAAAAGCAAATGTAGCCTGCGGTTTGCAAACAGGTTCAGAGCCCCAATTGAAAATGTGCTTGAAAAGCCCCGACCGTGAATATCCCTCCGTAAGACGAGCACACGAACGCGCTCCCTCGACAGCGCCGCACGTCCGAAGACATACTTCATACCCTCTGGTGACTAGCCACTGATGCGTGGGGGTGCAGCACAGCCTCACTGCACCTTCAGTGCCCCAGCTTACTGCATGCAACACATTGTTTCCCCACAGTTTGCTGGGAAACCACTGCGAAGGGCGAGCCATCGAAGGAGTGTGCCGCCGCTGCTCAAGTACGACAGGAGGCGAGCTCACCATTAACAGTCAAATGCGCGCCTCAACTCTGCACTCGATAGGCTCCGAAAAGTAGTTCACTTATCCAGTGGCAACTTGAAATGTGCCTGCACCACAGAAGCGTGATGCAATGATTAACTACAGCACTGGTGTCTGTGGCTGTTCACAGTTATCCCGGCAGGAGGCTAGCCGCGGTCATACCTTTAAAATGATAACATGCTAGAAATCCACGGTCGTTGTCACTCTCAGCCAATGTTTAGAGGAAGGTTCGGTGCATCCTCGCCGTATCCACTTTCATGAAAAGTTTGGTAGAACGAAGTCCACACAGAGAGCAAGCGATGCGACGTCCGCCATATTGCGACGCTACCTTGGCCATAAGCGGCCAAGGTAGTGTCGTTGCCGACATGAGATTCTCGAGAATACTCCAGTTTTCTTCGCCGCTGGAGGCGCGATTCAAGTGGAGGTTGCTTTCTGAAATGAAAAACAGGCCTCTAGGGGCGATTGGAGGGGAAGTTCGAGTGAAGGCATGTTCTTGAATGCAACGGTAGACCCCTTCTCGTGCACAGTGAAGGGCGATGGCATGTCCAGGTAAACCGGTGTCTGATCGCCATTGCCTATTTGGACCAACAGAAAGTTTTTGCGCAAAGAAATAACATGGTACTGAAAACTCACGAGCAGCTCTTTGAACGCTTCAGCAGCTTCTGTGCAATTAAGGTCCGCCGGCATAGTGAAAAAGCCAGCACAGCACATGTAGCGATGGATCCAGTGCTTGCTCGCTTTGAAGGGAGCACGCGATACCCCTTTTTCTTTTGCAAGCTCCCTAGCCTTTGCCTGCACAAGCTCCACACTCATAGTTAGATGTGCAGCTCGCTGTTGTCATACGAACTCAGTCAGGCCAAGTTCAATTTCTAGGTATGTTCCATTCTTCGGGGCGTGAAAAGGGCTTTTTATCATCGCCATACACGAATGCTTCCCTTGACGACACCAAACTGCCTCCTGACCGCACTGTTGCCAATGTTCTTTACAGTTAAAATCAGTTTTCGTTTGAAAGCAGCCGAGTGCTGTTTTTGAGACTGACATCTTGCTCCCCCAAAAAATATCCACTTCACAAAGCGTGGCTTACATGCGTTGTCAACAGGCACACTCAGCGGATCAATTGCAACGAAACGACATTGTGATGCCGTTTGTCGAGCGTAACGGAAGCCAAGCCATAGCCACAATAATGAAACCAAAACTTCAAGCAAGTTTTTATTCGGATCTGCAAATAGTACGAGACCAAAATTTAGGACGCAAATTATGGGGAAAAACCTCGTTTTATATGCAGGCTTTCAGGGTATGTGGCAAACATCGAGTAACTTCAGCATCAAAATTTATCATTGAATCAAGAGATGGTTACAAGAGACACTCTGTTACTAAGGGCAACTTTTGCAGGTCCTTAAAGTAACTTCTCTATTTAGAAGAGAGATAATTTACCCAGGTATGCTCAAATAATGCAGCTGACTCGTACTAATTTACATGTGCAGCAGTTTAGATTTCCTTAGCTAAATTCTGTTCCATATCAGTGTCCTGTTTTGCGGCACTATGTCAGGAACCAAGAAGGAGTGCCTCCTCTTGACTAGACAAGATGTCCTGACATTTTGCCTTCCCAGTCAAGAGGAGGCACTCCTTGGTTCCAGACCTATTGTACTATTGCAACAAAAAAGGACACTGATAGGGAACAGAATTTAGCTAAAGGAATATAAACTGCCACACATAAGAGTCAGCAAGACTTTTTGGTTACAAGAGACTTTTTCGGGTCCCTTGAGTGTCTCTTGTAATGAGGTTTTACTCTATATACATCGTGCAATGCCCTCGAAGGATGTGTAATATCAGCAGGAGTAAGTCTCATACACAAGCGTCATAAACCAGTGCACGCCCTAAGTGTGTGCAGCATATTTCAAACACTCATTCGTTAACAATGGCTCTAACACCATTAATGTGTTGTCGCACACTTCATGCATATCAATATATCAGGCACAGATGTTGTACACTTCAGCGATTTGGGAACATGGGTTACGGCCGTTGACCATTGATGTCGAACAGTAGCTGGCACTTCATGCCAGCTTTCTTTAAAATATGGCTGTATGTATGAAAAGCTTTGTTGTATGATCATACACAACAAAAATACATGCACACATCGGCATGCAAGGGATAGTTGAAGCCATGTGGCACAGAAGAGTACAGGCCTAGGCAGTACCATTTCTTTTGGACTACTAACTAGCTTCTGAAGCATCCACTGGCACTTTGTTTTCAGCAGACGCCTCTTGAAAGTATTGCAATTGTGCTTTCAATACTTTGTGCTTGAATTGTGCTTTGACCAAGGCAGTTACGTTTCAACTATGTTACCTGTAAAATGTGATGTGCTGTGAATATTACACAAGTATGTTTATTTTCTAGTTCTAGAAAGAGCAACACTTCTGTTTAAAATGATTGCTGTTTCATGTCGATATACTTATGTTTGCACGCTTTTCTGCAGGTACACAGAGGCACAGCGAGGCTGCCCTTAACTTTTTGTCGGAACGTGGGAGCCGCGACAATGAAATAGAGCGGCTACGCATCGCTCTAGAGGAAAAGCGGCTCGATTTCGAGAAGAAAAAACATGAAGATAAAATGATGCTGCACAGGTGGGAGAGAGAGGAGCGGGCACAGGAACGCCAAGCGCACCTTGCTGTGCAAGAAGCGCACCTACGACTCATAGAAAAACTGGTGAACAAAGTTGAGAGTACAGTAAAATAAAGTTACTGTACTTGTTTTGACATCGTTTGGATTGCACTTTCGTTTTCCACAAAACATAACGGCTCAAGGAGCCTATGAAAAATATAATTGCATAGTACTCAACTACATCAGTCACAAGCCTGTTATAGTAGAGCACACAGAGAAGTACGACAGTCATGTTACACTGCCTGGGGTGGCAAGGTTTTCGCACCAAAAAAAGGAAACAGTAGGGGGGGGGGGGGGGTGCATGCCTATTCCATTTTCAACCAGTGTTAAACATTGGTGTTCTGCTTTTGAACAGTTGTACGAAGCTTTGCAGTCTGCTGTGTACATTATACAATATTTCATTGTTCCTTTTTCAACAAAGAAATTAACCCTTTAGGCTGTAAACCCCGAACCGTACTCGTCATGAGTTAAAAACCATGTCACACTCGTCTGGACCGATGGCGCACTGCTTCTATCGCCAAATAAGAGCTGCGATCAATTCTTAACCATGGAGGGCAGTAGGTGTGTGTAAGAAAAACATTTCGTGCCTTTCATGTTTTAAGCCTGGCAACAAGGGCACACCTTGCTAGTTAACTTCTACAATTACCCAGAACTGGCAGATATTCTCAAAGCAGAAAACCAATATCTATGGAACACTTGTCTGGGAAGAAAGGACATGCCTCCATTAAAAAAAATTACTTTAATAAAAGATGGGATTACCATCTTTCAACATAGAAGATTCCTTGCCTTCCAAAGAGAGACAAGAAGCTTTTCCCATTTGTAAACCCAATTAATTCACCTGCAATACAAGATAACTGCAGGAATGAACACGAACACAAGAGAAGCAAATGCACAAAGCATTCATCCGTGCGTTGCATGTTTTCTTCTCGTGTTCCTTCACTGCCATCATGAATGAAGGAACGAACAAGTTTCTAAGCCCACAATTGCTCTGCACACACACAGACTTTACACAGACAATGCGCACACTGCTTTACCAACATCAACTTATGAATCCAAAGCAAAAGTAACAAGAGTGCGGCAGAGTCTGCATTTTTCGTCAACAACAAACACCAGGATTGTATGTAGAAACATCGCCAGCACCATTTTCAGCACAACTATGTACATCAGCTGTGACCACTGCATGTCATGATACTTTTATTTGCCTCGCAGGCTACTTGGAAGATCACAGACACACATCCCCAATACACTCGACAGCTTCAGACTGCAGCTGTCAGCCCAATACATACTATTTCAACTAAAAAAGGATCTTATTGACCACTTTGACAAAAACGGCAAGAGTATCATTCTTAAGTTAAACTTGAAATTTCTCCAATCATCACATTTTTATTTAAAAAAAACGACATTGCAACAGATATTAAAGGGGCGTTTGACGTCTCGCATGCTGCAATTCTTCGCAACCTGCATGACACCAATTGCAGAGAGCAAACATACAACTGCGTCTAAATATTCTTGAAGAATCATATGGCCACCATAAGCCTGGGTAACCTCAAGACGGGCAAATTCCAGGTAGCGGATGAAGGCACCCCTCAAGGTTCAGTTACATCGCCCCTCGTATAATATCACTATGCTGAAACTCCCAAAGATGCTTCATAAAATCGACGTACAGCACACCCTCTGCGTCGACGATATAACATTTTGAATTCGAGGCGGCTGCCCAGGAGAATAAGAAAACGCTTCCCAGAAAGCCGTCGACTGCACCAACAGCTACTTGAAAGACTGCGGACTCACTTGCGCACCACAGAAATCTGCATTCCTCATTCTGAAAGCCCAAACACGAATGTAAGGGACCGACGGGCACAACAGATTAGCGCGTGCCCCTATGGAACGCTGTGGCGAACGCCTAACCATGGCACTGCACTAGTGCCGATAGGCGGGTCGTGACTGGACCACTCTGTTCTGTTCTTTTCTTTCCCTTTTTTTTTTTTTGTACACGCTGTCTCGACCTCGTGGGGGCAGGTGAGACGCTCATTCAATGCAAGCGCCCAACGGAGGGACGTGACCCTAGGAGTTTTGCGTTTCCTTTTTTTTTATGGGAGAGAGGGTTTAGTCCTCATAATGTTGAAGGGGGCGCTGGACGTCGGAACGAACCAATCAGGTTGATGTTGGTTGTGATTGGTCGTAGCGGAAATTAGGGCTGCACCTAAGGGGGTTAAAACTGAGCCCGAGGGCACGTTCCGGACTAGGTTTTGATGCTCGGCATCGTCGGCTATGCCGAGGTGGGAATATTTCCCTTTTAGCCGGTTCCAACCTGTATTTCTGCTGTAAACGTTGTAAATATTTGCTGCGTGCATAAAATTCAGTTTTCTCCTCGTCAATTCCTGCCCTCAAGTTTTCGCTCATACCGTCTCCGACGGGGCGTCTCTGGCGCAAGGAACTTCCGCTGCAACACGGTATACCATCTCAGACGGCGCACCACTGGTGCACAGAAAAGAAGAACCACCATCGGAACTTTACTACGAAGAAGAGCGAGGAAGGAAGGATGGGGAACTCTAAAAAAACTTGGATAGAGAAGGCGTTGAACTAGAGTGCGCCAAGCCGCGCCCCCTGAGTAGATGATAGCTCATATACCACAGCCTCCATCCTGAGAAATATGAATCTTTCATATCGTAAAGACAAAGCACATGGAACAAATCTGGAAACCAGATATACTGACACAGCAAGATACCCGGGGAGGCAAGCCCACTGCATTACCATCATGGATTACACATATACAGAAAAGATATCTACAATTATTCAAATGACACCAACACAGCAGAAGAGGCTGAAATTGCCTCAGCTCTCTCTACGTGCAATGAACGTGCCATAATACTCAGTGATTTGCAGTCTACATGCAGGAATTACCAAAAGAGAAGAATTTCCGGCATAGCGCTTGAAATCCATCACACCACAGCACACCACCTCCCAGATACTTAAATCATATGGACTCCAGGACACATCCACCAAACTAAGGACATGGCTTTGGTTCATAGCTTCCTATACTGAGGAGACTGCCCACCTGGGGCACGTATCACACCTGCTCTTTTTATTTCTCTCTATCCGTGTCTGCATCGCTGTGTTGTCCTTTGCTACATTGACTTTTTAAAATCATTATCCAAGTGACCCTGTTATCTGCATTATATGCCTTGCCCACCTCTATTTGCTCTTTGTTACCAGATATATCATTAACCCTATAGGTTTCTGAACTACACCACTCTCTTCCTGTCTCAAGTTATCCATACATGTTGCCTTTCTGTATTGGCAAACTGTCTTCAGGTGCTTTTTCTTTTAACATTCTTAGAGCGCTAATGCTACAGCCTTTGTTCACCGAATCCGATATGTCTCTGTTTGAAGCTGGCCAGAGCTCCTAATTGCTCAGCACTTTTCAGATGGGAATCAATCCCTTTGGGACTCATAGATCTCGAGCAGGGCTTTAAATCTATGCTGGTTGGATGTTACATTGCGGCTGTATGCTACCGAGTATGTGTGACCCAGAATCGTCGCTCTGAAGCCAGCTGTGAAGCCATCAGCTGGAGCTGCCAGCTTACGCAGCACTTCTGGGATGGAAATCAAACCAACTGGAACCCTTGCATCCCAAGTCTCTCCACTTCTGTGGGTATATTCATAGGTTCAGTTCAGTCGTGTCCGACTCTTCGTGACCCTATGGACCATATCACGCCACGCTTTCCGGTCTCTCATTATCCTCCTAACATCACATAACTTCATCTGCAGCGCCTCGAGGATGCCATCTAACCATCGCGTTCGCTGTCTACCCCTTCTCCGGTGACCCTCAACCTTTCCCAACATCAAATCTTTCTCCAGCGACTCCTCTCTTCTCATCAGATGACAAAAGTAGCTGAGCTTTAACTGTTTTAACCATATAGCATGGTTAAAACAGGGCTGTATGTTAATGCATACCATTACATGGCTCATGCTCGACGCAAGCAGAATGTGAACTAATGATAATAGCCACAAAACAATGGTACTGAGAAAGGACTATGAAGCTGTTAGAATGGATGGCCATACAACTGAGAACAGGAGTAGAGGATACATAAAAAGAAAGGGAAACATCTGTGCCAGTTGCCACCAGAATAGGAGCCACCTGTGCCATCCACTAGTGCGGCAAGACAGCACAAAGCAACAAGATTTCAGGTATCACTGAAGATGCGGGATACAAAAAACACTGCAGCTAAACATCAAGAGCAGCAAGTAGAGTGAGAAGCAGGGACAAGAATAACTCCAGTATCCCCCAATACAAAAACACAATGAAATAGAGAAGTAATGCAGCAAAAACGGCAAGCATAGCGAGAATGATGCCTACACATTCGCAGCACGTAAGACTTGAAAAGCCCCAGGAAGCTTCTATGCTCACCAGGTGGTAGATTACGACTGTACTCTAAGTATGTGCGACCAAGAATAGTTTGTTTGAAGCTAGCCATGAAGCTGCTAGCATGAGCTGCCAACTTGTGTTGTAGGCAGTAGCCATATACAGTGGCTAGGCTGCCTAGCTGGGTGCCTAGCTGGCTGCACTGCTACGTGCTCGTGTAACGCTCGCTGCGGCCAGTGTTTGCCTGACTGAACAAACCTGTCATTTTGAGATCAGGATGATGCCCACAAGGAGCTCTGAATGTTACTCAAACTGTGAAGGTACATTTGTACAACTTGTTTAAAGCAATCCCTGTTAAAGAACCCTAGGTGATCAAGATTTACAAAGCCCTCCACTGCAGTGTCCCTCATACCCCAGTCGCCTTAGGATATCAGACCGTATAAACCAAACCATTAAATGTTTACTACCACTAACCAGCTTCAACTGTTCTAAAAATAAAACAGCGCAAAACACACAGACGAAAGAATAGACACAGACACAGACAGCGCTTGTGGTGTCTGTGTCTATTCTTTCGTCTGTGTGTTTTGCGCTGTTTTATTTTTAAACCATGTATCACCAACTCGCCCGCTTTGCCATTCTGTTGAATTTCAACTGTTCCCCCCCCCCATCCCCTCTTCTCCACACACACACAAATAACAAGGAAACGTGAGGAATCTGAATACATGTAATACCAGGAGCAAAAATAACTAACCCCCTCCAAGTTCTGAACTGTGCCGCACCGCGCACGAGTGCCACCTCAAAATGCACTTCTGATATCGGGACCTGCGCACTCTGCCTGGCCTGACACTAGGAATGCACTGCAAGATGGCACCCACATTCAATGTGGCACAGTTCAGAACTTGGAGGTGAGGTCTGCTACTTTTGCTCCCAACAGTACATATACATTAGCCAGAAAATGGCACCAAGTATTCATCTAAGGCTGGTGGATCCAAGTTAAAATATTGTGAAACTTGGCTGTCATAAAGGCAGGTGTGGGCATTTGACAGCAGCGTGGCCACTCTGTACATGCGGCCGATGTTCTGGCGTCCTATCTTCTGGTTCTTAGGGAAATCCAAAAATGCAAACTCGGTGGCCACCTTGCCGAAACCCCACTCCACAGCTTGCCGAACAGTGCTCATCTTCTTGTTGAACCAAGCTTCATGAGGCTGAAGCCTGCATCCCCCGAATGGCTTGAGGAGCAAGGGTCGAAGAGGGTATGCTGGATCCCCATAGATCACGAAGTTATGGCCTTGGGTAACCTTCTCAAGGTTGTTGTACAGGTTTGTCTTCTTGAGGATGCCTGAAATGCAAAGCAGTTTCAGTATTAAAAATGTACCAGAAGCAGGGCTTGCACTTAGAGTTGTAATTTCAAGCCACTGTCAAAGAAATAATATAACTTCAAGTATTAGAAGTAAACTTATTTTATACGCCCCGCACACCGCCTGTAGGGGCACCACTGAAAGCCACCTACTGCAGCAGTGGGGCTACGTTGGCTGCCCCACTGCTGCAGCAAGCGTAGCAGAAGTTCACACGTGATCGGCCGTTTGTGCGGGTGCATGGCAATTATTTCCACGGCATTAGAGTCCAAAAATGAATTTAATTTCTTTAAAGTGGACTTCTGTCCGAAGTCGCAGTCGGACCTTCACCCTAAGTGGGACAACCCGACCAGCGTTCACACCAAATGATTGCCGCAAGCAAGAGTTACCAAGACCAGCGATGCCATAAAGCCTATCATGAGTACCATCCCTTTTTTTTGCGTTTTAAAATTGATGCCCACGCTTGCACTGTGTTCGGAGAAAAACTGATAAGTTCAATTACTTTTCCTCGAGTGCAACATGGTGCTGCTTGGCGTGCCCGATCAAGTGGTTGTTGAGAGGTGAGCGGACCAGGCGCTTTGGCGGCACGCTTGTGTACAGGAAAACATGCTGGACTAATCGCAAATAATTTGCACCACCTTTATTGAATTTGACACGATTGTAACACATCGTTGAAATAGCGAGAGTGCATGGTTTGTAGCTCGAACCACGATTATCTTAAGTAGCGCTAGTTTTTGGTGAGACTGCCTCCCCCGCATGCTGTCCCTTCTCGAGCTCCATTAAGATACTGTAGTGGAGAGCTCCACATTACTGCACCACCACCACAGCAGATAAAAATTGCACACAATGATTGTGGCATTATGTATTACTGCTTTTGAATATAAGCTTAAGAAGCGAGTGTGGCAACCCCGGCTGCTCAGAAGTAATTTCTTACATTTTCATGTCCTATCGCCCAAAGTTTGATATTTACCCCAATTTTTCGCGATGCTTATGCACGTAGCTTCTACATATGACAAGTCACGCTTGGTATTAAACAAGAATAAAGCTCTAAGGCATTCAGTGAATGTTTGACATCTGTAATTTTCATGCTAAAGTTTGAGTTTCAAAAGCTTTTTTTTTTCTTTTTTTTTATGGCTGGCATCAAAGCATCAAAACTAACTGATGCTGTTTGAGGGGTATGCATAATGGGACAATAAACATTTCATAGCAGCACTATAAAAGTGACTTAAATAATTACAAAAGCATCGAGACGTGAGCAGAACCTTTTTCTCCGCCCAGAAACAATCCACTGTTATACTGTTATCATTGCTCCTGTTCATAAGGCCAGCCAGGAAACTTGAAGAAATGTGTTCCCAGGGAGCTTTTATAGCTGTTAGAGCACTCCACTTCACAACAGTTTCTAGACATGACCCAAGTTCCATTTGAACCATATAAACTGAACGATCACAATTTTTGTGCGTTAAAGCCTTCGACTGCGTAGAAACTCGAGGAGAAAGGCGGCCAGGTAGCCCTGCCTGAGTTTTCTAATGCCGCCGCCAGGCGGCACAACCTCAAAGGATACGCGGAGCATTTTGTCTGCCACCTATCTTATGAAACACTCATTACTTTTGTAGTGACAATCACAACTCCTCCTAATTTATAGCTCTAAGTACTACCATTTCTGGAATTGATTAATGGCAACTAGCTTGTTATTACTGACAAACTTGCCAAAATAGACCCCAAGTGAGATTTCAACATGCACAGGTAGTACATTGTCACTCAAAAAAGTCAGCACTCATTTATGAAAAAACATCAAAACAAATCTGCCAAGTTACTAAATTGCAAGAACTGAAACTTCATACCCTGCATTTAATATGTAGATTTTGGTGATGAGCTTTCATCGTGGCAAAGAAGTTTGCACTTTTTAGAAAAGCTGCTCAGACCTCTGCCGTTATCTAAACACTGGATCAAGGCGCTACATGTGTCGCTGCTATGCAGTATTGCATAGGGGTGAAAAGATAATGAGAACTGTGTCGGTCGGAAGGATATAACAGGCAGCCATGAAGACACAGTGGACTGTTAATTGAGGATGAGAATTGGCCTAGTTCAGGTTAAAACCATATCTAATGTTAACTTCCTTTAGTCATCAGTGCGCAGCATCTTTAACCCATGGTTATGGTTCTTGATGTCACCTCGATGTAGCATCCTCAAGATTTCAGGCCTCCTGCGCATAATTCTTACCTGGGCTGTTCCCTAAATCCGTAATATGTTCAAGCAGCTTCATACTAAGCAAGCTCGTACAAAATATATGCACCTACCTGCATCGTGCCTCCGGCCCCGAAAAGGTCCGTCCAGCTGGCAAACTATGCCATTGGGGCACATTACGGCCTGATATTTCTGGACATGGCAGCGTTTATGGCCTGAAAAATCTTCTTGCTGCTCTGATGTGGGTCGGCAAATTTTGCGGGCAGTACCATCTATAAACCCCCAGCAGTTCTTAAGCGGGGCTCCTTTAGCGTGCACGGCCTGAAAAGAACAAGTGATCATAAAATGATTTTGATTGTCACATTTTGCTGTATCTTTTGTTTCACTACTTGCTAACATTACTGGGTTTGATGCAATGAAAAGTTTTTGCATAATGTAACTGCATTCAACTTTGGAAGATTTAGGATGATGCGGCTACAAACAATTCATACAAAAGCTCTGACACCAAATTAGTCGGGATGCATTGCTCGAATCTTTGCGAGCCTGTATGAATGATTGTGGTACTACTGGAGCACATGCCTGATATTTCTTACTACCGTAGTTACTCGATTCTAAGCATCCCCTTTTATCACGATCGTGATGCCCAAAGTGATGAGGGTTCTCAGATTCGAAATATAACGCTGCCCCCCCCCCCCCCCCCCCTATTTCTGTTTTTTCCTCGATATCTCGACGAGACGCGAGCAAAATTATTTAGCAAACACCATTCGCAAAGGCGATTGAAGTGCGCTTGAAGTTCAATGTGGCAGCCCTCTTCAAACTCATTCCGGCCTCCGTTGCGGATGTCGAACAGCTGATATCAAACAAAGCAACGCGGGGCCGCGATGTCTACTCAACTTGCCGAAATATTCCAGGCCCACGTGACAACACGCTGATAGGGTAATCTGGGTAGCTTTCTGTTGGCCTTTGGCGTCCTACGCCGCCAGCTGTCGTGTAGGGTCGGAACGCAGCAAAACAAGAAGCTGGAGATGGCGCCGCATCTCTAAGTTCCTGCTCGAGACTGAGTACACAAGCGCCCTGGCAAGCTTGTCTACGCTCTCTTCCTCTCAAAAACGGATTCTCATGCAAACTTTTTTTCCCCATAATTTCATTTATTTTTCTGCAGAGTTCGGGGGTCGCTTAGAATCGCGAAAATAGGGTATTTGCTGAAAATGCTTCCCCTGCGCAATAACCTTTCTCATGCAGGATTTCGCGGCAGCGTTCAGAATTCGTCAAACAAAATTTCCTTACCTCACAGAAGCGTTCTAGAGAAGTCACAGTGAGCCACGAATGGGTGCTCAGGTCTTGAAGAAGGTGGTCGAAGTAGTGCTCGACATGGGCTAGCACCATATTCACCACACTCGAGATTACAGACTGGTGGCGGTTGAACATAACCTCGAGGTCGAAGAGGCGGTTCGGATAGGCCAGCCGCCGCAGTGCCATGCAAAGCGCCTCATGGCCTGGCACAGTCACGCGCTGGGCGCTAACGAAATCGTTCGGCACCATCAGGCAAGAAGACAGATAATAGAAATCGGTCTTCTTGAACCTGAAATGCCGCTCAAAATCGCAGTCCTCTATTCTGTCAATATTCAAAAGGCCACGCGCTCCCAGATTTCGGCGCGTCTCCGGCTCCATTAGGGACGCGCATACATACAGATCTTCTATCTCTCTCCATGTGAGAGTGCCGAGAAGGAGCGGGTCGGTGAGTGCACTGTATTGTGCCATATCTAGATCAGAAGCCTGAACAAGGTATATGCCTGAATACACAAGGAACCGGCGAACACTTCGGCTATAGAGGCTAGAAGGTTTTTCGGCGGACAAGGAACAACAGCGCAGAAATTGAGTTGGCTATGGATTGAGACTGCCTATCTGGCCTAGCGACAGGCGTTGTGACTATGACCGCGCTGCTATAATTTTCAAAAGACGCTGGACTGTTCGCTAGAACGTAGTACATATTAATATAAAAAAAAATGTTATTGACAAGCGTGTAAAGTTCTTTTACGCATAATTTTTGTAGCACGTTTATATTTCGGGGTCACTATCATCATCATCACTTTTTCTTCTAACTTCTCACTACGGTAACTACGAAACTGGCGCCGCTAACTGCGGTAACTGCGAAACTGCCGATACGATGAAAACGCTGTGCTATAAACGCGTTCTGCGTTTTGCAACGCTAACCGGAAAGTTCGCTGTCCGGTAACACGATAAACTGTAACCTAAACACGGTAACGATATGCTATATCTCTCTAATAAAAGAGTTCTCTACCAAAATTGTCAAGTATAATCGCAGATCATCCACAACAATTAGCGAATCACGAAAAATGTACTCAGAAAAATATATTCTACATTTTCCGTGATAGGCACTTCTGTTCATTTTGTCTGGTCAACTCAGTCAAACAATTTTAGGACAATCTATACATTAATCCCAATAAACATTATATATATGGTGGCCCAAATTACGTATGGCATATGAATATCTTCTACAGTTCAACGTAAACTGACGTCCGGGACAGCGAAAAATTTAGTTGCGACGAAATTAGCCCCAACACTCTGTCATATTGAGATGCAAGTATTAGAAATGTCTCTGTCGGTCAGAGCTGCTTCTACTGTTTTTTTAGCGCCGCCGCAGCCTGAAATGTGCAAAGGTGGCCAGCCATCAAAGCTCGTTAGACAATATCGACCACTAGAAACCATGATATATACAATGTTGGGATGCCATCAAAGCTGATGGGACAATATTGACCAATCTATGTCAAGATATATGCGATGTTGACAAGCCATCCATATTGGCAGAACATTATTGCCCAACCTATGCCATTAGGGTGCAATGCTGGCTAGCCATCACAGTCCATCGAACAATATTGAACAATATAATGCATATGTATACATTGTTGGCAGGCCGCCATGACAGGCGGGTCACTATTGACCAATATATGCCATGATTTATTTATTGCTGACAAGACAACCTTAATGGCCGGACAATATTAACCTATTTATGCCATTATATGTGCAATGCTGGCCAGCCATCAGACCTCATTTGGCAATATTGACCGCTATAATACAAGATATATACAATGTTAGGATGCCACCAAAGCTGGTGGGGCAATATTGACCAATGTATGCCAAGATATATTCAATGTTGACGAGGCAACCATAACGGCCGGACAATATTAGCCAAGCTATGCCATAATATGTGCAATGCTGGTCAGCCATCAAGGCTCATTAGACAATATCGACCACTAGAAACCAAGATATTACAATGTTAGGAAGCCGCCAAAGTTGGTTGGACATTATTGACCACTGTATGCCTAGATATATTCAATATTGAGAAGCCGTTGTTATTGACCGGACAATATTTACCAGGTTATACCATAGTGTGGAAGATATTGGCAAACAATTGCAGCTGGTTCGCCAATAATGACCAGGCTGCCTCATTGTGTATACAATAATGGCAAACTGTTCAATATGAATGGGCATTATTGACCGCTCTTAGCCGGTTGAATGCCAATAACGGATATGGGTGAAGTTCACTGGGCCAATAATGATTATGGTATAGCGTGGCTGCACATTATTGGTAGCTCAATGGCACCATTGGGCCACTTGTGGGCCAGTAATCCCCAATCAATCCCCATTATTGGGCCGATGAAATGTGCTGCCTGGGTAGTTTTCTCTGTACAACTGTTTTCGTGGTGTCTAGGCTTCTTTATTGTGATATCTACCAAACCACGAAAAAACGGTAAGGATCATAACAGGCGTCATAACAATGCAAAAACTTAGCACACATAGTGAATGTAAGGAATGCAGGCTCTACAAAGCGAACTACCGAGCATACTGAACCATTTACGGGGCCATCAGCTCTTACTTCCCAATTTATTTTTTCAAAGACCCTAAAACACAAGCCCTATAACACAAGCTCATTTTCTAGATGTTGTCCACTTTACTTGCTTTGCGCTTAACTAAGCCAATTTGTTGGCCGATGGTTTTCCTTTCACTGGCCCGTTTCATTACTGCATCAGTTATTGTGGTTTTCGTCCTTGTGTGGAATCGCTTTGCTTTCTGTTACTTTGGACTTTGTATAATGAATGATGAGCTGTGCAGTCTACTGCATGTTAAGACACATTTTTTTGCAAATGATATCAATGAGAAATTATTTATTAGCCTGGCTTTAGACTTCTTCGGTATTTTGCTTTGCAGCGCTGCAAAATAAACCGTATATGGGAGTCAAGCCGCCTGGTTAATCAATATTTAGGAAAGCTTTTTCAGGAAGGCTCCAGAATTGTGTATATGTGATTCTATGTAAATAACAATGCTAATATTGTTATAATATTATTATTATTATTATCATACTATTGTGAAGAAAGAGATGGGCCACTCTGCTGGACGCTGACGAAGAGGAAGCATTTGTAGAATTACCATTGCGCAGATCGTGTTGGTCTTGATCGCCCGCTTCCCCGCCGACATCGACGCCGTCTTCGACGTACTTCTACATTTGGTGGAGGTGCGACCTTATATCCTTGCTTCACGCTGTAGCTTCGCACCCGCACGCTCCCGGTAACTCGTATGGTGGAAGACGAACACCTCCCGCCCCCCCCCCCCCCGCCCCCCTCCCCCCCGATGACTTGGCCAGTTGTCTGCTCTGGCTCCTTACGCCAGCGAGACCCTGCATTCTTCAGGGGGACTGACGACACTGACTGCGATGACTGGCTCGCCTCGTACGAGCGAGTGAACCCATATAATAAGTGCGACGACACCACAAAATTAACAACTGTCATCTTTTATTTCGTAACCACCGAAGCCGATATCACGACTTGGGACTCATTCAAGGCTAACCTTACAACCGTTTTTGGTCGTCCTGCTGTACAAAAGCTCCGCGCCGAACAACGCCTTCAAGAGCGACAACAGCGCCTTGGCGAAACATTGAAGTTACATTGTAAATGTGGCCCATCTGTGCAGTCGCGTCAACGCACAGATGTCCGAGAAAACCAGATCCTGAAGGGCATCTAACATGAGGCATTTCAAATGTTTACAGCCCGCGATTTGACAACAGTTGCCCAAGTTGTCCACCTTTACCACAGCTATGATGAGTTGCGCAAGCAGCGCCTCATCACTCGACCTACTCCCGCGCCTGTCGAATAACTTTCTGTTCTCTTCTCTGAATCTGGGAGCTCCACGCTTCTGCAGCAGCTCAAACATTTCATGCGGGAGGAGGTGGCTCGCCAGATATCGCTGCTGCCCACGAACTGCGAGCTGTCGCAAAATTTGGCGCCTCTTCGGCAGGTCATAGCCGACCGCGTGGCGGAGGCTCTTCCGTCTATCGCTCCGCCAGCGCTCATGCCTCAGCTCGCCAAGCTGTTGAGCCCCTCCCATATTCCGACCTTCCTATCCCTACACCAACGACACCCACTACTGTCGCACCGCTGACGTACGCTGCCGTCGCTGCCAGACCACGGCCACCTAGCTACCCTTTGGTCTACGCTACGCCTCCAGGGCCCGTACAGGAATTTCTTCCAGCGCCGCCGCCTTTTATTCCACCTCGTCCGCAATCCATGGCGAACCAGTGATAATCGTCTCATCTGTTATTCCTGCGAATCTGCAGGCCATATTTCACGATACTGCCGAAATTGCACTCCCGATGATTTTCTACCGCGATTTTCCTGGCAGCCGCCCCGAAATCAGTACGCAGCTGGCAATCCATCTGCAAGTGCCGTCGTGGATGACCGTGCCACCTTTTCTCTTCGCCGCTGAGCCTCGCCGCGTCGCCGTTCTCTCCTCTGCGACAACGTCCCAATCTTGCGCAAGAGGAAAACTGAATTCCGCAGTTCCTGAGGCGAGAACTGCGCAATGAGCGAACTGTTAACGGTCTCACGTGTCTCCCGCAAATTTGCTTGAAGTTTCTGTTGAGGGCGTTGTAGTATTGGCTGTAGTTGACACTGGCGCTGCTGTTTCTGCCGTGGCAGCAAGTCTTTGCCGTTCATTGCGCAAAGTGACGACACCAACCTCAGGATTCTCGCTATGCACGGCAAATGCCCAGCCTATAGAGCCTATAGCGATGTGCCCAGTGCGAGTCGTCATTCAGAAAGTTGTCTACGCAATAGAGCTCGTCGGTTTGCCTTCTTGCTCGCATAATCTTATCGTGGGCTGGGATGTTCTGTCGCGTCAATATGCGGTGATAAACTGTGTTCGTGCCGAGCTGGATATTTTTGCTCTTGATGAACCGTCGCCGGACGTTCTTTTTCCCAAAGTCGTCGTTGCCGAAGATATTGACATCCCTGCGTGCTCTTTCATTCTTGTGCCCTCCGCTTATGCTTTTTCTCTCAGTACCGATGTCCTTTTTACACCATTGCCAATCTTCTTAAACCGCAAAAGTTTTCCCTTACCTTATGCCGTACTTTCTATATCAGCTGGCCTCGCCGCGCCCCAGATTTCTAATCCGTTCTCATTTCCCGTATTCCTGCGTCGCGGTGAATGCCTGGTCACCATCCAGCTCATGGATACTATTCTCACCGCTGACGAAACACCCTCTTCGCAGCCTGCTGACTTGGCTGCACTCACACCACCTGTTCATGCGCTGGATTAGTCTTCTCCCAATGTTTTTCTCCGCTCCATAGATGCCAGTTTTCCTGGGCCTCAACGCTCTGAATTCCTAGCACTGCTTCATCAGTTCCGCTCTTCATTCGACTCTCGTCAGCCTGCCTTGAGCCGCACATCAACTGTTGCCCACCAGATTGACACCGGTTCCCATGCTCCTCTGCGCCAGCGCCCCTATCGAGTGTCTACCGCCGAGCGCCGAGTTATTGAAGCCCAAGTTCATACTATGCTTCAGAATGGCGTGATTGAGCTGTCTAACAGTCCCTGGTCGTCCCTTAATTGTTGTCCTGGTGAGAAAGAAAGACGGTTCTATACGCTTCTGCGTCGACTACCATTACCTAAACAAAATCATGCAGAAACACGTCTACCCCTTTCCGCGTATAGATGATGCATTGGACTGCTTACAAGGTGCTGAAGTCTTTTCTTTACTCGATTTAAGATCCGGCTACTGGCAGGTGCCCATGGCTGCGGAAGATCGCCCTAAAACCCTCATTGGTCACCCCCGATATCCTCTTTGAATTTACCGTCATGCCTTTCGGTCTCTGTAATGCCCCTGCTACATTTGAGCGTATGATGGATACTAAGCTGTGTGGCCTGAAGTGGAAGACGTGCCTCTATTACCTTTACGACATCGTGGTGTTTTCGCCGGACTTTGCGACCCACCTCTCTCGCATAAAACAGGTATTGACATGTATTGCGAACGCCGGCCTGCAGCTCAACTTGAATAAGTGTAGTTTCGCTGCTCATAAGCTGACCATTTTAGGCCACGTTGTGTCCAAAGACGGTACACGTCCTGATCTCGCCAAACTTCGAGCTGTAACAGAGTTTCCGAAGCCTACTACCATCAAGCAATTAAGTTTTTTTGGGCCTGTGCTCATACTTTAGCCGTTTTATACGGAACTTTGCTTTCATTGTCGCCGCACTGACTCAGCTCGCTGGCAATACCTCAGATATTTCGCTGTGGTCACCAGCATGCGACGACGCCTACAACACACTGCGCCACCTCCTCACAACCCCGCCCATCTTGCGCCATTTTGGCCCTTAGTCACCCACCGAAGTGCATGCACACGCCAGTAGTATTGGCATCGGCGCTGTGCTTGCTCAGCGCCCGTAGTTGCTCACGCCAGCCGTACTCTCACAAAAGCCGAATCAAACTACTCTGTAATGGAAAAGTACTACTTGGCCATCGTCTGGGCCCTCACAAAGTTCGTCCTTACCTTTACGGTCGTTCGTTTGATGTAGTCACGGACCATCATGCCCTCTGCTGGCTTTCATCGCTCAAGGACCCCTTCGGCCGCTTGGCACGGTGGGCTCGTCGCCTACGAGAATATGACATCCGTGTTATTTACCGATCTGGTCGCAAGCATACATACGCCGACGCTTTGTCTCGCTCATCGTTGCCAGCCGACTTTGCCAGCCTCTCCGTCTTGGACTCCGCGGTATCTTCTCTTGACATCAGAGACATGCCCTCCGAACAACGAAAGGATCCATAGATTTCATCCCTTATTGACTACCTTTCCAACAATTCAGCGATTACCCCTCCACGCGCTCTTCGCCGTCAAGCTTCCCACTATGAGATTCGGGATCACCTCCTTTACCGGCGCAACTACAACTCAAGTGGACGGAAATGGCTGCCCGTGATTCCGCGCCATCTACGGACTCAAATATGTACAGATTTTCATGCCAATCAGAAGTGCGGTCACGCCGGAGTTTTCAAGACGTACACTCGAATCCGTCTTCCCTACTATTGACGCGGTATGTACAACTCGGTTCTAAGGTACGTCCCATCATGCTTGACTTGCCAACGCCGCAAACCTGCCTCTCGCCGTTCGGCTGGTGAGTTATAGCCTCTCATATGCCCGCTTAGACCCTTCGACCGCATTGGAATTGACCTCTACGGCCCTCTTCCGTACACAGCTGATAGCAATCGCTGGGTCATTGTCGCCGTCGACCACCTGACGCTATATACCAAAACCGCCGCACTCCCAGTTGGAACAGCCCGAGATGTGGCCGGTTTCTTATTGAAGGACTTCATTCTTCGTCACAGTGCTCCTCGTGAATTGTTCAGCGACTGAGGCCGTGCTTTCTTGGCTGACGTCGTTCAAGCCCTGCTCGCTCAGTGCAAAATCGTTCAACGCACTTCCACTGCCTCTGAAAGGAATCGCACCCTCGGTGACATGCTCGCGAAGTACGTTGGATCTAACTACACAAACTGGGACATTGTCCTTCCTTGTGTCACCTACGCGTTCAACACTGCTACGTAATCCAGCACGGGTTTCTCTGCGTTCTTTTTGATTTACAGTCGGCATCCATCTGCTCCCCTTGATACTGTTCTCCCCTACAACCCTGAGACCTCAGAATGTACCACAGCGACCGAAGCTGCACAGCACGCAGAAGAATGTCGCCATATTGCACGAGCATTCACAACCGACTCTTAGTGGCACTAAAAATATCGCCATGACACCAATCAGAAGAATGCACCGCACTTCGAGCCCGGCTCACTCGTGTGGCTCTGGGTTCCATCCGGCAGCACCGGCTTCTCAACAAAACTGATCTCCAAGTATCATAGGCCCTACCGCGTTGTCGAGCGCACTTCAACGGTGAACTATATTATTGAGCCGGTTACGACATCTTCAGATTTGCGAAGCCGTGCCCGTGAAACCGTTTATGTGCAGCGCCTTAGGTCGTTCTACGACCCTATTGTATCTTCGTTCGCTTAAGTCGCCAGGATGGCTCCTTTTTCCCTGGGGGGTACTGTGAAGAAGAAGAAGAGGGGTCCCTTCGCTGTACGCGGACGAAGAGGAAGCGGTTGTGGAATTGCCATCGCGCAGATCGTCTTGGGCTTGATCGCTCCGCTACCCCGCTACCCCGCCAACCTCGACGCCGTCATCGACGTACTTCTTCTACATTATTATTATTATTATTATTATTATTATTATTATTATTATTATTATTATTATTATTATTATTATTATTATTATTATTAATATTATTATTATTATCACACACAACTTCCACTTTCTAGCCTAAGTATTGTATTTAATTTACTTGACGTTTTGCTTTTTCTCCTGTTCAGTGCTGTTTAAAGTATCGTGTACTGTTTTTTATCCGTTTGTTATTTATATATCAACTTTAAACTTTATTTTCGAATCTTACCGTACCGCATTCAATTTTTATTTCTTTATTGTTTTGTTCCCTGTATTTCTAGCCTCTGTTTTAAGTACCAAGCACTTGTTGCGCCTGGAATGGTTGTTTATTTTATGTATATTTGTATTAATATATTCAATGTCATTTGTTTGTTTTGTTTTTCTCTATCTATCTATTGTTTCTTTTGTTTTTCGTGATGTGCTAAACAATTCTATGACTGCGTATATAAGGCATGCTACTCATTGATTTCTTTCTTTCCAGGACACTTATCGTCTGTTTCATTTCATTTGTTATTTGTTTCTTCTTTTGTGTTCTGTGTGTGTAAATCTTATGTGTGCATTTTCATATTTTTGTGCTGCCGGACGAATACCACATGGTTGTTCCTGCGCACATTAAATAAAGATCGATTAATTAATTATTATTATTATTATTATTATTATTATTATTATTATTATTGAAAGGGGGTGTTTACTGTCCTTTAACAGGGATATTAGCCCTCTCCAAGTTGCACAAAGAACCACACAAGAGCACAGCCAGTCTAGGCCTTCCACAAGCGAGCTCGAGCAGCGCAGCGGCACTTTGTCGTTCTTCTCCTCGTCTTTGTGATATCCTCGCCTAGTTCATCCTCGTCTTCATAATATATTCGCAGAGTTCACTACAATTTCCCCCGGAGCGAAGAGGAGCCATCCTGGCGACTTAGGGCGAGGGCAAGAGGAGCGGATCGTAGTATGTTTTGAGGCGGCTCACGTGCACAGTTTCGCGGCCACGATGACGCATGTCCGAAGAGGAAGTGAGTGGCTCCACGATGTAATTCACAGGGGAGGTTTGGCGGACGATGCGGTAGGGGCCGTGGTACTCGGTTCGAAATTTTGATGACAATCTCGGTGGGGTGCCAGGAACCCAGAGCCAAACAAGGGATCCGGTAGGGAAAACGTGTGGCGTCTGACCTTTGTCGTGATGATACTTTTGGCGGCCTTGCGATTCCGATGCTAAACTCCGGGCTAACTGGCGGCATTCTTCCGCATGTTTGGCAACGTCTGAAAGGAGAGTCCACTCGGAGGAGTCAGGACGATATGGTAAAATAGTGTCCATCGTGGACGATGCCTCATGGCCATAAAGCAGGAAGAAAGGGCTAAATCCAGTGGTTGACTGCGTGGCGGTATTGTATGCGTACGTCACGAACGGAAGAACAGCGTCCCAGTTGGTCTGATCAGTGGCAACGTACATTGTGAGCATATCTCCAAGAGTACGATTGAAGCGCTCAGTCAGCCCGTTAGTTTGAGGGTGGTAGGCTGTTGTGGTCCGATGTATGATGCGACATTCGGCCAGTAGAGCTTCAACGACGTTGGAAAGGAAGACGCGTCCTCGGTCACTCAGCAGCTCTCGCGGCGCGCCGTGGCGAAGAACAAAATGATGTAGCAAGAACAGGGCAACTTCACGGGCAGTAGCGGCGGGTAAAGCGGCGGTCTCGGCATACCGGGTGAGGTGGTCGATGCCGACCATAATCCACCGGTTCCCAGAGACCGTGCAGGGAAGTGGCCCGTAAAGGTCAACGCCAACGCGGTCAAAAGGGCGGCCCAGGCATGGAAGTGGTTGTAAGGGGCCAGAAGCACGAGGTGTGGGTGACTTGCGGCGCTGACAGGCGATGCAGGAGCGGACGTATTTGCGAATATAGCCGTACATGCCGCGCCAATCGTAGCGTTGAGAAATTCTCTGAAACGTCTTGACTACACCAGGATGGGCACACTGAGGGTCGGCATGGAAAGAGGCGCAAATTTCTTGTCGTAAATGGCGGGGAATGACGAGAAGCCACCGTCGACCATCAGGCATATAATTGCGGCGGTAGAGAAGACCGTCTCGTAGGGCAAAGTGTGGTGCTTGACGGCGTAAAGTCCGCGAAGGCGCAGCGTTTGGAGAAGTGGACACGATGTCAATAAGAGATGCGAGCCACGGGTCTTTTTGCTGCTCCGCAGGCATATCAGCAATTGTTACAGACGAGAGGACGGGATCAGCCGCCGAGGAGCAAACAGGTGCGATGGATAGGGGAGAACGAGACAGAGCGTCGGCGTCCACGTGTTTACGGCCAGACCGATATATAACGCGGATGTCAAATTCCTGAAGGCGGAGAGCCCATCGTGCGAGGCGGCCGGACGGGTCTTTAAGAGAGGACAGCCAACATAACGCGTGGTGGTCCGTGACGACGTCAAACTGGCGACCATACAGGTAGGGTCGGAATTTCGTTAGTGCCCACACAATGGCCAAACACTCCTTTTCCGTAACTGAGTAGTTGCATTCAGCTTTGGAGAGGACGCGACTCGCGTACGCGACGACGTATTCTTGAAAGCCATTTTTCCGTTGAGCCAATACCGCTCCGAGGCCAACGCCACTCGCATCAGTATGAACCTCGGTAGGTGCTGTGGGGTCGTAGTGGCGAAGGATTGGTGGCGAAGTCAAAAGACGGCGCAATGCGGTGAACGCTTCGTCGCACTCAACCGACCACGCAGTTAAGTCATTGTTTCCCCCGAGTAGCTTCGTAAGGGGTGCAATTATAGAAGCGAAATTCCGCACGAAGCGCCGAAAATAGGAGCATAGACCAATGAAGCTTCGAAGGTGCTTGAGCGAGACGGGCTTGGGAAACTCCGCCACTGCGAGCAGCCTGGCCGGATAAGGGCGAACACCTTCCTTAGAGACGATGTGCCCCAAAATAGTCAACTCCCGGGCACCGAAGTGACACTTCTTGAGATTTAGTTGTAGGCCGGCGTCAGTAAGACAAACAAAAACTTGCCGCAAGCGCTCTAGGTGCGTGGCGAAGTCGGTGGAAAAGATAACAATGTCGTCCAAGTAGCAGAGGCAGATGTGCCACTTGAACTTCCGCAAGATGTTATCCATCATCCTCTCGAATGTGGCGGGCGCGTTGCACAAACCGAAGGGCATTACATTAAATTCATAGAGGCCATCCGGGGTCACAAATGCGGTCTTACCTCTGTCACAGGCGGCCATTGGTACTTGCCAGTAACCGGAACGTAAATCAAGAGACGAAAAGTACTCGGCACCTTGGAGGCAATCAAGAGCGTCGTCTATACGCGGCAGGGGGTAATTATCCTTGTGGGTAATTTTGTTCAGGCGCCGGTAATCAACACAAAAGCGAACTGAGCCATCTTTTTTCTTTACTAGCACCACTGGTGAAGACCAGGGGCTTTGAGATGGACGGATCACACCACGTTTTAGCATGTCCTCAACTTGCTCATTGATCACGCGACGCTCTGCCGCTGACACACGATAGGAGCGCTGTCGAAAAGGCGTGTTAGAGCCGGTCTGAATGTGATGCACGACTGTGGAAGTGCGGCCGAGAGGTGTGTGGGCGGCGTCGAACGCGGAGCGAAACGTCTGTAAAAGGGCCACTAGCTGCGTCTGGTAGGTGGAAGGAAGGGCGTCATCGATGGCGGTTCAGAAGAAGTCGTCTGGCAACGAATCAGGCGTCGGATCGGACTGCAGAGCATCGATGTAGTTACCACGGTTGGTCTCGGAGGCATCCAGGTCAGAGAAGGTGGGCTGGTTCAATAGAACCGGGAGATTCCCCACGTAGTAAAGTAATCGGGCGCGGAGACGGATTGTAGATCAGTAGCTTCGTGAAGCCACCGTGAACATCGAGAATAGCAGACGGCAGCGGCAGGTGCTTGCGGTGGATGAAGGATGCAGACGGCGTAAATAGAACACTAACGGCTGACACGGCAGGACACGAAAGAGGCACAAGGGCACAAGCTTCTGGAGCTACGTCGACATCTTCAGCGATGGTGAGCTTTTGAGGACACACTGAACGGTTGTCGTCGTGCAGTACGTCGCACAGTGCAGCAAATTCCACTTCAGCTCGGGCGCAATCGTTCACGGCGTTATTTTTACACAAGACGTCCCATCCAAGGATCACATCGTGAGAACAAGACGACAAAACTACGAAGTCTACACTGTATAAAAGACCTTCAATGACGACACGCGCTGTACATGCTGCTAAAGGTGCAATCCTCTCTTCGCTGGCAGTGCGGAGCGACAAACCGTTAAATGGCGTTGTAACTTTTCGTAATCGTCGGCAAAGTCGCTCATGAATCACAGACACTGCAGCACCTGTATCGACCAGCGCATGTACAGACAGACCATCTTTAGAGATTACTATAACGTTCGTGGGAAAAATATGAGGCCTTGAGCTTTTTGCAGAGCACGCAGTTCTCGCCTCATGAACCGCGGAACTTAGTTTCCCTCATCAGCAGGGGGTGGTCGCCGGCGCATTGGTGACAGTGACCTGCGACGTGGAGAAGGAGAACGATTGGTCGTGTACGAACGCTGTTCGGCGGCGTATGCAGGAGAAGACGGAGCAGAACGAAGCAGCGGTGGGGAGTACTCCGAAGACGCAGGCTCGGGACGCGCAGCCATGCGCCGACGGCACCGACGGGCCACGTGTCCAGGGCAACCACAGTAGTAACAAATTGGGCGATTGTCAGAAGTACGCCACGGGTTGTAATAGCGCGGAGTCGCAGGATGAAGCGGAGCCGTTTGAGGAAGCGGTGCATGGCGTAGGACAGGCTGCACGGGTGGTAACGGCTCAGGCGGAGGCCGCGCAGCCATTGCCGCGTAGGTCAAAGGGGCTGGGACAGATGGTTGGCTCTATGTAGTGGTGCTCCGACGTATGTCAAGGGAGCGACGGCAGGAGCTTCAGGAAGCGTAGGAAGTGCTTCTGCGACTTGTTCGCGGATGACTTGCTGCAACTTTGGCGCCAAAGGAGAGGAAGCGTCAGGACGACGGGGAACGAGGGACAGTTGACGGGCAACTTCTTCTCGAATGAACTGCTTGATTTGTTGCAGCAAGGGGGACTGTTCTGCGTCAGCTGTTAAAGCTGCAAGAGGCTCCTGGTGTGAGAGCGAAGAACGAGTGATTTGACGGCGCTTGCGTAATTCCTCAAAATTTTGGCATGCATTGATGACGTCGACCACGGTTGCTGGGTTTCTGGCCAGAAGCATCTGGCACGCGTCATCGTCGATTCCTTGTAAAATATGACTAATCTTGGCCTGTTCTGTCATTGAAGCATCCACGCGCTTGCAGAGGTCTACAACATCTTCAATATAACTCGTAAAATTTTCGCCGGGTAGCTGTGCACGGCGGCGCAAGCGTTGCTCAGCGCGCAGCTTGCGCACTGCAGGCCTACCGAAGATATCGGAAAAAGTAGTCTTGAAAGCAGACCACGAGGAGATATCGGCCTCGTGGTTGCGGAACCACAGGTTGGCAACGTCCGTTAGGTAGAATATCACGTTATTTAATTTGAGACCGTCGTCCCATTTGTTGTGCGTACTGACCCGCTCATATGATGACAGCCAATCTTCCACGTCGTGGTCGCCGGTTCCGCTGAAGATAGGAGGATCACGCTGGCGCAAAGCTCCAGCGCAGAACACGGCGGATGAGGGGCCGGTTGGACTGGGGGTGGTAGCGTCGGTCATTGCTTGTGTCGGGAGTGGGCGGCTTCGAAGCTCCAGGACGGCAGGAAATCCTGACCTCCACCAAGTGAAAGGGGGTGTTTACTGTCCTTTAACAGGGATAATAGCCCTCTCCAAGTTGCACAAAGAACCACACAAGAGCACAGCCAGTCTAGGCCTTCCACAAGCGAGCTCGAGCAGCGCAGCGCGCACTTTGTCGTTCTTCTCCTCGTCTTTGTGATATCCTCGCCTAGTTCATCCTCGTCTTCATAATATATTCGCAGAGTTCACTACATTATTCTTATTATTATTATAGGCCGCGAGCACTGCCTCTCTACGTGCCGATGTTCGCGGCCTGCGCCCGGGGCTTGTGCCATGCGCTGCTTTGCAGTGTGAGTGTCCTCTCATTTCCGTGGGCAATCCTACCCGTGATGAGTAGCCGTCTGTGGACTACTCTGCCGCTCTTCATCGAGGGATAACTCCCGGCGATATTACCTGTCCATCTCTTGGCTCTGCTCCTCTCCTTGTGGTTGTCCCACCTAGTGCAATAAAGAACCACCGAAAGAACCACCATCACTGTCGCAGCGAGCTCATCCATCCTGAACGTTGCTAATTACCAAAAGAACCGTCCGAAGACTATTTTCGTCTCGAAGCTGTCCTGAAACAACATTGGTAGACCTTACCAACCATCTGAGTATTACTCCCATTACTTGCCGGCAGCTGAAAACAAGGTACGACTCCTGCTCGTCCTTCCATATTGAAGTTGATGAAGAATGCTACAGTAAGCTTGTCGAGCCTTCAATGTGGCCGATGGGCTGCATTTACAAGGCCTTTCGTGGGAAGCTTCACGACAACGTGCAGCATTCCTCCGAACTGACGCTTGTAAGGTGTTTCTTGGGGTACCAAGACCGTAAGCAACGTCCGCAAACCAAAGCGACCAGGGGAGCGTTCGAATCAACGGTGCAGTGCTAACAAGGCTCCGGCTCCACTTCGTCTACCTCTTCGGGTTGGCGCGCGAGCTGATGGCGATCGGGATTACTACAATACCCCCCGGCGGAAAAGGAGCCATCCTGGCGACTCATGGTGAGGAAAGGGTAGGGGGATCATAATACGGCTTGAGGCGGTCGACATGTACAGTTTCTCGGCCGCGGCGGCGATGATCTGGAGATGGGTTCAAGGGCTCTACTACGTAATTGACGGGAGAAGATTGTTCGAGAATGCGGTAAGGTCCATGATAGCGCGATAAGAGTTTGGATGAGAGGCCGGGTGCAGAGGAAGGCACCCAGAGCCAAACGAGGGCACCTGAGGGATATGAAGGCGCTGGATTTGTAGGGTCCCGGTTATGCTTTTGTTGAGCCTGGTTCTCCGTTGTGAAGGAGCGCGCCAATTGTCGGCATTCTTCGGCAAATGTGTGCGCTTCAGACAGTAGAGTGGTCTCTGAAGCGTCGGGGTGGTAGGGCAGGATGGTATCCATGGTGGACGTGGGTTCACGACCATATAAAAGAAAGAAGGGGGAGAACCCAGTCGTAGTCTGCGTAGCCGTATTGTAGGCGTACGTTACGAAAGGCAGCACTTGGTCCCAATTAGAGTGAGCGCTATCAATGTACATGGCTAGCATGTCACTGAGAGTGCGATTAAATCGCTCAGTCATGCCGTTCGTTTGCGGGTGATACGCTGTGGTGCTCCGGTGAATGATCTGGCACTGTTTGAGGAGGGCTTCGACAGTGTCGGAAAGAAACGCACGCCCGCGGTCACTGATCAATTCTTTCGGTGCGCCGTGACGAAGAACGAGGCGATGCAGAATGAACGAAGCAACATCCCGTGCGGTGGCAGACTGCAAGGCCGATGTTTCCACGTAACGGGTTAGGTGGTCAACGGCTACGATGACCCAGCGGTTGTTAGCCGACGTTGTCGGAAGCGGGCCATACAGATCGATACCGACACGGTCAAAAGGGCGGCTGGGGCAAGGCAATGGCTGCAACGGAGCGGCTGGCTGAGGGGATGGATTCTTGCGACGTTGGCAGGCGGTACAGGATCGGATGTACTGACGAATGAAGCGGTACATGCCGCGCCAGTAATATCTCATACGCAGTCGAGAATAGGTTTTCATGACACCTGCATGGCCGCATTGGGGATCGGCGTGGAAAGAGGCGCAGATTTCAGCACGGAGGTGTCGCGGAATCACGAGAAGCCACTTTCGCCCTGTAGGATGGTAATTGCGGCGGTATAAAAGTCCATCACGAGTGGCGAAGTGGTGAGCCTGACGACGAAGTGCACGTGACGGAGACAGCACTGCGGGCGTAGACAGGTATGTTAAGAGGGAGGATATCCATGGATCCTTCTGCTGCTCAGATTTCATGTTGGTAATGTTGAGCGGCGACATATCGTAGGCACAAACGAAGCCAGCCGTCGAGTCGTTAGGAAGCGGTGAACGAGAAAGGGCATCAGCGTCGGTGTGCTTGCGTCCAGATCGATAGATGACGTGGATATCGTACTCCTGAAGACGTAACGCCCAGCGGGTGAGGCGGCCGGAGGGGTCTTTGAGGGAAGATAGCCAACAGAGCGCGTGGTGGGCGGTAACAACGTAGAATGGGCGACCGTAAATATAGGGACGAAACTTGGTAATGGCCCATATGATGGCCAGACACTCTTTTTCGGCCACAGAATAGTTCGATTCCGCTTTTGTGAAGGTACGGCTAGCGTACGCGACGACATACTCGGTATATCCAGGTTTCCGTTGAGCAAGAACAGCGCCCAGACCTACGCCGCTTGCATCAGTGTGTATTTCGGTCGAGCAGGCAGGGTCAAAATGGCGGAGTATAGGGGGAGAGACCAGTAGACGGCGTAGTGTACTGAACGCAGCATCACAGGCTGGTGACCAAGAGGAGAGGTTCGGGCCTCCGGCGAGAAGTTGCGTTAAAGGGGCGATGATACTGGCGAAGTTGCGGATAAAACGGCGGAAATACGAACATAGACCGATAAAACTGCGAAGTTCTTTCAAGGTTGTGGGCTTGGGGAAGTCCGCGACGGCACGAAGTTTGGTAGGATCCGGTAGAACGCCATCCTTGGATATGACATGACCAAGTATTGTGAGCTTGGTAGCGGCAAAGTGACATTTCTTCAAGTTGAGCTGTAGGCCGGCTTCAGTAAGGCACGTAAGGACACGCTGAAGGCGCAGAAGGTGGGAAGGGAAATCTTTCGAGAAAACGACAATGTCGTCTAGATAACAAAGACACGTTTCCCATTTGAGCCCACTGAGAATGTTATCCATCATTCTCTCGAAGGTGGCGGGGGCGTTGCACAGTCCGAACGGCATCACATTGAATTCATACGAGCCATCGGGAGTGATGAAGGCTGTTTTCGGGCGGTCAGCAGAAGCCATCGGTACTTGCCAATAGCCAGAGCGCAAATCTAGCGACGAAAAGAACTCCGCTCCTTGCAAACAATCTAGCGCGTCATCAATTCGTGGTAGTGGGTAAACATCTTTGCGGGTTATCTTATTCAGACGCCGGTAGTCCACACAGAAGCGGATCGTGCCATCTTTCTGTGGAATACTGCGCTACTTGATATACAGAGACAAATGGAAGACGACACACGAATGAAGCGCAAACTTACAACTATTTATTTTTATCGACAAAACACGTACATATATACAAAAGGCATTCTTGTCAAATCACAGACACATCATTCATGCATGTGATCACGCACGTTATCATTTCGACCACAACTCCGCATCTGCACAGCTATCATATCTAGCTCCTCGTTTGTGAGAGCCACAGAAGATGTACTAACGCACGTATCTTTTTCTGCTGACTCGATTAAGAAGGCTTCTACTATTTCTCTTTCAATTCTTTCCTTTTGTTTACCTACAATTTCAGTCCTATGAAATAATGGTTTGCAGCCATTTACGCATCGCAAGCAATGTTGCGCAAGATTTCCAGGGTGGCTGATTTTCCCACAGTCATTATGATGTTCCAGGAGCCTCTTATTAACACACCTTCCCGTTTGTCCGATGTATTGTTTTCCGCACGAAATCGGGATCTTGTAAATGATTTCATCCTGACAAGGTATGAACCTTTTTTGATGTGCAATTTCACATTCCTTCCTCTTGCCACGCTTATCATGCTCATTTACTGCATTACAGAGGCTTATCAACTTTTTTGGCGCCCTAAATATCACCTTCACATTATGTTTGGTTGCTACCTTCTTTAATCCATGTGATACTTTGTGTATATACGGAATTACAACACATCGCTCTCTGTTGCTCTCTTCTCTCTGCACCTGCGTTTTCTTCGTTATGTTGTTCAGCAGCTTTTCTGCCACAGACGAAATGACACTATCTGGGAAATCACTGGCTTTCAGCCTGGTTATTTGCATGCCGATGCTTTCTGTCATTTTGTGATCGCAGGACTTCTTAATGCTCTGCAACATGCATGAGTGGGCGACGCTCCTTTTAACAAGCTTGGACTGGCTCGAATCGAATCTCATGAGGCTTTTTTCGTTTTTGGTATGATACCACCAGCATGTGTGCATGGGGGTCTCCTGTATTTGTAGATCGAGGAACCTTATCATCCCTTTATCAGGTACTTCATAGGTAAAGTCAAGCCCATTGAACTCGCCCTTGAAAAGCACGACCATCATATCCGCGTCAACCGTACCAGATCTTTCTGTACTAAAACAAAGCAAAAAATCGTCTACGTATCGAAAGCATGCTACAACACCCCTGCTATAAATAGTTGTAAGTTTGCGCTTCATTCGTGTGTCGTCTTCCATTTGTCTCTGTATATCAAGTAGCGCAGTATTCCACAGAATGATCAACCAACTGGCCCCAGTGTTTGCATTATTGTGCCATCTTTCTTCGTCACCAACACTACGGGGGAGGCCCAAGGGCTATGAGATGGTCGTATGATGCCCCTTTGAAGCATATCGGCGACATTGTCACGAATGACGCGGCGCTCAGTGGGCGACACGCGATATGGTCGCTGCCGCATGGGAGCATGAGGACCAGTGTCAATTGCATGAGAAACGGTCAAGGCGCGGCCCAAGGAAGGCTGGGACACGTCAAAAGATGCACTGAAGCGCTGAAGGAGGGCGACTATTTGGTCCCGTTGGGCGGACGGAAGGTTGGTCGCGATAGCTCGATGAAGGGTGTCGACAGGAAGCTCATCACTCGTAGCAGCACAAGACGTCAGGGCAGCGACGTGAGGAAAAACTTCAGGTTCGGAGAACATGTAAGTGCGATCAGGGTCCAGTTCTTCAATGTAGCCGAGGCACTCCCCGCGAAGAAGAGCCGTTGGGCAGGGAAAAGGGTTGGAAGCATAGATGACACAGCTGCCATCAGAAACCGTTAGAACGGCGAAAGGAAGAAGGAGGCGGCTATGGTGGGTGAAGGCGACTTTGGGCGTAAAGAGAACAGGACTAGGGAGGGCAGATGTCGAAATAAGGGGAACGAGAACAGAGGAAAAGGGAGGAATGTCGGTGTCTGCAGCTACAAGGAGTTTAGCAGGGCGCACAGGCGGGTCACACAGGGAAACATTACACACAGGGGAAAGCTCAACTTCAGCACGGGCACAATCAATCACAGCACTGTGAGTCGACAGAAATTCGTAGCCGAGGATGATGTCGTGGGAGCAGTCGTAAAGCACCACCATCTCGACGAGATACGTAATGTCTTTGATGCAAACTCGTACCGTGCACGCTGCCACAGGGGTGATGCGCTCTGAACTGGCCGTACGAAGCGAAAAGGCAGAAAGCGGCGTCGTGACCTTCCGAATTTTGCGGCGAAGGGCATCACTAATTACGGAAACGGCAGCACCTGTATCCACCAGCGCAAGAACGGGAAAACCTTCTACGAAAACTTCAATGACGTTGCCGGGAGGAGGCGGAGGACTTAACGAGTTCGTCAAACGCGCAGTTCTTGCCTCCGGAACTGCGGCATTTAGTTTTCCCCTTGCGTAGGGCCCTGTCGCCGGAGCATTGGCGAAATGGAACGTCGGCGAGGCGAAGGCGAACGGCGTGTTGAGTACTGAGCCCGAGGTGGAGATGATCCAGAAGAGACGTTGCTCAAGGGCGGCTCGGGATCGTAGTGGTACTGACGGACTGTATTCTCAGGATGAAGCGGGCGCTGACGGCAGAGGCGAGCGACGTGACCCGGGAGCCCGCAAGCATAGCAAATTGGGCGATTGTCGGCGGTTCGCCATGGGTTCGTAATGCGGCGTCGCTGTCGAGAGATTTGAGACTCAGGGGCCACGAAACGAGGTGGAACCTAAAATGTAGGGCCGTTCTGGTAAGACGATGTAGGAAGCGGACCGCGCGTTCCAGCGGTTACTTGAGCGTAAGTGAGTGGGGCTTGCACAGGAGCGATGGGAACACTAGAAGGCAGCGCTTCGGCGACTTTCTCCTCGATAACTTGGCGGATAGCCGGCGAGATGGATGGCGCGTTGGCCGGTGCTAATTGCGAAGTGCAGACGGTCGGCTGAACTGGATGGAGGAGGGACAGCTGGCGTGAAACTTCTTCGCGGATGAAGTCTTGGATATTCTGCATTAATTGAGACTGTTCCGGAGACGGCGTAGCCAGTGCCAAGCCAGCAATGCCGGCAGGTGCGGCAGCCCGCCGCGTAGAAGCGCGTTGCTTTCTTAGCTCGTCAAACCTCTGGCACAGGGTTATAATGTCGGATACGGAAGTAGGGTCCCTGGCCGACATCATATAGTACGCATCATCAGTGAGACCTTTTAGAACATGGGTGACTCTTTCGTGCTCGGGCATAGACGGATTGACCCGCTTGCAGAGGTCAACCACGTCCTCAATGTAGCTGGTAAACGTTTCCTCGGGAAGTTGAAGCCGTGCATGGAGGCGTTGTTCGGCGCGGAGTTTACGTACCGCAGGACGGCCGAAGACATCCGCGAAGTTCTTCTTGAAGATAGACCACGTCGGAAGATCGGCTTCGTGGTTTCGAAACCACAGATTCGCCACGTCCGTGAGGTAAAAGAGGACGTTGCTCAGTTTGATGGAATCGTCCCAGCGGTTGTAAGTGCTGACGCGCTCGAAAGAGGCCAGCCAGTCGTCGACGTCATGGTCGTCGGTACCACTGAAGAAAGGTGGGTCACGGGGGCGTTGTGCTTCGGAACAGAAGATGGTGGCAGCAGTGGCAGGGATGGGCGCCGATGGTTGGCTGGGAGCGTCCTGCATGGTTGTGACCGAAGGCGGTAGCGTGCGGTTTCGAAGTTCCAGGGTGAAGTTGGCGAGGAGGACTGGGGCGACGACCGAGATACCTCCACCAAGTGTAAGGTGTTTCTTGGGGTACCAAGACCGTAAGCAACGTCCGCAAACCAAAGCGACCAGGGGAGCGTTCGAATCAACGGTGCAGTGCTAACAAGGCTCCGGCTCCACTTCGTCTACCTCTTCGGGTTGGCGCGCGAGCTGATGGCGATCGGGATTACTACACGCTAAATATCTGTGGCCTCTAATTAGAACATCTGTTGTCAAAACGCCCGAGGTCTTCGGACTAAGGGATTGGAATTCTTTTCTGTCGTTTTGGCCAGTTGTTACACCACTATTGCAAATACCGAAACCTAGCTGTCAAGCGATATCCCTTCCAGTGATTTCTTTCCTAATAAATACTGTTTTTAGAAAGCGACCGCCCTGAAACAGGACTCAATCAAAGAGGAGGGGGAGTACTCGTTGCTATTGACAGTTCTCTGCAGTGTGTTCGGCGTTGTGATCTGGATTTTGGATTGGAAAATATTTATTTCGTCAATGCAGATGCAGATGGTTCGCTCTAGATGGCCACCAGTCCATGGCTGGCGGCGACCTTAGTGGCCCACTCGGTGGTCAAGGCTTGAATGCCCGGGTCCGAGCTCACCAGAACGGCCTCCCATCGCTCAAGAGAAGAAATTTGTACTAGATCTTCGGTGGGCGTTCTTTTTTACATTGCCATAGTGTGTGACCATGCGTGGCTCTTTCGCCACAGAACCTGCACGAGGGATTAAAGTCATCCGGGTACATTATTGCTAATATGTAAGGGCTAAGAAAGGATCTCGTCTGGAATCTTCTCCATGCGGTCTCCTGTTCCTTATCCAACGTTTTGTCAGGTGATGGAAATTTGTGCTGTTCCAGTCTCTAATGACTTGTGATATCGTGAAAAGATGCCAGCCCCTCCTTGGAGTAACCCGTGGATACGAAGGACCCACCGACTCGGTTGACGAAACCTCGAGCCATGTTGTGGGCCGCCTCATTTCCTCTATTCCCCGAGTGAGCCGGCACCCATATCACCTAAATTTTTCTGTATAGTTGCCTGGCCAGTTTCAGTATTTTTTGCGCTGCAGTTCAGATTGTGCCCCGTGCAAAGCTACGGACAGCAAATTTAGAATCGGAGAAGATCGTATCCGCTTCGGTGTTAGCTATGGCTAGTGTCACCGCTGCCTCTTCCGCGGTTTCCGAAGATTTTGTCATTACCGACCCTGATGCCTGCAGCCGCCCGTGCACGTCCACCACCGCCAGTGCGAACGCTCCTCTTGTTGCGCATTCTGCCGCGTCAACATAGACAGCTCCTTCGCTCGTTGCGTATTTTTCGCGTAGAGCTATTGCCCTAGCTTTCCTCTTTCCTTCGTCGTAATAAGGGTGCATATTCTTTGGTAGTGGTTTGATCGTCAGTCGCTTGCGAAAGAGTTTGGATAGCTGCGTTTTCTTGTCCTCGGGTGGAAGTTCCACGCCTTACCTAGTCGTTCCAGCGCACCTGCCTTAGTGCGCTTAAGCCGTTCTTTTTGCATTGTGAGGTGAGCCTCCTTGAGCTCCTCTAGTGTATTATGTATTCCCAGTCCCATGAGTCTTTCTGTCAATGTGTAGTTCGGCAGCCCCAGGGCTGCTTTGAATGCTTGCCTAATTAATGTCTCGGCTTTGCCTATCTTCGCAGCATCCAGTTTTCGGTATGGTAGCGCATACACCATCCTGTTCAGGACAACTGCCTGCACTATCCTACAGAGGTCTTTTTCTTTGACTCCTCTCCCACGGTTGGCGATTCTTCTGATTAGCCTAATTGACATATTAATTCATGTTTCCAGCTTTTGCAGGGTTTCTTTGTTTTTCCTGTTAGCTTGTAGATACAGCCCTAAGATCCTTATTGACTGCACCTTCTTGATTGGAAGTCCCCCCCGCGCACGTTAAGCGGGGTTGGGGGCGCTTGGCTCCTGGAACCGGGACCCCTGGGTTTGGGTCTGATGACCAGTAACTCTCATTTTGGGTATAAGCATGATAGGCCTGAATGACCTGCGAGCTCTGCGATAGTGTCTACTGCGCGTTGCAACGTTTCCTCTATCTGACCGTCATTCCCGTTGGTGGTCCAGAGTGTGATGTCATCTGCGTAGAATGTATGTCTCAGCCCAGGATTGGCTTCCAGTGGGGGTGGAAGCTTTATGAGGAAGAGATTGAAGAGAAATGATGACAGTACTTATCCTTGCGATGTCCCTCTACCCCCTAGCCGAAAAGGTAATGACTCTATTTCGCCTATTTTAATTATCGCGGACCTATGGCTGAGAAATGAGCGAATGTATCGGAAGGTTTTTTCTCCTGGGTTAATGTCTGAGAGGTTCTCGAGAATGGCTTCGTGTGCCACGCTATCGAAGGCCTTGATGAGGTCTAGCCCTAGCACTGCTTTGGTGCCCGTGCATTTCCCAGTGTCTATGACGTCTGCTTGGAGCTGAATCATGACGTCCTGTGTAGATAAATTAGCTCTGAAGCCTAGCATAGTTATTCTCAAGATCTCTTTGTCCTCTGCGTAATCCTGCAGTCTGTTTAGGATCACATGCTCCATGAGTTTGCCTACGCAGGAAGTGAGTGATATTGGGCGCAAATTGGCTATATCTAGTGTTTCTTGCCTTGTTTGGGAATAAAAGTAATCATTGCATGCCTCCAGGCTTGAGGGATTTCACCATTGTTCCAGTACCTATTCATGAGCCTCGTGATTGCCTCTACTGATTTTGCGTCTAAATTCCTTAATGCTTTGTTTGTAACCCCGTCCGGGCCTGCCGCGGATTTGGTGCGGAGCTGTCCCGTGGCGAAGCGAACCTCTGCCTCCGTTATTTCTGAATCTAGCTCTGGATTTGGGAGTCCTCGGTAGTCTGGCAGTTGAGCCCAAGAGGCCTTGCTGAGATATCGATCCTGTAGTTCTAGCAAGAACTCTTCCGTGGTGCCGTCGTATTTATGGATCAGTCTAGCGAGCTGCTTTTTCTGCGTCGATTTTGTCTGTGTCAGATTTAGTAGATGCCTGAGCATTTGCCCCGTTTATTTACATCCTTGTTGTCCATTCATGCGGTCACATATCTGACCCCACTGCTTTTCTTGAAGCTCTAGTGTGTAGGCTTCTATCTGTCTTTCTAGTTTCGCTATACGTTTCCTTAGCGGTATTAGATTTTGTGTTTCCTCAGTCTCTTTTTCAGGCTGAGGTAGGCTTCCCACATATGGAGTAGCCGCGAGTCGGAGATTTGGCCCTCCTGTTCTATCGGCACCTCCGATGTGGTTTGCTTAAGATTCTTCTTAAGTGACTCGATCAAATCATCGAGATTCGCGATTTCTGTTTCGGCTGTTTGCTCTCTTAGGTCCCTGAATTTATCCCAATCCGTAATATGCGTCTTCCTGATTATTGTTTTGTGCTTAGCTGTTTCGAAGGTGGTGGCTAAAATATAGTGGTCACTACCTAGTGTGTTTAGCCATTCGGCTCCCATTATATTCCTAGTAAGGGTGAGGTCCGTGGACTTGTCGACACTGATGCTATTGCCTAGCCTCGTGCATTCGTGTGGGTTGTTTAACACGAGAAGACCCATGTTCTGTATCGCTTGCCATACTATGTCGCCTTTTTAACTGGATTTAACGTATCCCCATTCCGGATGCGGGGCATTGAAGTCTCCGACAACTAGAAGCTGCGCTTTGGATGTCAACCTTAGGCTTCTGACCAGTAGCTCCGGAATACCCGCTCCTCTATCTATCGGCGGGCTGTATAGACTTAGAATAAAGTGATTTTTGTCATCTCGACTTTTTTGTACTATCTCGAGCAGAATGTAGTTTTCCTTGGAGCTGTCAATATTGTGCTGTATTGCAGTGACATTGCGCTGCCCCAGGGTTGCACTGAACGCACCCGTGACGGTACCGGCGTCGTATCCCGGTGGTAAGAATGCTTTGTAGCCCGGAAGTTTTACGGCACCACTAGCTTCTTGTAGAGCAATAACGTCTGGTAGACGCTGTAGGTTTTGTATGTGGAGCTGCACGTTCCCCCGCTTACGGCGGAAGCCTCTGCAGTTCCACTGCCACACTTCAATTTGCTATCTGGGGGCCATGATGATGCGTAGCAATTGTGTGCATTGGCTGCGGATCAGGCAACGGAGGAAGGCGTGTTTCCATAGCGCTTAGTGTTTCCATCATTTGTTGGAACGACATGGTTACCTGATTTTGGAACACCCTGAATTCGTTGGTTAAGGCATCCATGCTATTAGTGAGTGTGTCCACCCTAGCCGAGAGGGTGTCTACTTTAACCTCCATGGTGTCCACCCTTTCTGTAAGTGCATTTACATCGGTCCTGAGTTTGTTCGGGGCTCTCGTGTGCTGCGGCATATCAGTTTCTAGGCGTCTGCTACACGTTTACCTGTTCTCTCCGCTCGGGGAATGTGGCCTTTTGATCGGGTCTCTAGCGTCCGTTTCCATCGCTACCACCCGTACCGGCGGCACCGGTGGCGGGGCTCGCGTCTCCTTAGTTATTGGGTGTTCTAGCGCCCTAGTATTCTTAACTAATTGGCGGAGCTCCGCCATCTCGTTTTCTAGTTTGGCAATTTTATCATCGCGTGCCTGTATCTGTTTCCGTAGTTCCTTCTCTTGAGTATTGTTGGTATGGATGGCCGTATCCGGCCAGCTCACCTTATTATCGGGCGTGTCTGCGCTTCTTCTGCGGCTTGAGAGTCTTTCTTTGCTGTTGCGCCTGCCCCATTCCTTGCTCGGTAGCGGCGGGAAGGAACTGGATCGGTTTTGGGGCTTGCTGTCGTGTCTTGTCCGGCTCGAGGACCTCTTTCTGTCCCTTGATTGATGTTTCGCGTGGCGTCGCCCCGCGTCGTCGCTTTGCTTGTTCGCTTGTTTCCGGATCACAAGACGATATTTGCAGTTGTGGCTCCCAGTATGATGCGCCCCATGGCACACTATGCAGTCTGGAATGCATGTTAAAGGTTCCCCTTCTGGAGCGACCGGGTGGTCATTACCGCACAGGCGGCATAAGGTTGCCTTTGGTTGGTAGCAGACGTCAGCCTTGTGGCCGACCTTGTGACAGTTGTAGCAAGTTTACACTTGCTCTGTATGGGAACACGCAAAATACTGTGTTCCAGTAGTATACTTGTCTTGGAATCTTGTTCCCTTTGAAAGTAATCTTGAGGGTTCTTGACTTGCCTAGTCGTCTTGCGTTGACGATGCTGATGTCCTTGTTTCTCCTCAGGAAGCCTTCTCGGACTTTATCAGGCGAGGATCCATCGTACGCTCGGTAGATTACTCCTCTAATTGAGTCGTCCGGCGCCGCGACGTGCGACGCCACTTGCTTGTCATGCCCTTCAAGCTTGAGGACTTTCATCTCGGTGTAAGCTGTTGCTCTTTGGCGGTTCGGTGTGCTTACGGTGAACGTGTTGTTCACAATGTTTACACGTGTAGTGTCCACGTCTTGTGCCTCCAATAGCGCCACGTTCGCTGCCGCCCATATGGAACGCTCGAGGGCACGTGGGGCGACGCTGCTCAGGTCCCAATTTCTCGGTCGACACATGATTTTGTAGTCGCCCATTGGTAGTCTCGGGGACGGTACCCATTTTTTTAGTGACTGATGGTCCACGCTGCTTTTTGGCTGTAGTGTTGGTGTTCGACTCCCCGTCGGCCTTACCCAGCTTAAGCCTAGCTTCGTCATCGTGGCTGTTAGCGCTTTATTTCAAGCATCTGGCGCGATCTTGAAGACTAAGAACGGGCTCCCATTCTCCGTTTTTTAGCTCTTCGGGCGTTATGTCTTCCCCTTCGACGGGGTAATGCATCTTCAGGGTTAGCAAGGTCTCGGACTTGCTCACGGAGCCCCTCGGCACGGGGCCGAGCAAGGCCTACGCGCTAGGCCTAGCTCCCTCCGTCACTTGGTCCTGGTAAAACGTCCGAAAAATACGTAAGCTGGGCGTCGACTTGCCAAGAGTTGGTATCCACGGGTGCCGGGTGGTCCCTCAGAGATGTTCCAATAGGTCCGCCAAAAGTTGGCTTCGAGGCGGGAGCCCATGAAACGATCGTCCGCACTGCTCGACAGCCCAAGAGAATCCCCGTTCTGATCTGGAAACTGTTGAAGAATGTGTGTGGCTTGAGCTCACTTTAAATCGACATGAAAAACTTTTACTTGCAGCTTTCTACATTCCTCCGAGTCTTCCTCCTCCAGCCTATGATGATGTTCTGCTCTACATCGAACATGTTAAAACTCGTCATAGCAAACACAAACTTGTCATTTTAGGCGATTTTAATACTCCAGGTATCAACTGGAACTCATTTACTTCTTCTCGCAATATTCGTTATATATTGAGTAAATGTAACATGCTGCTTGATTGTGTAGCCTTTAACTCTTGGCAGCAACACAATTTAATTGAAAACTGCTGTTGTAATATTCTCGATATCTGCCTATCGAAATTAGAAAGTGTTCGAGTCTCGAGTTCCGACATACCGCTTACTCGCTGTGACATATTTCACCCTCCACTTCTCGTGACAACTTCTGTCTCTGCCTACCCTCTACTAGTTCAGATCGGGCGGTGAATTCGCCCCGTTTCGCGTAAGCACGTGGTGACTATGCCGATATCTTCCATTTCTTCTCTTCTGTCGAGTGGTCCCTTTTAAATGACATTAGTGATGCCGACGGACAAGTCAGTCGCTTCACTGAAATAGTTCTTAATGGTATACATCAGTACATACCTCTGCATACTCCTACTCGTAGGACGTTTCCTTTCTGGTTTTCCAGAGAACTGAGAATGGCGTTAAAACTTAAGGAACGATCACATAGTAAAGCGAAACGCCCCGGGTTTGAATATTGTGCAGATGAGTTTCGCCGCTTTCGTTCTCTTTGCAAACGCTTACATAAACGGGAACACGACTGTTATCTTGAGTCTTTAGAGAGGAGTGCCACAAATTGTCCTAGTCAGTTCTGGCGGTACGTTCGATAGCGTTCCATTAAATCGGATTAAATATAAACTTGGTTGACTCTCTGGGGTCGGAAATTCGGGATGGTGTCGACAGTTTTGCCCAACATGTTTCCTCCGCGTACAAACCTCCACACAGCGATTCCGTATGCCTCCCATCTGGCGCACCGTCTAATTCCTTTTGCTTTGCCGAGAAGTTAATGACTGCGAGTCTTAGGCGTCTCTGACCGCCTTTGTGTCCTGGACCTGGTGACATTCCAGCCGCCATAATAAAAACCTTCAGTTGTATCTTTGTACCAGTACTGACTGCTATATTTAATAACTGTTTGAAACATGCTGCCTTTCCTTGCGTGCAGAAAATTGCACGCGGGTTTCTGTCTTCAAGTCAGGAAACAAATCTCCTGTTTCTAATTACCATCTGATTTCTCTTCTATGTGCAACTTCTAAGCTTTTTGAATTAGCTTTGCACAATGTACTTTCCTTCCATCTCAAACATATCATCATACCGAATCAACATGGCTTCATATCGGGTCGCTCTACTTCAACCAACCTAGTCACGTTTATGACATGCCTCTGCAGCAGTCCTTCAGAGTGGTCAGGTTGACACTGTGTACTGTGATTTCAGCAAAGCTTTCGACGTTGTTACTCACTCATTACTACTTGAAAAGCTTCTACTCTCTGGTGTCGAAGTCTCAATCGCAGCCCACCTACGTAACTATCTCCTTGATCGCTCCAGGACTTAACCGCTAGGAAGAAGAGAACTTGGACAGCACTATGAGTTTACTCTTCATTTCTCTGAAATGGGGTTTTCACAAAAGATTGCTATCGATGGGAACTCCAAGGAAGCGATGCCTTCTGTCATAGGGAATGAATTTGCTATTGATTCATTTGGTGTAACGTGACATTGTTTTACATTTGAACAGCACAGGGATTGAACTATTTAGGCATTGCGGATGAAGGTACAACGTCAGCATCTGTGAATCCTTTTGAAGCATCGCACGAACTTGGGAAAGATCATACTGAATGTCCAAATACACATATCATATGCATAAGGAGATATTTGATATGATTGTTGCCGTAAGTCTATGAAGCCAAAAAGAATAGGGTTGAAGAGAGTTGGGCTCAGCACTCCACTCTGTGGAGTGCTGAGCCCAACTCCGCGCGAATTTCGATATAGTTAGTCCGCCTTGAGTCTTAACGAAAAGAGACCTCTCTTGCAGGTATCTGGGTACACAGTTGAGCATGCGGCCTCCCTTCTCAGCAGCAACTAGAGCATCCAGAATGGCCAGATGGGTTACGTGGTTGCAGACGTCCTTGAGGTCCAGAAACAATGCGACTGTCAATATTCATAACCTTTTCGAGCTGCACAGACATGACGAGGTCGACCACATTACCGATAGAGGGGCGGCCAAAGTGAAACCTTGACATAAAATATGGATAAAATTGGTATCGCTCCAGATACCATTCGATTCGTGTTATTATCGTTCTTTTCATGACTATGAAGAGGCAGCTGCCGAGTGCAATTGGACGGTATGACGCAACGCCGAGTGGTAATTTTTCCGGTTTCAGAAGTGGGACTAGACACCTTGTCTCCCATTCTTTAGTAAGTGTGTCTTCATACCATGACTTGTATTTATTCAAATGATACCCTCGAGCTTCCTAACCAAGGTGATAAAGAGCGGAGAGTCAAATCATGTTGCCCTGGCGATGAATACTTTCTACAACATGCATGTGAAGCATAAAGGTTTTCCATGGAGAAGGGAAGATTCATCCTGGAATCCTGTGAAGGTGGAACGTCGCAGAAATGCAGAGGTGTGGATGCGTTATTGGCGACTATTAATTTTAGACAGAAATCTTCGGCTACTTCTACCTCGCTCTGTGTTAGGTGCAGCACGAGAGATTTGAACAGGAGGTGCTGTTGAGGTGATGTGCAGAGGCGACGAATGACCTTCAAACGCCTGCAAAGATGGGTGGATCTAGGTTTTAATAAAAAGACCTTCAGTATTGTTTCGGTAGGGCTTGAATTCTGCGCTGAATTATTTTGTGCGTGCGCCTTGCATCTCTGAGGTCTAGGTGCGACATTGTGCGTCTGTATCTGCGCTCTACCCTCCGCCGCAGTGATCGCAGTCGTTATTACTCGATGTCAAAAGAGGATGTAGTTTGAAACTGGGTTAAAAGGGCAAGTTGCTTTTTTTATGGCTGCCTTAATTTTTTCTTCAAAAACTGTGAAGTACCCTTCTGCATAGGCATCCTCATTGGGGCTTTAAAAACTGTCAAATAACGCGCCACACACCTTTGGCTAAGAGGAATGCGGCACAGTCGTCAATGATGAGGTAGGTTAGGATATGGTCGCTACTATGCTACTATGAGTTTGTACACCTGGAAACCAGTGGACGCTGCTTATAAGGCATTCCGCAACGAATGTCAATACCAAGCAGCTAACACTTTCCCAGATGGTGTAGTGAGCATTGAAATCATTCATGATATCCACGGCCTGTTGCGACTACCTTCAAAGCCTTCAGTGTTTAGGCATCAAAGCGGTTCTATGGCGGCAAGTACACAGCCACAAGCGTAAATGTGAGGTGTTCGCTCTTCAATTTCGAGCAAACATACTGATCCTCGTTGTTAGTGGTAACCGAATAAAGTACATATGTAAGCTCACATCGAATGTAAATGATGTCCTTGCTAAGTCTATTGCGTGTTGGTGAAGCAAATGCCTCATGACCGGATATTTTCAAAACATATGTTATATTCGGCTCATAAATAATCAAAATGGGGAAGTGATATTTGTAAACATCATGTCGGATATCGGAAATTCGGGACTCGAATCTAAGGGAATTCCATTAAAAAATAAAAGCTTGCTTGACTTTCTTTTCAAATGTATACATTTCAGAACCATTATGCCTTCTTCTGTAGAGTCGCAAGAACTGGATGGAGTGCATCCAGTAATTGCAGTGCGTTGTGTTCTGCTGGAGCGCGCAGGCCGCAAAGCAGAGCACGCATGGCATTCATCACTGACGTTGACATTGCGATCACTTTCAAGTCTTGATCATGCATTTTGGCTCGGTTAGTCACAGGTATTGAGCGTTTGGAGTGCGGCAGCATTTCTTGCCTTGTGGGCGTAAAAGGCTTTCGTAGTGGCGGCTAAGCTTTTGTGTTAGAGTACATCCTCGTGTCATCATACATTGGACTCTCTTGGTTTACTACGATTGTACGTGGAGTTAGAGCAGCTGCAAGGGCGCTTGGGAGTTTTGCTTAAAACGTTATCCGTTTCTTCGGCTATCCTCGACGATGCGATCGACGTCGCAGTACTTTAGCAGCGAGCTCTTTGGGCCTCGAATGGTCCCGCCCCATTTGCTTCAGCACCCCACTCGTTATTCAGACGGGGACAGTCTTCGGATGAAGAATCGTGAAGGTCACGGCAGTTAGCGAACTTAAAAGTAGTCGCGCGGCTGAGGTCACCGCTCTGTGGCTCGGAGTATCTTGTGTAAAAGATAGAGTTGTTACATAGAGAACTCGCGTGGCCGATCCTCATCCACTTCTTCAATGTAAAGGCTTCTGCCCGAAAGGTCGAACTGGATGTCGAAAGTGCCCAACCTCCCCATACGACGGCATGCAGTCACCTGTGAAAGTCAGCGTGATGCGTGTAGATATTCCTAGGCGCTTAACTCAGGTTATTGAGATACCATTAGTCGTCGGCTTGATTTACTTAGGCAAATCGGTGTTACACATGCAGATGTGAACGTTGTAAATTACGCGAGCAGCAGTTCCGCTGTCTTGAAGAGTAAGGAGGCGTATGCTAATATATTGCCGAGTTTAGTGATGTCGGACAAACTGGCTAGTGCGCTTGGCACGTTGACGTCAATGGCAATGACATTCTTACAGTACTTTACCCTCACGTCTGTTATCTCTGCCGGTGCAAGGCTTTGCAAATATAAGAAGGTGGCTTGCCTGTTGAGAAGGTTCAAATTGTTCGTCGGTTGCTGTTATGACTCCTCGACCCATCACCGGTCGAGGAGTCATTACTTGGCACCGAGTACGCATCAGTGCCCTGCTTTCTAGAGTAACTAGGATAGTAGAGGCGCTTTCTCTGAGTGGTCGCTGCCAACCCACCAGGTTTCGAAGGAGGCCCAACCGAAACAGTTTCCATCGCTGCGACGCATTGGGGCGCGGTGTTTCTTAGAGCTTCAGCTGTTATTGGCGACCTGTTAACTTGGCCTCTCTCCTCATCGGCGTCCTTGCTCACCTGCTTCCATGCTTGGTAGGTTTGAAAGCGGCCAGCTGTTCTTTTATGGAAGGGAAGGAAATAGACTAAGGGTGAAAGGTGACTTGTGAACTTGAGGCAAGGGGGGAGGGGGCTGTGGTGAGAGCGGTGGAGTACGCATCCTAAGCATGGCTGTAGCGGTAAGAAGCCTGAGGGTGGCTGCCTTAGAAATAGAAGACTATAAACAGAGCTCATGAATTCGCAACTAAAGCTGATAGTCACGAAAGGACCCACACATTTGCCGCCATGAAACGAAATGGTTATGGCGAAAGCGACAGAATGCGGAAGACATGCGCACCAGCATATTACCAAGACACCTTTAACATTTATTCATGCTGTAGTTTAAAAGAACTTTGACGTAGGTAGCTCCTGATGTGGAGCGATTATACTTTTGCTTGCACTGCGAGCATATATCTCGTGTTTTTATTTACGCTCGTCATCACCAAGACTCATTATCACCAAGACTCAGCGGAAGATTCACTGCGAAGATATGTTTCAAAAGATTGCAGCCGATCGCGCTTGGTTCTACAGTGTCCTAGGCCGCGCTAGCCACATTTTGTGGCTTTATCCACATGTTTCTATGCGGACTTTAAATGGAGCACAGGCGATTTCTACGAGCATTAATACTTTGATCGAGGTGAAACCGAGATGCGCCCGTGTGCTGTGCGTTGCCAGTGCACGGTAAAGATACCCAAGTGGCTGAAATTACTCCGTAGTTTTCCATTAAGGCTACTCTTTACCTCTTTCTACTTTCACTCACACCTTTCTCCCTTGCCTTCCGGCCCGGGTCAGCTTATGTGCCTTTACGTTTCCGGAATCCAAATTTATTATTACGAAAGCGTTACTTCGCTAGGTTCATAGATTTCCATCCATAGAACGTGTCCGCAAAATCGTGTACTCAGCAGTTGTGACTAATTGCTAAGTGATAGAGGTTAATAATTATTGGTGCCAATCAATAAAGGGTGACGTAATGTTGTGTCTGAAAAAATAATTAGGCCGATAAGTTTTTAGGTAATTAATTAAAAGCAAAAAATGTAAAACTAGTGGTAGATGTTAATGAGCGGTGTCAATCAATAGAGGAATACATAATCTTCTGGCCAAAAAAATAATTAGGGCAATAAGTTAATTACGTAATTAATTAGAGGCGAAAGTTGTAAAAGTAAAGGCGAAAATGGTCTCTTTAGCCAGTGGCTTGGCGACACATTTTAGTGTATCAAATACTAAATAGTAAGGTCAGTCAATCAGGATGACGTCGATGTATAAAATACTAAATAGTTAATTAAATCAGTCAGTTAAGGTTACGTCAAGGATGGGATGTCACGCAACCTAAAGTCGAACCAAGAAAGGGCATAGGAAGGAACTGGCGTGCAATTTGAAAGTACCAATGACTGAAATGGGTAAACAAAAAGTGAATTAATATGACGTAGAGGATGTGACATCACGCAAGAGACAAAAAAGCCTATTATTAACGCACAATTTGAATGTATCAAAGACTGATATGTTAAGTCAGTCCTTGAAGGTAAAAAGAAAAAAAAAACATGCAAAAAAAAAACGGCAAAAAGAAAAAAAAAACATGCAAAAAAAAGCATCCGTGCTTTCGCATTCCTCGAGTGGAGACTCTGCAGGGTATTTTAATTTTTTATTTTATAGCACGGATGCCTGTATTGGACGCACGGCAGCGTCGGCTTCAAATAAACGCGAATCGGCTGAATTCATCGGTCATGACCGGATGTGACGTCATAAGGATGCCAATTTCGTTATTAGACATGGCTGAATATGAGGCCATCATTACCCCACACCTGGTCATGGTGCCGTCATTACTGAGGACACAGCCAGCTGCGCGCGATGCAAGGAACAACCTCCAGATTAAATTGCGTCGCTCTAAATAAATATGCTTTTCAACATTATTTCATAGTTTGCGCTGAAGAGCTGCTGTGCAGCTTTGTTGGTTCGTAATGGTGAGGCAAATTTTGAGTGTTGTAAAATTCTCTTATTAGACCTTGAGAGAAAAGATCTCGAGTTCAGATACGATACATTATCATATATTTGTTTTAAAGCTTCTCCTTCCTTCGCACCAATTATTAACGGCAGCCTTCGAAAGCCATTGACGTGTTTTCGGTAGTGCCATGAGAAACTTTATATGACATACTGTTATAAAAATATCAAAGACTGGGGTCCGTTCTCTATTTCTCAGCAATTTGGCTTTTAAAGTTGCTTCTACATCTTTCGTGAGTAGTGAAAACTGTCCTGAAGAAAACAGAAGAGGATATTTTTAACAAAAAATGAAACTACAGGTGTCCTCGTGGAGCACCTTAAAGGGGGTATGAAACGGCTAAAAAGGTCACTGACAAACGTTTTGAATACGTAGAATAAATGCTTCCGAGCATTCGTCCAAAGTAAAACTCCGCGGAAAAAATTCAGCGATTTATTAATAATTTTTAAAACAGCGTTTTTTGAAATTCGCGGGCTGCGCTATTTCCGCGTGGCGGCGAGATTTGGGACTATTCTGCCGTGATTACCTACGTCACAAGTCACGAGAGTGAGATGCCACGACAGGCTGCCATTGGCTGCATCCGCGATGGCCACTACGTCACAGACACACTTCTGGTAACTGCGAAAGTCGTTTGCTCGAGTGCTTTCAATCCATGCGTGAGTGAACCCGAGCTTGGCGCTTCGGTTCGCGATGTTAACCGAAAAGGTGGTGGCGTCCGACTGAAGGTGCGCGTCGGTGCAGGAGGGCGGAAAGAGCACCAGCTGGTCCAATTTAACACCGTACCGATTAAATAGGTAGCATGAACCTTCATCTACCGACCGACGGCGCAGCAGTGTACTGTAGTCCCGTGTCCCGTCTCGTCTTTGCCGCATCGACCATTTGCGCGGCGTGTTGATAATTAAATGGAACATGCGTCAGAAAAAGGTCTATTCTCAGCTTCATCGCGAAAGTACACAAATTCGCACCGCTTAAGTGCAGCACCGGGTGCAGCCAGGCGTGGGCGCTGCGGCCGACGGCACTCCGGCCGTGCGCTGCTCCCTGCTCGTCGCTAGGCCTTGCTTTTTTTGCATCGCAGCCACGGCGGAAGGGGGTTTAAAATCGTCTCTAGCGTAGCCGCTCGCATGCTCATGTGCGCGATTCTTGAGTGTCAAAGCGAAAATCAGAGACAACCTGCAACTGAATGTGCGGAGCTGCTTTGCTGATGTTTTGCGCCGTCGATTCTAGCTCGGACGATGCGTACACATGAGATACAACACGCGTGCTCGTTACGCATTGGCACTTCCTAAACGATGTGTGCAAGGCCGTCAAAATAAAAAGCACTACACTATCCTTTTTGTTAATCTCAATTTTAAGATTCGCGGACGAAGGATTCGTGCTCACCTGTCATCCGATATCCAAACTCTGTAGCGATCATCATTCCATGCTCTCGTCGGTGATACGTACGTGTACACTCCATTCGGTTTGCACAAGAGATGCCTCTCGCCGACCATAATGAAAGCAGCTCCGGACTAAAAGCGACGACGACATATGTTTTCACGCGGCAACTCGCACGCTCCATCGTCTGCCAGCATCCACGCAGAGTCAATGGTATCGCGTCAACTGCGCGAGGGGTCACCGGCCGCCGTTGGTCAAACCACAGAAGACGGTATCAAAGAGACTGACCCAGGCAGCGCGAGAGAAGAAAGCGGTGTTGTAGAAAGCCGTGCTCGGCAGGAGCGCACGCTAATTTGCGCTGAATGGGACAGGGATATGAAGGAAAGTGCTCTCTCCGCGGCGAACGCAGGTATGTGTGGACAGCAGCTTCCTACCTGCTGGTATGCGCTCGCGAACGACCCGAGTCGTTCGCGCTGCTGTCGCACACAATTTCGAGAGGTCAAGAAACTGAAGAAGCCGGTGGGTGAGGAAGACAGCGGACACGGTTGAAAGCTATGCAAACGCAGACGGGACGGGAAAGGCGATGCTCGGGGAAAACAGGCGCGACGACCGGAAGTCTTAGAACCGAGCGTCACCCGATGACGCTTCGTGGGCGGAGCTAACAGGGCGGAGTTCCCGAGCTGTTTTCTTCGTTTTTTTCTGGTGTCTCGAAGTGTTGAGTTGAGGGGAGCGAGGAGGAGCGCCATTTTTAATCGCCGATATCTCTGGTGTTAATGAAGCTAGCTAAAAAATTCTTGCGGTGAATTGAACTGTGAGGGAGTACCTATCTCTCGACCGATTTGCTTTACCCCGTTTTTGGCATTGCATGACCCCTTTAAACGTGTGGAGTTTATGACTGCAATTTGAGACAAGCGAGAAATTTCCGCTTACAGAATTCTTCGGTAGAGACTATGTATTTGGCCCGCATTGTGCGTATGTTCAGTATGAGAATATTTTCGTATACTTCTCATTAAAGTTGATGTTGCTTCCATTATATGAATTTATTTGTAATCTGGATGTGTGCTACGGGAATGGCAGATAAAATTACTTCTGTGACGAGTTTCTTGATTTTTTATGACATATATATTACTCAATGATTGTCTTGACTGATGGTCGTTCAAGACAAGAAACCTGATTTCAAAGTTAGCAAGTTTAGTAGGGCTCGACGCAAATATAGGTGGGCTGAGGATATCAAAACGTTTTGCTAGAGCCAGCGAATTCTGCTACTACAGGGCCGAGTTAGTTGCAGGGACGGGGGAGAGGGCTTGGCCGGGGAGTTGGAATAATCCGACTTATGATCATGGTTACAGTCTTGAAAGACTGGGCTATAGTTTTTTTGCTTGTTCCAGACTACTTCCATCCTTAATCCTCCACCCATAATGAGTTCTTATTATCTTTGAGAGGCATGTTCCTTTTCTTTCCGTTACCCTTTGTGCGTTTGGAATGAACATCTTTCGGCTTTTGCATTTTTATCGATGCATAAGGCATCAAAGCGAGCAACGTGTCAAATTTATACGTGACATCTTCTTGAGTACTCTGAATGACGTTCAAAATACGTAGTGTGCATTCCTCGTTTTTGAAAAACCCTAGGTATGCAGTCCTTCCAGTCTTGCGAACGTCTTTCTTCCGCCGGTATGCACACTCTGGTGGTTTATCATGACGTTACCTTGCTCATATTCGATATCTACTTGCAACATTTGTCATTCAATCAAAGGGCGCTATTCGCATTTTATCTAGAGTTTAATTCTATTTTTACTCAGCCTTTTAAACACCGTCCAGTTTGATTTATTACACCAGGTGGGCAACTTAATTATTGTTGTTTTAAATTGACCCTGCCGTTCATGCGTGCCTCAATCGTGAAAATCCTTCGTACATATATATCAAGTTTCCAAATAGAATGAACCGCCCTCTTAAAAATTAGCCTAAGATAAACCATTTCATTGGCAGCTACATGATCGACGTTATTTTATTATAAGTTTAGTCTTCGTCCTTTCTTTATTGCACTATATATTTTGCGAGGATAGCTGCCTAAAAACTTAAAGCAACAATTGTTTGTATTTAGGTCATAAAATGAATGCAGTGTTATGTGCCCATTTGCAGCGCCACAAACAAAATAAAACACATGCCATATGCTTTTCATTGTTTTCAGCCATTCTTGCCTTCCTTCAAAAAGCGGCAATCCCGTTACCGCCCATACGTAGGCTCCATTTGGGCAGTTATGTCAATCAGGTTTCTTCAAGTAAACAGCTATAATTTGTAAACCAAAATAACTGTAGTCAAAGTCGGGAATAAGATGACATTGCCCGACGTGAAGGCAGCTTACAAGAGGAATGTAAGCAGTGGCAATTCAAAGGGAATTGAAACACTTACAGACCAGCCGTCATGGTATTTTCCGAGCCAAGTGCGGTTTTCGGGGCATTCCAGCTGACCCCTCTCCTCGCTGCTTGAATGCACATGGGCAATAACAAACAGGGAAAGAAGAACGGTGACAATATGCTTCATTGCAGGCTGTCCTTATTTCCTCAAAGCATACACCACTGAACATCCACTGCCAGTGATTTCGAGAACATCTACATAGGTTTCAATGGCTTCATGGTCTAAGGTGTCTACAAAAAGGAAGGGATTCTCGCTCCAAAGGTGGCAGCGAAAGTATCGCTCGCCTTCAAGTGCATCAAACATGTTTCACGTGCCTTCATTTCTATTGTTTTATTTTTGCGGAATTGAAATTTCTCTTGCACATGTGCGCTTTTAGAGCATATTCACTTTGAAGTAAACTCATTTTTTTAAATGATGTTTATATTTATTTATACAAGAAAACCGGATCCACTAAAATAACGAAATGGAAAAATGCATCTGTCTAAGGGTTATAGGTGCGACACAGATCACATACCCTGAGCTCACAGGCCAACTATTATAGTCAATATAGGTATGATCGAGCACATACCTGAGCTCAAAGGCAAAACATCATAGTAAATATAGGTATGATAACCTATTGATTCGTCCTCAAGTGTCACATATCACCACGATAACCAATGCGCCGAATTACAATATGTCATAGCGCCTGTCACGCGTAGTGTGCCCTTCTCATTTCGACGGGATATTTCAGGCGTCATGATAGCAATAAATGTGATTTCAAAGGTTTGAAGTGGTATTGTTGTCTGCAGCCCTTTAATTTGAACTTAACCTCTATCCTCAAGACGAAATATTGGTAACTGCAACATTTCGGCAGCTCCAAACAAGAGCGAAACCAGCTTTCCCTAAGATCGACTACAAAAGGGAAAATCGCTTAGAATGTGAATCATGGTGTCGACTACGCGTGTCCGCGTCCTATCTGTTGATGCTGTCTAAAGGTTCAACTTGTCAGTCATTAAACGACGACAGAGGTCTAGCAAGCTTTTAATCTGTTCGGTTTTCAATGATGCATAAGACTGGTCTAAACAAACTGGTAATAATGCCTTTGGAAAAGTGGTGCCTACAATTTTGCTGAAATGTACTCGTATTTAACGCCCTTTTGGGGCTAAGGTCGACGTTAGAGCAGACAAATTATTGAGGTGAGCTTCATACGGCGTGGGGCTGTTTGTGAAGGCGAGAGCGCTGTATGTGGACCATTCTCGTTCACTTCTGTGATCCTTGTAATATGCATAAGGAACGTCTAAATAATCAAGGAAGAAACGGGGAGATGGGGCTTTTCTTGTGATTAGGTTTAAATACTAGGCTCTTGTACCCTAGCGTTATTAATGCAATGTTAGACCTAAGGCGCTAAAGCAGAGTGCAGTATATAAATTTGAAAATATTTATTTATTTATTGAATCCTCAAAGGCCCCATCTAAGGGATATTACATGAGGGGTGGGCTTGGAGTACGGTGGTTACAATAAAATGTCTTTCGATGGCAGTCTTGAAATGATGAATGTCGGTTATTGAGGTGATGGGGTCGGGAAGGTCGTCCCATTCCAGGGCAGTGCGGAGAAAAAATGACTTTTGGAATGTCGTATGGGCGCGCTGGGGGTAGAGGGCATTGGAGTGTAGATGACAAGATGACCAATGGGCTGGACGCATGAACACGTTGTACGGTGGCAAGCTGTGATAAAACTTATGATAAAGAGAAAGGTGAGCTATTTTCCGGCGTAAAGCTAGATTGTGAAGTTCAAGTTTTAATTTTAGTGCGGTAACACTGGTGCGATAGGAGTAATGTGAAAGAATGAAACGTGAAGCTCGATTTTGAGTAGATTCCAGTAAATTGATCCGATTAGTTTGGCGAGGATCGAATATACGTGAGCGTACTAAAGTTTAGGTCTGACAAGCAAAGTGTAGGCAATTAGTTTGACAGAAGGGGGAGCTAATGAAATGTTGCGGCGTAAGTAGCCAAGAACGCGACAAGCGGAGTTGGTTATATGAGAAATATGACTGGATGAGGATAGGTCACTGGAGATATGAATCCCTAGATATTTGATAGTGTCCGTTTGAGTTAAAAAAAAATCGTAAAGATGATAGATAGAAGGTGAAACGTTTTATTAAAATTTAATTTCATGAGTCAGGTGTCGCACCATTCTTACACGTTAAGCAGATCGTTCTGTAGGATAGCGATGTCAGATTGGTTATTTATGGGGTGGTATATTACACAGTGTCGGCAAACAGTCATATGCTAGATGTTATGTAATTTGGCAGGTCATTAATATAAATGAGAAAAAGTATGGCGCCAAGTACAGTACCTTGAGCAACACCTGACCGGACTTGGGAAAGGGTAGATGAATGGGAGATGGCGACAACAAACTGGAGACGCATTGTTAGAAAATTGTTGATTCAATTAAATACACAAGGGTCTAAATTAAGGTTAGACAGTTAAGCAGCAAATGGCGACGCGGGACTTTATCGAAGGCTTTTTCGAAATATATAAAAAGAAGCCGTCTGTGGGTATGTTAAGGTCGAGGTTTGTGTGAATATCGTGAAGGAAAAGAGCAAGCTTAGATTCACAAGAGTACCCTTGACAGAAGCCGTGTTGATTAGGATGAGAATGGCCAACGGATGTAACGAATGTTGCAACCTGGGAAGGAATAACATGCTCCATAATTTTTGAACCAACAATAGTGAGAGATATTGGTCTGTCGTTGTTGGGTGACGAGCGATTACCTTTTTTGAAGAAAGGAACGACCTTCCTGATCCTCCCGTCCATGGGAATGGTACCGGTGCTTAGCGACTGCTGAAATGTGAGCGATAAAACAAGGCTACTGACATGTTTAGTGGTCTTAAGCACCTTAGCATTAATGGCGTCGGTTCCCGCCGAGGATGATTTCTTTAGTTTATCAATGGTATTAGGAATGCCGTTCGGGTCAAACGTTATAAGACACATTTGGGGATGAGCATATTTTGGTGGCGAAGGGAGATCGACAGTGGTCTCGTTAGTGAAAACAGCACAAAAATATTATTCAGCATGTCATCGACTTCATGATCTTGTGCATTGCTGCCGTCGCTACGCAGCAAAGAAATATTGGTTGAGATGGAAGGACTGATTGTGTTCCAAAACTTTTTGGGGTCATTACGCAGCATAGATGGCAGAGTGTTATTGAAAAAAAATTGTGTTTAAAGGAGTATGATTATCTTTTATACTCTTTAGTGGCGCAAAAATACTTATCCCATGTAGAGGCATTGCTTGAGCGCTTTTCAGATCGGAAAAGTCTTTATTATTGTTTAAACGTTTTAGTGTCGAGTTGAACCATGGCGACTGCGCACTCTCTGGTATTGTAATAGTGGGGATGAACTTTGCGATTAGATGGAGCATATCGCTTTTAAAAAGTTGCCAGTTAACGTCAACAAGCCTCTCTTGATAATTGGCTGCAAAAGTGGCTGTTAAATATCGATATATCAAAAGGGAGGTTGTAACGTACTATTTTACGGACACATTATGCAGTTCTTGATTTGCGGAGAAAAACAAATAATATTCTACGCAGTTTAACAAAAAGCGTCTTGCTGCGAACGGAGTAACCAGAAAATGAAAGTATTCTAAGTGCTCACTTTTGTAAGTTTATAATAGGCTCCAGGTAAGTATTACACGTCCAACCCCACGACTCAATGCAATACAAAAGATTCGAATGCACTAATGTAAAGTACACCATACGCAAAATGTTGGTATCGAAATATTTGCGTGTCGGAAGAAGAGCACATCAATCGGATACAATCTTAGATCAAGTCGAGTTAATGTGTGGTTTACAGTGTGACAGGTTGACAGGTCTTGGCGAGCGAAATGAAGCTGGGCAGAGGCTAGTAGAGTTTTGTCAAGAAAACAACCTGACCATAGCGAATACTCATTTTCAACAGCACAAGAGGCACCTGTACACATGGACTTCACCGGACGGTCTGTACAGGAATCCGATCGATTATATTCTTTGCCAGCAGAGATGGAGAAGCGCTATACAAGCAGTAAAAACAAGGCCTGGGGCCGATTGTGGCACCGATCATCAGCTTCTCGTTGCCAAAATTAAGCTTCGATTGAGGAAAACGCAGAAAACTAGAAGGCCTTTCAGGTATGATCCGGATCAAATTCCATTAGAATATGGTGTGGAAGTGAGGAATCGATTTCAAGAATTAGATCTAGAAGACAGAGAGCCTGAAGAGATGTGGACTGATTTTGGGATATAATACAAGTTGCTACTAAGGTATGTCCAAAGCAAAAAAAATGCAAGAAAGCAAACTGGTTATCTGAAGAGGCTTTGCAAATAGCTGAGGAAAGGAGGATGGCAAAGGTTATGGGGGAAAGAGAAAGATACAAGGCTCTCTATGCGGATTTTCAGAAAACGGCAAGGAGAGATAAGAATGCCTTCCTGAACATACAGTGCCAAGCAGTTTTGGACAACAGCCAATTAAGGAACACAAGAGCTCTGTATAAGACAAAGATATCAAAGGAAGCTTTTGTGTTAAGCTGGGCGTGATAAAAGACAAACGAGGCAAGGACCTCACTGAAGCCTCAGAGATAAAGAAGAGGTGGCAGGAATGCACAGAAGAACTGTACAAGAAGGACCCGAATGTGAAAACCCAGCATAAGACGGTTGTGATTACTGATCTCGAGCCGGGCATCCTGAAGAGTGGAGTTGAATAGGCCTTAGCCAGCCTTGCTAAGAACAAAGCTAGCGGAATTGATGGCATTCCAGCTGAGTTGCTTCAAAACCTCAACCATGGCGCCGTTAACATTCTGCATACATTATGTCAAAAGTTTTGGACAACCCTGCAGTGGCCACAAGATTGGCGGCGGTCAGTTTACATCCCCATTCCAAAGAAAGGCAGTGCCAAAGATTGTTCCAACTACCGCACGATCGCGCTTATTTCGCATGCTAGCAAGGTGATGTTGAAAATCCTCCAAGGTAGGCTGCAGCAGTATGTGGATCGGGAGCTTCCGGACGTGCAAGCTGGGTTTCGCAAGGGTAGAGGAACTAGATACCAAATTGCCAACCTTCGCTGGATCATGGAAAAAGCAAGAGAGTTCCAGAAACTCATCTACTTCTGCTTTATTGATTATGCGAAAGCGTTTAACTGCGTAGATCACAGCAGATTGTGGCAAGCTCTCCAAGAGATGGGAGTTCTAATTCACCTCATCTGTCTCCTCAGGAACCTGTATGAAGGACAAGAGGCCACAGACAGAGCTGGGCATGGTCTTACTGACTGGTTTCCGATTGAGAAAGGAGTGAGGCAAGGCTGCATACTGTCGCCCTGCCTATTTAACCTATATGCAGAGTGCATCATGAGGAAGGCCGGTTTGGACGAGTCTTCAGCTGGAGTGAAGATTGCTGGAAAACGTATCAACAACCTTAGATATGCGGATGATACCACTTTAATGGCGGAAAGTGAAGTGGAACTCAAGAGACTTCTGATGCGCGCACAAGAAGAGAGTGAGAAGTTTGGGCTTAAACTGAACATTAAAAAGACAAAGATCATGGCGTCTTGCCCTATCAAGTCCTGGAGCATTAATGGACAAGAAGTGGAAGCTGTGATAGATTTTCTCTTCTTGGGCTCCAAGATTACCTCGGAAGGAAACTGCAGCCATGAAATTAGAAGACGCCTGCTTCTGGGAAAGAGAGCAATGGTTAACCTTGACCGCCTAGTAAAGAGCAGAGACAATAATCTGCCAACCAAGATCCGTATAACTCGTGCTATGGTCTTTCCAGTTGTGATGTATGGATGCGAGAGTTGGACTGTGAAAAAGGCTGACCGCCAAGGAATTGACGCGTTTGAATTGTGGTGCTGGCGAAGACTCTTGAGAGTTCCTTGGACTGCCAGAAGATCAAATCAGTCGTTATTGTCGACCATAAACCCTGACTGCTCATTGGAGGGTCAAATTCTAAAGTTAAAGCTCAGCTACTTTGGTCATCTGATGAGAAGAGAGGAGTCGCTGGAGAAAGATTTGATGTTGGGAAAGGTTGAGGGTCGCCGGAGAAGGGGTAGGCAGCGAACGCGATGGTTAGATGGCATCCTCGAGGCACTGCAGATGAAGTTATGTGATGTTAGGAAGATAGTGAGAGACCGGAAAGCGTGGCGTGAAATGGTCCATAGGGTCACGAAGAGTCGGACACGACTGAACGACTGAACTGAACTGACAGTGTGAATGTTTATCTACGGTAACGCAGAGGTATAAAGGTCTGTGTTGATTCAAGCGGGGCCTGGGTAATATGTAATGCAATATCGGTTGAATGCCATGATTTGTTTCTTGAATGGAACAGGAAGTACTTGGTTTTCTTAGCACTGAATAGTCTATTTGGTTGTGCGAAACCAGTCAAATAGTTTTTCCAGTTCTGTGTTTGCTATTGTTTCAAATTCAGTCGTGCAATGAGCATTGACTACAATGACAGTATCATCAGCGTACATAAGAGCTTTCGATGAAGTCAAAATGTTAGGCAGGTTATTCACGTACAGTGAAAAACGTAGTGGACCAAGAGTGGACCCCTGCGGTACTCCTGTATGCACGTACGGGTTTGAAACTCCGGGATTTAGGAAATGGAGCGAACGCTGCAGCAAATTCCCATCGGGATATTTGGAACGGAGCCATTTTGTAAGAGCTTCGGGCCTCGGGGCTTTTAGAAAAGGACTAAATGCTGCGGGGAATTTAATCCCATGCCGTGGATTCGACGCTTCTGATATTAGCTTCCTAGCAAGTCCACTTTTTTCACCGCACCCCAATGTAGGAAATGTCGCGAACTAATGCCTTGCACAGCGTCACAAGGACGTCCGATGACACGCACTAGGCACGCAGGCATCCGCTTTTTCTTTTCGACGTGATCACCTTATTTACGCATGGTTTAATCTCCACGCTCAAACTGAGCAGGAAAACATGCGGTAAGGTTTAGGGGCTGGAATACAGTGCACTGCTTTTTCCAAGGAATTGACCTCAATCTTTATAACTGCGATGGGTATCCGGACAAGTTAGCTCTAGGCACTCCTCAGTCGGCGGGGGGCTAATAATTACCATCAGCTGAGATCTCAGTTTGTATTGGACACATGTTTGCGACTAGCCAGCTCAGGTCGCTTTGTCTGCGGTCCCTGAAATGGACAAAAAGCGTGGGTGGTTGTGCAGGATGGGACGTTGCTCTCATGCCTAATTCGGAAGCTCTGAATCTGCACATTCATATAGCCTTTGCAATACGTGTACAAATTCGACACGTGATTTATGTGGAGTTCTTTTTTTTTTTCAAAATCTTGTTGCCTCCGCTGCTTATAGTCATGTGAAATGATGTTCAGCCAGAAAAACGTTTGAAATAAGCCAAAATGCTCTCGGTGTGGACGAACAATCGGTAAAACCAGGAGGCGGCTTGATCAACTGGCGCAACGACGAGAACTCTCCTATGCATCAAGCTCTCTCTAAGAAAACTCGCCAGCTCGTACCGCCATAGGACCAGCTGAAAGTCATTGCTGATCTGGTTCTCGCTGTAGCCTGTGTACGTCAGTTTTGGCACACCTATAAGAGTACCAGATCAGTGTGCTAGTGACCCATCTCCTGGAAAACATTTTGTGAGAATGTTTTCGATGTTTTATTCGTCCGCAGGGCATCTTGCGCTCTTCCGCCGTTTGGCATGTTAAACGCGCCACATTTATTGGCGTGTATGTAGCGGGGTCACCTGACTTGCTCTTCCGAGGGGTGGGAAATATGTAGCCTGCTCCATTTGGCGGTGACTCGTATGTGCAACTCGGCACTTTCGGGAGCAAGGCGCACTTCGCTGTCCTCAGCCATCCTGTGGCAATAGGTAGGCAAATTTGTCAGCATAGGCGCCTTTATATCGCGTGGCGTTTTTGTTTGTAGCGTTTCAATGCAGCGAGTAACAGCCACTGCATTTCAGCAATAGCTCAGGGCATAAAAGTGAAATTTCATCCAGCTTGGAGCACTATCAACATCTGCAGGCCAGAGGTAATACAGCATCCCAGCCGTTCTGTTTGTGCAGCGTTCGAGCGGAACAAAGAGTAGCCTTTCCATGCAGATGGTACTGCAGCTCGCGACCTCTCGATAGACAGTGTGTTGCGTGCTCCTCCGTCAATTGGCGTGAACGCGCTATCCACATCTGCGGGAGTAGAAGTGGTAAAGTCTCCTGGCTGTATTTCGTCTCCAGGAGTTGAAAAGAGCGAGCACTATTTTGCGTCATTTGGCATATGGAGTTGGCTCGCACGGTGTGTGACTGCCACAAACTTCTAGCTTCGTTCTGGTCCCACGAATTACTTCTGTTAGAGCGCCTGAGACGCAACTGTTTGATGCCACCTGGCTTAGGATTCATGTTGTGGCCGGGCATTGCCAGCTTGCACTAGTGACGTGGCCCACATTTATGGGAGTGAGAGGGCGCACACTCCGCAGAACGGAACTCTTGTAGTTGCAGCCATCTGGCTTTCCTGGCACGGAGATATTTAACAGGATTTGCTGGCGCAAACTTCTGGATCAAGCTGCGCTTGCGGATTCATCAATTAAGCGCAATAAATCTGGCAACGCCACATTTTCGGTTGATGTGGTAAGTGCACCAAGGCTCAAAACACCACGAGTCTACCAGGAAATACTGGCGAAAATCCTGAGGTACACCATTTTATTGCGCTGGTTTTATAAGATCCGTGTTATCCGTGAGCTAGCAATAATCTCCAATGGCATACCAGGCTGACCCAAGTTGGCCATCACACATTTGTTGTTTCTAGCCTTGCTGGGACTCCGCTAGTAGGACCAGCCACTGCTCATCAAGCTCGAATCATACTTGTGGCCGTGGGAAGCTACACGCCCAGGAGCACTCTGCAGGCAAACAATGTACAGTCAACCGCATTTGAAACTTCTTTATTCAGGACTTTTCTAAAGTTCATGCACTGTATCGCGCTAAATTAGCGCAATTTAGATAGGCTTAAACAAGAAAACATTGAAATCACAAAAATTTTAAATTTCGGCTCTCCATCCGATGGAATGTGCGCCTGTAATCGAGCGTACCACTGAGAGGCTCGGAGTAATTTCCCTGCTCCATGGTGGGAGTTAATGCGCAACTGCAGAGCATCGAATGTCGTTATCTGCTATCTCGTCATCAAACATGATTTACCTGAACGTTATCCATTACCACCATTTTTGGAATTCGTGCCGTCATTTATGGCTTCGACAATGCCATCAGCTATCATTTTGAGCAGGTAACCCCGTCGTCGTAGGTGCTAAGCATGTTCTAGAGTTATGCAATAACTGTGGAAAATAGCTAAAATTGGCGCACTCTTCAGGTGCGTCACTGTCTTCAGACACACCTAATACAGCTTACTGCCAACAAGTATGGACCATGTCTGACGGGACGCTCCACCAAGCAATCGTGATCATACAATGGCTTGGTGCATGTTTATTTTAACTGCCAACTAAACTTTCCGATAGAGGTCTAGCAAAACCTCTGCAGCCTTGTTTTGCGATAGTCTGCTTCGGCAGACCGTATGATGACTTGATCTGTGGACTGCAATAAGGAAAGTAACACTGAAGGCAAGAATTGACCTCACGAGGTCTAGCAACGGGATATTGTTTTGTATAGCACAGTTTTGAGCAAGATCATTCTTGCGGTTTTGCCACCACATCGTTTTCTCCACCTGCAATAACAGCCTTGAAATACTTACGCTGTAATCAGCCGGAACACTACGCACGTCCTATAAACAGCGTTGTTTCGCAGACCGTCCGATCACATTTGGCTTCAGCTTCTCTATACCTCTAGCGTACAAAAAAACAACGCGGTCGTTAGTTTCTCTTGTTGGTGCTTTTACAACATTCGGTCTTTTCGCAGTGTTTTCTTGGGAAGGAGGTAATGAACTGGGGCAGCATCGACAGTAGCGAATGTCTTTTTTTTTACTTCCTCCACTCTTTTAGCAGCTACGACTCGCACGAATATCTTGCGGAGGGCCGGCGTATCCTGGCAAGGTATTTAAAATGACGCATGGCTTTATTTTATTCCCCTCAGCCATCCGCTAGCCGCCTAGAACGTGGTTTGAATGCTGAAAGTGCAAGCAATCTTCTTGACGGTCTCGTGTCATGTTGCCTTCTGGATCTAAAGGTGATTAGAGTTCCTTACCGCTGACTGCTGCTGGCTACTACAGCCACCTTCAAACGGGAGCGCCGATACCTTTGTTACCTTTTATTTGCTAATAGTGCTATAGGACTATAGGCCCTTTCTTTCAAAAATAAGCGGTCGTTCTGGCCTCTGCGCATTGTTTAGCGCTGCATACTGTGCAGTTGTGGTTCTCCTCAGCGGTCTTTGTTGTGGTGTCGACCGCTGCTTTCTGTGCGCTTCATAAATAAGTGGTAGCTGTGCAGGGCCATGACAGCGCAGTGGCTCGTTTTCGTCGTAGAGGAAACGCCCAAGTTGCTTCGTTATATTCGCAAATTAGTTGCCCTATTTATGGTTGTCGACAAGTTCACGATACATATGAAAGACAGCAATTTGGCCGGGACCAAGAAAATACTTCGACATAGAGGCAATTTCTTTGTGTTCTTTGGGGAGCTAAGTGTTCATTGTATAGAAGCGTTCGGCTGTCCTGCGATTTCCCAGTACACAAGCACATTTCCTCGGTCGCGCACCCTCGGCAAGAGATAGCACAAAAGACGAATTCAGAGATCACTAAAGGCTTGCTTCGTCTGTTCCATGCGGCATCCACGCCCCTCACTAGGTGCATGGCTCCTTATTCCGAAGACAGAGACAAAGGAGGGTAAATCTCGTTATGTAGCAGCCCATGCTTTCCTTTTTGTGGCTTTTGCGGTTGGTCTGCGCGATGGCCAAGAGAGCAAGTGCAGCGGTTGCCGATGGATTGGGTTGGTAAAGAGACCTGCCGCTTTTGGCGGTCGCGGGGCAGATGCAACCCACATTATATAAAGCCTCGCTTTAAGCTGTTCGAACAAGCTCGCTTAATTTAGAAGTATTTGATTCGAGTTCCAATGATCCCCTTTAGTTGGATATTTGGCGGTTCCTCCCAAACCACGCGTAAAATCAAAACTAGGCTAGGATAGAGACAGATAGCAATCGTCAAGTCAGGTAAGCGGGTTTATCAGTGCTATCGTACTACAAAGTGCAACGCCTAAAGTTTTATAGCGAAAGCAATACTACTCGCACTTTCAGGCCTTCGCATGACACGGCCGCAGTTACGTCATACCCGCGTGACGCTGTGACGTCTCACCGCACGTGACACACGGGCTGGCAGGAGCTGCCAACTTGGGTATCTCGTTTCACATGGCACGGGTATGTCAGAATAAGCCTACTAGAGCCCTGGCCTTCACGTTACCCCTATGAGCCACTAAGGCACGCTCATATGGGTTAGTTAAAGCGTGGCTTTATATGTAGGCTGAGCAAGAAGAAAAAGAGAATAAGAAGAACACTCGATCAGCCTCAGCTAATGCTTTCACTCAATATTTGGTTCAGCAGCGTTGAACCCTTGTAAATTTTATTGTCGTAAGCACATGCCACATAACAGAGTGCTATTACCAAAAAAAAAAAAAAAAAATCTTAAAACGCTTTTGGCTCTGGTTTAAACACCAGTGAAGGAAGTACACAAAAGGTACAGATTAAGACGCTCAGAAAAGAAGAGTTAAATAAAGGGTACGAATGAAGAGTGGTGTAACGGAGGCTCCCAAAACGGGCGATAAGTTAAATGCCCAATGGAATAAAATTTCAGTCTACAATATTTGTTTCTCTACAAATTTTTTGTAACAATGGTAATATTTGAAGAACTAAGGGGAGGTCATTATTTCTATTTTGGGCAGATGCTTGACGTGCTTCAGATAAGTACGTGTTACAAAAAGCGCGCATCCGCAATTCAGCCGAATATTTAAAGAATATTTTGTTTTTTGACGGGCTTCATATCGAGCATCACAAATCATTGAACACAAAGTCACAAAGGCCGTATTGGGAATGTTAATTACCGTAGAACGTATTCTTATTGCTCGAAAAATTCTAAATCTCGATATGATTTACGAAAACGACGTTGACATGCCTACCTCAAAATAGAAGGAATTGTGAAAACGGATGGCCAAAATTTGACCACGTTGAATATATCTGCAAATACATGTGCATAAGAAACGAAGATGTGTAGTTGCCGAAGTCTTCTATGCCAGTGGGTTTGAGAGAAGACGCATAACTATGCTATTTTTCATTATAACTGTCAACACTGCAATAAAAAAGAAACACGCCGGAAAGGTCAGCCTAAGTCGCAGCACTGCTATCGGCTACATTCGGCTACCATCGATATTGAAGCAAGTAGTATAGTTCATATTTCTATTAACTTTGTAAGTTCGTTAGCGCTTTCTTATAGAATAAATGAATGTGTACATGTTTAACGGTTTATTATAATGCCCCTTTGCAACCGTGATTGTAAGCAATGAATAAATCAACTGACCTTTGGTTGCTATGCTTCATACAAGCACACATGCCGAGCTGTTTCACTCATCACCTGTCCATGTTGTTTCGCTCCATGAATAATAGCAGCGTCTAACCACTTTAACAAACTATCACGCTCATAAGCGATCTTTCATATATAGTTTACTTTGGACAATATGAATAGAGCGGGAATGCAGCCCTATGCAAGGCCGGACGCGCACGGATCATACCCTGTGCTCTCTCTGTTAAGCAACAGTGCTGCCATTCGCTTGTCAATGCGGAGTGGAGAGAAAATTGAAGGAAATAGGCGTGCAGAATATGCCGCAGAGAAGTGATTTGAGGGATTAATGGAGGGCCGTTTGTGCATCTGTGAAATACAGAACTGAAATTATCAGCAGAAGGTAACTAGTTTGAAATTCAAATTAAAATGCTGCGTCAATAATTTCTCGCCGCCTCGACGCTGACATACGCACTTTGATTTCCTGGTGGCGCTTAGATGGTTGTTCCTCGATGATCCTGCGACGACGCGGTTAGCGAATTCCGTGAGGGGAGGACGGTGATAAGTAGGAAATTTTCTGCTTTTTATTGAAATCTGTAGCGGTTACCTCGAAGAAAGAAGTGCCTATTGAATAGTCGAATGTAGGGCATTCCCCAAACGCTTTTCGATTCTGCGCTCGCCGAAGAGTGGTGTACGCTTTCTGACAGCACGTTGTGGAGGGAACTTAGTGCAACTTATATGCATCGAAGTGGAAAGGATGCAACTCCGCTCCCAAGAAGCTGAATATGCGTTCAGCATAAAAGTTGCTAGGATGTTCTTGCATCCAAGAGATGGCTTGCAGCTGCAAATTCTGTCTGCAACCTGAAAGTTGTCTTTAGGAGAAATCAAATCAAATAATATTCAGTTGCGTTACAAAAATAAATATTTGTGTCATGCACTGGCCTTGAATCACGCCTGGATGTCATCTTTAATTGATGTTCCATCCCTGTGACGCCTTACATTGAATAAGAAATGATTTAGGTTTTGTGGCCGGTTGCTTATTGGTCCCAGGTTGGATGGCGGCGAAATCCTTCCTTATAATTTCATATTTCCTGCACCACATTTTAGCGACAACAAGCACGAAAATGTTTTAATGATAAGAAATGGCTTTCATTAACCTTACAATTCTCATCCCTTCAGGGGTTCGCATCCTGTACAAGCCAATAAGGCACGTTAGGCGCAGAAAATATTATATAGGCGCAGCCGTAGGCAAGCGCTGTGTTTTCACGCGATAGCGTTAGGGGCCCCCGTGTCGCAGAAAAGCCGGTGTCGGCGTTGTGTCGTAACGCGCAGTTAAGAACAAAGTAAACTTACAATAAAAATTTTGCCCAAACCTGCAGAGTCGGCCATGGTTCCGTCTTAGTGCGAAACGAGCATGCAACCACTTCGCCACTAAACCGCATTGGTTGTCTCCGGACAAAGGTGGACCTAATATATTCGCTGCCTTATAGCTGTCAGCTAACTTTAGGGCGCGTCATTAGGGACGAACTAACTAGAAATTGTTAAGCAAGCAATAAAGAACATTTCCTGTCAACACCGTATCATAGATATGCAAAGCGGACGTCTCGCTCGACCCGCCTTTGTTCGTCACTCTGCAGCATCTCGGTGAGCTAGGTCCAGTGGATGATCATATTTGGCATGTCGTCTTTGCAACCTCTGAGACGCAGATAGTTAACGAGGCCTATCGCCTGAACCATCCACGACGACTGCTGCCTTTAAATTGTCGGGAGCTGTTGCGATTCGTTAGCACCAACTAAGAGCAACTGACCGCGATTTAAAGGTCCCTAGTTCGTTCCCCGGGTTTCGGCACCAGCAGATATGACGTAATCACGGGAGAAAGCAATCAACCGTCTGGCATGTGCCATTTGTGGATGCATTTCTCGGAGCCCATACGCGAGTGCGCTAACCCAGGGCAACGAAAGCTATCTAGACATAGTGAGCGCCAAATATCCAGTGTAGCTGCGGTTGAGCAAAGTCACAATTATCGCGTGACTAGGCAGAGATGAGAGCGCGGTTACATCGGTTTCGGCAGCGCCGCCGCAACTGTCGGTGGCTGCTAAGTTAATTCATAGCTGCCACGAGGTTTATCCTCGGCCCATAGTCAAACGCGTGCACACGGTGAAGAAGCTACGGAGAGGAATAATAAAAGCTTTCGCTCTTTGAAGTCAGCTTTTGTAGTCGCTACCTTTAACTTTAGATAACTGAGAATGAACATTTATTTATTTATTTTATTATACCCTCATGTACATAGCACATTATATAGGGGAGAGGCAAAGAACATGACGAATTACACAGAAAACCTGAATATAAATATAAACCGCAGAGATACAAAAACAGCAAAAAAGGCAAACAGAAAAATCAAAGCTTACAAGAAAATGTAATATTATTATTCCGAGTTAGCACGAGCAAAATAGTACAAAAACTAATGTATGTAAGCAAACAATGTTACTACACACTGTAAGATATTTGTTACATTAGTTAACAAAGAAAAACCTTGGACGGCCGTTTTAAACTCACCAGTGCTGGTAATACTTGTAAGAGACTCAGGAAAGTTGTTTAAATCTTTGTTAGTTTGGGGAAAAACGATTACGAATAGCTAGCGGTGTTACTATGAGGAATATTCACATTTTGGCGGTAATTTAGGCAGATGAAATATATGGTGGTGATTGAACCTCAACAGAACATAAGTAGGAAATGAAATAATACATTATATGAAAAAGACATAGGCGAGACATTTTTCTGCGGATGAATAACTGCGATAGGTGTAGGAATATTTTCCTATTAACAAAACTGAGAGTCATTTGGTAATTATTTTAGGATGAATGGAGCTGAGCGATTTTGAATTGCCTCTAGAGGCTATATCCGGTTGACATGCGCGGGGCTTGACATGCCCGGGGTTGACATGCCCGCGGACTCTGCATGAATGGCGGGCGTAGAGAACATATTGTAGCGTGTGCAACAGCACCCGCTAGGCGGCTGCTCATCGAAAGTCTCGTGCACAGACTCGAAGAAGTGCCCCGTGGCGTTCGAGAAGAAGCCGAAGTTCGCTGCCGTCTCTCGGTGCTCTGACCCTGCTCTTCTGCGCCTGCTAGCTCAACCCCTAATTAAAACCCAACCTTCTAGTTACGGGCCTAAACGGCTACGTGACACTGGTGGAGGTGAGGCCTTGAACTACATGTCTCGGGCCTCTCGCAGCCGCTCATCGAGTCCCAACCGGCTTCCGCTCGTATCTACACCCGTTCATCGCTGCAGCCGTCGCCTCCGGGGTCTGGCGCCGGAATTCGCTCCTCTACCTGAACCGACGCCAGCTGACCAGTAGTTAGAGACTTCTACAATGACCCAGGCAAGTCAGCATCAGATGCTGCTTCAGCAGCCTCGTACGCCCCCGAGTTTCCATGGTGGTAGTGGGGAAGATGTCGACGACTGGATCGACCAGTTCGAGCGAGTGGCGCAATTTAATCAGTGGAACCCGGCTCAGAAGCTGCGCAATGTGCATTTCGCACTTGAAGACTGTGCTAAAACGTGGTATAAGAATAGGGAGGCCAGTCTTCAAAACTGGGATTCCTTTCGCCAGCAACTGCGGGAAACCTTTGCCAACCACTACCGCCGTGATCGCGCACGCCGCCTCCTAGAAGCTCGTGTGCAACTACCTAACGAAAGTGTGGCCATGTTCGCCGAGGACGTGACGCGTCTTTGCCGACGGGCTGATCCCGACATGACGGAATCAGCGAAGTTGCGCCACCCGATGCAGGGCGTAAAAGAACCCCTCTTCGCTGGTCTGGTTCGGAGTCCACCTCAAACCTTCGCGGACTTCATCAATGAAGCTACCCTCAATGAGCGAGCCCTGCAGCAAAGATACTGGCGCACGGAGTCTGCCTGTGGTCAGCCTTTCAGCAGTGTGGCCACATTGAACAGGTCCACTGACGATCACTCTCTGCGTGAGCTGATCCGCGAGGTAGTTCGCGAGGAGCTCCTCAAGTTCAGTCTTGGATCGCCTAACCCGACTGCCGTGGCTGTCACCGAAGCCGTGCGGGAAGAAATACGTCAGACATTGTCACCGCCTGAGTCACCGTCGGAGCCATGTTCTATGAACTACGCAGCGGCTCTTCGTCGGCCTGCAGTGCCTCCTGTGCAACAGCTTCGTTTCGAAGCACAGCCGCCGCCCACTTTGCAGCCACCGTTTTGCCAACCGTCCTACCAGCCGCCATCCCAGCAGAGCCTCGTCATGCAGCCGTCCGCTCCTCAGCCACTGTTCTACCAGCCGCCATCCCAGCAGAGCCCCGTCATGCAGCGACCGGTTCGGAAGGCAGACGTCTGGAGCACTTCTCGTCAACGGCCGCTGTGCTACCACTGCGGAGAACCCGGCCACTTGTACCGTCGTTGTCCATACCGGGAACTCGGTCTTCGGGGTTTTGCTCGTGATTCCCCGCGTCCCCGGGTCGGCGAACGCCCTCCAGAAATCCAAGAATATCTGGCAACCCGTGCAACCTCTTCGAGCCACAGTGCACAGTCTTCTCCCGTGCGCTACTCGTCACCCGGCCTCCGTGAGTTTAATCATGTGCTGAGGCACCGGTCGCCAAGCCCACACCGGGGAAACTGAAGGCAGCGACCTCAGGGGGGCAGGTTGCTGACAAACGGAATCGATGTCCCGAAGACCTTCCCGTGACGACTCAGCCCGATGTTGTGACCACGATGCCTCCGCCGCCCCATGAACCCGAAACTCCCAGTCAACCTCAAGCCGATCACGTTGTTAGCGCCGACCTTTCCGTTCTCGTCGACGGACACCCAGTAACCGCTTTGGTAGATACCGGAGCAGACTTTTCAATATTAAGCAAGAATTTCGCAGATCGGCTCTCCAAGGTTAAAACTGCATGGCTGGGGCCGCAAATTCGTACTTCTGGCGGTCACCTTATGACGCCGATCGGACGATGCACTGCCCGAGTAACCATCGCCGATTCAGCCTTTGTAGCCGTTTTTGTTATCCTGCCGCACTGCTGCAAGGACCTCATACTCGGTATGGACCTTTTACGTGAGCATGGGGCCACGCTCCTCGCCGTACTGTCACATTTTCGACGCCTGCAACGACGACCGCTGACTCTGAACGACGCCACGCACCTATACGCATTGTTGACGCGGATGTATCTATCCCGCCACGTTCGTCTGCTCTCGTCACAGTCAGGTGCGACGACCAGTCCTGGGCTGCCGGCATTGCCGAACAGAACACAGAGCTTCTGTTACATCATGGAGTCTGTGTTGCACGCGGTATAGTTCATCTGACTAATGGTCTAGCTCTCGTGCTGATTACGAACTTCGGGAACGAACGGCAACGCATCGCTAAAGGCACCACGGTAGCCTACTTTGAAGGTGTCGCAGAAGCAGCCCACGACTGCTTTGTTCTTGAGACCAACACGTCTGCCAGCCAAACGCCCACCTTCGACCCTGATGTGAATCCCGCTCTATCACCGGCAGAGAAGGACAGACTCGTCGGGCTACTCTTTCAGTTTCAAGACTGCTTCTCATCCGCCTCCGCGGTTAAACAGACGCCCTTGACCAAGCACCGTATAATAACCGACGATCGCACCCGACCACTCCGACAGAACCCCTACCGAGTGTCACCGCGGGAACGCGAAGTCATTGCTCAACAGGTAGACGAGATGTTAAATGACGGTGTCATACAACCATCGAGGAGTCCCTGGGCTTCGCCTGTTGTCCTCGTTAAGAAGAAAGATGGAAGTTTAAGGTTCTGTGTGGACTACCGTAAGCTCAATCAAGTCACAAAAAAAGACGTCTACCCGCTGCCACGCATTGATGACTCATTAGACCGGTTGCGCCACGCGCGCTACTTTTCATCGCTTGATCTTAAGAGTGGTTACTGGCAGATCGAAGTCGATGAACGTGATCGCGAGAAGACAGCGTTTGTCACGCCCGACGGACTTTATGAATTCAAAGTTCTACCTTTCGGATTGTGCTCCGCTCCAGCGACATTCCAGCGAACGATGGACGCAGTTCTATCTGGTCTTAAATCGCAGATGTGTCTAGTCTATCTGGACGACGTTGTTGTGTGTTCACCAACGTTCGAGGAACACCTCCAACGTCTCTCCGCTGTGCTACGGGCTATCAGATCTGCCGGCCTCACGTTAAAACCACAAAAGTGTCACTTTGGCTATGAAGAGCTCCTGTTCTTGGGCCACGTCGTCAGCCATCGAGGAGTTCGTCCCGATCCCGCTAAAACAACAGCCGTCACGAAATTCCCTACTCCATGTAACAAGAAGACAGTTCGCCGTTTCTTGGGCCTTTGCGCCTATTACCGCAGGTTTATTGAAAACTTTTCGCGCATTGCCGCTCCGTTAACACGTCTCACCCGGGATGATGTCACCTTCACCTGGACGGACGAAGAGCAAAAGGCATTCGACGAGTTACGGCACCGCTTTGCAGACAACACCTGTGCTTGCCCATTTCGATGCGAATGCCGTGACTCTGGTCCACACAGATGCCAGCAACGTGGGTCTAGGCGCTGTACTCGTCCAGTGGCAAGACGATGCCGAGCGAGTTATCGCATACGCCAGCCGGACTTTGTCCCGTGCCGAGTCGAACTATTCCACCACCGAAAAAGAATGTCTGGCTGTTGTGTGGGCGGTGATGAAATTTCGACCCTATCTTTATGGCCGACACTTTCGGGTTGTGAGTGACCATCACTCTTTGTGCTGGTTAACGAACTTGCGAGGCCCCTCCGGACGCCTTGCACGATGGAGTTTACGGCTACAGGAGTTCGACATGACCATCGTGTATAAGTCTGGACGTCAGCACAACGACGCCGACTGCTTGTCCCGTTCACCTGTCGAGGCTGCGCGGGAAGACGAAGAACCAGACTTCCCCCATTTATCGCAGCCGTCGACGCGCTCACTGTTTCGCAGCAGCAACGTGACGACGCGGCTCTCGCACCACTTATCAATTTTCTGGAAGCGCGCTCTACAGAAGTTCCCCGTCTCTTCGCCAGAACGCATTCATCGTTTTGCATGCGAAACAATGTTTTATACAAGATCAACTTCGCTCCGACGGGAAGAGATTACCTCCTCGTCGTACCAGAGTCTCCTCGCGAAGAAATCTTACAGGCATGTCATGACGAGCCCACCGCGGGTCACCTGGGGTATGCTCGAACTCTGGCCCGAATTAAAAAGAGTTATTACTGGCCAAACCTTGCGGCCGCTGTACGACATTACGTGAGGACATGCCATGATTGCCAGCGACGGAAAACACCGCCTGTGAAACCGGCCGGTTGACTGCATCCTGTTCAAGTGCCAAGATACCCATTCGAACAAGTTGGCATGGATCTGTTGTGTCCTTTTCCAATTTCTGATTCGGGCAACAGGTGGATAATTGTCGCTACAGATTACCTCACGCGTTATGCTGAAACGAAGGCTCTCCAGCGCGGTACAGCAATCGAGGCAGCGAAGTTTTTCATCGAACGCGTCGTCCTGAGGCACGGCGCCCCGACAGTTATAATAGCGGACCGTGGCACTGCTTTCACTGCCAAGCTACTGGAATCTGTCATGCAACTAAGCGGCACTACCCATCGCAGGTCAACCGCCTACCATCCACAAACTAATGGCTTAACAGAACGTCTGAACAAATCTCTCGCCGACATGATGTCCATGTACGTGGATGTTGAACATCGGTCGTGGGATAACGTCCTGCCGTACGTCACGTTTGCGTACAACACGGCGCAGCAGGAAACAACGCAAATGACGCCGTTCTCCTTATTGTATGGCCGCGAAGTTTCGACAATGCTCGAAGCCATGTTGCCCCACGACGGCCGTGACCTCGAAGTTGGCGCCGAGGAGTTCACTCAATGCGCAAAAGAAGCGCGACAGCTGGCGAGGGCACGCATCCGGAACCAGCAAGGTCGAGACGCCCAGCGTTACGATCACCGCCACCGTGTAGTGACTTTCGAACCGGGCGATAGAGTGTGGCTTTGGACTCCGATTCGACGTCGGGGACTATCCGAAAAACTTCTGAAGCAGTACTTTGGCCCATACAAAGTGCTCCGTCAGCTGAGCGACGTCACGTACGAAGTGCTTCCGGACAGCTTCTCTTCTACTCGTCGCCAGCAGAAATCCGAGGTTGTTCATGTCGTGCGCATGAAGCCGTACTTTTCGCGAGGAAATTAGCGCACCGCCTACCGCATGTTTCTTGCTTTATTTTTTTTATCTCTGCGTTCGAATTCATCAAGTTGACATTTTTTTTAGAGAGGGGGGTAGTGTAGCGTGTGCAACAGCACCCGCTAGGCGGCTGCTCATCGAAAGTCTCGTGCACAGGCTAGAAGAAGTGCCCCGTGGCGTTCGAGAAGAAGCCGAAGTTCGCTGCCGTCTCTCGGTGCTCCGACCCTGCTCTTCTGCGCCTGCTAGCTCAACCCCTAATAAAACCCAACCTTCTAGTTGCGGGCCTAAACGGCTACGTGACAATATGCTAAAGAATTTAATAACAATGAGGGTGAGTGACTTGCCTTGCACTGTAGAACACTCAACTATAATACATCGCGGTTCTAGGGAGTGAAAATTTGAGTTGTGAGAGACAACAGACGGCTTGTGAAACTAGAAGCCGCTCATATAAAGAAACAGGCTTGAGCTGGGTCAGCGACAAATAAGTTTTTCTTATGAGGCCAACCAAACATTTCTCTTACATCTACTTTGATAAAACTGGTGCTCTTTTCATGTTGCCCTATACTCATGCGCTTCGGCGAAAGGCTATGTATGTCGGCTCCTTTCCGCCAAATAAACAGCTGCAAGTAGTCATGATGTCCTCTATCTTGTGTTAGACTCTGTTGCGCTAAATACCCTGTTATAATGTATGAATAGAAAAGAAAAAAAAGCAAACAAAGCTTCAATATCACTCTCACATATTCTGGCTGAAGTCATTGTAAAAAGGGGGATAGCAAGGTTTTTTTTTCGTACGCAGGCTTGCCATAAGGCATATTATAGAAACTCATGTAAAGAGCTTTCCGTGAGGAACCGGAGCAGGCTCCCGCTCTTAGCGTTGTCGGTGAGCCTTTTAGAAAAGTCCTCTTCCCTTGTTGTGGTTAGTCCCACTTCGCGCAGAATCTGTGTCCTTGATGCCCTTGTCCCTGCACAAGTCCATAGCAGGTGGCGAACATCCACTTCTGCAGCTGGTGTGGAACACTTCGGGCATGTGGTAGGTCCGATGTCTGCTTGCGATTCCCATCGGCATTTTACCGACAGGGTAAGGGTCGCCCCAACTCTTATCCATTTAAGAGAAATTTCCTCCAATCTCGTTAAGTTACGAGAGAGTGGGAATGTACATGGGGGAATGAGGGCACGTGTACTTTTCCTTAAAGAGGATGCTAAGATGGGAACAGCGGAGCGGGCATCGAAAGGGAGCCTGGTGGGGGGCGCATTAGTGTTTGGAACTTCGTGTGTGAGGTGGTCAACTTTTCTCTGCTCAGCGTTCTCAGCATCGTCTTGTGTCCAATGTATCTGGATGCTTATCTTTGTTGCTTTATTGAGTGCGTGGATTTCCTGGGTAACACATAGCGTCTTCGTCACCTTCTTCAGTTGTTTTATGGCGGCTAAGGAGTCTCTATAGATGTGGGCTTCTGTTATGGAATCTATTTTATTTATGGCCTCCATAGCATCGCGGATTGCATAGAGGTCCATCACGAGCGGGTCCGGGTATTCTGAAACATATTGCCGCAATGTTATCTTACTGGCGCCGCCATGTGGCGAGCTCGGGAGACTGGCACACGCTCGTCTTCTTCGCTCTCGGTGCTTGCCCGTCAGTCGGTTCCGTGCCTGATCTTTTCGGTGCTTTTACTTAGTTCTAAGTAAACCTGCTGAACCAGCTTCACTGGCTTCTGCGACATTTTTGGTAGAGCTTCTGGGTAGATCCCATGTACGAAGAGCCTCTGGCTGCCCCCTACGCCCATCTACACACCGTGGACACGACACCTGTGCACAAGGCGAGCCGTCGCTTGAGAGGCTTAGCACCCGAGTGTGGTCCTCTTGTTTCCCCACAGCGAACCACGATGACTACAGCGGCAATTCAGACCACTCAGCTTCCCGTGAGTGCCCAGCAGCTGATTTGCCATACTCTACGTATGCCCACACCGTTTCATGGCGACAAGTTCGAAGACGTTGAGTACTGGCTGACCAGGTACGACCGGGTCGCTGTATTTAATGCGTGGGACGAGGAGTGAAAATTGCAAAATGTTTATTTCGCACTAGGAGACTCCGCCAAGATGTGGTTCGAAAACCATGAGGCTACCATTTCCACCTGGCAGGATTTCTGGCGGCAGCTGCTCGCAACATTCGGCAACGATGCAAGAAAAGAGATGGCCGAACTCGCTCTACAGCCCCGAGCAGAGCGGCCTAATGTAAGCGTCGCCATGTTTGTGGAAGAAATAACTCGCCTTTTCAACCGGGCGGATCCCTCCATGTCGGAGGTAAAGAAGGTGCGCTACCTTATGCAAGGCGTCAAGGAGCAGTTGTTCGTTGGCCTTGTACGTGACCCTCCACGTACTGTTGCTGATTTTACGAAAGAAGCAACAAGCATCGAGCGTGCCTTGAATCAGCGATTTGTACATTTTGATCGCTCTGCGAACGTCGCTGCCATAGATTTCCGCTTGCCAATGGCCGGAAACGACAGGGAAGCCCTTCGCGAACTTATCTAAAGCATCGTGCGCGATGAGCTGCAAAAGCTGCCCTCTCTCGAACAACATCCACGTGTTGGGGGCATCTCGGATATGGTGCGCGAAGAGCTCCGCCAAGCAGTGCCATCAGTACCGTCACCCCAGCCGCCTGCGCCACAGATCATGACGTACAGCGACGTGTTGCGTACCCCTGCGCCTGAACAATTGGCACCCTGCAACCCTGCTTCTCCCGCACGTCCTCCACCCCAATATCCAGTTTCGAGTGCTGTGCCTGAAGCTCGACCACCCGTTCGCAAAGCACACGCGTGGCGCACGCCGAACAACCTGCCTTTGTGCTTCCACTGTGGCGAAGCCGGTCACTTTCTGCGCCACTGCCCGTACCGTCGGATGGTCTTGCGCGGATTTTTCCCGGATGCCCCTCGGCCGCGCTATGGCGAACGACCTCGGGACATCGACCAATACCTCAGCGACCACGTCCCACCTCCGTCTCTCCAGCGACACCAGTCCAGGTCCCCACCGCCGAGACAGTTTTCAACTAGCCGCCGTTCTTTCCTCAGGCAGTCCCCAAGTCCACACCGGGAAAGCTGAAGACGGCGACCCTCGGGGGTAGGGCCGCCGTTGATGGACACTACGACCAACATCCTCCGCTCACCGATTCGATCACACAGACCGACCTCCGACCCTTCGCTCCGATCAACAATCCGACCACTTTTCGACGATCGCCGAAGCTTTCTTCCGATGCCCCCTATCGACGCACCGCACGACCAACGAGTCCGACGACCACCCGACGATTACAGAAGCTTACCTTCGACGCCGTAATTCGACGCAACGAACGACCCGTCAGCCCGACGATCCCTGACACGCCGGACTTTGTCGACGGTGAGCTACATTCCGCCGAGATACTGATCGTCGTTGATAACCACAACACGACTGCCCTTGTAGATACCGGCGCTGATTTTTGCGTTATGAGTCATGGCCTTGCTACCATTCTGCGAAAAGTCCTGACTCCTTGGCACGGAGCCCCGATAAGGACAGCCGGCGGGCACGTGGTAACGCCGCTCGGAGTGTGCACCGCTCGCGTCGAGATTCACCACGTAACTTTCTCGTGCTGCTTTGTTGTGCTAGCAGAGTGCTCCAAGGACCTGATTCTCGGCCTTAATTTTCTTAGAGAAAACGACGCAATCATCGACCTCCGTGACTTCATGGTGACATTTTCCACTCACCGCGCAATTTCCAAAGAGTAGGTAATGGCAACCCACTCCAGTATTTCCTGCCAAGAAAACCGTATGGCCAGTCACAATATCATTATCGATATGGCGCCGGAAAATGAGCCCCCCAGGTTGGAAGGCGTCCCACATGTTACTGGGGATGAACAAAGGGCGATTCCTAGCAGCTCCAGGACGAATGAAGCGGCTTGGCTAAAGCCAAAAGGACGCTCAGTTGTGGATGTGTCGGGAAGCGAACGGAAAGTCCGATGTTGCAAGAAGATATATCACATAGCAACATGGAATGTAAGATCTATGACGCAAGGTAAACTGGATATCGTCAAGCGAGAAATGGACAGATTGAACATTGATATCTTGGGTATCAGCGAGCTCAAGTGGACCGGAATGGGAGAATTTAACTCCGGCGACCATTATGTCTTTTATTGTGGGCACGAATCCAAGAGAAGGAATGGGGTCGCTCTCATAGTAAACAGAAGAATGGGCAAAGCAGTGCTAGGGTACAACCCTAAAAACGACCGAATGATTTCACGTCGGATCCAAGGTCACCCTTTCAACATAACAGTTATCCAAGTCTATGCACCGACCACTGCTGCCGAAGAAGCTGACGTTGAGAGATTTTATGCGGACCTACAATGCCTTTTAGACCGCACCCCATCATCAGACGTCGTTTTTCTCATAGGAGACTGGAATGCTAAGGTCGGGAGTGAAGAAATATCCGGAATTACAGGCAAGTTCGGTCTTGGTGAGCCAAATGAAGCTGGGCAGAGGCTAGTAGAGTTCTGTCAAGAAAACAACCTGACCATAGCGAATACTCATTTTCAGCAGCACAAGAGGCGCCTGTACACATGGATTTCACCGGACGGTCTGTACAGGAATCAGATCGATTATATTATTTGCCGGCAGAGATGGAGAAGCGCTATACAAGCAGTCAAAACAAGGCCTGGGGCCGATTGTGGCACCGATCATCAGCTTCTTGTTGCCAAAATTAAGCTTCGATTGAGGAAAACGCAGAAGACTAGAAGGCCTTTCAGGTATGATCTGGATCAGATTCCATTAGAATATGCTGTGGAAGTGAGCAATCGATTTCAAGAATTAGATCTAGAAGACAAAGAGCCCGAAGAGATGTGGACTGATGTTCGTGATATAATACAACAAGTTGCTACTAAGGTAGTTCCAAAGCAAAAGAAATGCAAAAAAGCAAACTGGTTATCTGAAGAGGCTTTGCAAATAGCTGAGGAAAGGAGGATGGCAAAAGGTATGGGGGAAAGAGAAAGATACAAGGTTCTCAATGCGGATTTTCAGAAAATAGCAAGGAGAGATAAGAATGCCTTCCTGAACATACAGTGTCAAGCAGTTGAGGACAACAGCCAATTAAGGAACACAAGAGCTCTGTATAATACAATCAAAGATATCAAAGGAAGCTTCTGTGCTAAGCTGGGCGTGATAAAGGACAAACGAGGCAAGGACCTCACTGAAGCCTCAGAGATTAAGAAGAGGTTCCAGGAATACATAGAAGAACTGTACAAGAAGGACCCGGATGTGCAAACCCAACATAGGACGGTTGTGATTACTGATCTCGAGCCGGGCATCCTGAAGAGTGAAGTTGAATGGGCCTTAGCCAGCCTTGCTAAGAACAAAGCTAGCGGAATTGATGGTATTCCAGCTGAGTTGCTTCAAAACCTCAACCACGACGCTGTTAACACACTGCATACATTATGTCAAAAGATTTGGACAACCCTGCAGTGGCCACAGGATTGGAGAAGGTCAGTTTACATCCCCATTCCAAAGAAAGGCAGTGCCAAAGATTGTTCCAACTACCGCACGATCGCGCTTATTTCGCATGCTAGCAAGGTGATGTTAAAAATCCTGCAAGGTAGGCTGCAGCAGTATGTAGATCGGGAGCTTCCGGACGTGCAAGCTGGGTTTCGCAAGGGCAGAGGAACTAGAGACCAAATTGCCAACCTTCGCTGGATCATGGAAAAAGCAAGAGAGTTCCAGAAACCCATTTACTTCTGCTTTATTGATTATGCGAAAGCGTTTGACTGCGTAGATCACAGCAGATTGTGGCAAGCTCTCCAAGAGATGGGAGTTCCAATTCACCTCATCTGTCTCCTCAAGAACCTTTATGAAGGGCAAGAGGCCACAGTCAGAACTGGGCATGGTCTTACTGATTGGTTTCCGATTGAGAAAGGGGTGAGGCAAGGCTGCATACTGTCGCCCTGCCTATTTAACCTATATGCAGCGTGCATCATGAGGAAGGCCGGTCTGGACGAGTCTTCAGCTGGAGTGAAGATCGCTGGAAAACGCATCAACAACCTTAGATATGCGGATGATACCACTTTAATGGCAGAAAGTGAAGTGGATCTCAGGAGACTTCTGATGCGCGTACAAGAAGAGAGTGAGAAGTTTGGGCTTAAACTGAACATTAAAAAGACGAAGATCATGGCGTCTTGCCCTATCAAGTCCTGGAGCATCAATGGACAAGAAGTGGAAGCTGTGACAGATTTTCTGTTCTTGGGCGCCAAGATTACCTCGGAAGGAGACTGCAGCCATGAAATTAGGAGACGCCTGCTTCTGGGAAAGAGAGCAATGGTTAGCCTTGACCGCCTAGTAAAGAGCAGAGACATTAGTCTGGCAACCAAGATCCGTATAACCCGTGCTATGGTCTTTCCAGTTGTGATGTATGGATGCGAGAGTTGGACTGTGAAAAAGGCTGACCGCCGAAGAATTGACGCGCTTGAATTGTGGTGCTGGCGAAGACTCTTAAGAGTTCCTTGGACTGCCAGAAGATCAAATCAGTCGATATTGTCGACCATAAACCCTGACTGCTCATTGGAGAGTCAAATTCTAAAGTTAAAGCTCAGCTACTTTGGTCATCTGATGAGAAGAGAGGAGTCGCTGGAGAAAGATTTGACGTTGGGAAAGGTTGAGGGTCGCCGGAGAAGGGGTAGGCAGCGAACGCGATGGTTAGATGGCATTCTCGAGGCATTGCAGATGAAGCTATGTGATGTTAAGAAGATAGTGAGAGACCAGAAAGCGTGGCGTGACATGGTCCATAGGGTCACGAAGAGTCGGACACGACTGAACGCCTGAACTAGACAGACAGCACAGCGATGACTACACAGACCGGCCAGCTTTCCGAGTGTGCGACGATCATGTAACTCTACCTCCACGGACCAGCTTGTTTATTACAGTGCAGTGCGACAACCCCCCCCCCCCCGCCTTTCAAGGCATCGCGGAGACGAACGTGAATTTATTGTTGAGCCTACAAGTCTGCGTCGCTCGGGCGGTCTTCGCCCTAAGAAGTAAACGAACTGAACTGCTTTTAACGAACTTTAGTGCCGAATACCGCCATTTACCGCAAGGTACAGCTATCGCTTATTTTGTCGAAGTCAGTGCGCCATCCGCCCATTGCGCCCTTTCGCTGGCCAACGAGAACCCTCCCGAGAGCACTGGACATACTGTTGAAACTGACGTGAATCCAGCTTTGTCTCTTACCCAGAAATGCCGCCTTCAAGCAATTCTGGACACTTACCGTGACTGCTTTGCCGTCACTTCCAAAGTGAAACAGACGTCAGTAACCAAACATCGAATCATAGTTGATCCCACCGAGCGCCCTATCCGCCAACACCCCTACCGAGTATCGCCGAAAGAACGAGAGGCTATTCGGGCGCAAGTTGATGAAATGCCCCGCGATGATGTGATCCAGCCGTCCACAAGTCCATGGACGTCACCAGTTGTGCTGGTCGCTAAAAAGGACGGATCACTCAGATTCTGCGTCGACTATAGGAGGCTTAACAAAATTACGAAAAAGGACGTCTATCCTTTGCCTCGAATCGATGACTCGTTCGACCGACTTCGTCACGCCCGATACTTTTCATCGCTCGATCTACGCAGTGGGTACTGGCAGATCAAAGACGACGAACGTGATCGAGAGAAGACCGCATTCATTACTCCTGACGGACTGTACGAATTTAAGGTGCTTCCATTCGGTTTGTGTTCCGCTCCCGCAACCTTTCAAAGAATGATGGACACTCTCCTAGCCGGCCTGAAATGGCAGACGTACCTCGTCTACCTTGACGACGTTGTCATTTTCTCTGCGACCTACGAAGAGCACCTCAAACGATTGACGGCCGTGCTAAATGCCATCCGTGGGGCCGGACTCTCACTAAAACCAGAAAAATGCTACTTTGCATTCCAACAGCTCAAGTTCCTGGGTCACGTCGTGAGTGCTGAGGGAATCAGCCCTGATCCAGAGAAGACGGCTGCCGTAGCTGATTTCCCGACACCCACTGATAAAAGTTCAGTGCGTCGATTTTTGGGCCTCTGTGCATATTACAGGAGATTTGTGCACGACTTTTCCCGAATAGCGGAACCATTGACTCGTCTAACAAAGGACGACCAGCCTTTCATCTGGGCCGACGAGTAGCAAAGGGCCTTCGAGGAGCTTCGCAAGCGCCTTCAAACAACGCCCGTACTTGGCCACTTCGACGAGGAGGCCGACACAGAATTGCATACCGACGCCAGTAACGTTGGCCTCGGTGCAGTTCTCGTTCAGTGGCAAGAAGGCGTTGAGCGGGTGATTGCTTACGCCAGCCGCACCCTGTCTCGTTCCGAAGCGAATTATTCTACTACCGAAAAGGAGTGCCTTGCAGTTGTGTGGGCGGTAACAAAATTTCGGCCGTATTTGTATGGTCGGCCGTTTAGAGTGGTCAGCGACCGCCACTCTCTCTGTTGGTTAGCAAACCTTAAAGATCCTTCAGGCAGGTTAGCCCGCTGGAGTCTCCGCTTACAGGAGTTCGATGTCACTATTGTGTACAAGTCCGGCAAGAAACACAGTGACGCTGACTGCCTATCCCGAGACCCTATCCCGTGTTCTTCAAGTGAAACAGATGACTCCGTCTTTCTCGGTGCTCTCTCGACGCCAGATCTCGCTCAACAGCGGCGAGACGACACCGAACTGCGGCCCCTCATCGATTACCTCGAAGGAACCGCCTCATCGCCGCCTCGCCTTTTCACGCGTGGCCTGTCGTCGTTCTGCATTCGTGACGGCGTCCTCTACAAGAAAAACTACGCTTCCACAGACATTCAGTATCTGCTGGTTGTCCCAACGCCGCTCCGTACCGACGTTTTGCAGACATGCCACGACGAGCTTTCTGCCGGACATCTCGGTTTTTCGCGCACCTTGGCACGAGTACGACAAAAGTACTACTGGCCCAAGCTTGCCGCTATGGTTCAGCGCTATGTTAGGACGTGCCGTGATTGCCAACGTCGGAAGATACCACCTGTCAAGCAGGCCGGCCTGCTGCAGCCTATTGTTCCTCCGCGAGTACCTTTTCACCAAGTCGGTATGGACTTGCTCGGGCCATTTCCTACGTCATCATTGGCCAACAGGTACATTATAGTCGCCACAGATTATCTAACCCGCTATTGTGAGACGAAAGCTCTTCCCAGCGGCACGTCTACTGATATTGCGAACTTTTTCATCTTTAATCTAGTCCTTCGTCACGGTGCCCCTGCGATCGTTTTAACTGACAGAGGCACGGCATTTACTTCAGCTCTAACCCAGGAAGTGATGCGGCTCAGTGGCACTTGTCATCGCAGAACAGCTTACCACCCTCAGACGAATGGCCTTACTGAGCGAATCAAAAGACCATCGCCGATATGCTTTCTATGTACGTCGACGAAGATCATAAGAACTGGAACCATATACTACCGTATGCAACATTTGCTCATAACACCGCAGTCCAGGAAACGGCCCGCTTTACACCGTTTCGTTTGGTGCACGGTCGCGAAGCTGTCACCATGCTGGATGCAATGCTACTGCCAGATGTTGCCCACCCATCGATTGCCGGTGCTGACGAATTCGTCCAGCATGCCGAGGCCGCTCGCCAGCTGGCTAGACTGAGAGTCCGGAAACAGCAAGTTAAAGATGCTCGACGGTATAACCTTCGTCACAGGGAGGTAATTTACAACCCTTGCGATCAGGTTTGGGTGTGGACACCTGTTCGCCAGCAGGGTCGCTCCGAGAAGCTTCTGCGCCGCTACTTCGGCCCGTACGAAGTAGAACGCAAACTCAGCGACGTCACCTACGAAGTGACCCTGCAAGGAACTGTTCGCTCATCTAGACGGCAAGCACAATCGGAAGTCGTACATGTCGCCAGGATGAAGCCCTTCTACTCCCGCTAGGTCAAGCTACATGTGTTTTTCTTCTTTGCTTCCTTTAACTACTGGATGTGAACGCGCATCCTCGCCGACTACGGTTATCCTCGACCTCGCTACTCGGCATCGGGACGATGCCTTTCCCATCGGCAGGGGCAATGCCGCAATGTTATCTTACTGGCGCCGCCATGTGGCGAGCTCGGGAGACAGCACGCGCTCGTCTTCTTCGCTCTCGGTGCTTGCCCGCCAGTCGGTTCCGTGCCTGATCTTGCCGGTGCTTTTACTTAGTTCTAAGTAAACCTGCTGAACCAGTTTCACTTGCTTCTGTGACAATATTCTTTATGCACCTTTAGTGCGCTGTGTATTGGACTAGTAGCTGCTGTTCTACCGCCATTTTCTATAATTGATGCGTCCGTATATGCAATGCAGGTACCTGGAAGTGCATCAACCAGAGGTCGAGATGCCAGCTTTTCTTTGCTACGAAGCCAAGTGGTCTTGTTTGTTGTAATAGTCGTGAATTCCCACGGAGGGGGGTCAGCCATTAGTGGTGTTTGAACTGCCACTTCGTTGTACAAGGATGCTATGGGCGTAACGTACTTTCGCTTCATATCCCTTGTTGCCTCTCGTTCAATTAAGTATTTATCTGTGCAAACTCTTGGAGAATAGGGATAGGGGTAAGCTTTTTTAAGGCCGTGATAATGCGCATTGCGTTTCTATTTATTGTTTCCAATTTAGCCCACTGCCGCCTCGTGAGTCTTTGGAACTGGGCCTGGTATAGTATCCTCGGCTGTAACACCGATTGTACAAGACATCTTGCCATGTCCGCTCGAGCTCCTCCTCCCCTAGAAAAATGCGGTTTATCAAGTTTAAGGAAGTCGCAGCTATTTTTTTCTCCTTATGAAGCCATTGTGTTCCTTTGCCGCATTTGTGAATTTCTAGGCCAAGAACTCTCAACTCGTTCACCTCTTCCAATGCCTGATTTCCAATCTTTAGGGTGACTCTTTGCGTTGCCAATTGCTTTCTTCCATTCTTGTTGGCAACATGAATGTAACTGGACTTTTGAGGTGATAATTCCAGACCTGCATCTTGGACGTACTCATCCGAGGTATTTAAAGCCTCTTGCAGATACCGATTCTGTCTCTCAAGTTGTTTATGAACAGACCAAATCGTGACATCATCTGCGCATATCATGAACCGCACTTCTGGTATTTTAGCTAATTTCCACGCCAATGGGGTCAGTGCGATATTAAATAGTAAAGGTGCAAACACTGACCCTTGTGGCACGCCTCTGTTCGAGGTGTAATTGCCAATTTGTTTTCCGTTTATCCGGATAGAAAACGGCCTGTCCTTAAGCAGATTATGTATTGCTTTTATGGCCTGCAAGGGAATGTCCATACATTCCATGTTGCTAAAAATCTTGGCATGTAACACGTTGTCATATGCCTTCGCCACGTCGGTAGCCACTACAGTGGGCACTAGGTGGTTATAAGGCGACACGTGTATGACCTCTTCAGCGGGCATAGTCAGTCCATTTTCTGTCCCAAGGTTTGTTCAGAACCCAATTTGTCAAGCATGGTATTTTTTATTACTTTCCAACCACCATGACAGGCGGGTGGCTATCAACTTTTCATAGATCTTGCAAATTGTGGGTGTTAGCGAGATAGGCCGCAAAGATTCTAGGCTTGTGGGAGGTTTCCCAGCCTTTGGTATTGTTACCACCACCGAGTGCTTCCAGCCGAGTGGAATGTCTCCTCCTTGCCATACCTCATTTACCACATCCAACAAGCCGTCATCTGCGGCTCCTTCTAAATTCTTGAATACTTCATAAGGAATATTTTCATGTCCAGGCGCGCGCAGTTTTACCATTCACTTCTTCTACAGCAGCCAATAACTCCAATTTGGTAAATGGTAATGTTATTCCTGTTTTATGAACCGCATCCACTGTCGGTGAAGGCACCGCATAATGTGCGCGGTTCGGGAAGAAAAGGGCAGCAGCCTGATCTGCAAACTCCTCTGTTGTAAGCTGTAATGCGAGTCTAACACCTTCTGCATGATCTTTAACCTGCCGCCTCTTTTCCATTCAATGGAAAGTCCTCCAGAGGGCCTTGTTAATCGTTCCTGAGCCCAAACGACTGCACCACTCATCCCATCTCCTATGAGCCAGCTGCGTTTCATATCGGCGTGCCTGTGCCGTCACTCTGTTTACCTCAATTTTTCTTTGCACGTCTTCAGGATGGCGGCCAGCCTGTATCTCGGCCCGTTTTCGGCGAGCCCAAAGTTTTAGTAGGTGCTTTTCGGGAGTTCGCTGATCTTCGTTCACTGTAGTTGTAATGGTGTGATCCTTGAGTACCGTTTGAAGGGTGGTAATGAGAGTATTCGGGCTAACTGAATGCGTTCGAGTATCCTGCCGTACACTATCCCAATGTGTAACAGAAGCTTTCTTCCGAACTTTCTTCATATGTCTCAAATTAAGACCAATACTAATGGGGACATGGTCACTACCCCACGCATCTAATTCCGCCTGCCATTGTGGTGCACCAGGGCCCTTCCACCACGTCAGGTCTGGTGAGCGTGTTAGTGTTGCAGGTAGTGTTGCGACTCCTGGATGATTTAGCAGTGTAAATTCCATTTCTGTGAAGGCAGTATGAACTTGATCACCCCTTTTAGAATCATAATCATATCCCCATACGGTGTGCGGAGCGTTAAAATCTCCACCAATTAGTATCGCAATTCCAGGGTATGAATGGCGAATATGCTTAACCCATTCAAGAATAAGTACTGTATTTCTTGGCCGAGCGTACACGGACACTAATATAAGGGGCGTTTTGTTCGGACGCGTGAGTACAGCAACTACTTCCTGCTGAGTGTTGCACCACTTGCTCAAGTTAAGTGGCGTTTGGAGAATGTTGGCCCTAGTATAGACGGCAGCTTTTCCTGGTGTTTCGGCCTCTGCTCTTGCTCGTTTATCAGGGATAGAAGGACAGTGGTACCCTATATATCCTGTTATTGAATATAACCTATTGTGCTCCTGTATCAAGAGCGCCCATGAATGCAGCTTGCCGTACAATAATTTTGTCTTTATTTCCCCAACTTTATTAGAGAGCCCTCTGCAATTCCATTGTGTAATCTGTTGCCACTGGTTTCGGCTACTTCTATCCATGATGTAAGCTGCTCTGAATGAGGTGTGTCAGTTGCGTAAGTGTGTCCAGTACCGCCTTCCAAATAGGTGTGTTATCGGCAGGTTTAAAATTCGAAGCATCCACTAACCTTGCTGTCGTACTGCCTGCAAACGTTTCTTTCTGTTTTTCTGAGCTCTCCTTTCGGCGTTGGGCTATACGTGCTTTCGTTTCTCGCAGCTGTGCAATTTCTGCTGAAAGCATCGCAATTTCTTTCTCTATTGCATTCTGGTGGCTTGTGCAGTCTTTAAGGTCCGGAAAATCATCAGCAGTAAATGCCACTGTGCTCCGTTTTGTGCGTCGTCCATTCTTTAGCGTAGAAGCAAACGATGCACTGTTCTGTGCAACCACCTCAACACGCTGTTTTTCTTCTAGCGGGTCATCAAACAGCTCTCCGGCCGGAGCTGCAAATCCGTTTATAACCATTAACGGTGCACATTGTTTATGTTGTCAGGCCCTTGCTAACTCAAGCTTTCGCTTTTTTGTCGGACACTGAGATGAAGTGATATCGTGATAATCAGATTTGCATAGGCCGCATTTGAATTTCGCTTCTCCAGATTCAGTTATGTATTCAGGGTTAATTCCATATGGACAAAATTTCTGCATATGGCCTTCTCTGTAGCACCTGTAACAGTGCACCGGTCTAGGTTTGTACGTTTTGGGTCGCACTATGCGGCCGTTGTAGTAAAATCTGTCCGGAAGAGTATCTGGTCCCTGTAATGTGATGAGAAAAGTGCCTCTATTCCCCATACGACGTGCGGCTAACACAGTATGTGTTCTTGATATGAGGTCTCCACCGTCTCCGGAGAATCTTGTAGGTCTAGGTCATAGAGGACACATCGCTGAGTGTTTGGACCTGACGCAAAATACTTCTGGACCGGAAGATACTCCTCTGTCGTGATTGGAATCTGTGTTACTGTGGTCATTTTGCGTGCATCCTCAATGGTGGCTAAATGTACTGTTACAGTATTAGATGCCTTGTGGCTTACAAACCCCTTGTAACCTGTGGTACCACGCGCTGCGTCTATTACTCTCTGCATTGCTCTGGTGGGTATCTTAGTGATATCAAACTGCTCTGTTGGTCTGACATGCACTCTGAAGGATTGCTGCAAGGCTGGTGTTGGATAAGCAGAAGCTAGCTTATCAGGGGCGGCCCTTACCTTCTTTGCCGGTGGTGCGTTGACTGGCGGCCCATGTAGTTTGACCAGCCGAGGTGTCCATTGAGAAGCGTTAGTGACGACTTCCTGTTGCACATCCATAGCCTGATGTGTATCGTTTAGCTCGGGTAGCGGCCCGAGCGTTGTCCTCGTATTCGAAGTAATGTCTACGTTGCTCTGTGGCCAAGTGCTAGCTCCAGGTAAAGGCTCGTTACCGCAGCCTGCCGTTGTGCTTGCAGAAGTCACAGCGACTACCGGAGGGTCCATTGGCGTCCCCATGCATGCCATTTATCAGAGCTGAGGCTCCGCGGAGCCCCAGTAGGCCTAGCAGCAAGGCCGCGTCGGCATTCTGCAGCTCCTACCCAGAGGGCTGCGTCCTTGACGATCTTCTTGCCACGTACGGGTTGTTTGGCCTTTATGCTCTTCTTCAAGAGTTTGATGGCCGCTGTGTGGGCGCGGACTACAGAAGTAGTTCGAAATCTTACTGGACACGATGTAGCCACGGTGCTCAGCGACACGTTGCGCATCTGTTATTCTACACAACCACTAGCAGATGTATGTATGACCAGAATTCAATAGTTGACATGCATGCACATATAGTATTATGAAATGCAACACTGGTGATGATGGTCCTTTGTGTCAGCACTATTTGTATACATGCTACAGTGCTTGCATTCGAAGTTGATTGGTTTTTCATTTTGTATGAACAAAACAATTAGCAAATATTTCATTTACTACCCCAACTCAATCACTTTATTAATATTGTGCATACTCATCCCTGTTTATTTCTAGTCATTTCCTGTTCTCGTCTGCAGTATTTGGGACGTTTTCATTCCTTTTAAAAAGATATACTTCTAGGCTTGGAGGGAACTGCATTATTATCTTGACATGTTCATACTACTGGTAGTCTCTAGTTCTTGTATATTTAACTTTGTAGTGTACATTGTTCAAAAAATCAAATGTATTGTATTGCCCATTTTGATTCCCAGCATCTTGGGGAGTTATTGCCGAATCTCCCAGAGAGCACCCAACTGACGGCTATCCACCGTGCAGTGTGGCATGATTTGTAACAAAAATCATGTGCAGATATCCCCTACTGTTGGCAGTTTTATTATGTGTGATAATGAATGACAATGCAAATTGTTACTATTCATGTCATGTGTTCCGATGTTGACCGTTTTTGTGCGTGTTCTTCCTTAGTATAATGTTATGCTTGCGAGAACTGAATTTTGGCGTTTTCATACCGTTGCTTCTGGCTTTCTTCGAGTTTAATACATGTGAGAAATCTTAAGTTGTCTTTCGCAATGTATAATGTTGGAAAAACTTAAAGTTCTGTAGCTTACTCATTCTGTGGCCTAGCATTGAGTGCAGGCACTACCGAACTTCCCAAATAGCACCTTACTGATCGCTGTGAACTGTAAAATATGGCTTGCTTTGTAAGAAAACAGTTCGCGCCAAGCACATGAGACCTTGCCTGTAACCATGAAAGCGAAAACAAAAACTGCGAACCAAGCCAAGCGAACCAACATTAGCACATCGATTCGTTCCAAGCTTCACTCTCCAGGCACACATCTGTCCAGCCGAGTGTTGATCTCGGTGAGGTGCTGTAGGGGCTCCACATCTGCAATGGGGCAACCGTCCTCCTGCGCGAGGTGGCCGCCCATGCCAGGCTGTAGCTGTAGCTTCTTGAGCCATTCCCGCGCTCTCTCTCATAGCGCACCAGCTACTCCAGGGGGCCAGACCACCATCCACCTTCACTACAAGAAAGAAACGCTCCAGCAGCTCCTACTCCTTCTGCTCACACTCGGCCAACAACCTCTCTTCCAAGCTCTTGTTTTCCTTCGCGTGTCGGGTCTTCAACGTCTCCATTTCCGTGCTCAACGCCTTGGCTTGGGCCTCAGTTTCTTGTTCGTGTCACCGCATGGCCTCTTCCTTAGCTTTGTTCGCTGACTCCAGCTGCCGGTCGGCTTCTTGAATATCTGCCTCGAGCTTCTTGCAAAGCTTCAGGGCTGCCGATTGCTGTTTCCTTTCCTCATCCAGCTCCGCCTGCAGGTCCCGCACCTGCTTGGCGAGGGCCCGCCGCTTCTCGGCCTGCTCATCGTGCGCCTGCAGGCGCGCTCGTGCTGGTCCTTGAGTGCCTGAATGGCGACGTCCAGTCGCAGCTTGGCGTCGTCGGCCAGCTGCAGCTCATCCTTCTACTCCTCCAGCGCGTCTTCTGCGCAGTGAGCTAGTTCTCCAGGGAGCGCCTTTTCCAACTTACGCCTATGCGGTGCCTTGCGACTGGACCAGGTCTTCCAGCTCAAGCTGCAATTGCTTACGCGACCACTCAAAGTCCTCGGGGGTATCGTTACTCTTCTCTATCCCCCACGTCAGGGCCACAATGCGGGTCTCCTTTCCGCACCACTTTATTTATTATTATTATTATTTATTTATTAATACTGTCAGCCTTTGCAGGCTATTACAGGAGTGGAAATAAACAAAATTCACAAAACAAAGGAGTGCATTTCAACAGCTACAAAAGTCTGACACAAATATACAAGCAAAAACAGTGGACACAAAACAGAACGTCAAATAATACAGCAAAAGAAACAAAGGTAAACAGATTATGCAGAGGGACAACTTTTATAAAGGTGCGTTTTGTTCAAATATGTTTTGAGGCTTTTAAGAAAGGCATCTAGAGTATTACGTTTTACAATGCAGTCAGGCAGCATGTTCCACTCTTTAATCACACGAGGAAAAAAGCTGTATTTAAAACAATCATTATGAGAAAGCGGCACAGGAATATACATACTATGACGATGTCTTGATGACTCATCGGGGTGTATTGCAAAATAGTGTTATGTGTTAATCTTAAAGTGACCATGGGTTAGAAGAAAGAGATACTTCAGCCTTTCTATCTCAGTGCGGCATTCTAGCTTTTCGAGATTGGCTGATTTGCACAATTCGGTTGGTGAATTGGTTCTTCGGTATTTACTGTAGATAAAACGGGAAGCAATTCTTTGGACTTTTCAATTTTTGTTTTGTTAGATGCGGTGTGGGGGGCCACACAATTTTCCCATATTCAAGTACCCGTCTTACCAAGGTCCTATAAGTCAGTATTTTTATATCGGGAGTTGCACTGCGGATATTACGACCTAGCCCCCATATTAACCTGTATGCTTTAGAGCATATATTATTTATGTGCGTATTACAGCGTAGGTCAGAACTGAAGGTAAAACCAAGATACTTGGGCTGTTGTACCCTATTGACTTGTTTACTTGCAATGTAGTAAGGAAATGTCATAACATTTTTCTTCCTGGTAACAGACATGATTAGATATTTATCAGGGTTGAGTACCATTTGCCATTTAGCGCACCAGGTTTCAATTGTAGCTTAGTGTTCAGTTCTTCTTGGTCACTTGCGAATTTGGTTGTTTTGTACACCACACAATCATCAGCGAACAGTCTGACCGGAACAGTGATTGATTTTGGAAGATCATTTATAAACACCAAGAATAAAAGGGGGCCAAGACACTTCCCTGCGGCACACCTAAAAGCACTGGGGAAGAAGTCGATTTATAATCTCCTAGATATACGAACTGTTTTCTGTAGGTGAGGCAGGAAGAAAACCAGCTTGTAATTTTGAGGTTTCATAATATGGCGTTAATTTTAAGCAGCAACTTTGGATGGCATACATTATCGAATGCTTTTGCAAAATCCAGGAATATTACGTCAGTGGGGCCACGGCAATGTATTCCTACGGAAAGATCATGAGCGGTTTCTATAAGCTGAGTAATTGTAAAAAGGCCTTTTCGGAACCCATGTTGAGAAGGATGAAGTATGTTGTTATTTTCAAGGTACGCCATAAGCTGTTTAATTACAATGTGTTGAAGCAACTTGGAACATATACAAAGAATAGAGATTGGTCGGAAATTATTGACACCAGATGTATAACCACTCTTATGGATCGGAATAACTTTGGCATGCTTCCAAGCGGACGAGAATGACCGTGTGGTAAAAGATATTTGAAAAACTTTTGTCAGGTATTTGGCAACCCATTCTGCATATCTGAATAAAAATTCGTTTGGGATTTCATCGGCGCCTGGGCTTTTCTTTACTGATAGTTGAAGAAGCAAGTTTAGAACTCCTTGCTCTGTGATATGTATGTCTTGAACTGGTGGGCAGACTGGTGAGTCTATTAAACTTTGTGACAAACCATCGTCAGAAGTGAAAACTGAAGAGAAAATAGAATTAAGGCTTTCGGAACGTTCTTGACTACAGTTATCTCCCACATTTTGAGTCTCCGCTGGATGCTAGGTGCCTCAGTTAAAAACTTTTTGAGTGTTACGTTATAAAACTTATCCTTAACCCCTTTGACAAGACGTTTAAGTTCCTTACTCATTTGGCTAATGAGACTACTCCGATTAGGATCACATCTATTACTGTTTGCCCTCTGTTTACGTTTTAATTTTCGTTTCTCATGTATGATTTCTCTCGTGATCCAGGGAGACCTCTTTCTTGTACATTTTAGGCGCTTAGGAATAAACTGCTTAATACAGTGTTCTACCACGTTTGAGAAGTAAAACCATAGCTCGTCAACTGTAGTTCCGCTTTGAGAAGACACGTAAAATTATCAAATGAATGCTCGAAGTAGTCCAAGACAGCAACATCATCAGCGGCCGCAAAGTTTAGAACCGTCTTACGAATGTTGTGCGAATAATCTGGTATCATGTCTAAATCCATTATTACCATTTTATGATCCGATATATCCTCGTGATGTTCATATGTACGTAGATATGGTAGCAGTACGGAGGATACAAAAACTACCTCAAGGAGTGATAATGTCGTTTCACATATTCTGGTATAACCTTCTACAACTTGTGTTAGCTTATAAGAAAAAGCAAGTTCTAGTAAATGCTCACAGCTAGGTATATCCGTTGCACTAAAGGAGAGTGCATTCCTATCTATATCTGGCAAGTTAAAAGCACCTAAAAGCAGGATTGGGTTATCATGATTTAACTTTGTGTCCATCAAATGTCTCAGATTAAAAAGCATATCTAGAGAGGAGTCTGGGGCTCTATAAACACCACCGACAAACACCGAGCGATTGTTCAATTTAATTTTGCTCCATACTGATTCTATATTAGTTGGAACGTCTAACACAGACAATACCATATAGCTTTTAACCATAATTGCCACTCCACCACCTCTTTCTATTCTATCTTTTCTTATTAATGTATAGTTTGGGGACGAGACCTCCGCATCTGAAACGTTCTGATGAAGCCAAGTTTCAGGTATTACCAAAATATGCGGTTCGTGCTCTAAAATAATACTTTCAATGGCGGCTACTTTGTTAACCATGCTTCTGGCGTTTGTGTTTATAATCTTAAGAGATTCATTAGCAAAATTATTGAGTCACACAAGCTCGCTTTCTGCTGGAGCATTACACCTCACTCTCTCACCTGTGACTCCATCCCACACGTACAGGACATCGCTAATTTTAATCTTATCGAAGATTAATTTAACTTTCGCGCCGTTGCTCCTCTCCACGACTGACGAATCCCAAAGGTTTTTACGGATCTCAACAACTCTTTTAGAATAGTCATTTGATATGCTCGTTTCAGTTGCGCATATTTTTCATTTTATCTCTAAAATCTGATAACTTCAAAATAACAGGAGGGTCCTTATCCAATGTTTTTTTTCCTAGTCTATGAATGTTTTCAGTTTCTGTCCAAATTTTTCTCCAAATATATCGTCATTCATCTCCTTCAGCAAAGTCTCTTCTGTTTCGCGCCCTTCCTCTTTTACACCCCTAATTATGAGATTGTTTCGACGGGATCATTTTTCAAGATCATCAAGCTGCTTGGAGATACTATTCATGTTGATGACTTGACCCTCAACAACAGTTTCTAAGTCAGCATGCCTTTTGTGAGTTCGGTCAAGACTCTGAAATTTGTTTTCGATAGTCTGAAGTCTGGTTTGTATTTCTAAAATGCACGCGTAAGAAGATGTTTGGTTTTGCTGAATTTGTAAGATTTTGGAAAATATTTCTTTCTGTGTGCTAATAATTTCATAGCACATTTGTTCAGTAACAGGGCCTCGATTAGATTCAACGTCTCCAGCCAGCTTAAGTAATAAGAGTGCCATTAAAAAACAGCCACGGACACATTGCAGCAGCCTATGTGGACAGTTCACTTCAGTCAGTCAGTCGTGTCCGACTCTTCGTGACCCTATTGACCATGTCACGCCATGCTTTCCGGTCTCTCACTATCTTCCTAACATCACATAACTTCATCTGCAGTGCCTGGCAGCACTATTATACAAAGATAGTCGCTACGGAAGCCATACTTTTCGTCACCAACCTGCACAAGTAAGGGTACGTTCGGTGACATTGCCACGGCCGTGCCGCTGTGTCCACTGAAGCAGGAACTTGCAGGAGCGCCTTTTATAGCCACCGGTCTAGCTGTCCCGTGACGGCTTGTTGACGTCAGCGTGACCGAAGATGGTGCGCCGTAGTCCTTGTCCACGTGCCGAAGGTAGAGCATAATGTCGTCGGATGACGATGCGCAGAACAAGCTGTACCCATGGAGCCGTTGCGCCGCGTTGATTTCATCAAGCTGCAGGCAGCATCCTTCCGCAGGGAACGATGTCGCCTCACTGAAAGCGAAGAGCAAGCAGCCAGCGAACACCTGCACAAGTAAGGTTACGTTCGGTGACATTGCCACGGCCATGCCGCCGTCTCCACTGAAGCAGAAACTTGCAGGAGCGCCTTTTATAGCCACCGGTCTAGCTGTCCCGTGATGACTTGTTGACGTCAGCGTGACCGAAGATGGTGCGCCATAGTCCTTGTCCACGTGCCGAAGATAGAGCATAATGTCGTCGGATGACGATGCGCAGAACAAGCTGTACCCATGGAGCCGTTGCGCAGCGTTGATTTCGTCAAGCGGCAGGCCGCATCCTTCAGCAGGGAACGATGTCGCCTCACCGAAAGCGAAGAGCAAGCAGCCAGCGAACACCTGCACAAGTAAGGGTACGTTCGGTGACAATGCCACGGCCGTGTCGCCATGTCCACTTCCATTCAGCTGTGTGCCGCTCGACGGCTAGCCGCTCCGACATTGTCTTCCTCTCTGCCAGCAGCTGAGCAAACTTACACTGTTTCTTTTCCAGCTCCAAAGCAATGGCCCTCAGCTTCTAAACACGATGGTGACGTCCTCGACCTCGGCCTGGGGCTTGCGCTTGGACTTGTCCAGTTTATAGTTGAGGGCATGCAGTTCCTGGTTCTGCCACTGCTGGGTCTCTGTGTCATTCTGGAGCATCTTGCGAGCATCCTCCACTTGCGCCGCCACCTCGGCCTACTCGTCCGCCTTCTTCTTGAGCTCGGCCACCTGCTTCTCCAGGTTGCGCTTGTTTTCCACCTTCTCGTCTACCTGCTCCTGTAGTGGCGTGCGCTCACTCTCCAGCTGGCGAAGATGTGAGCTCAGTGTAAGCTTCTGCTTGGTCTCTTCATGCAGCAGTTCCTGGAACTCAGCGTTCCGTGCCTTAAAGGCCTGTGCACTCTGAGAGCCTGAGAGGCATGTGACGCGAGCTTCTCAAGCATCCCGTTTTCCTGGCCGAGATCGCTCTGCAGCTTCTGTCAGCGTACGGCAGGATTGCTGCGCGCCCGCTCCAGGTCTGCCAGCTTCCTCGGAAAGTGGGCGTCTTGATGAGAGTCGCGCTTGCGCCACATGCCGGTTGCCTCAATAGCTCAGAGCGGTGGGGACGTAATGAGTGCGCCCAAGGCGTACCTGGCTCTGGACCTCAGGATTAATGATGGCGTCAAGAAAGGCCTCCGTGCTGGTCAAAGTCACGGCGTTCTGAGGCGCCGCCGGCAGGGACAGCAATGCCAACAACTCGATATCTGCAGCGAAGTCCTGCAGGCTTTCCTCGGGAGCCTGCCGGAGCGCACACAGGTGCTGGTATATTGTTGCTGGTGTATGTATGTATGTATGTATGTATGTATGTATGTATGTATGTATGTATGTATGTATGTATGTATGTATGTATGTATGTATGTATGTATGTATGTATGTATGTATGTATGTATGTATGTATGTATGTATGTATGTATGTATGTATGTATGTATGTATGTATGTATGTATGTATGTATGTATGTATGTATGTATGTATGTATGTATGTATGTATGTATGTATGTATGTATGTATGTATGTATGTATGTATGTATGTATGTATGTATGTATGTATGTATGTATGTATGTATGTATGTATGTATGTATGTATGTATGTATGATACTCTCTGAACTAATGCTTTGGGGAGTACCACCCTGAATAAGAAAACTAAAGACCTATTTTCTCTCTGTAAAAGCGTTCAAGCTCCTTTTCCCGAGAAATCCCACTCTAGCCGTAGTGTCCGAAAACCCACGGGTATGCATTTGGCATTTACTAGTTTTCTGGGCTGAAACGTGGAAGCTAACAAAGAGATTTCTATTTAAGTTGAGGACAGCGCAGAGGGCTATTTAAACAAAAATGGTAGGGATAACTTTAAGAGGTAGGAAACGTGCAGAGTGGGTTAGAGAAATAACTCAAGTCACTGATATTCAATGGAAATAAAAAAGAAGAAATGGGCATGGGCAGGACATGTAGCGCGAAGAAAGGATAACCGATGGTCGCTTAGGGCAACGAACTGGATTCCAAGGGAAGAAAAGCGTAGCACGGGGCGGCATGATGTTAAGAAGTTCGCAGGGGTTAAGTGGATGCAGCACGCACAGGACCGGGTTAATTGGAAGAATATGGGAGAAGCCTTTGCACAGCAGTGGGTATAGTCAGGCTGAGGATTATGATGCTGATGGTGAAATAGCCATGCACTGACTTTTAGTGAGTTTGCGTTACGTCACGAGGCCACTAGACATGGCCAATTTGCAGGCGCTTTCAACTTCGACTTTGCCTTTAAGATGGGGCCTGATACATCTTCACGCCCCTTCAGTGTTAGCGGGATATCTCCTCCACTACATCGTTTCTTGGCTGTGCGAAAAAATCAGGCTCTGCACCAAGGAAGAAGAAGATTGCTCTGAAAAGAGCCAGTGGAGAAGAAGAGGACAAATTCGGCTGCTGAAAACGACATCTACTCGGTGAGCCTAACTCGTACTTTCCATATTCTATTTCATCCCTCCTCACGACTCAGAGACTCAGAGTGAGAGTCAGACTGGCCTTTAGGTTGCTTTCACCGTAGTGCATAGGACGCTAGCTTTCGCGAAAACATAGTCCGTGCATGTTACAAAGACGTTAGGAGTGGCCCGGTAGCCATCCGCCATTCGCACTATACTGAGCACTATCAAATATGAATTCTTGTTGAAAGCCCATTGGCGTCGAAATGGTCGAAATGATGTTTATCGCAGGCTTCTTTATATGTGCTAACTTTCGCGGTCATTGAAAGTTGGTGATGCATTGCGGCAGAATATAAAACCTGTTTGACCCAGAACGTTTGCAGCAGAGCTCGGTGATAAGAGGTACGCTATTGCTTAGGACAGATCACCTTTCCACGAAACTCGAATTAACCAATGGCCTTCTCAGCGGTTTCTAGGAATTTAATTAGGAAATGCTTCGAATCCCATTGAGAGCATCATCTGATTAAGGTGGAACTCCTTCAGCTCAAGGCACAACGAATTGGGGCGTTAGAGCAGCTATGTGAAAATTATCTTGGCTGAATCAAAATATCGAAACACATACTTCTTATAGTAATTATTTTGGCAATGTAGGGCGCAAATAGAATATTTGCCGTAGAAGGACGGATATACAGCGTTAGCAGACTGGAGAGCTGAGATAAAGAAGTAGGAGAAATTAGGCATGTAAGCACGGATTCAATACGCTCAGTGCGAATCGTACTGGTTCATATACAACTGTCAGTGGTGAACCCGAAAGACGCCACTGCTAGCGAAAAGTAGCCAACCGAAGTCGACCGGTTACTGGAGAAGTGGCGGGCCGGCTCATAAGAGAAAATAAATTGGCACCGAGACATCAAACCTTCCGCATCGTCTCTGCGTTCCTCGCGCATGCCATCAAGTGATGACTCGGACGTAATTGACCATGAACCCGCAATATACACCATCGCCAGTTCCACAGTAGGCGTACAGAGCGTCACACTACCTCCGTTTTGGACCAGTGACCCAGTATTTTGGTTCGTGCAAGTCGGGTCCCATTTTGCTGCATGCCGAATTTCACGGCCGGTAGCAGGAAATACCACAGCGTGATGAGCAGCCTCACGTCTGCACCAGCCAGCGAGCGCCGCGGCCCACTTTTTGCGCCACAGGTTGAGAACGGCTACCAAACCTTGTCCATCGTCTTACACCTTCGGAACCGGAGCGTCTCCAGCAACTACTGCAGGACGACGACCTGGGTGACCAAAGGCCTTGCAATCTGTTGCGCTACATGCTACTGGCCGGCAGCACGGCAAGCTTCGACAGCCACCTAGTGCTGTATCTGTTTCTGCATACTGCATAACAGCATGATACAGCGTGCATACTGCGTGATTGAGTGATAATCAGCGCGCACAGCAGCGTACTGCTCCACAACAACGCAGCGTGCTGGTACCACCGCAAGTTTGACAGGGATGCACAGAACTGTGTACCTTCATGCAAGAAATCAGGAAACTCCCTGGGGCAGTGCCCGCCGGGTTGGTGCCGTGATAAGACGCCGACTACTGTGCGGGAGTTCCCGGGTTTGAACCCTACCACGGCGGCTGCGTTTCGATGGAGGCGAAACGAAGTGCGTCACTGTGCTGTGCGATATCGGTGCACGTTAACGATCACCAGGTGGTCGAGAAAACTACGGAGCCTTCCATTACGGCTCCCCTTCCTCTCTTTCCATTTTCACTTCCATCCTCCTGCATTCCCGTACGGCGCGGTTCAGGTGTCCACAGAGCAAGTGTGACAGATACTGTGCCTTTCCCTTCCAGTGACCCAATTATTATTATTATTATAATGGGGAAGCACTAAGGGCGACCAGCGCCCCCGCCTCGCCGCACAGTCTCCCATCGTTTTCTTCTTGAACGATCGTGAGAAAGGCACATGTTTCCTGGTGGACACAGGGGCAGAAGTCAGTGTAGGGTGGCCATCATTATCATCATCATCAGCCTGACAATACCCACTGCAGGGCGAATGCCTTTCCCACATTTCTCCAATTAACCTGGTTCTGTGCTAGCTGCATTCACTTGACCCCTGCGAACTTAACCTCATCCGCCCACCTAACTTTCTGCCGCCCTCTGCTACGCTTTCCTTCCCTTTGAATCCAGTTTGTTACCCTATGCGACCATCGGGTATCTTCTCTTCGCACTACATGTCCTGCCCATGCCTATTTCTTCTTCTTAATTTCCACTAGAATGTCAATAACGAGTTATTTCTCTGACCCACTCTGCACGCTTCCTATCTCCTAATGTTACCCCTACCATTTTTCGTTCCATAGCCCTCTGAGATGTCCTAAAACTTAAGTAGAACCCTATTGGTTAGTCTCTACGTTTCAACCCCATAGGTGAGTACAGGTAAGATGCAACTGTTGTATACTTTCCTGTTGAGCGATACCGGTAAGCTGCTAGTCACAATCTGCGAGTGCTTGCCAAATGCGCTCCATCCCAATCTTATTCTTCTTGTTATTTCCTTTTCGTGATCCGGATCTGCAGTTACTACCTGTCCTAAGTAGATATATTCGCCTACTACTTCTAGTGCGTCCGTAAATGAACCGCGGCATCACCGCTGCAGACTGAACGATACAAGAAAAAAAACCGACGTACGGCCAACGTTCTCTCACTGCACCTGAGATTTAAAAGGATATTTCGGAGGATTTTTGTCGAGGTCGATGTAAAATTTTCCATCTTCGGAGGGGATGTTTAGCGTAACTTTCGGCTTCTTGTCGACGTCCGCAGCCGGCGTTTACAGCATCCCTGTCACAAGCAGAAGTACGCAGGAAGCCTTCCGAGCACCCGCCCTTCATTCTCATGATCATGACACCGACCGGCGCTGCCCGGTTCACCGGCATCTTCCCGCGATTTTCTCTTGTTGACGCGGCCACCACAGGCAGGCACTGCTATCAAACACAATGTATGCCATCACATGATCACCACAGGCCCACCAGTTTAAGCACGGCCACTACGCCTGTCTGCACAAAAGCTGCAAGTAGCACGACATGAGTCTGACCATAAGCTCGAGCTCCGCCGAATCCGCCTGTCCAACAGTCCCTGGGCGTCGCCACACCACAGAGTACCTACGTCTACACCAGGAGACTGACGACCCTGTGGGAATTATGGAGCCCTCAGTTCTCTGAACACTGTCCGCGGAGTTATCTTTGACGATGACCTCATATCCCTAATCGAAGAGGAAAAGAGAAAAGCCCCGAATCAGAGGGCCTGAAAACAAAACTTAGCTTTCTCTACTCATTTAATACAAAATGACTTTTTTACAATGGAACTGCAGAGGACTTTTAACTAATATGAATGACATAAAACACTTATTGGCCACTCACTCACCACTAGCCTTGTGTTTACAAGAAACAAATTTAGGTCCCAAACATAAGAACATACTCAAAAAAACTATACAGTCTTCCGTCGCGATCGAGAGCAAGCTCTTAGGCTCTCAGGTGGCGTTGCCATCATAGTAAAAATGGAGTTGCAGTTCGAGAACACAAACTTAAAACTAAGTTTGAAGCTATAGCGGTAACCTTACAGGCTTTTAAAACTATAACTGTGTGCTGCATATACTTAGAGCCACACCTTAAATTTAGTAGTCATGAATTAGAAGATCTTTTAAAGCAGCTTCCAGAGCCATTTTTAATAGTACGAGATTTTAATGCACATACCATCATTTGCGGCAGTAGAAAAACAGATACGAGAGGCGAAATCATCAAGGATTGTATACTATGTAATAATATCTGTCTCCTTAACACCGGGAAATCAACCTACTGTTCATCTAGTTCAGGAAAAACGAGCTGTATTGATTTATCCCTCAGCTCACCATCAAGTTTTACAGATTTTAAATGGACGTTTTAGATAATCCATGCGGAAGTGATCACTTACCTATACTAATCAGCCTAACATCTTTACCACAAATCATCCCATCCAAGCCGCGACGCTGGAAGCTGCATTTAGCCGATTGGGCATTGTTTCGAGAGAAGGCCAGCCTAGAAAAAATTACTCCACATAAATATAATATAGATGAACTAAATGATGCTTACACAAATTGTATCCTTACTGCAGCGCATATAGCAATTCCTCAGTCCTCTGGAGTGTTGAAACAAAGTCACAAAGCCTGGTATTCAAAAGAATGTAAACAAGCAAAAAAGGAACAAAACAAAGCATAGGGAATTTTTCGCAGATACCCAACACAGGACAATTTCGTCAAATTTAAAAAAAGGAAGAGCCAAAGCCCGCTACATCCGACGCCGCGCGGGAAAAGCCTCCTGGCAGAACTATGTAACTTCAATAAACAGCTCAACAACATCAAAACAAATGTGGAAACAGGTTAGAAAGCTAAATGGCAGATACTCTCCATATACCATTCCCCTTCTAACAGCCCCCGGAGTACAGATAACTATACAAGAATAGGCCGACATTTTAGGTGAATACTTTTCTGCAGTTTCCAGTTCATCACACTACACTCGAACATTCCTAAAACACAAAAACACAGCAGAGGAACAAAAACTCCTTACAAGTAGTGGTACAAAAAAAACCTATAATAGCTTAATTACACTACAAGAAATAAAAAATGTCCTAGCTGCCGGTAAACAAACTGCACCTGGTCTTGACCAAATTCACTACAAAATGCTCGCCCACCTATCCGAACCTGCCATAGAGGCACTATTAAAACTTTTTAACAAAATATGGGTCCTAGGAAAATTGCCAGAGGCGTGGAAAAAAAGCTGTTGTCGTACCATTTTTAAAACCCGGAAAGGAGCCGACATCTCCTGGTAGTTATAGGCCCATTGCTTTCACCAGCTGTTTAGCAAAATCCTTTGAAATTGTTTTAAACATCAGACTAACTTGTGTTTTAGAATCTCATGAACTTTTAAACATTCATCAGTGCGGTTTTAAAAAAAGGATGCTCAACAATTGACCATCTCGTGCGTCTCGAAAACACTATCAGAGGCTTTTATACACCGACAGCATTGTCTTGCCGTTTTCTTTGACCTTGAGAAGGCATATGATACAACTTGGAGGTGTGGGATATTGCGCGACATGGCAGATTTAGGCATATGTGGCAGAATGCTAAAGGTTTTAAGTTACTTTTTGTCACATCGGTCGTTTCGAGTACGTCTTGGGACCACTTTATCAAGAACCTTTCTGCAGGAGAATGGTGTGCCCCAAGTGTGCATTTTAAGCGCCACATTTTTCGTTGTAAAAATGAATACGATTACTAAAGTAATACCAAATTCCATAATGTAGTCACTCTATGTGGACGACCTTCAAATAGCCTACACATCATGCAACATGTCCACATGTGAGAGACAGATCCAATTAACAATAAATAAGCTAACAAAATGGGCCAGTGAAAATGGGTTTAAATTTTCTCCGCAGAAGACAGTGGCAGTTATGCTCTCCCTCAAACGAGGCATACTGCCCAATCCTACCTTACACCTAAATGAAATCAAATTGCCCATAAACAATAACCATAAATTCTTGGGCATTACTTTTGACAAAAAACTCACTTTTCTCCCTTACATACAAGCACTAAAGAAGAAAGCCTCCAAATCCCTAAACATCCTAAAAGTCCTTTCACGCGAACATCGGGCATCTGATAGGGCATGCTTTTTGCATATATATCGCTGTGTTGTGCGCTCCTCCTTGGACTATGGAAGCATAGTTTATGGATCAGCTAGGCAATTATATTTAAAGAAATTAGATGCAGTGCATAACTTAGGCCTCCGCCTTGCTTGTGGTGCATACAGAACGTCTCCTGTGCATAGCCTCTATGTGGAAACTAACGAGCCTTCACTGAAATATAGACGAGCTTTACTTACATGCGCATATGTCCTGAGAATAAAGTCACAGAAAAAACACCTGTGCTATTCAATAGTCACAGCCTGCCCCTCCAGAGTCATTTTCACAAATAGGCCGCAGTCAACGAGGCCATTGATAATGCGGTTTGAAGAGATATGTTGCGAACTCCCTATTCTAGACACATTACCGGATATCGCTAAAAACAACAGCCCTCTACCGCCATGGTACAATCTTCCCACAATCTGTGATCTCACTCTCACACAGTTTCCAAAGACTAAAACCTCACAGGAGCACATTATTCAGGAATTCCTTAATCTTCAGGAAAAATACAGAAGCTTCACAGAGTTCTATGGATCGAAAACAGCTGTGTACACGGGAAGTGCGGTCGTGCGAGGAAATTCGGAGGAAATAATAAGACTTCCATACTGTGCATCTATTTTCACTGCTGAATCCCACGCCATTTATGTTGCCGTAGAGAAAATAATAAAAGAGAATGTTACAAACAGCATTATTTACACAGACTTCCTAGCCGTCTTCACAGCTCTAAATCCAAGAAATGCAGCCGCTCCTTTACTCGGAGACATAATACAAAGTATAACAACAGCCATTGCTCGAGGATATAACATAAAATTTTGTTGGGTCCCGAGTCACATGGACATTAAAGGCAACGAGAGAGCAGACACATGTGCTGCTAAAGCCCGTGACAAGCCAATAAAGAGTATAAACATACCCTACAAAGACTGTATGAAACTTGTACACCACAAACTAAGAGAAAAATGACAGTCCTCCTGGAATAGTAAAGTGGATAACAAACTACACTTAGTAAACCTCATTTTGGGAGAATGGATGTCGAGCCGGCATCAGGAACGTTTCATAGAAGTAATACTATGCCGCCTCCGCACTGGACACACACACACCTGACACACAATTTCCTGCTGACAAAAAGAGACAAACCTCAATCGAAAAATGTGGAGAACAATTAACTATTCACCACTTCTTATTATCATGCACAGGTCTCGAAACAGTAAGAAAAAAATATTTTACCGCATTTTACAAAAAACACATTCTTTTTCACCCAAAACTGATTTTAGGCGAAGATGGAGTTGTAGATTTGTCTTGTGTTTTCAGTTTTCCAAAAGAAGCAAATGTCTTATGCAAACTGTAGAATAAATGCATCCGTAAATAAATTAAAACCTCAAGCTTTCCACATCATTGCATTAGCAGCTTATGCGCCATAAAAACCAGCACAACCCATTTCGTAAATACTTTCTAAACAAACTCTAGTTAGAACACACGAGCTTTCCCCCCTTGTTTCACACACAAAAAATAACCTTTTTCTTGGCGCATGATAGCCTTAGTTGCTTATGCGCCAAAAAAACCCAACACAACACAACACAACACAGATGGAACTAAAGTCATAGTCATGACAGATCACAAATCCCTCACGTATGCCTTACGGTCGTTTAATTCCGATAGGGGCGCGCTCATACCACTCGCGAACTGCGGAAGGTGTCCTATGTATCAGAATTCTTCACGGACGTCCGCCATATCAAAGGACTCGACAACTCGTTTGCCGATGCTTTGTCGCACAGCCCAGTGAGTGTCATCACGTGTCCCATCATGACAGACCGAAAGAAAGTAGCGGCGGCTCAACGCGATGATGACGAATTGAGCTGCTTGCAGGAAGCATCGACGCCACTCATCCTACAGTGGTTCCTTATGCCCGGAGGAAAACACATTTGTTGCTACACATCAACAGGTAAATCTGCACCACTCGTGCCTCCTTGCCTTCGTCGGGAAGTGTACGTATCGCTACACGAGCTTTCACATCCAGAAATTTGGGCAACCCAAAAGCTTCTCACGGCACTTTTCTTATGGCCCGACATCAACTGCGATTCCTTACAGTGGACACGCGAGGATCTAGCGTATCAACGTTCCTAGGTTCCGGGTCACACTGTGACACCACTGGAAGAGTTCCCAGGATCGGATGCTTCATTCGACTACATTCATATGGACACCATTGACCCTTTTCAGGGTCAAGGATACTTACTGACTTGTGTCGACCGTCTCACGCGTTGGCCGGAGTCTATTACGATTCCGGATATTACAGCCAAAACTGTTTCTCGCGGTTTTGTAGACCACTGACTATGCCATTTCAGTGTCCCTTCCTTCATTACGACGGACACAAAAAGCCAATTTGAGCCCGCCTTGTTCGCCAGTCTAACAAACCTCATCCGCACCTCGCGCGTCAAGACTACAGCATACCACCCATTGAGGAATGGAATGGTTGAAAGGTTTAACCGGTAAATGAAAGCAGCACTCATAGCAAGTGAGCAGCAATCTTGGATGCAGGCATTGCCCATCGTGCTCTTGGGTCTGTGCATGGTGTTGAAGGCAGAAATCGGCTGCAGCTCTGCGGAAGTTGTCTACGCTGCGTCACTATGTCGGCCCTGTGAGGTTTTAGTGTCTGACCTACAACAAGCCCGCATTTCAGCCGGCAACAACGCACCTCGTCTGCGTGATATCATGAAAAACCTACGAGCTACACCAGTTTCGACTATTAGTAAGTAGGTTATTAGCAGGTTATATGGGTGCCCGGTCACCAGGAGGTGGAGGGAAATGAGACCGCTCACGCGGCTGTTCCAGCGTTCCTCCCACGGGGTTCCGCTCAATCCTCCGGTTCTACCGAGACAACCATACCAATCCCGCTCATAACTTATGCGGACATTAGAAATTATTTATGCTTCTGCAGGAAGGCACTCCCGGCACCCGTCAAAGGTTTTGATACATCTGAAGAGTGCCACCTTAGACGGCTCGAGTCTGGGTGTTTTCTAAATCCCGCCATACTAAAACACGTGGAACCGACATTCACGGATAGGTGCAAATTCTGCGGGCAGTAGGCTGACCTATACCACATGGTGTGGGCCTGCCAGCAAATTATAAAAATAAAAGCTATAAAACAGCCAACTAAGGAGGGCTCGAAACGGCCCTGTCCAGCTGGAACCTGGAGGCCCAGCATTCCCTGGTCCAGAGAGCTCGGGCAGCGGCGGCGGCCAATGGCGTCCCAGAATAGGGTCTGCCGCTCAGCTCCACAACCTTCCTTCCCAAATCATTTCGTTGTCAACAAATGTCTTCTCCTCCTCCTCCGCGACTGCCCCCTGCCAGGAGTACATGCGTGAGAAACGAACTTGATTTACGTAGTCATGTTTTTCTGCGTAACGACGCAGTAGGATCGAGGACCCCACAAAACACCGTATGATGGACCATTCAAGATTCTCCGCCGTGGGAGGAACATGCTCACTATTAAAATGCAGTGAAGACAAGAAGTTGTTTCATTGGACATAGTGAAACCCGACCAACACCATTCCCACTTCAAGTTATAGATCAATTCGCTCTTGCCCTACCATCTGATCTGCTAACCGTCCTGGTTAGCTAGTCGCTAGAGCGACTGCCCCGGAAAGCCGGTGGTGCCGGGTTCGATCCCCGGATCAGGGCGAATTTTTCTTAAAAGTACGAAGTTTCTGAGAAAGCTGCATGGATTTCGTTTCTAGCCGTCTGGCAGCGCTTGGGTGGATGCCATTGAGTAATTACTCTCTTATTAGAGTGAAACCTGCGTTCATGGAAACTCAGACCACAAATGCCATTAACAGACCACCGCGTAGCATGCGTGCAAAGCGCCTCGTGCCGTGGCAGCGGATTCTACCGCGAGTGAGACCAGCAGCTACCACACGCGCAGTAGCAGGCGTTTGAACACACCAAGGCGCCTAAAATGTCTAGGCTTGTGAGCTGTGAGGGAGAGAAATATAAGGGCGGAAAGGCAGGGAGGCTGAGTGGGAAATGTCCAGCAGGGTACACTTTCGACCAGAAGCAAAATGAGAAAACGAAAGAGAGGCAACGAAATGAGTTATTACGTAATCATAGTCCACTGCGATTAAAAGACAGAGGCCAAAGACTTCAAATCTACAAATTGTATTGTCGGCAACTCAACTCCTATTTTCTACCAACTTCGAGAACGCCTTCATCGTTTTTTTGTTGTAACCAAGTTCTGGTTTAAGGCACCAGAACCTTAGCTGCTGTAAGATGACAAGATTCCATGCGGCGGAGCGCGGGAGTAAGGAAGACACGTTCTTGCTTACTCCGAGAGTATACCCACAATGTATGTGCGCGGTTCTTTCACCCTATCTCCATTACTCCCACGTTAGAGTGCCTGTAATTGCAATGAGATGGAAACAGAAGTTAGTAAACGCCAATCCCAGCCACATGCGGCATAACAGCGTAGGGCGCGATGGCGAATTGTAGTTGCTGTTGAAGAAGTCAGAGTGGTGCGAACGTGATTCCCAGTCTCCTCGCGATTATGAGTTTTCCGTCACGTTTCGGGCTAGCAGTCGAAGGTGCCTGCCTTCACGGCAAATTAATTAACGGCCATTTTGTAACAAGATAGCCCTAATGCTTTGTTCATCGAAATTCCGGAGTTGACATTATGAGCGAAAAATCATGAGCATGGTGCTGGCAGCTAGAAACTAATTTTTTCGCCCAGTGAGTAGACATATAAAGTTGCCTGACGTTACGTTTCGCAGGATTTGTCATATCGGTGCTCTGCGGCTATACGGAAAGGTGATATCAGAATACATCTTCCAGAACCTTTGCACTCACATTACTCTTTGGCCACCCTAATACGTTTTTTGAAGCGGGGCTTTGTATGCACACTGGTCATACCCTTAAACGCGGAGCTTGAGTGTCGTCATGATTCTTTAAATCACCAGCCTTGTCTTCCGCGCATACTGCGACGGTGCTATTTTACGCTTGGTCGTGCAAACATGCATGCCGCAGCTAAAATTAGCTCACAGTCGCCATGGCCCAAGGCAGATTAAAGACAATGTAGACAAAGTGATGAATAGGTGTCGCTTTCCGAAGGTTCAGAAGGGTGATTCGGCAGACGAAGGAATATGGCAGTCAGCCAGTCTTGATGTTGAACGAAGAGGAAAGATATATTTACAAATTATATACACAAACAACTAACTTTACACTGGCGGCCTCGCACAGAGCTGCCACCACACTAACAAAAGGGTACATTTCATGCACAAAACCGATCTCACACAGAGGAAAGCTTGCGTGCCGAGCACTGAGTCACCAGCTGTGCTCGACTAGACAGAACTATTCAACCGAGTCTGATGGCCGCTTTTTCATGGCAACAACAAAGACATGAGGGGGGTCGCATCACATGATCTACCTCAAAAGTACGCAGCCAATCAATCCCTTTGGTTAATGAGGCCCAACCCCGGTGGGTTGGTCATAATCTCGGACCCAGGTCCTTAATTCTTTAAAATAAAAATGCAGCATACATCTGCACCATCACCGGCGCCACGTTGGGGACCGCCGTGAAAGCGTGTTGGTGGGAAATAGGCCCTCCCAGGCAGAGGAGAGCGCAGCTATTGTCGCGACCCGAAAGTCTTCCAACGCCTGGAAGGTGACGAAAACGAAGCGTTTCCACATCCCAAACGTGCTAGGGAAGCGGCCGGCACCGGAGGAGAGGCGCTAAAAAGAAACATACAAAACGCTTCACTCCTGGATCCGAGGAGCGGGGTCCGGCTGCCAGTTCGACGCGTCGAGGAGATACGCGTGTAAGCGCCAATATTAATAAAAAATAGCTGCCGTTTATCGCGGCCTTGCACCAGATATGTAGATACAGGGCACAATACTTCATATATACCTTTTACTCCTTAGTACCTAAAGCTAACTGCATTGGAGCATGAAAAACATGTTCTAGAAATACCAGTTCTTTACGCAAGGGTAGCTCTCGGATGCTGCTCTCGCCGTCGTTTCGTTTCCCTCGAATGTATCTTCAATTATATTTGTAATACATTTATTGAGCTCGTGTCCATTACAATTTACATTTCATAGCGCTAACTCGCTCTTTCCGAAGTTGAATTAAACTGAGTTACAATAGCAAAAACACACGAGAAAAACCTTGCAAAAGAAGGGAAAACCAGCCCCCCAGATATATAAAATTTTCTACTTCCTTGGAGTAGCTGAACGAATGGCGTTTGAGGGAATATAAGTTTAGGCTTCCTTTCCATTCTTGCTTTGTTCTTGTGTTGTTTGTTGTGAACCCAAAGAACGCCACTGTGTCTGGCAGAGCCGGAATAGTACCCAGCTTTGGAGCGAATGAAGACGTTTGCAGGAATTTAAAAAAAAAAAGCAATCGAAGCTACGTTAGTCTGTAACAAACAGTCTGCTTACCTCAAGCTACAAAATCGCGTAATAGAATGAATTTATGTATGCTAAGCGCACTTATTTCCTCTGAGTGGGTATGGCCCAAGGCAGGTAAACTTAGTAAACTCAGACGTCTTTCCGGATGGTAAACAATGAATTCATTTGCGTACACTAAGGGGAATTTGTTCAGAAATAAATTAATCGACATCTCTTGAGGCTATATTTGTTTCAATTCTCTCGCCAAAGTAGGGGTAATTTTCTGCATGAAAAGTATTGCCTTGCAACCAGCAGGAGAACCATGCGTGGACGGTTAATAAAGAGCAAGCGGTAGTGCACTATACGCTTCAGTATATAGTTTGTTTTATATACGGTTCCTAAAAATGTATCTCACTGATTAGTTCTGAATATCTCTCAAGGCAATACCTTAAGTATGCTCCATCTGTTCCTTTCAGACGGACTGGTCTCGTCGTCCTTGTGAAGATCGCATCCCCAGCGCAGTACAGAATACCCTCCTCTACCCCGTAAGAAGGTTATCTTAGCAACTAGAAGGGTGCCTTTGTTACTGAAGCAAGGTTTTATTCTTATTTATTCTCAGACTCGGTAGGCAGAAGGGGAAGCTCTGTAGGTTCTGTACTCAGAGGCAAATGACAGCCAGTACCGTCTCCGGTGGCTTAGCTGTTTTAGCCTGGGGCTGCTGATTTTGAGGCTGCGAACTGGATTTCATGAACTGCAAGAATATTTCGATGGAAACAAAGCGCGGAGCGGCTCCTAGGCTGTGGAAAGACATCGCGGATAAAGAACATCAGGTGGCTTGAATTTATCGTCAGCCTTCTATTTGAGCCCCCTTCATAGGGTTCTTGTTACTTAATGAGGTTCGTCTCGGTAATTAGCAATCTAAAGTTGTCTCCTCACATTTCTAACTCTTCCCTCACAGAGCTGGGAAGAGGTCAAAGTGTAAGTGGCACGCAGTAAGCCCTTCTGTTTCCTTTAAAATGAATTTCTGTTATCATCTGGTACTAAACTTATCCTGCCTTCCGTAATTCCTCTTGTGTTAGTTGCCCCTGAAATGTTCGCGTTTTAAGAACCATTTATACCGCGTTTCAGTGACTTCCCTAAACACCGCGGGGGTTGGGGCTACGCACGACTGCCTTGCTTTTCTGGAGGCATTAATTCATAACGAATAACGTCATCCACACTATTGGCAATTTCGTGAACTCGCGCAGCAGGATTGGTATTTACGCCGCTTCTCTTATATCATCTATACCCCTTATCTCCTTTACAACTTAGACACTCTAATTTCAGTTCCTGGGGACAATCCCTAAGGCGTTCCTATTTTTATTTTCATTCGCAAACACCCGATTCAGTATTTTTTAGGACCATAGCTATTATAGCTCGATTTCAGGCTTGCAGAGTGTGGCTGAGTCATACCACGTCAGCCTTGTCGTTCCCCCCCCCCCCCCCCGCTCCTCTAGCCTCCTTCCTACGTAAAAGGCAGCGTTGGAGTTACCCTGCCGCATTGTTCAGAATACGAAGCATTTATACCAATAACCTGGTTGGTATTCTCTTTGGCTTTGTTTCATTGCGACTGGTCTGAAGTCCACCGGGATGTTTTAAAGGCTATGCGAAAACAATTGTGGAGTGCTTAAAGCATGAGAAATCAACTAGGGAGCAAACACAACGACAGACGTAATAACGCATATTTTAGTTCTAGGTGCACGGATCATGTCTGACAAACTCCTGCTGAGTAGTTTCCGCCATCCACGGCTCTTTAACGCGAACTCTCATTGAGCAGCTCGCGTGAAAATGACTTTTATTTTCATTCGTATATACTCGATTCAACTTAATTAAGACCGTATATATTATACCTCAATTTCAGGCTTCTGACCTTTTGTTTACAAGAAACGTTTACTGTGCATCGGGTTCCAGATATTTGTTGCTCACAGGAGATAGCAGCTTTTATTCGTGGAATGTACACGCGCAGGTTCAAAGTATTACTGGCGCATAAAAGGTTGTATTCTTCGCAATAGCAGTTAGTGATGCCGGCCGAAAAGACCATGACATCAATACAGCACACAGCACAAGCCACCTAGCGGAGTCCTGCTGAAAGCATTTGTACGTTATACTTTCGGCAAGCATGTCTCACTGAAACCCTCTGTCCAAATCATGAGAACTTCTCCCGCAGATAATTATTAAAAGAGAATTGTAAGTTCGGTGAAGCTCGCAAGGCTAACCTTTAAGTATGTAGCTGTTCTCCTGGCCTCTGCGATGTTGATCCTTTGAATGCGATTGTGCAGTCATGATGTTGGGTCTCAGTCTTGCTTGACTAAAGGGGGGGGGCGGCATCACCACATCATAGAGCGAGATTCGTTGTTCCAAGGAGCAGCTGCAGTCGTCAAATATACACGTACGACTCGCATGATAGAGTGTGACTGTATTGCACTTCTATATCTATGAACCTAACTTTGCCAAAATGTATTTGTCCATATCTATTGCGGACCCTCTATTTATTCCTTGCGTATGCGAACTCAGATCGCAGTATTAACGCGTAAATGTTCTGACAGAGTCATCAGCCTCTGCGATTGTGAGCGAGAGGTAATTCCGGAAACATGTTGCACAGGGACCACCAATTGCCCCTTGCGAAAGAAGCACCGAGGTTCTGCCAAGTCGGTGGACACCCGTGTTTGATGGGCCTGAGGAAGGTGTGGTGCGTGGTTCGGCGTAAACTGTGGCTCCAGTCACTGCGGCGCCACTTCTTGTCCACGACCATGGAGGTGGTGAGCGTGGTAATGCTAGCCTACTGCGTGGTGCCGAGCAGCGCACCGGCTAAGGCCGCCCTGCGAGACGGGCCGCAGGCGAGTCCCATCATAGGCGATGCAACCCCCGCCTATTATATGCGTTCAAAGACCAGTTCCGTTGTGTATGGACCTCGCAGCACCGCCACCGACGTCCTTGTCCAGGCTGCATTTCAGAACATCGTTGCAAAAAGTAAGTGTCCTTTCGGTGCTCCAAAGCAGCACACGCTCCTTCTAATAAGAACTGTGCGGTTGTGGTTATATATAGTTTGCTGATCAATTCTTCCACACTCTATTATTAAATATCGGCAATGTAAACAGCACGAACATGCTGAAGAAAAAGGTTGGCATTCTTGCTCTGCATAGATGACGGACCCACTTTCAATCCACGGACAAGGGCAATATTTAAAACGTGAACCGTTACTCAAGCGCCATCTAGACGTTCTTAAAGCCATGGTCAATATATTTCGGCAGGTGTACCGGGGCTGCCCAGATGCGCTGCGATACTTAGGGAGAGCGGGGTGCGCTGCCCCTCCTGTAGCTGGACTTCCCTTAGATTTGGTGTACAACGGTATAGCGCGGGTTCCAAACAGGGCAGGGCATCTTAGGAAAACGGACAAACTAAAATGGCTTTGCACACATCGTTTATCGTATGAAGGCATTCTAGACGGTGCTTACTCGGTGACGTCGCATTGTCCGCAAATGAAATCTACCCACATCAAGTTCCTCACCGTGAAGCATTGCATGAGGGCGTCACCTGGTCGCGCACGTTTGGCGTAATTACCAGCCGACAAGGCCTTGAACTCACTCGTCGCGTGTTCGCATGATGTTTCGAGACCACGGGACATGGCTGATATGGCAGGTGCTGCCAGTGCAGGCTCTGCCTTTAGGATGGGAGGGCGAGGTACCAAATCAGCCCGCCAGAAGACATGCACCCCGACTCAAACCCGCTTTCCTAGGCCCTGAGGGCACGTTTCTACGGCTTGCTTAGAGCAAGGCTTTATATCAGATTGATTTGAGCTGGTTTCTAGGGTTTAGCGGCCCAAAGGTAATCACGCTACGGGAGACGCCGTAGTGGCGAGTTCCGCAAAATTCTACCAAATGTGGTTCTTTAATGTCCACAGATATCGCACAACACAAGGCGCCTTGCTCTCGCCTCCACAGAAAAGTGGCCGCCACAGCCCGGATTCGACCCCGCGTCCTTAGGTTCAGCCATCTCGCACGCTGACCACTTAACTACTGTGGCGGGGTTATAAAGTGATGAGTCGGCTCTCGTATCGCCTGACAGCTTACAACTATATGTCAGTGAATGTATGTTGCATAGTAATTCACATAAAATGCAGAAAATTATGCCAGTAGCAAATTAATTTACGTTAACGAGAATCCTCAGAGGGAGCTCACGAATGGTAGCTGTTAACACCTTCACGTCATTCCTTCAACAGGGATGGATGGATGGATGGATGGATGGATGGATGGATGGATGGATGGATGGATGGATGGATGGATGGATGGATGGATGGATGGATGGATGGATGGATGGATGGATGGATGGATGGATGGATGGATGGGTGGGTGGGTGGGTGGATGGATAGATGGATGGATGGGTGGGTCGATGGGTGGATGGACGGAATATAGGAGCGTCCCCTTTGAAACGGGGTGGTAGCAGTAGCTATCATGCTCTTTTTTCTACCTATATTTTAATTATTGATTTAGATTATTTAACTAAACCATCATTCTATTTGTTAAATTTTTGTTTCTATATAACTAACATTATGTCACTTCTCTGCTTTTAAGCAACCAATATTTCAGTCGTTTTTTGCTAGTTTCCACCGCCGGTTTATTCACCCGGCCAAACCCCAAAGCTTCAGGAACAGTGATTGCGCCTGCATCAACTTCCTGATGGATACCATTACATTCGAGTATAATATGGTCAATTGTTTCACTGGAGTTACCACATACAGCACATGCGTCATCTCCATTGTTAAGTTTCTTTTTGTAGCTGCGTGTTCTAAGGCACCCTGATCTAGCTTCAAAACGTAGGGCACTGCCTCTTGAGTTATCAAAGAAATCTTCCTTCCTGATCTGCATTTTCAACTGTCGGTATACTTCCACACTCTGTTTCTTTTCCATCGAATTTTTTCTAATTTTTACCTTCTGTGTTTTTCACCTCTTGCTTAATGCTCTTTATTTCTCCGTCCTTGTGACTAGCATACTTACTAGTTTTTTTCCTAGTTCTTTTCCTCCATTGTGAGTCACCGCTTTTTAAGTACAGGTATTTAAATACTTTAGCTGCCCATCTGTTACTATCCAATTTCCTCAGGCGTTCCTCATATATTATTTTACTCTGAGCTTCCCGTACTTCGAAAGATGCCCAGCCCATATCTCCCTGTACTGCTTCATTTTTAGTTTTGCCATGGGCACCTAGTCCTAATCGTCCAACGGATCTCTGATTTATTTCTAATGTCGACTGTACCTTTGATTTTAGGCACAAAACCGCATTTCCAAAAGTAAGTCCGGGCACCATAATTCCTTTCCAAATACCCCTCAAAACCTCATACCTACTGTATCCCAACACAATTGATTATGCTTCATTATCCCGGCATTCCTTCGCCCTTTGGCCTTAAGTGAATGCTCATGCTTTTCAATGTATGTCAATCCTTCGTTTACCCATACCCACAAAGATTTATATTCTGCTCCTCTAGGTATTTCATGGTCTTGTATTTTAAGACCCTGATCAGTTGAGCCGTTGAAAATCATCAGACCCGACTTAACTGCGCTAAAACTAAAGCCTAGAGCGTCCCTTTCGTCTCCGCAATACTTAACTAGAGTAGGGTAACTTGGAGTAGGGTCCTCTGAGCAGCGTCACCTGGAGACAGATAGCGGAGCTATTGTAAAGTGGTTCTTGAGGTACATTGTTACTGAAGGTTAGCGGCATCCTAACAGATGCATGCCTCAGCGGAAGGGAAGGTTAGGGTAGTTACCGCAATGCATATGCTCCCGCCACAGCGGATAGCTGAACGAGTGGAGCGAGCAAGCCTATTCTGTCATTGTATGCACAGGAAATCAAAGTATGTTTGGATACACTGGTGTACTGGTTGTGTTTGATGCAACGTTCGGTCGTCTAAAGCCAAAGCTCTGCTTTACATTCGGTTGGTGATGGTGGTTAAACATTTATTAACCCTAACATAGTTAACATAAGGGTGATTGGGTTAGTGCCTTAGTGCCTCTCCACTAACAATACTAGGTGGAGTCCTTATTTCGGGGCCCCATTGGCAAGCAACGTCATTTAAAACTAGGCCTTTTAAGCCTTAAAAGCTTGACCGCAGATCAGGGCCGCCTCCCAGTCCTCTTTAGTCGGGTTCATGTTTCGGGGAATAGATGGGTTTGGTTGGTACGCCTAGACAGTGTGGAAGGTGTCAGCCGCTCCGCCCCCCCCCCCCCCCCCCCACCTTCCCCTGTAATGAAACGCGCTATCAAAGGGTGCATTGAAATGATTAAGCACCACTGGGCACAGTGCAATATAGGGAGAATTTTGATGAGGAGAAGCGTCATCATCATCATAATCATCAGCCTGACTGTACCCACTGCAGGGCGAAAGCCTCTACCATATTTCTCCAATTAACCCAGTTTTGTGCTAGCTGCGTCCACTTGACCCCTGCGAATTTATTAACCTCATCCGCCCACCTAATTTTGGTTGGTTTGTGGGGTTTAACGTCCCAAAGCAACTCAGGCTATGAGAGACGCCGTAGTGGAGGACTCCGGAAATTTCGACCACCTGGGGTTCTTTAACGTGCACTGACATCGCACAGCACACGGGCGCCTTGCTTTCCGCCTCCATCGAAAAGCGGCCGCCGAGGCCGGGATTCGATCCCGCGTCTTTGGGAACAGTAGTCGAGCGCTGTAACCACTGCGCCACCCGGCGGGGAGCCCACCTAATTTTCTGCCGCCCCCTGCTACGCTTTCCTTCCCTTGGAATCCAGTTTGTTACCCTATGCCACCATTGGTTATCATCTCTTGAGCACTACATGTCGTGCCCATGCCCATTTCTTCTTCTTGATTTCCACTAGAATGTCAGTAACTTGAGTTATTGCTCTGACACACTTTGCCCGCTTCCTGTCTCTTAATGTTACCTCTACCATTTTTCGTTCCATATAGCCCTCTGCATTGTCCTCAACCTAAGTAGAATCCTCTTGATTAGCCCCTCGCCCCTTGTAGTAATGGATAATGTCTTGGAATGTAATGGCCAGATTGTTTGATTGTGAGTAGACTTCCGAGGACAAGGAGATAGCCCAGGGAGAGAGTGCGCGAGCGGCTTGATCGACCTGGGCCCGTATTCCGATTTTCCGTCGTTATCGAAGTGTCGCTATCTCACGTGACCTGGAGTCATTTGATTAGTGGAAATGCCGGAACTGGGTGTTGCCGCTTTTTCCGGTTCCCGCGTTTGGACCAATTTGATGACGCGAGGTCACGTGAGATGGCGACACTTCAATAGCAACGCGAACTCGGAATACGGGTTCTGTTCGTTTCCCTGGAGTCCCTGTTGAACTGGCGCCCAGATCAAGTTAGTGGAGTTTCGTTTACGTGACGGCAGTTAATTTGCCGTATGCGCCTGACAAGAGGGCGAGCCCATCCCAATATATAGGTCTGGCAGGCCTCTTGAGAGTCAGTGATGTTGTGTTTCAACTTAGGATAATTGAGAGCCAGAACTATGGAAACCTCCTTCGCGTGTGCTGTGCTGCAGTCTTTGAACATGAGCCGTTAACTATGTTTGTGTTATGTGCGACTGCAGAAGTATACCGCCATCCATGATGTTGGACGGCAACGCCCACATAATAAACCTCTTGTTGGTGAGAATAATATTGCTCCAATGTTTCCGCGCTTGCCTATGGTCTTTGTTTAATTTACGGGGAAAGGGGCGGACCCGGTGGGCGTGTGTCCAGGGTGCTGGCACTGTCATCCTTTTTCAATGTGGAATTCGTGTTTAACGTGAAGCCGATCCAAGAGGCGGCGACAGTACGTGTTCTTTGCATGACGTGTGTATTGGGTCAGTAAATGGGATTTTCGAAGCTCCTGAAAGGGGTTCGCCACGCCCAGGGCCAGAAGTCTCTGGTTGGACGTGGGGACCGGGAGGTCGAGGGCTCGTTGGATGACTTTTAGATGGATGGCCTATAATTGGCCATCATCGTGTTTGCGCAGGTGCAAGTTAAGATAGATTAGAGGATTGTAGTCGTTACTAAAGCATAGGCAAGCTGCAGTACAACCTTGCTTCGGAAACCGGCCTGCTTCTTTGAGACCCGTCAGGCTATGCTGTGCACCTTGTCTCCAATCGTGCGATGTTTTGCCAGGGTTGTGTCGGCCTGCGTTGGTGGTATATAAAGTGGCCAAGAACGCGTATCTCTTTGGCTTCCTAGATTGGTCCCGAGGGGAGACTGTAGTGAAGCTGAGTTGTGTCTTAAGCTGAGAGGCATACATGCACAAATTCACGTTTAGCTGGGGCGCACTGGAGTCCGCAGTAGGTCACGCAGTCGTCGACTACGGTTGCCGCTGTTTACAGGTAGGACCCCATGTGGCCTAACGTACATTGCGGGACCATGGCTGCATTATTATCCGCGTAAAATGGGCATGACCTAGGCCGGGAAGAGAAGCCAATTTGGAGCGAAGATGAAGCAAGAACACATTGAAGAAGAGGGCAGAAAATACCGCTCAATGAGGTGCTCCGCTCGAGGCAAAGGTGTAAGCAGCGTGGAACCCCTCTACTTTTTGTTGAGAAATAGCTTTTTTTTGCTACAGTCTAGACGGGGACGGTTAAGGGGGGGGGGGGGGGGGGAAGAACGGAACTTGTAATTTTTTGGAAAGTGTTTTTAAATTAAGGTACTTTGTACTGCGTCCACTGAAGCTCCGTTTTTGTTTTCTCAATCTCTAGAAGCGAATAAAGCAAGCTAGTAGAAAACCGCAAATAAAGCTCAAGGAAGGCGCAGAGAGCGCCGATGCAAAGAGTGGTTTTAGAGTTGTATTTCAAATGATAGCATAAGAGCAGCAAGAGCTTTACGGCAACTATTTCAAACCTCGACTTCACTTGTTGTTGGCCAACTGGCAACACATTGTGACAATGTACCAGGCCCTGATCTACATGGCCAACCTTGACATTCAAAACCTCGCATTTGTTTGGAAGGAGTCTAGCAACATCGCACGTAGATTCAGGCTGCTGTGTGAAAGAACAGCATTCCTTATGCTCAAGCAAAAACTAGCTGCATGTCGGGAGGAAGTTTTAAAACATCGTGCTGCCAGGCTTTACGCAGAGTGGTAGAACAAGACACGTTCTATTATTCATACATTTTTTCTTTTTCTAGATGGTCTATACACCTTTCTTTGCCTTCATTGTAACGAGGACTAATATCAACATTTCGATACAGTTGTGCCATAATACTCTATGCAGTTCGTTTATTGTTCCCCATGGGAGTGGACAAGGTACATAATTCCAAAATTTTAAATTTTAATAAATTTGCAGCCTTCCTATCCAGCTGCCACGTGATCTTGGGTGAAAGTGATAGCACCACGTCTGGAATATTTCCATTTTTTTTGTGTCCTCGAAAAAAAATATTTGCGGCAGTTTAGCGCAGTTCAGTCTTGTTTCCTCTCTCCTTTATTCACTGCCCACGTGCGGATGAGCGATAATTAATACGGTCGCGAATTCTAGAAGTAGTTGGTATGATAAGTAAATACGGGGATGACCCAGGTGTTGCCCCAATCCAAGTCATATTCCAGTCCATGACATTGTTAATACAACGCGTATTCTTTCGTGCAGCCCTGGGCGACATGTCGAAAAAGTATTAAAAAGTTGAACTATACTTCAGTTTTCTGCATTTCGGTTTTAGATTCAATGTTTCATTTTGCCTTTCGAAGTCCTGCTCTGCATCCTGCTATTAGTATCCCTGATAATAGAGCTGCACAAAGTCATCTCCAAGTTGCAGGTTCCTAAATATAGCAGAGTTTAGCCCCGGTCATTCTATAGGCCCAACATTGAATATCAACTTTAAGCCTGCACTGAACAGTTATAGACTCGGTATAAATACGGCACAACCTTGTTCATTTGGATCTTTAATATTTCTCTGTGGTGTTCACTGGTTTCTGTTAAGCCGCTATAAAATGTTGAGAGTACTCTGACGACACATGCCATTTCTACTATCTGCTTTTGTTATGCCTGAGGTTTCTAGGGCTTCGATTGACCGAAATACGCTCTGATAAGCCGGAACGACTGCACCTACATAAGTCGGGTATATTGTGCCCATTTTTCTATTCTCCGATGTAGAGAGTGTAAATGTGGCACATTGTCGAGTAGGCCCTCAATGGCAGCCGGACGTGTTTAGTTTACCGAAAAGCAACGCTCCTTTCTTTTACTATACCTTACCACTGTGCACCCTCTTCAAGAAACCAATTATAAGCTGAATGCGGTGTGATTTTTCTCGTACGTGACGCTCCTCTTCCTGTAGAATAAGGATTGTCAGCCTTCATAAAATCGAGCGTCTGCTTCTCGTTTACAGATGACATCACGGCAGTAGCAAACCGGTCCGACGTGTTAGCGCAGTGCGTCGAGCGATGGAGTAAATCAGCCACGCCCGAGACAATCGTCTGCATAGAATTCTTGCCATTCGGTTCCGCTGATAACCACAGCCTCGGGTACCACCTCCACCTCCTCGTGGACGGGAAATTGGCCAAGCAGTTTCCTCTGTCCCCTGCGGACAGCTTTCGACTCGAAAGGAAGGACCGAAGCAAAACGATTTGGGGTAATTGTATGCAATGCTTGCATTATGCTGCACGCACCCGTGAGTATACAGGTTTGTTCAGCGGTGAGCACTTTATTGCTGCGTGGCGAGAAGTTGAAAGCGGGCTGCTGTAGTCACATCAGGATTACAGGCTGGAGCAAACTGTGTTGGTGTTTAGGTCATTGCCTATTTTGCTTAATGCTACATTGCTTAACAATAGGTTAACGGATACGCCGATAGTTTAACCAGATAACGACGATATTAGCTCTTGAAACGAGAACAAAAGATGTGAGAAGCTTTTTTAAATTCCGCCTTCCCTTGGTATGCACGACGAAGGAAATACACATTGAAAAGAATAGCTGAATCATATTCTTCTCTTTCGCCTCTACATTGTGAGTTGAGCAGCGGTGACAGAGCTTCCCTGTTAGGAGTATTTGTGCGCCAGCTGCGAGAACCCCTCGAGTCGCACACTCACGACCGACACACTGTTTTGCCGGTGTAGACGTGCGCAAGTGCAGCGTTCCGCGACGACTTTTAATTGAGGCAGCTCTAAAATGTGGTAAGATACTGTTATCTACAGTCTTTGTCAAAAGGTTAGAGCCAGGGAAGTCTGCTTCTCAGCCATACCATGTGGCTCATTTTTAATGCATTCCCAGGTTTCCAAACTTGCTGAAGGCAAAAAGATTCTTCCTCCTATCTTTAGTGGCTAGGACTTCCACGATTTTTAATGAAGCTATAATAAACAGCCTAAACGTAAACCCTCTGGGTTCTAAACTTCTAACAAAGGTTGTACATTCTAATGGGAATGGAATACCCTTCAATCCGCAGCAATGATTTCCTGCTCAAGTTGTCCTGCGCGCAGAACATGTAGATAGGTATATACAGCAATGAAAGATGCTTTAAGTAACAGTGACGCAACTCTATAATAATGTGAGGTATTGGATTAACATATTACAAAGGTAGAATCTTGCGATGCATGGGACATTGTTCGTTCTGAAATCTGTGCTGCTTTAAAGGCAAGCTTTAACGTACGTTTTTCGCAAAAAATGAGTTATGTGCGGCATTTTATACTTGTTTTGTCCGCTGAACAAGACTATCATATTTAAAAAAAGGCAGAAAGGAGCGCAAACAGCAGTTTTTGCGAGAAAACGAGCACCAGTGGGACTGCCCTCCAAGCAAACGCCGCTGTTGTTCGTAATTGGCCGAGCCCATCATGACGTCAAGCTCGGGGATGCCAGGCCGGCGCCGGCGGTGTCGCTGCGTGCGGGTCGCTTCAGGAGACTTGATATCCGGATTTGAAGTTTTATTGATTATTCGACCAATCTAAAAAACCTCGATACCTACCGATGCTCTATCCACAGGCTTGCAGCTCTTCAACGTATTGTAAAAAAAGACGCTTCATTGGTTTTATAAGGCGGGCATAATTCGTTATTGTGAGGAGAAGCTGCAAATGTAATATTTGTTACGCATTGCAAGCTTAGATTATTTCTATTATTATACTTATAATTACGTTGAAATATTTCAAAGTTGCCTCGCGAATATCTCAAAACGCTGTAGATTCGTTTTCTTTTGCCCTTTTATCTCTATGGCGGCAGCTCATGGAAAACTGTAAAATGGGATTTTCGCTACGATTCAGACGCTTACATCATTCTCATACTTGTGCTTTATAAGGCGTCGTAGTTAAAAGCAGTGTACTAAACGTCGGACATCAGAGAGGTAGAGGAAGTGCTAAGGCAGACGCCGCCGCATAATTCGCGTACGCCATGCTTACCTCTTCGGTTGAGCGCGTGAAGAAATGCCTTCTCTTCCAATTCTGGGGCGGATTTGTTTTCAGAGAACACACTGGCCGGGCAATCTAGGCTTGACTACGCCTACCTGGAGTCTCAGAAGGCACCGTATGCTGAGGTAAGCTCAAAACCTTTTGCGGGAGAGATTGTCGTTCACAGATTCTGTACACATGAGTCATTTATCAAAAAAGAATGTTGTCGCTTGTAGTAGAAGCACAAAGGCCACTCGGAGCTATCCTTGAACACTTGGTGAGCATAAGTAGTATGACGATAATGATGTAACACGTCACACATGACGACTGAACATGCGCATAACCTGGCTGAAATGTGCTACTCAGTTTAGCGTTATGAAGTTGTTAAGCAATGACTGCTTACTTACATTTTTGATCAATGCTAGAGATCCTTCTGCACATCGTTTCTTTTGTTTTTTAATGTGCAGAAACCGAATATATGCTCAGAGAGGCACCGAAGAACTCGAAATTCAAAGTTTTTAATTGCATGCAGCTATTCTATACATCACGCGTCTCTTCTTCATTCTTCCTTCAGTTAAGTTGGAATAACTTTGGGTACCAGTTTTGTGACTTTCAAACCGATGTGATAGAGCGCACAGACGTGATAAAATATTTGGGAGTTTTTTTTTTTTTTCATGAGCACCTCTTGTGGAATGAACATACGAACTACCTTAAACTAAAATTATCTCGAGTGGTAGGAGCCTTGTTGAGAATAAGAAACCAAATCCCTGAAAAATTTAGAGCGCTTATTTACTCTACAATGATTCAGTCCCATATATATTACTGTCTTCTCGGATGGGGCACAACCTGCTACCAATTTGGCAAGCATATTTATTACACAGAAAAAATCGATCCGGGGCCTAGAAGGTTTGAAGTACAGCGAAAGCACGCATGCTTTTCGTTCCAGTTATGGAGGAGTGAGGGTGGATCAACTTTATGAAAAAAAAAAAAAAACTTGCGATTTATATATGCAACGAAATCACAAAAAAAACCGTGACAATTTTGCACACACATATATGAGCATAAATCAAAATTTTGACTTCAGGAAAAAACAATACAGACTACCAAAGCTGAGAACAAATTACGGTGGGCAAAGCCTGCGATCCCAAATACCCATGCTTTTGAAAAAAAATATGGATCTTGTTGCTGTTATCGAACGGAATGCATCACTTGGTGTATTTAAACGTACACTGAACGAGATGTGAAACTAAGTGTTGTAATTAAAACTGTCAGCGATGTCAAAAATTGTTTAGCTTTTTGAGTTCCTGTTATTGTTGTTGTTGTTGTTTTTCATTTTTTAATTTGTTCAGCTTTTTGCGTGCTTTTTACTGTTGTATTTTGCTATTGATAATTTGCATCTTTGAGTGGAAGAAATTTCATCTGTACCGCGCTGTTTCCCCTGTGTACAAATTGTATGGGGCTCTGAACCTGGTCAGGTGCAAGTACGCACCTTTTGTTCGGGGTCCTTTAGTTTCTGTGCAAGGAAACTAAGAATAAGAATAAACTTCAAACTTCAACTTCAAACATAAAGTATACAGTTTAAAATACCTATGTAACATTAACTTACAAGCTGTCCTAGTATTTACATGTTACAAATGTCTGCTCGTCCGCATTTCGCAAGCTATGTTTTTGCAAAACAAACTTTCAAAAGGTCGCGCTCAATTTACATTACTCGCCTATAGTTCACTAATCAGACTAAAGCTCGAGTATGCAATGTATGCGTGATGTAGGACACTTATATGAAAAACAATGACAAAAATTTTTGAAGCAATTGAAAGCGAAGCCGTAAGATTTATTTATTCTGTCTTTGCCGTGTGATTCTCCATTTGCGCTTATAAATATTAACAATGTCCAACCCCTTGAGGCATGCAGAAAGATATCCGTCGAGAATTCCTTGCCCTGCTCATATATAGCAAGTTGGCGCTTGATCCTGCACCCTGCGTATCCTTTTTAGCTACATGCCTTACGCGTCACCATCGTCCCAGCATCCTAACTCCGTACGTTGCTCGAACTGACGCATATTTTTTTCCCTTTTCCCATGTACTATAAGACAGTAGAATTTCCCCGCACAGTGATTGACAGCGCATATTAATATGCTCCATGTTTTATTTTGTTTATTCTGATTTTGTTTTATTTTTAGATCTTGTATCTGTGCTATCTACTTATGTAATGGTTCTGCTTGGATCTGTAGAGTGATCTGCAGTATTAAATAAAATTAGTTCTGGTTTAACTCTGGGTGACCCTAGTTGAATTGCGATAGCAACGGCAGAAGCTTTTTTTACCTGCTACATTATTCCCCTATCACGCCCTATCAGTGTAAGGTGCTACAATATTGGGGAAAATTATGCTCATTCTTTAAGAGTATGACGCGAGAGCATAATCTACCAGCCCAAACATAAATAAAAAGGGTTCAATGATACTGAACCTAATGTGTAGCGAAAACAAAACATTAGCTGCCGGTGACCTAGCATTCTTCTTCTTCTTCCTCTTCTGCCTCCTCCTCTTCTTAATTCATGTTCGCGGCTGTTCAATGTCAACCGTGGCGGCCGGCCGTGAGCTACGCGACGACTCGAAACCTGGCGCAGTATTGCTGACACAATAAAACAAAATAAAATAATCTCATAACTCCGCGAGTTAAGAAGCACGGATAAGTGAATTTACAAATTTTGCCTGATCCGAATAAAAAGGTCTGCATGTCCAGGTGAATATATCACCGTACATCATTTGCCGTACCTATTTTGTCGCATCCCGAGCTGCACAATTTGAGGTTGATAGGGGTCTCCCACGGAAACCACTGCCGGACACAGACTGTGAGGCTCTCGGGTATTGAAGCATCAATGAATCGAAAACAGCCGACGGTAATCACGATGTGTCGTTACGAAACCCTTTAAAGCTGCCCACGGGAATCCAGGCCACGGCGAAGCAATCACATCGGCTTCGATACCGGCTGATTTAGGTTTATGCTCCTTCTACGAACCTTAACTTGCACGCTATACTGCCCTGTGTATCGTCCTGTTAATGTCCTTCCTTCCATAGATATCACAGCCGAAAAGCCAGAGCAGGCAAACTGATATTTCTGCATGTGCGCAAATTAAGCACCATCTTTCAAACAATGTAAGCCACAAAGCTGTAGAAGCTTCTAACCAAAAATGTATTTTTGGGGTGTAAAATATGCGATGTTTTCACGGTCAAATGGTAATAATAACTACGCGTGCGCAGTTCCTTCTCCATGTTTGCTTTTCTTTTCAGTGTTTTTTTTTCTGCCTGGTGCGGGCAACAAGATTTTTAAACGGACACTTCGTTGCCTGAAGCTTGCAAAATCATTTTAGTGTAGCAAGGCCAGCTATTTTATTCTTCCGCTCCTCTTTTCTCCACACTTGTGTATATTACGTATAAATGCTGTCGGTTATATACTGGGAATTTTAGGAAAGCATGACTGATATTACAGTCCGGACGAGAGCACAGACCAGGTCTTCAACGATTCAGGCAGTGAGAAAAGACTGAAAATTATGTGACTGTTTATACGTTTCGCGGCCAAAGAGAGCAGCAAGGGGCAGGAATGATTAGTCAACCCCCGTTAAAATTGCCGATCCGATCACAGCGACAGATCACGTCACCAAGTAGTGTCTGGGGCATCTGCAAAGCATTTTCAAGCTACCTATACCTCAGCTAGTGCACTATGTCGAAGGGACAGATGAAAGGAGTCTCCTAATCAGCCTGCGTCGAGGGTGTCTAGTAAAGAACCTCAACAGCTCAACGATCGCCTCTAATAGTACACAGTTCACTTGTGATGGTAACAGTTGAACCAGCCTACCGGAGCGGTTTTATTAACACCCCGCCTCTCCATTATCATTTCAGAATGTTTTTCGGCTTCTGGCTCAGCCAGTCTTAACCAGATACAAACTAAACAAAACTATATAAGATATAGAGTTTTAGTGGTGCCTTACGGCCTCATTAAAACCCCTCGTTGTGAGAACCGGGCTTCTTGTACTGGTACTGTGGCCGAAATTCGTGTATCTTTCTAAACAAGGGAAAAAAAAAGATAACAGTGGCCGACGATGGAGAGAACGGTATGATTTTTGAGATGATGCCATTAGAACAGTGCAGGCAAGCCGAATGTGCGCCTCCGAAGCCCCAACAATTGAACCCCCTTCGTTTTGCACATTCAAGGCTGCGACAGCGGTGGCCTGGTCTTCATTGGCACCCAGCAATACAGGGCCGACGCAGTCATTTTATGTTTGTCTTCTTTTTTCTGCAATTTTCAGCCATGGCCTAAATAGCCAGAATCTATAGGGAAGATTCCTGAGGAATAACTGTCCAATGCATTCTTTCAGATCGCGCCGTTATTACTGCGGCCGCTGCCCGAAGTGCCACCCGCTGAAGACGTGCGCTACTTCCGTGCCACCAGCGTGGTGCTCACGATGAGCATCTACTGCATCCCTTTCATGCGTCGCATCGCCGCCATAACAGCCGAGCTCTCAACGGGGCTCAAGGTGCGCAGGTGTAATTCCCAGAAGATGTGTACGATCTTTAGTAATCTGCTTTATAGGAGTCAGATCTCTGGGTACAAAGAATTGCACCCTATATGCGCACTGTTCCGATGCGCAATCCGGGTATGTTCCCGCTGTTTATTAAGAATAATAAAAGGTTAATTTATTATGAACGTTGTACTGCGAATGCAGTCATTTTTATTCTAGTTTCGTGTGTGTTTTAATATTAGGAGTAAGAAATTGACAGTATGGCATTGTATGCGGTCTTTCGAAACAGATAATATTTTAGTGCGTAGCCATACTAGCCGCAATCACAAATTTTGCCGATGTCTGTTAGAAGCCGCTCACTCTCTGTTTTCGTGAACTTGAAGAAGAGGAAGAGAAAGCGGCGACGCCCGCATCACGCGATTTAAGGTTGAGGGCGGAGCGACTGCATAGATGCACCCAATGAGAGAGTAGACTGAGAGAGGGGCGTGTCAGTGGAAGATGTGGCGGCCGTCACTGGGCAGCGTTTCACAAGCGTGTGTTACTCCAGAGTGAGCAGTCGTTGGTCGCCCGCGCGTCCTTAATTTCTCCATCACTTCCCTCGCATCAGTCACTCCTCAGCAGACGTGCACACGTGGTGCTGTCTGGACCTCGGCTCTGAGCCGCTCGCCGCGTCGTGAAGCATGCTTGTGAAGCATCCGCGCCTTAACTGGCGCTCGCCTTCTTTCTACTTCTTCACACTTCTGTGTAGCCACGTGAACCGCAATATAAAGAAAGAGACGAACGCGAACGAGGAAGTGTAAGTATAATGAGAAAGAACGGCTTTAGGAGCCGGCTGCTAATAAAATGTGTTTGAATTAAATGGAATGAATATGTTCCCAGACGAACTGCGGTATCTTGATTGATAAGTTTAAAGTTATCAGGTATCAGGTCTGTTAGTTCTGCTCATGCATGTGCTCTTGGTTGTGAATGGAAATATATATTTGTGTTCTTTTCAATAAAATCTTCAGCTGCTAGTAAGCGCTGGTCAAGATTTCTTTCTACTCTCTTGTCTGAGTTGTGGCGCTGTTTTTTACTTAACTAGTAACTCCCCCTGCTATTCCTTGAACCAATGCCATAGTCACCCACTGCCTGGTCTCCTACCTGCTTTTTCCCTACCTTAGCATTGAAGTCGTCCATTAATACATTATACTCCATCTTTCCTTCCCTCTTTGCCAATTCTCGATCTTCGTAGCAGCTTTCAACTACCTGTTCATCATGACTGCATGTAGGTGCGTAGGCTTGTACAACCTTCAGTTTAAACCGCGCATTAAGCTTAATTATGTACTCATCTATATTGTCAAGGAAACCTACTCTTAGTTATTGCCTCTTCAATAAACCTTGATAACACAGTACATTCCAGATATTCAGTGCAAAATATCCCTCATCCGGCCTCCACAACTCACTACGCCCTCTGACATCCCATTTCAGACCCTTCAGTTCCTCTAACAGCACTGCTAAACTAGCTTCACTAGCTAGGGTTCCATCGTTAAACGTTGCAAGGGTCAATTTCCAATGGCAGACTGTCCAGCGTACTCCTTACGCGTGTCTCCCTACAAACCAGAGTAAATGCGGTGTTTCAGGATCACCAACGAATAAACGGCCTGGCGTTGTCCGAGTTCTGGTTTGGGCACTTCCTCTCAGCGTTCGCCATACAAATGTTCGAGAGCGTGCTGATCATGGCTATCATGCTCTACCTGCGGAATGCAGACGAAGAAAGGAGCACTTTCTTCAGCCGCATCGACGTCACGCTGCTCCTCTTCGTCATGGTGGTCTTCAATATGTGCCACATTGTGACGGCCATGCTAATTGCTGCCGTCTGCAAGAATAGTAAGTTGTTACTGTATACCTCATGCCCGTATCGTCGTGGCCTTTTTGTTAGCCAAAAGGTATATTAATATTGCGCCTGAACGCATGAAAGAAAAGTTGCATATGTAATTGTCATATCGTAGGCTGTTGTCCTTCTGTTTCAGTTCATATTTTAGAGGCAGACATTTATGGGCTGGCGGTTAAGCTGTAAGGACATAGCAGGTAAATGATCCAGAGTTCACAAGGGAAGCTACAGAGACAACTGAAGGTGTAGAGATGGGCTTTTCATAGATGTAAATGACATCAGTAAATATCAAAGTAACCAGAAATGCCATCAGAAATACGCCTCGACCGTTTGGGATCTATGCTATAATAAAGACATTATCAATCTAGAGCGCATCCAGCGTCTTTCAACCAAATTTATTTTTTATGATTACCGTTCAACATTTTGGGTCACTAACATGTTCAGTCAGCTTAAGTTGTAACCCCTTAAAGTACGCTGACAGGTCTCCAGGCTGAATTTCTTTCACACGCTCTATAACAACGAATCTGATTTGTCAGGTGATAGCTATATATTTGCTACCGGCCAGGGACCTAGTAGACTTAGCCACTTCAAAGCAGTACGCCCATTATTCGCCAGGACAAAACTTTAGCAAAATTCATACTTTCCCCTCACAATTCATAAGTGGAACTGTTTGCTCCATTTATTGTTGATTGCTGTAATGAAAATATGTTTGCTGAATTGTTATTGAAACACATGTAATCCCTGTCCTGCTTGGACAGCCTTTCTGCCTGCAGTATTTGGAAATAAATAAATCAGTCCTCTATGTTTTTTTTTTAATTTTCTTCATTTAGTCACGTTGTCAATCGTTAGAAAGCAACTGCTTCCGGTGCATCCAATCCGGTTGATGCACAACGCGCTTCCTCCAAATGTTGTTTACGTGATCGCGGCAGAACATGTTTTAAACGTGATTACATACAATAACCCTTATCGAGCAGTCAAAACCGGCTTCTAGCGCCGTCGTTAGTCGACAGAGGATGAAGTCCTCTATTTAGGTATGCGCTTCAGCTACCTCTGTTCCTTGCCCTGCGTGTTATCATGCCCCACTCCTTGCTCAACCGATACTTTAACATGGGTCGTGGTGATAGTGGCGCGAATAATAAATACTCTCAATTCCACACACACAAAAAAAAAACAACGTTCGCGACCAGCAAAGCTTGCAGGCATCGCAGTAACTATAAGCTATTTATTGGCACATTAAAGATGCCGAGGGCAAAGCCTTTTTTGCTCAAAATAACACACCGAATGAAAACAAACAGGTTCTGAATTTATTTTCGGAGAATATTGAAAAATTTCAAATAATGAATCAATATCCTCCTTGCACAGTATATACCCGAATAAAATACTCTGCTTTAAAAATTTTTATTTTTTCAGAATATTTTCAAATAATTGGTATAACGTTCGGGTAATGTCCGGTATTTTGTTCTTCTAGCAGGACTATTGGAAAACCTACCAACACACAGTCACCTACCATCACACGTATTTAAATATGCGCGTCAAAAAATGTTCAACACCCCAAAGTTTTCCATTCATTTGGGGACGTTTAAGTATTTATTATTTATTTATGAATTCTGCAATCCGGCAAAGAATATTTGCAAGGTGAGCACATGAATACAGAAAATTAAAATTTCCAAGTACAAACCTATGCGTAAAGCTAAGGATTAACAACGCTCTAAGGATCAGAGATGTTCGACAAACTGGAGCTTCATTCCCGATGTCGGAGGCTATGTTTTAAGTAATTATTTTTGCTCACGTTGTGAGATGAGGCAGGTAGTTTTTCTATTCATATAAGTTGACGCGCTTCGAGATGACATGCCGAGTTCTCGTAACGGCCTTATGGTGCATATAATTTATAGCACGGTGCACCGCTGCAGCTTCATTATTAAGCACCGTTGCGCGTTTGGTACGCAAACGTAGAGAATAATAAATACAATGCTGCGTTCGTATTCAGCTCTGTTCTACCCCTACCAGATTCATATTAGGATTTAGTAGCGAATATATATTATTCAAATTTGATTTGGCAACGGGAAATTCGCTGTTCGCATTCAGTTCGGTTCAGAAACATAGCGTTTCATGTGACCTATAATCATTAGTGGTATGTGCGTAAACAGACACTGTCGACAACGCAGGCACAATTTATATTAGCAAAATTCAATAGTTCTTCATCACTTAACTTTGTCATCATATGTCCGGCACCGAAAGGCGCATTTATTAGCGAAATGTTTGGATTCAAATTTGAACAGTTTTGTCACCGCTGCATTTCAACTCTTTTTTTCCCTGTGGCGTCATAGATGAAAGTGGCGGAAACCGTGACATAAAAAATTCCTTTATTGGTGGAGCGCGGTGTACTCAAGCAGCATCCGAAATTAAAGCTATCACGAGTTGGAGCCGTCGCTTCGATTCTGGCAGCGATAGACCCCGTGTCCACGTTCTACAAGGAACGCCTCGCGGTAACGCCGCAATGTACGCCAGCAGCCCAGCCCCACAGAGAGCTCCATATTTTTAACACCGACAAGGCGGCAGTGCCGGTGACAAACGAAGCTGCGGGTGTGCCCGCTGACAAAGTGAATTACCAAGCGCCAGAACCGAATCGTACCGAAACGAGACGGCCGCCTGCAGCTCCGTTGAGTGTATGTTTTTTCCCCTTTCAACACTTAGAATCTCTTTTTACTATATTTTATTAGTTATAATAGTTCACACGCACCATCGAAAGAACCATTACTTCTTAATTCCCACAATTAACAGCAACACCTATTTGTCAGCCTCCCGGATCTCTTGCGGGTTAATGCCATGACCCCTGCACTTCTAAGAATGGGCTGCGGGGGCGATTACTATATGCGATTACTTTATCTCTGTTCTAGCTTTTTTCTACTGATAACAGCTGGGTTTTGAGTAAGAGTGGTATTTTGTGATTAAGAGCTGGTATTCGGTCGACAAAAGCCAAATTCTTCATTCCCTTCAGTTTCCTTTTTACAATGCGTAGGCAGTGTGGTACTGCGGCTTTTGCTGGAATAACATGACCACTGTGAAACGTCCGTTGTACTATTTTCACGCCCATGCAGCGTCTTTTTACTGACACTGTTGCCGTGGCCCATCTTGGCCCATCTCTGTAACATGGCACCTCGGCTGGATGTCCATAATGCCCCAATCCTCAGATTTACAGTGTCTTCTGTTTCCTTACCAGATCCCATGTTTAGGCATGTAGTTCTATCAAGCATATGTAGTTTACTGCACAACGAACGCAAAAATGAATTTGTCATCTTATCGTACGCTTCGTTTTTCCCTTGCAGGCTGGGCCGCTTACTCGATGTTATACTGATTTATTCTTCTCCTCGCTGGGTCCTCCTGCGGTGGTACAGGGTTTAGAGCGCTGGACTGCTGTGCGATGCGGGGTCGAACCCCAGCCACGGCGCCCACTTTTCGATGGAATTGAAAAGCTAGGCGTCCTTGCGCTTTACGATATCAGTTCGCGTTAAAGAACCCCGAATGGTAGGAATTTCCGGAGCCCTCCACTGCCACGTCTTTCACAGCCACAGTCGCTTTGGGACATTAAACTCAATAAACAAAACCAAAGATTTTGTCCTCGCTGCAGGTATGCCCGCTGTGTTTGTTGGCGTGATAGCTGGATTCCTAATCCCGAGCTTCGACAACGCTGTCACCTATGGACGATCTGGATCCCTCAGCAAATTCGTGCTGCATAATCGCTGGAGCAAGTTAAGGACTGCCATTTATCCGCAGCTCGGCGGTAGCGAAGTGCTGAAGACCTTAGCCATCTTTGACGACTACGAGGGTGAGAAACGTCTTGGCTCTTTCTAGCGTTTACGCATTGCCGACTTAATGCGTTCACTGCATTACTGTGACCGAAGTCAGGAATTCATACAATAAAATGAGTTGCACTGTTGAAATATCCATGCTCATTAAACTTATTTTATAATTGGAAGGGTGCAAGCCGAAATTGCTCCTTCCAGAATTGAAGCGGCGGTACAAAAGGACAAAATCATCCTGGCAAAACACACAAATATGAATCTTCACAGGTCCCCGATGAAGACTTTGCCGCTAATAAAACTTCGGCTGAGGTTAACAAACACTGTGGTATAGCAGAACATTTCGTTTTCATGGTGCAGTTCAGCTGGATCCAACAGTCAAGTTATACTGATTCCGATCGCAGCCACGTGTTCTGATTTAAGACCGAAGTAGCAACTACAGCGCAGCAATAGTCACAAGTTTCTTTGAACTGACAGGCACTCCTTTTATACTCTATGTGCCGAGAGGTTAGTTGTTATTCTGCTATGAACTATCTGTTTGAAGGCAACTAATCGTTCGGCAAGAGCAATGCAAGGGCGCACCTGTTTATTCTAATAAGAAACTTGCCCCGAGGTAGGGGTCAAACTGCTGCCTGGTCACACAGCTTTGGGCTGTTTATTCTGATAAGTGTAACTATTTCCTTTCAATATAATTTCAGCCGAACGATGCATGTGTTAGTGACTTTCGTGTAAAAAATATGATCGAGCCTTGCGTGAAATAGCGCATGGTGGCTCACATTCACTTCACACTAAAGTCGCCTTTAAAGTGTTTTCAACCGCGGTCGTCACCGGCGGCTTACCTGCGCTGTTTGTCTTTGTCGCCTCCGCTGCGGGTGTGTGGTGGTTTCCCGCTCAACAAAGCGATGCAGTGTCCGCTTGCGTCGAGCGAACGTGCCGCCAATACGCCCGGCTGCTCTTTCCATGCGGTCAACTCTGCAGCCAGACGTCCAGTACGAAACCATACATGATGTCCATGGCAAGGAAATAAAATCACCTATGTCCTTTCTGCAGGTCATGCAACTTGCCTACGTGTGTGGCTTAAAACGAGCCCTACATGCAACCTATATCGCCGCATGCAACTATAAAACTTCTTTGAAGAAGCAGTCTTGTCCTCTGTACGGACTGTGACCGTGCTCTAAGTTATTGAAAAACTTCATGACGTTACTCTTTTTAGTGAGCGCATTCGAAGACAGCGAATACAAAAGACAGACTCTTCAAAAATGTAAGAAATATGCCGCACATGGTTGTGCGCAGGGGTGCAGCATTAAGGCAGTGGTAATGACGGATCATCTTACCATTCCCCTCCTTCTTACCAAAGGCGGAACATTAGACCTTCAAATGTTCGCGTGGGCAGCCTCATCCCGTAGTTAGTCTTAAAATATAGTAAAGTCGCGTCTTATCTGACTTTTTTATTGATCGCGAAAGGTCCAAAAATCATTTAGAATGCCGCTGTCGCGGCGCAAAGCAGCGTCTGACAAAAGGCAGAAGTCACTATATGATTGGTCGTTTTTATCATCTTCTCGCGCCGCACTGTACCGAAAACTGTTTCGGAGCACCCGGGTTCGAACCCGCCCTCGGCGGCTGCGTTTCAATGGAGGCGAAATGAAGAGGCGTCGGTGTGCTGTGCGATGTCAGCGCACGCTAAAGATCCCCAGGTGATCGAAATTACTCCGTAGCCCTCCACTACGGCTCCTCTTTGTCTCTTTCCACCACCTTCCTCCCTTCCCTTACGGCGCGGTTGAGGTGTCCACAGAAAAGAATTCAGTTACCGCGCCTCTATCTCCCTATAAATCAATAAATCAGTTCAGAATCTGTCCTAGAGCCGTGCGGCTTCCGAAAATCGTTTATATTTATTGCCTGATTATCGCAGCCCTAAGCGCTACGGACCTAGTGTGCTCCAAAGCGCAGTTTACGCTTTGTCTAGCATTGAATTTGCCTTCCGTGTCTACAACCTTGCCAGCACAGCTCTAGGAGTGCATGCGGTAACATGCATTACCTTAATGAGCAGCAGCAATACTCGTCTTCCATAGTTATGCTTGACATAAGGGTGGATATTTAGACCTTAAATTCATGCATTTTGGCAGTCGGCAAGTATGCACATTCATCAATAATATTCAGCCATGCTGAGGTGCTCAATAATGTGCAGCGAAGGATAGGCGGGCGATTGACAAGAAAATAAATAGTATGCGAATACCAATACCTTTCTTAAATGTTGTTGCGAACTCGGTCATCGCAGCTGTCTCAACATGACTACCTGTACTTGATGATGACTTATGAGAAAAGTAGTTTCAACCATATAGCATGGCTCATTATAATTACCATTATTAAAATGTATAGAAATGAGAGTACATTATATGCTTTGATCAAAGCAGAGCTGCTATCGGAACTTCAAAACTGGTATCCATAGTATTTTATATTTTTGCGGCGGCGAAGATCTTTAGATTGCTTTCACTTAAAGGGCCACTGGAGGAAATTTCATTCAATTATTACTCGATACAAAAATAAATTTTCTGGGTTGCTTTAGCTACGCTGACTCTTCCCCGGAAACAATTATGAATATATTGGTAAACACACTAGAGGTAAAACGTTCGCTTCAATTTATCGTAACTCGTCATATTCTTTAGAACGGTTGCCATCGGTTTGAAGTGATTTCCTGCTTCACGTATACTCTGATATTCAAGGCAAACTTCGGCGTCAACGCAGGTATTTTACTTGCGAAAGTTACAGATGATAGCGCCATCAGTAGAGTTGTTATTGTGTTTTGTCTTTGTATAATGTTTTTTTTCTGTTATGGACTGCTTTGCGATCGTACCATGCCACGATATTCATAGAACGAACCTAATGCTATCGCATTACTGGCCACATGAGCGGACATCTGGCTGCTCCCGGTACTCGCTGATTGTAAATAATGTGATGAAATTTTGTGATTGGTCGAGCGGCGTCACCACGTCGATATGGCCGAAAAATGATTGAATACTGAGGTGTGAGAGATCAAGATTAAATCTGGGATGTTCTTTCGAGTACCTAGCTGTTTTCTGTCCTTTGTACTTTTGTCCCTGAAATTTAAAAAAACCGATTAAATATCATGGCTTCGCCTTAAGTGCCTACGTTGGCCCAACCAAGCACTGATCATGTGACAATTGCTCAGACAACGTACCTTGAAATCAATTTCCTAAGTCAGTTAATGTCCCCAGTGCTCAAACTGGCCGTGTTGCTTCTTACCCCTGTAGGCGGAGCCAGATGGGGCATCCTCTTCAAGCGAGCTATGGGCCTGGACAGCATCACGCTCTTCGAACTGCTCTCTGTCATGCTGGGCGTGTGCGCTTTGAACGTCTTCCTGCTCTTCTACCTGAGCAACGTCTTGCCTTGGGCCACCGAGTACCCTCAGCATCCGCTATTTTGCCTCATGGTGAGTTCCTATAGTAAGGTTGAGCTTAGAAATGGTAATCGAATAAATAATTGTAGAAACGGTTAGCGATAGACTTCATTTTCGCACCTACCAGGCAGCAATTTAGCTTCCACTGATGCCAAATAAAGAGTACTGAAACCTAATAAATTGCCCATAAGCCGAAGGTGCAGGTGGTGCTCAACCAAAGAAATTTATTTCCGCACAGAGATCATATGTGTGGTACTGGGCAAGATGTCTGTCTGTGCCACTTGCTTTTCTGTCTTTCACACTCGAGAAACGCATAAATGAACTCATTGTGTTGCCTTCTTGCAAAAATGAGAGCATCGCGACTTCCATGAGCCATGAAATGTGCCAGTGGGATATCTAAGTCCCAGTTTCTTCTGCGTGCTAGCCAATTATTGACCTTCTCATTTATTTTGTGACTTCTCTAAGGCGTGAATTTACAAAAAGAAACAACCACTGTGATTCGCTACTTGCATCATTTTACTCGATCCTTTAAGGCGCTACTGCCACAGAAACTCCGGTTGCGTCTGGCGTCCGTCAAAAAAGATGATTCTAGATTCTGAAAACAACGTCCATATTTCTGGGCAGCGTTCAATAACGCTAAACTTGACAAGGACGTTTTTATAAACCGGCCACAACAGGAAGTTCAGTAAACAATGAATAAGCACCAAAATAAAGTTATTCCCTCTCCAGTGTTGGGAATGTAATCTATACCTTCTGGATGCCGAATGAGTATGCCACATATAAGCTTTACGGTACAACCATATAATTGGACGGCCTAGGGAATTCATTGTGGCGTCTGTGACGTCGTACCAGTATATGAGTCTTGCAAGAGAGCCCAATAAAAGAGTAGAGGCAAAGAGGCAAAAAGAGCTCTTCCGTTTCATTCTTAAGGCGAAGCATTATCAACCTCGAAGATTTTGTTGGCATCAGCCCACGTGCGCTGCAAAACAGAATAAAGGGTCAACGTCAACTGGATCAAAATTAAGTATTGAGTCAAATTTCTTGGCCATAGCCAGATTGCTTTTTGGTATGCTTTAGTGCAGATGCATTGGCTAAGGCGTTTATCCCCAGTTTTTATATAGCTATCATATATCTCAGATATCAGTGGTCACCAGTACGCTCAAGTACATTGTTGGTAGTAGGTGCTCACCCGTGGATCAAGAACGTTTTGCTTTAAATTGCTAAACGCTTTAAATACTTACGTCGTGCTCTTCTTACACCGCCAGCCGTCCGTGAAACCACCTTCCAGGAGGCCGCTACGGACAAACTGCAAAACTGGATTTTTAATCTACTCCAGCAATGTTGTGCACACCAACACAACTTCTCATATTGGAATGGCGCCAAGAAAGTATCTGAGGGCTCGATAGGTAGACTACGTCACACGGTCACGTCACGCAGTCGAGGAGATGTAACGGCATGGAAGCACGCAAACGCGGGCAAGTTTGCAAACGCGCTGGATTTTCGAAGAAGAGAGGGTCATGTGGCTTTCCTAAGAGGTGGGAGTGGTTTTTAATCAATAACCTGTTATAGCTTCTAAAGATATAAAAATAGGACAAAGAGTGCTGAAGGCGCGCTAGAGCATGCCTGGCTACAAATAACTCAAACCTGCAGCTCTAAAGTGATTTCTACTGCTGTAGTAGTCGACTCCTAAGGCGACTTAAGCGTCCCAAAATTGTCAGTATGCAGCACGATCTACGTGAAGTGAACGGTCGCAGCGCATAGTTCTCATGATTGCTTTGAAATCGTGCATTAGGGGGATGTACAACACCGCTGATGTGAATATATAATGAGCGCTCGCAACATGAGGCAGTATCAATTGAAAGGTTAGGCGACAGAATTACGCGTTGAAATACAGTTTAGAGCTTATAGAGATGATGCTTGGTCTCCTCTGAAGAAGGCCTCGAAGAAGTAGCAGGGCCATTGGCTCGCGAGGAGCGCAAGTAATTCTCTGCGAACATTAGGGCCCACGTAGCACACCGTAATGCGAAGTGCAGCCGAACAGCGAAACAAAGTTCTATGCCAGAAATGGAAGTGCTCAGGATGCGTGTTTCGATCCGGTATTACGAGTCAGTTGAAGTAAATGCGTTTGCGAGCACTGAAGCTGCGAAGCCATTGAGTCGATATTGGCAGCGAAATAATGGGAGTATTGAGTTGCCATGTTATGCCATGAGACGTTTTGACTGCAACTTTACAGCAGACACATCGACTAATTTGCAGCCCGGCTACTGGCTTCCGGGTCGTACGGTTTCAGTGAGTGAGGAAGTTCCTTCGGGCAAGCCCGACGGAGAACGTTTTCAAGAACTATCAGAAGAGGACGCAGTGGTGGACATCCGTGGACTCACCAAGGTAGAATAACTGCGATAATCGTTTGTCCCTGTTAAGACATTCGTTAAATTTTGCAGTCCGCAATATGATGAATGTAAATTCGGGAACTGCCAAGTGTTGCTACAAACTCAGGAGTCAAGAAACACACAGAATAAACTACCCATTAGTTATAAGCATGTTTGTATAAATTGTATTATTTGTTGCCGGAGGAGGAAAGTTAAGTATAACCGTCGTATTTGGTTTGGAATATTTTGTGTATCCTTTCTTTTGTCTACAGTCCTGAGAAACGATATGAAGTATTTATTGGTTATGAACTTAGAGGCACTGCAGGAATATTGTTAATGAAGCACGACCAATGTAGGAACTTTCCGGCTTCAGAACTCGTATTTGGTTTAAAAGCTTTCTAAAGACTGCAGGATTTTTACGCAGCTTCCTCTATATAATAACTACAGTTAATCTTGTGCTAATGGAGTCATTGCATACAACATAGTTGAAAATAGTTTTGTTTCTATACACATTATCGTTTTTACTACATTTTCTTGAGACCTCAGGGCAAAAAAGGTGCCTAAGATCCGACAGGTGTACATTCAGCAGTGTATTCGTGAGGTAAATTTTAACATCCAGCATCTAAGGCACTGTTCGTTTACCCAACTACCAAAAGGCTTTCAGCTAGTTCCTAACAAACTTGAGAAATGTTGTTTTAAAGATTTGTTCAATAGAAATCTGCCATAACGTGATGGTCTCTTTATGAAGTTTAGTATTCTTCGACAAAAGCCAGGTTAATAATATTACATTTGGACCCTCGGAAAAGCAGGTTGGCCTTTACAAAACGTGTAAAAAGAATAAGGTAAGACTTGTGGGGACAGGACAAAATACAAACTGTTATGCGGAAACGGACGAATCAAGGAAGAGAATTTTAGGAGGTTATTAGAACTAATTATCGATGTGGTAAATGATCGCTTATATGAAAAGGGGGCTTTCAGTTACCGTGTATTTTTTCTATTCACCTCGAGTAGGGCGATTGTGGGCCGCAACTACGCATATGACAATACGGAGCCGCTTGTTAACTTCTAATATACGTCGCATTCGATTTGGCTTTGTTAGAGAGCACAATCGCAGCACTCGTTTTATAAGCGCCCACCAGTTAGGTTCCAGGCCTTTAAATTTTCTGCAGTATAATCGTCCTGCTCACTCTTAGGAATAGTTTTTCTTCGCGTCATAAGATCTTTAACATGACATGACAAGGCTAAAATCGCTATGACAGCCTTGCTCGGAGTGGATAACGTCTGATCCTTGTAGAAATCTTTAGAAATATCACATAGTTTTTCGTGATGAATTGCTCATCAAGGAACATATTTGTACCTAATATTTTTCTTTTCATTTGCTTTTGCTGATGAATTGGTGATTAAGAATTATGTTTTTGCCTATTCTCTTTGTTTTCATTTTATTTGGTCGATACCCATCGGTCCACAATACCGGTTACCAAACTCGCTGCCGCAGACGTCTATTTATCCTTGAATGAACACATGTGTGGTGCACGTTCTTGTATCAACATCTTACACCTTCTACCATGAAAGTCTGGATGTACCGTCTTTGCCAAAAGTAACCAGGCTGCACGTTTTGCTTCTCGCTTGTATCTTGAAGCCAACGTTGAATTCCAGAGGATCACAAATTGTGAATAACTGAGGACAGGAGCTCAACTTTACTTTTCACATATTTGCAGCTTCATAAGTGGTAAGAATTCTCTGCAACTCCTCCGAGAAGCGAAACCTGCTGCCTGGTTATTTTTTGCAAAGACGGCACATGCTTGTATTTTTGTTTGGATTTGCTTAATAAACCTTCAACTTGACTTTAAGTCATTCGATGCCCACATCATTCGCTTGTGCCGTACCGCCACGTGCAGAAAAGGCGCATCGTGAGTTGGTTGACTAGTCAGAACAGATATAATGAGGTTATATGGTCTCCGCAGATAACTTGTGAGGTAATGGCAATATGTACGGCTATGCTTGTTCCGTGTAGCTCGCGTAGACTGTGTGCGGCCTTAGCTAATGTGCACTCCGGTTCATGCACTAACTAGACTACTCCTTCCTGTGTTCCATAACCTACTTCTCCGTCATTTTCCGCGCGATTTAAAAAGACGGCTACGTTAAAAACCAAGCAATCTTTCTGCACAATGCTTCTGGATAATATAGACAGCACTGAAATCAGCCAGTTAACTATCATAAAAAGGCTGTTCGCAACTTTTTAAAGCGGCTAAAGTGCGCCACTTCCTCAGCAAGCCCATTCGACTTTTCTGACACCAGTCGGAGCCATATTTGTTGAGCGCTCCGTCTTGTTTTACGTTTTTTGTTCCGCACCTTAATCTGTATATTCACTGCGAATGACACACTCACTTCTTCCAAAGTATGAGGACCCTATAGTTTAATTTGAGCCTGCCATTTGTCAGCTAGATCACACCACCAAATAAACCTATAACTTGCCCCCCCCCCCCCCCCCCCCCCGTATCGACGCAGCGAGCTCTAATGGCTCTCTTCAACAAACGCCAGTTAATCGAGTAGGGCTGTTCTTCATTTCTAGCTCTTCAGTCTTCTTTATTCCTGAGGTGTTTTATGAAGTGTTTTGGATACACTCGTAGCAGCGGCTGTACTATACACGCTTATTTAAAAGTGACAGACGTTCGTGAATATTATATTTTCCTGGATTGTTGTTAAAGTCCGGTAGGTCTCGGGTTACCTTCTAACCGGTGTCTTTATTGAAAAGGCATCATACGCCACTTGACTTAGACTGTAACGAAAGCACGTGTCCGGAGAAGGCAACTATTTTATCTCGATAACGTTAAAGGGGACGTTACGACAAAAGTTCGTCTCTGGCATTGCGAGCGAAATCACGGGCATGGCACTGGCACGATGTAAGTGGCAGCTGACATGGCCGACCACTGATTCTTCGATGATTTGTGCAATTCAACGAGACCGCATGACAGCAAACACTTGGAAGCAGCTACCAACTTGGGTTGCTATTTGAGGTGAGGATGAGATTAAATCCTCCAGTGGTCATTAATGCCGATTCAGGCCCGCTATTCAGGCACGTTCATACGCCTCGATTAAAGTGGAGCTTTATATATCGAAAGGTAGCCTACACATTTCTGCCAGAGACTTAAAGCCTGCGCTCAAGTATCCTTGATGTTTATCTTTTTTTTTGCCAATAGTGATCAGATCATTAGTTTATAGCTTTGAAAATGTTTGCCTGATTGTTGCTATTGAGCATCATAACTCGAATCGGAGACCAACGAAAAGTCGGCAGCAGTAGATAAAGGCTAGAAGTAAAAGGTAAAATCATGCTCCTAAACAACGAGTCACTCTACAACCGACTACTCAGCTCCAAGGCTGCTCAAAATGCCCGCGTTGACTTTTCGCAAAGGTACCTTTTACTTCGTAATCAATTAGTAGTGTGATCAAATTAGTGCTTGGAAGAATAATAAATATGTGTTAGAAATGTAACATTTCGTATTCACAGCAGTGTGCTTTAAAGCAGATACCGTCGAGTGCATTTAGTAGTGCTTCTTCGATATGTTAAAATATTGTATAATAATAGCGCCATCAAAATCAGTAGTCATTTATGAAAATAAAATATAGACTGAAGCGTGAAAAAGGTCGCTCCTTTATTTTTTTCTGTCTCTAGCAATCTCCGTAGCAGAATCACCTAACACTCCTCAACATGGAAGCCAGATTTTAAGCACTGCTCCTGGTAGACTTGCAAACGCTTTGCTGCCGTTGTATGCACCGTATTCTGATCTTGGGCATTGCGGTTGTGCTTGATATCCCAATATCTAGGTATTTGGCCAGACCACTGCTCTGGACGGAGTCAACCTCAAGATCTACGCGTCCCAGGTGACGGTGCTTGTGGGACACAACGGCGCCGGCAAGACGACGCTCATGAGCGCGCTTGCAGGTGTGTGCGGGTACGCGCGTCATGAGTGCACTCTATCAACAAAAAACTTGAACGTTTGTGAGTGCTTTGTTGAGTGGGTGGTGGTGGGAGATAAACCAAGTAATCACGTTTGAACGGAGAAATGAAACGAAACTTACAACTGTTGGAGTGCGATGTTTATCCGCTTTGTGGATAAAACAGAATGCACTCTTTAGCACAGATAACTTAACGGAGTGCACTGCTTGGAACTTTTTTTTAAATCCGCACTTTTACATTACGCAGTTGTTATAATAGTGTACAAAGCGATAAAGCTGGAATAAATAAGTCCAGTTTTCAGGTTGAAGCTATGTGGAGAAAGTTGCCATAATTTTAATACCATAAGTCATAGAAAGAGAAAGAGAGAGACGATTTGCGAGGGGGCATTATTTCGTTATGAAACGTTGTTTATTGCCTGAAGACATGAAGGGATTGTAAGAGGTTCACAAAGCTTGGGGTGGCGGCGAGGGGGTGCAAAATAAGTAAAAAAAAAAGGCTAGACAATCTAATAAAGCGAATACGGCGCCGAATACATGTTGGTTTCAGTAGCCGGAAATGCCCAAAACATGTGGTAAATATATGCAAGAGTTACCTCGGATATAACGCTTAATTTATTCTGCGTTGGATGAGTTAAATTAGCGCATGCATGTAAATTGATGAGATTTGCCTTTTGTAGTTTTTGTCGGTGTTTCAGCGTTCTAGAAGGGGCGCCTGCAAACATTCGCGGTTATCATCAGCTCCTAGGCTATAAAATATCAAGGTGCTTTTATTATTATTCAGGTGAAAGCTAAAAAAAACACAGACGGGACACAATAGCAAGAACACACCCCTAGCGCTGAATAAGATGAATAGCCAACAAGTCCAAGCTGCTGCTCTGGCGTTTATTGTGTTATGGCAAATGTTCTCTCGTTCATGGATGCAATACGGAAGCCTTCATTGCCTTGCCAGTTGTGGTATACGTTGAAGTATAATGGGAGTGCTGAAATTTAATTAATTGTTAACGATACTAACATTGCAAGATCGGTGTTACCGGTGTTTTCGCGAAACAAGATTTTGCCAATCATGTGACCTAGGATGCTCACTAATAAAGCTAACGTTTGTAAGTGTTGTGTAGAAATTCAAAGCCAAGTCTAGAACGCTAAAACCGAAGTCATAATGTGTCATTTTAACGCGGCTCAGAAATATACACGAAAGGCAATCTGTGCGCACTTCATTTGACGCCTGCAGACATTAGGCGACAAGAGCAGGTCCTATGCATCCATCATTCCCAAGAATCATCAAGAGCTAGGAACATTTCTAGGCACTCCTTCAAATGGCTAAATGTTTGATGGGTTTATTAAGGCGAAATTTTAATCGGCTATGTTGTCTTGGCAAAACCTGTACGCAAAATCTCTCATCTAAATTTGTCACTGCATGTGATATGATCACCTCGTGATATCATTTCGAGCCATTGGTTATTAATAGCAGCCATTACTGATAATTTTATATTGACGAAATTGATGATCACTAGGATAACAATTAATAACCAATGTAATGATCGACAAGATAGTTAAAAGATAATTGGTGATAATATCGGTGGTGATATGTAGTTACTGGTAGGTAGTAAGTAAAAACGCCGCGGCAACGCTAATGCTTTCGCATTTTCTCAATGCAGTTTCTGCAGTGACTTCAATGTTTTCATTCTCACTCCTTTGTTGTAAATAAGCAATTTGGGATACTTCATGGCAGCTCATTGTTGAAAAAATGTGACCGCGCTATATTATTGTAGTCAGCAGTCATTAAGACATTATCTTGAAGCTCAACTTGGTGCTTCACTAGCGTATATTGTGAAAGAAGGCTATGTCGAGACGGCTACGCCAGCGATGCCTTGTCTAGCGTTTTAATCCGATCACGAACCCAGGCGCGTGCTGGAGCCGGCGCCGCTGGACGATGGCGATGGTATGTACAATTAAAAGAAGATTATGGCATGTACAAATGAAAGAAGATCCGTGAAAGGTTCACAATATTCTTACTGAGTCGGCGTATATGTTCCCTCCTGTTTTTAGTTTTTCAATTCGGAATCTGCGCCTCTTTTCTAGTTTTGTCTTCGTTTTCTGTAGGAATAATAGTACTAATTAGTTCACAGGAGATATAAGGCGAAGCATCTGTGACACTTTCTCTCTGGACACCTGGACCGTGCCGTAATAGAGAGAGGAAAGTGGGAGGCAAAGCGAAATGAGAGGAAGAAGGGCTATAATGAGGGCTACAGAGCAATTTCGAAAACCTGAGGATCTTTAACGTGCACAGAATACGGACGCCTCTTCGTTTCGCCGACATCAAAACACAGCCGCCAGCGGTCGGGATCGAGCCCGGAAATTACAGCACAGCAGTCGGATATATGAATCACTGCACCACCGCGGCGGGGCAATGTTTTCCTTGCACTTTTATATTTTCGTGACAACAATACGTGTCGTCGCGTTAGGACAATGAGCGATAGGAACTCATTGCAAATAGAAACAGACAGCGAAGTTTAATTCAAACATTACCTGATTGTTCATTCTTTTTCACTTGGTTCTAAACTTCAGGCTTTCTGAGTCCTACATCTGGATCCATCAAAATCATTGGTAGTGACGGTGAACGGGCCAAAAAGATTGCCTTCTGTCCCCAATTCGACGTGCTGTTCAGCGATCTCACTGTCGTCGAGCACATCAACTACTATGGACAGGTGAGCAGCCGTTGCGAAATCTATTTAGTCTCATTTATCGTCGTCAGAGGAGGCTGATCGTATTTCACGTTGTAGGACGCTGCCATAGATAACTAGCGCCATACTGCCTACGCCTAGCCAAATATTTGATTCCAAATTTTCCCTAGCGATTTGCCTAGCCCGCTGTCCTTACTTTCTTTCTCCGCTTTTAAAGGGATTTGTGTTGAGAGGGGCCCATTTCAGATTCCTGCTACAAAAATGCTTTTTAAGATTTCTGCCACAATCGCGCATTTTTCATGTATTCCATAACCAGAAAGCTTTACTGTGTCCTGTTAGTGTAAACCGAGACAGTCCAATGCCTATATACACTTTCCATCAACACACATTCATCTGTGTGCCTGAGCCGCTCGACATGAGCTCATCGGCGAGTATATAGTCAATGTAAAAACGCTGTTTCATAGTTTGTTTCATCCAGCTTATTTCATCACTAGAAGAATTAATACAGAATTTGAAGTTTAATATTAAGCTTCAAAAATAAATTACACCTACAATTGAATCCCTTGTTATAAGGCCCACCCGTCCGTACATCAAATCCAGATCTCTACACAACTAATACAGTACATTAATATATCTATATTACTCTGAGACATAGTTTATAACAAGTCCTATGCAAAGCAAACTTTTGCTTCTGTTCTTTACAAGCAAATAAATAGTTATTTGATGTACATGCAATTTTGGAAAAACCTTCACCATTTTATGTGCTTTTATTTACGCTGATGAAACATTACAGGGCCATTTTCCCAAGTTCTTGCGGCTTCTCTCTGCCACCTTTCTACAAAATATATTCACTTGCTAGAGAGTGGCTCACAATTGTAACGTGGTATTTGGAGGCAAACTAAATCATTTTTGAACTGTAGCGTGGCTGTGCATAGTATTAGTGTGTTTAATTTTGAACCTAATTGTAGAGCATAGCGAGCGCATTGAACATGTGGCGATTTCTTCTGAAGAAAAAATGTCACCGTAAAGGCAGATTTTGCACGTAATAAACAATTTGAATCTTCAAAAAGTGATATTTTTCCCAGGAGAGAGATAATTGCTGATATCCTCTTCATGTTATGGGAGCGTTTAATATACCACATACAGTAATAGCTTCCGCTGCAGTTTGTGTCGCAGGATACATAAAAAAATAACATTCTGTTTAATTGTAGGCCACCTTTTTCGCCAGTAGTATGAAGTGCAAATGTATGTGCTGGATGTTTAAAATTTAGCAATTAATAGTTGGTAAATATTGGATTAAAGAGAATAATTATGCAACGGTATGCATGCGTGCGACGCCGTCTTGAACAGCACATTAGTTTTCAAGTTATATTGATTTTCTTTTCTTTTATATTACGGCTCCCCTTCAAATTACATGGCAGAAAATGTTATGTTAGAAGAATTAAGGCCCATAGGCCTGATATTCTACGTTTTTGGTACATATGTTTCTTCAGATATATGCGGCATTGAAGCTTGATACAAAGTGCTTTTAGATATTTGTCACGTTGAAGCTTTCCCAGGACTGTGCCTTTGCAGATGTACACCCAGCCTCAAAACTGCCAATTATGTTTGGGATTGAATTTCTTTTCAGAAATTGCATGCCGTTACTGAAGACAACACCTAAACCCCAAAACGAACACAGCGATTTAACTGAATTGATAGAGGCGGGTTAAGTGGAATCAGGAGAGATAATGACGGAGGTGGACGATAAGTTGAAGGGTGAGAAGGAAACGAAGTGGAAAATAATATTTCTTTACAAGAAAGAGGATGGCTAGGGCAAAAACGCTGCGCGTGTAGCAGCTTGGCGAGGCCCTTGCTCCAAAATTTGGCATCCTTTAGTGGGCGTCAATTACATTTGCATCTGATTGTATGCAATACAAGAAAGTAAACAAAGGAATAATAGAAGGTAAAGCATTAAACGTAGTTAAAATAAAAATGTAGTGAATACGCTTCACGCAGCAGAATACTGATGCATCTATAAAGAGAAAGCATTTATAATATTGATTTGAACTAAGCGTTGAACTTCATACACAACAGAAGCAAATGAGCTAGCTATGAAAAACAAGCAATAAAACTTATTTATGCAGGATACGGGCATAGGCAATGTTCACAAATTGGACAGACTGTGGAATGCAGCATCAAATGATAATCCTTAATACATGATTCATTTCTGCTCTAATTTGCTTATGTATTAAGCGAGGCCATCGTTGGTACGATATACATGCCATATTTTGGATAAGGGCGTGTTATAAAAGTATAGATTTTTGGCCAACCAGCGATCTTATATAAACAGGTCCTATGACTTTTACCGGCACCATAGTTTCAAGTGTTCTTACTCGAACAATGCGAAGTCGCATAAATATGAAGATTGTATGGCTGAAATAAGGAACGTCAGCAATTACTCTCATGGCCTTTTCGTAAGATAAGAAGCATATTAAGGTTTTGCTCGATGCTTGTGCCCAAGACAAGACAGCCCTACAAAATATGCGATTGAGTAAAACGATTATATAAATCAAACTTCGGTTGTTGGGTGAATATAGAGCGATGCTTACTAAGTATGAACTGGGATAGAATTATAAAGGGATTGGAGACGATAAACGCGTCAGTTATGAGTCTATTTCTCTCGCAGAAAAAGAGTCTGTGGCGTTAAAAGCTGAGATATTTTTTTCGTGTCGCATTTCGAAGACAGCAAGCATGTGCTTTTCCTTTTATGGTTATACAGTAACACCTTGCAGCCTATGCGACCACTTATGGCGTAAATATCTCAATAGATGAGCCCACAGTTTGCATTTATTGGCATAGTGTAGCAGCCAGGTTCTTTATTTCAATTTTCGAAGTTATTTCGAAGCTGTCCGCAAGGATGGCGCTATGGCCCCACACGTCGAGTCTGCCACTGTGCCGCGGTGTCACCTCATGACGTTTCCCTTTTGATAATCGGTCGTATACATACTCCTAGAGCACTCGAACTCACTGCTTTTGCCAGATGCTTGTAAGGTCTGACTCGCGCCGTGGCTAAGTACGCTTCTTCATAGTTCTGCATTTCAATGCCTCCACCGTCAGAACCGATTTACCCGATCAAAGAGGCCTGTCAAAAAGAGAGGTAGGAAGCTTTTTGCAGAGAGCGATCACTTTGCGATCAATACACCACAGCCGTAGATTGCTCACCCACGCATCAAATCGCGATTACAGGATAGGTGGCAGTTTTTAGTTAGGTCAATTTCCCGTTTGAGATGTGGCGTTCACGCTCTTTTGAACGGTAGGCTAGTGCTGGTTGTAAAAGATGATTTCAATTAAATAACGCTTATCTTGTGTTTTCCTCACAGCTCCAAGGGCTAACCCATGACCTACTCAGCAAATCAGTCTCCGAAACGCTCCGCGCCGTGCATCTGGTGGGCAAGCAGTATTCCTTCCCTAACGAGCTATCCGGAGGCATGCGAAGGCGGCTCAGCTTGTCTATCTCGCTCGTCGCCAAGCCAAAGGTATACATAAAAGGGGACACGAGTAGAAGGTTGGACAAGAAATTCACTGTTCTTGCTGTTTATCTATGTGCTACAAACAGTGTGGACATGTAGAAAACATGGCTGGTACGAATATGGTACACGCTGCCTGTTTGTTGACGAATGTAATGAAGCAAGTGTCAGGCATTCAGTGACCGAATTACGTTTGGTGTTCCGAAAGTAAGGTGCCAATCTGAAAGCGAGAACAGGATCCGAATCGCTGCTTTACAGTACAGCCGAAATTAGTGTGACGTGTGCAGAAAATGTGGATTGCGAAGTTAATATTTTCTAAATCCTTTTTTTATTACTTATTTTAAAAGACAATCTCGGGCCAGTTTAATTTAAATATTTTGAACGAATGTTCCAAGTTCTGATACGTTAGCACACAGATGCCTGTCCATTAGTACAAGGAAGGGTGTCCGCTCATTCACTTTCAGCGTGGTTAACTACTGCGCTGACAATATACCGTTGGTTTGGCCATTTTGGGGCATCTGAGCGCTGAAGATGCTGGTGATGACAGCGCACGTCGGAAAAGACATGTGTCTCAATATACCTGTGAATGTTTATAGTATGTTCCAAATGATATTGTTTTGAAAGAAGCACGCGGTAAAGAGCACCAAAGGCAATATAGCTTCGAATCAACCCTTGGAGAGAGAAATTTGATGGCAATAAGTGGATCGTATTTTTGCTTCGCTATGTAGTGCCGCCATCGAAATATGTCTCTTGCGTGTTCCTTAAGCATTTTGTAGCAAAACTCTGTGGCAGATCTAGCCTACCTAAAAGACTCATATTTTCGAGCCGCATGATTGAAGTATCTGCAAGTGGTGACTAGGTATGTCGCACCTTTCGTGTCCTTGATGGGCATATACGGCCTTTTAAATACTTCGAATTCATTGGAGTGGCCAGCCAGTTTCAAAGTGTGCTTCAAATGCACCAAGCAGTAAATGACCAGTACCTCGATTTGCTTGAAATGGCTTTCCTGTGCTTTCTCTGCATGGGTGGTACTTACTTTTTTTATCTGCAGTGTCGTGCGGCCAATAAGCTCTTCTTGCTCTTACATCAAGGCGAAAGCCTTTAATAGCTCATACTGCCGTGAACAAAGTGTATCCTGCTTTAGCGGCGGCTGTCGCTTGGCATTCCTGGGCGCTAACTAGGCCTAACTCGCAGACCTAGCGTCGCATACCCTACCCCGCGTCGACGGACACTGGCCCCTGTGGCGGCCTTCGGACAACCACGATGAAAAACGCTTTGGACGGAGAAGACATTGACCCCGCAGAATTCGAGGACGGTGAGTGGGAGACCGTTAGCAGCATGCACAACCGCATGAGGAAGAAAGACGGCAAACCCGCTTCGAGCTCAGTGAACGCCGGAAAGAACGACGCCGGCGAGAAGAATTCTGTCATCCAGAAAAACAGGCAAGATCCCAACATTCGTAAGAGGGCAGCAATATGCCGAAGTTCCCGGAAGGCGACTATAAAATAATCTTCAGGCCAAGAGGCTAGAATTTAAATGACTATGTGCCACGTTACCTACTGCAGGCCATGCGCGCGTCCTCAAACCTACCCTATGTAAACGTCCTGGATAAAGATATTTCAAGAATCAACTCCAGGAACAACACGTAAACGATCAGCACGCCCAATTGCAAATGAGCGAGCATTTATGTGAACATCAAATCCATAGTTATAGACCAGAAGACCCTCGACATGGCTCCCTATATCGCGGCACCCGACGATGCTATCAAGGGCGTCGTATACAATGCCTATGACACCGGAACTCCGGAAGAAATCCGCCAAGGCTTTATCAAGCGCAACACGAACATCACCGTAATCAACGCAAGGCAAATCGGCAAGTCAACTTTTATCCTGATCACCTCTGGGGAGGAAGACTCCCAAGGAGAGTTTTCTACTGGGGATTAGTGTTCACGGTCTACCCGTACCGGGAACGGGTGGAGACATGTTACAACTGTAGGAAGTCGGGGCACAGGACGGATGTATGCAACAAGTCACGACTAGAGGGTTGCCGGGTTGCCGCAGATGCGGCGAAAACCACCCGGAGCCAACGGAAGGAGAATTACCGACATGCAAGCCCGAATGCTTGTATGCGGGGGATGCACAACACCGGCAGTAGGAATTGCAAGTATAGGCTGCTCAAGACACGGCCCCACAAACCCAAGAACGACCTAAGGCCACATGACTCTGTACACCAGCCACGATCGCGGGTCAACGACAACCACAAAGGCTACCGGGGGAGAAGTTGTCGGACTCATTTCCACCACTGCGAGGGACAGGAGACGGAGTCGTCGGCTCAGGTCCTGACCAAGTCAAAGGAAGGAGTCCAAGCAAGAGGGGAGACACTAGCAAATGGGTGAGCTGCCCAGTTAAGACCTCCCCTTGGGAAACGACTCGAGAGAGAGAACTGGTAGAACAACTTGCTAATAGGGACAGACAGCTTGAAAGCATAAAGAAGGAATTGGCAGAAATGAGGAAATGTATTACTGATAACACAAAATGCAGAGGATACTCGACAAGTCACCTATTCAGAATTCACAAAGCACTAGTCAATCGTCTTCATGCAACACAAACGAAATGATACAAACCGAAAAATCAATACAGACGGACACCCGAGTTCCCGCGAAAATACCTCTACCCAGAGAGGAAAACATAGACGACAGTAAGCCCGAAAAGGGGGCAGAAAATTCGAATGAGGAAGCATCGACCCTGACTTACAGCAAGCTTAGGTTGGACATGAATGTATTCATGAAGTAGGTAGGAGCTCAAGATGTCAGAATAGATGCCGTTTCGGCTAGATTTGACAAACAACCGAGCAGGTAGATAATCTTACGGCGGAATTTGCCATGGTCAGAGAACAAACAATGACTTATGGAACAAATTATGGAACGACTAACGCACATAGAAGCGAGGCTTCCCCCACCCAGTTGCTGCAACACCCTGCCTCAGGTGTCACCGCAGCAACAGTTCTAGGACATCATGGCCCCTCTCCACCAAACTGAAATTTGGCAGTGGAACTGCAGAGGTTTCACTCTAAGAGAGGGAACCTACACGCACACATTCAAAAAATTGAAAACGCACCCGATGTAACCACGCTACAAGAGGCAAGCTGCATGGTAAAACTAACCGGCTACGCCGCGTATACCCCGCTAGAGTTACAAGGGGGCCATAAACCTAGGTCGTTCACGGCTACGCTAGTGCGGAGAAATTTGACAGCAATACAGCATGAACTCGAAAACACGAGTGAATCCTATGTTGAAATAATTGAACTAATCCCAAACACAACCCTACTGAGAAAAACTGTAAGGGGCAATAACCTCACATTTTCTCACACAACCTCACTCAATTCACATAAGAAATCACGTACAAGTCGCATATAATTGCATAGGTTCTCATAGCTTCTTGTACATTATCATAAATTATGTACTATATTTTATGATAATGATGTGCACCGTATGAGACTCTATGCGATTAAATGAGATTTTATGAGGTTATTGCCCCGTAGAACGTTTGGTTTTTCAGTAGGGAAAGGGAGACAACAGTCTCTTTATTCTGAATACGTACCACTCGCCCAAAAACCGAGGGACAGGGCTGGCAGATCTTTTACGGAAAGCCATATGACTAGCTGACAGGAAAGGGCTAATAATCTCTGGGGACTTCAATGCCCCGCACCCGGCTTGGGGAGATAGGATGACCTCCCCCAAAGGAAACAAACTATGGATGGAAATTCAGTACTTAAGACTAATGATACTAATCAACACACAAGATCCCACAAGGATAGGCAACAGCATCAGTGTAGACACGTCCCCAGACTTGACGCTGGGTTGAGACCTAGAGGGCGAGAAGTGGTCAAACACAGGACACACCTTAGGTAGTAATCACTACATTATAGAGATTGAAATACATACCAGACCGCTGAAGGCGACGCTGCACAAAACGAAGCTGACAGACTGGGATACTCTTAAAAAAGGCAGGGACAGAACCGCTCCGAGGGAGATCGCGTATATAAATCAATGAGTTGAACAACTCAAAAGTGATGTAAACACGCACACTAGAAAGATCCCAACCGCCGGAAATGGCATTACAGATTCGAGGTTGGCCCACATGTGGGAAGCCCACGAGAGCCTTACGAAGAGATGGAAAAAGCAGAGGCACAATCGAAGGCTAAAGAAGAGTATATCTACACTTGAACGACAGATAGAAAAGTACGTGAACGAACTTCAGAGTCAACACTGGGGTCAGGTTTGCGATGAAATGAATGGGAAGCTTGGGTGTAAAAACATGTGGCAACTTCTTCGCCTCTTGCTAGATCCAGGACAAAATAAGACGGCAGCTCAAGGACAGCTGAAAAGATTGGTCCATAAATACCAGGGCACGGCTGAAGATCTCATAAAGGAACTGAAGAGCAGATACCTTACCACGGGCAGAGGGGGTTCATCTACACCATATCGAGGGGCAGAGAACACAGGGCGATAGGGACATATCAAGAGCGAAGGTATGGAGAGCAATGAGTCAGCTAAGAACCACATCAGCAGCGGGAGCAGATGGGGTCACCAACAAAATGCTGAGAAACCTAGATTTAGTGTCAGTCACTGCACTCAGGCTTTCTTAATGGGGTGTGGAAACGACGTAGAATGCCTTCAGAGTGAAAACATGCTAAAGTGGTCTTCATTCTAAAGGTTGGGAAGAAACTTGAAGTAGACAACCTCAGGTCGATATCACTAACCTCGTGCCTAGGGAAGCTGATGGAACACATAGACTTCAGGAGTATGCAGAGGAAAGGGAGCTATTTTCCGAAACAATGCTTGGCTTCAGGAGTAAGCTGTCCAAGCAGGATGTAATGATTCAACTCAAAGCGGACATAATTGATGTGCCCAATAAAATGGGCACAAGAACTGTGCTTGGCCTTCATCTATAGAAAGCCTTTGATAATGTCAAACATGAAGCCATAATAAATAATCTGGAGGAAATTGCCCCTGGGAAGAAGATTTACGATTACGTTAAAGATTTTCTAATCGAAAGAACAGCAGAAATAAGCCTTGGAGACATCAGTTCTGAAACAATTAAGATAGGAGACAAGGACACCCCGCAGGGCTCAGTTCTTTCCCCTTTCTTCTTCAACTTAGCGTTTAAGAACCTTTCACCATTACTGAAGACTGTGAAAGGTGTGAACCATATGCTATATGTTGATAATGTCACGTTATGGGCATGCACGAGCAACGCCGGGGAAATAAAAGAAAATCTTTAAAAGGCAATTGACATCGTTGAAGAATATGCGGAATGGGCAGGGCTGAAATGCTCACCAAGCAAGTCAAAACTTCTGGTAATCCGAGGAGCAAAAAAAACTGCGATATCAGCGCAGAAGATATTTGGTAGAATTAAATGGCACACCGATAACCAGAGTGGACAAAATCAGGGTCTTGGGACTGATAATCCATGACAATGAAAAGAACACAGAAATAATAAATAGACTTAAGTCAACAATTAACATCACAACAAGGTTGATAAGGCGAATTGCCAACAAAAGACTCGGGGTCAAAGAGAAAGATTTGTGCCGAATCGTTCATGTTTTTGTGATAAGCAGAATAGTTTACATCATCCCCTACCTCAATGGGTGGCAGTAAGGACAAAATTGAAACAATCATAAGGCAGGCATAAGAAGCAGCACTGGGGCTACCCCAGTGCACCCCTACGTAAAGACTTCCTAAACTGGGGGTCTACAATAATGCCATGCAACTATGCGAGGCACATATAATAAGACAGTTAAAGAGGCTCGCCACGACATCCACGAGATGGAAAATCCTGGGTAAATTAGGACTACAAGAGAGAATCCCGCAAAGAAATGTACAAGTAAAACTGCCGACCGAAGTAAAGAACGCACTCACTATTAAACCGCTACCAAAAACATGCGCCCTGCGTTTCATGAATGCAGGATAAAAGCAAGAGCAAAGGCCCTTGAGGCCAAGTTAGAAGGCACTGGATACACTGTTTATGTAGACGCGGCGAAATACGAAGGAGGCAACTCTTTTGCTATCGTGGGCGTGAACGACTCGGGTGAAACATTAATAGCAGGTTCGATAAAAAGAAACAACTGAGGGACTGCGGAAGAGGCGGCTATCGCCATGGCGATGGCCAGCACCAAAGCGGTTACCATAATTGGCGACTCCAAATCTGCTATAAACAATTTTAAGAGGGGCATGATCTCCAAAGAGACAGAGTGAATTTTAAAATACAAGACTGGAAGCAAAAAGAGGGGGAATTAATACGGGTGCCGACACACTCGGGGAACAATGGAAACGAATTGGTTCACAGTACAGCTCGAGGTTATGTCAGCCGAGCATTGAGCCAGGTTAATTCCACCAATTTCTCGAGAGATGCCCTTATCTTATTTTATGACTACACTAATCACTTTAAACTAGAAAGGCGGATATATTCTCCACCAGACAAGCAACTTGACAAAAGTCAGGATGTAACCTGGCGTCGGCTCCAGCCCATCTAAATTATCCCACATGTACCCAGCACAAAACAACACCAAATTGTAAATACTGCGGCGAAATAGACGTGTACGATCATATATTATGGAGGTGCAGAAAAGCGCCGCCACCGGCGGACCTACTACCAGTTCCTTCTCTAGAGCAGTGGGAGGCTGTACTGGCCAGCTCAGACCCGATGACACAAGTGCGGGCTTCCATGCGGGCTCATAAGGTCGCTGAGAGCAACGGACTTGAGGCCATCTAATTGTGGTGCCCACAAATCGCTCATTGCTGACAATAAATGTTTTCCAATGCAATCAATCGATGATGTCGTCGTTTTGTTGCCGAACTTTTATTCGAAACTTGAACGCCTCACCAGTATTCCGTGCAGCCGACCTCCAACTCTATTAATCGAAATGCAAATTTGGTCGCAACCAACTCGCCATTCTTGGAGACATGGTTGACGCCTCCGGAGCACGACCTGATTTGACTAAAATTCAAGCCGTCAATGACTTTCCGCGTCCCCAATCTTCGAAGTGCGCAGCTATGTTGGCCTGTGTTCTCACATTCGCCGCTTTATCAAAGATTTTGCCCGTATCGCTCGTCCTCGCACCGACCTACTTAAGAAAGACACCGCTTTCACGTGGGGCCCTCACCAGCAAAGTGCGTTTTGGACGTTATAAGCTTACTGACGTCTCCCCACGTCTTGGCTCATTTCAGTGCTTCAGCTTCCACTGAAGTTTGAACAGACACCTGCGCATATTTGATCGGTGCAGTGCGGGCTCAAAGCCAACATGGCCGCGTCATCGCATATGCTAGCCGCCTTCTCTCCAACGCCGAACGCCATTATTCGGTTACTGAGCGCGAGTGTCTCGCCCTTGTATGGGCTGTCGCTAAATTCCGACCTTACTTATTCGGCCGTTCTTACGCAGTTGTGACCGACCATCACGCTCTTTCTTGGTTGTCATCTCTGAGAGATTCCTCCAGCCGTCTAGGCGCTGGGCTTTGCGCGTTTAAGAATATTCCTACAACGTCGTCTACAACGAGCGGCGCCATCATCAAGACGCCAATTGTTTGTCTCGCTATCCTGTTGAGCCTCCTCTCCGCGACCTGCCCACAGCTGGCCATCTCGGCGTGTCTCGCACTTGCGACCGGGTACGGCGTCGTTCGTGTTTTGGCCGGAACTATACCGCAGCATCCGGCACTACATCGCAGTCTGCGACACGTGTCAGCGTAGGAAAAAACTATAGCGGCTACCGGCTGGCCTTTTCCAACTTATTAACCTGCCACTGGAACCATTTTATCGTGTTAGGCTTGGCCTTCTTGGCCCCTTCCCGACGTCACGGTCGGATCACAAATAAATTATATGACAACCGATTGTGCCACACGCTATGCCATCACACGGGCTTCGCCCACGAGCTGCACTGCGCATGTCGCTGACTTTCTCCTACACAGTGTCATTCTCCATCACGACGCTCCTTGTCAATTATTCACCGACCGCGGTCGCTACGTTTTGTCCCGAGTTGTTGCAGGCATCCTGCGTTCGTGTTCTACGAAGCATAAGCTCGTGACCGCGTACCATCTCCAAGCCAACGGCCTTACCGAGCGCTTCAACCGCACTCTTACGCCCACGTTATCTAGGTATGCATCACCTAATCATCACGACTGGGACATCGCGCTGCCATATGTGACCTTTGCTTACAATTCTTTCAAGCACGACACGACGGGTTATTCACCCTTCTTCCTGCTCTTTGGTAGGCACTTGGCTTTACCTTTGGACACGCTGGCTCCGCCTGCTGGCCGCCCCATAACTACCTACGCACGCGACACCATTGCGCAAGCCACTGAAGCGCGCCAAGTATCCTGAAGTCGGCTCCTCACCTCTCAGACTTCACAGAAGTCTGCCTACGATGGGAGGCATCGCCAAGTAACCTATCACGCTGGGTCCTTGGTTCTTTTATGGTCTCCTGCACGCCACATTGGTCTCGCGAAGAAAGGTTTGTCACCCTATAGTAGCCTTTATCGGATGGTGCGCCAAGTCACTGATGTAAGGTACGAACTTGCGCCTCTTGTGCCCATGTCCTCCTCCTCTCGACCCACTACTGGTATTGTCCATGTTTCATGCCAAAAGCCTTACGAACTCATTTCTTCTTTGCCAGTTTAGTGCCACAACGACGCTCCCACCGCCGGGGGGTCATGTTACGCGATGACAACGACGAAGTGGTTCCTTCTCTTGCCTCACGGAAGGAACAAGGCGATGACGAAGAAGTGGGACTACTTCCGTGTTGCTGCTCGCTCCTATGCGAGTGTAGGCGGAGGCTCTTGTAAATATGCTGTAAATACATCAAGTTTCTACGTAACAACATCACAAAAAATCTGGACACGTGCATCAGCAAACCTATCATGTTCTTAACCGACAAGAAATGCATATCTAGATACAAAATCAGAAAACATTTTCTCCTTGTTCATAAATCTTCCTTTCCTTTTCTATGAGTTATTTTACTCATGCGTATAAGTATAGTGCGCCATGGCGAATAAAGTTAGTTTATAGTCAACATTCGTACTGTGTCGTGCTTTCATTAGGTGCCGTGTTTTCACGTGGGGCTCAGTGCAATGGATAGTTACCAACTCGCCCAAATCGCTCTACTTCTACTTTAGACATTACAAGCTTTCTGCTTTAGTGGTATTTTTGTTTCTTGCAAAACGCGCATCCAGGGATTTCTATTCTTATCATGGTGATACGCGTTACTTATTTATTAAGTATTGTTCTTCTGCATTAACGAAGCGAGTGTGATGAGCCTCTTTATTGCTGTCGAGGAACGCGAAGCAGCAACGTCGCGCACAAACTTTTATTATTACCTCCCAAATGCATGGTAATTTTATTTTGCACGTATTGGTCTATTAGGTAGTAGTGGAGCAAATTGTTTTCTGAACGTTGTAATTGAGAAAAGTGCTATTGGTCAAGAGAAATAGGTAAACGCACTCATAATTCTATTGGCCTCGGTCGCCTTGCGCTCCTTGTGTGCTGTATTACTGCATAAAAGAGACACATTAAATCCATCATGATACACAAATAACTAACATCGTCTACGCGCCCCGAACACTGTTCCCTCGATTTATACTACAAGACACTATGATCCAGAAGCTTTAATTTAAGGAAAATATTGTAGTTCGCATTGAGCACTTAGATTACCTTGTATTGCAACATAGTGATGTAATGGCCGGTGCAGAAGAACCAAATAAATAATTTTATTTTTCATATTTATAGCATGAAGGTTTACTGGTACGAAAACAAAGATTTAACAGAAAAATATAACCGAGTGAAAGACAACGAAGAAACAGTGCAGTTCAGGGCAGCCAATGCGTGAAGAGGAGTGGTTCATTGAATTATGATACTCCAGTGACGGCTCCTATGCAAGCTGGTTCAATGAACGCGTCTACTTCCCTCAGAGTGAAAACTATTTGATCTGAGTCTTGTGTCACTGAGCCCATATCTCACGATGTAGCGTAAAAGACCCGTGCCAAAGGAATCAGATATCGTCATCACCATTGTATTAAGAGAATGCTTATTGGTCGACGGAATCATGATATGGCAGCCACATGACATCGCGCAAGAATTTCAAGCATTCAACAATGCTCTCGAGAAGCATGATGTCAATCGTTCTATTAAACTTCTTAATACATGACATCTAAGGAGACGTATCTTGCCGTATATATGAACTAAATTGTGTCTGTAGAGCAACCGATCTCGCTTAAAGAAAAAATCAAGAAACTCCAGTATTTATCTGAATTTACATCCAAGACCTTTCTGTTTCTAGCAGACACGAAACCAACTATGCAGCGCAAGGCACGCGTGGGCATTTGACATTTCACACGCGAACCAGCCACATTCGGCAACAGATTATTTTGAGCTCAACTTATCAAAAGTAGAATCCTTTTGTTGAAATAGTCGTCTGGAAACAAGTTTAAATCCTCCAGCATTCTCATTATTATTGTCAAGGGGTGACGAGGACAAAGTGCCGTGCTCACGTGTGGAATGTGGAGAAAGCGAGGACGAGGAAGTGAGAGTGGTTCAAGCTGGGCGCCGCTGGTCTGAATTTGTTCGTCTGTGGTCAGCTACCCCTTTGGAAATATTTGTTAATACATCCACTCCTTGTGCGTGTATCTACGTTACATTATTGGTGGAGGTGCGAGGTGTAAGGCATTGCAAAAAACGGACCCCAGAAGGTGGCTACACTCAATCTGGGAATCAGTAGGTGAGGCCAAGATTCTAAAAAGGTTTTGACGTGTATATGAAAGGCAGCTGGTATCCGCGTATCTGCCCACGAAGGATGTTATTTGTCTAGATGCTTAGCTGAGAAACCTCGTGAGCTCAACTAAATATTTCACGTCGTTTTACTCAGTACCCCTGAAATAAAGTTCCTCTAAAATTCCACGTATTGCTGAGTTGAATGTATATGCGCAGCTCCTGATTTTGGACGAGCCAACAACGGGTATGGACCCAGACACACGGCGCAGTATTTGGAGACTGATTGGCAGTCTCCGTGGCACTTCGACCATCCTGCTCTCGACGCACGACATGGAAGAGGCGGATGTCTTGGCGGACCGCATAGTCATGATGAACACGGGAAAGCTGCTATGTGCTGGATCCCCTACCTTTCTGAAAAAGGCCTGCGGTATGGATTGTATAGATCATTGCTTGTGCATGCACCTTCGGTAACGGCTTGTTGTGAGAGACCTCCTTGCTCTTGTCGAAAAGGCGCCGCGTTTCCATAACTCAGAATTGAGAAAAAAAGTGTCGGAAAAATACACGTGCAATTTCGGATCAAAAATTGTTATGCAACCGTTGGTTGTCCAGTGTTCAAGGGAAATGGGGTAATACTATTTCGTTTCCAATTGGCAACATCCATCTGACAGTCGTGTTTGAGGTTAATTTGCGTTATGGTATGGAACCGTCGACATTTGCATCTCCAATTGCATGATGTGGCGAGCATGGATTAGTATTCAAATAAAACCAAAGCGTGCTCTAAATGCAGTCCCTTTTGGTCCGATTTTAAGATAGGAGTTTACGCCCCGGTCGGACTATTATGGGTTGTGAAAAGCCCACCCTATTGGCTTGCGGTCCACTTCCCGCAGGCGCTTTCATTGGTCTGATCTGGACACGAAGCTATGCAGACCTATGTAAAGCTCTCCACACCGTGTCTGATTTGTCCGATGTGGGTAGCACCATCTGTACATTTTGTGAGAGATGGTAGGCAGTTCCAGAGGACGATCATTTATTTTGATCTCGGTTAGCCTCTCTGATGCATACATTAACTACTGTGGGTCTCAATGCTTGCGAAATTCGAGGAAGCAATTTCGGTTTTGCAGACAGAGATAGACATTACACTTCACACATCGCACGCTTGACTTTCCGCTGCATCCAGGAAAACGGCACTTCATCTGCCAGGGAAGCTTTTCATGCTGGGGAAACTGCCCGACAAGGTCGTAACAGACTTCATCTGGCGGCAGTGGGGTAGTCTTGCTTCTTTTGGGTGCATTCCATTCTGGCTCTTTTTCAACTTCCGAATTCTGGCATAATCTCAGGCAGGTTTTTGTTTCAGCCTTGATAAGCACATTAGCTATAATCGCCTTGAGCTCCAAGATGTCAAGTCCATCTATCCTTCTTTGGAGTCATTGCTGTTTCACAGTCTCTTTGATACTCAACTCAGCTTTTGCAACAATCGAGGTCAAGAAAATGAGAAAAAACGCGAACTATCCACTTGCGAGTACACAGAGATCCGATAGTATGAAACATACCGATCGATGAGGTCTACGCCATCCATGTGAGCATTGTACTTGTTCACCACATCTGGCTGTGAGACATCAACGTTTTTCTTTTCTTCTTTCGACCATCTTTGCACGTTCCTTCCGGCTCGGTACCAAATGCCGTGGAGAGGACTGATTTTGTGTCCTTTCATTTTACTATGCAGATCTTCTCATCATTCTGAACTTTGCAATGGGTCTGTTCTCGCTGCATCAACTTGTCTGAAGGAATTTTTGTTGCCACACCACCAGTTCTATTAACCATGATTGTTCCTGCCAGGTATATCCTCCTTTCCAGGAGGTAGTCGGCGAGCTTCGGACCGGTGAAACACCTGTTCGTAAAAACAAACGTTTGTTCACCCGTTCGAATTGTCTCCGTGAGTTTTTTCACGACACTCCCTCCGTGACCAAATTCCTTCATATCATCTTCCGGGACACCTCCTTTCCCTACGTAAATTACAAAGTCGAGAACGAGGCCATCAAACGATAATATGACAAAGGTTTTCAAACCAACCGGGTTGGGCTTGCTCGGGACATACTGTCGCATGGGGCACTTTCCCGAGAACGGGATCATTTGCTCGTCAATGCAGGCTTAGCCTCTTTTCTTTCTTTTTCTCTTCTGTAAGCATACTCTTGTTCGCAAAGTGAATATTGTTGCGCAAATCAAAAGATCTGTTACGTGTCATCGCACTTGTCATGGTGTCAACGCTTATCATGCGCGACCAATAGAGCCGAACTCTCGGTAACTTCAGAATCCCCATCAAGATGTGCATTCCAGCGAAAGCATTCAATCAGCAGGGTCAGTTTTTACCAGACCTCCCAGACCATTGTTGTACAGAGTAAAGGTTTGTGTGGAATGCACATTCATCCCAAAACTGGCCTCCACAGTATTTAAAAAGTATTGGTAAGGAGTCTTTCGGTCGTCGACGTTTGTGGTCATCTGGTCTTCATCAAACTGAAGACTTTCAAATCTGCAGCAGCAGAAAGTAATAAAAAAAAATTAAACATTTCGTACTCGCATTTTCAGACGACAAGGATGATCTGAGCTTGCCCAGGTTTTTCCTACTGTATGTGATAATTTTCGGAGTGCTTTAGTACCAGATATCTCCACTGAAATCTTTAAGTGTAGTACGATTTGAAAATTTTCATCCCACCCGGGTCCACGCAGTTTTCCACAATTCTTTTATTAAAGTGGAGTAGGGCAGCAGGGTTGATGTTGCCTGGCCATCATGCGCATACATGTTGCCTGGTTAAGGCAGCCCCAATATACGGGACACATTATTCTCGCCATGGTAGCCTATGTTTATGCTCGGAAATGGGATATTTTACGAGTCCCAGTTAGTTCAGTGTTCTCACGTCAAGTAGTACTGATATTCTGCGCCTGGTCTGACCTAATTAAAAATACGTGAGTAGTGAACTAAATATGCTTCAAACTACATTACCAATCCCCTATAAGAGTTATGAACATACGCATTCAAAACAGAGTAGCTCATCCCCTATAAGAGTTATGAATATACGCATTTAAAACAGAGTAGCGCATCGCCTATAAGAGTTATAAACATACGCATTCAAAACAGAGTAGCGCATTTAAAGAATGCGTGCATAATAGAATCGAGGTAAGCTGTTGGGATCAGATTCATTTCGGATCACAGCATTACAGAAAGGAATAGATTTGTTGTGCGATTCGTCTTGCCACCTCTTCTGCCGTCATAACCTGCATTTCTGTTTCATAGGCCTTCAGGTTCCGCCACAAAGATGTATAAGGTAATTGGGCACGTCCGGCTTCTAGTTCCCAGACCACCATTGTGAGACCTTAGAGTCTATGATATGTAAGCTCATAGCAAGTTTCTCAGAACTGCCTCTAGCGATTACATATATGAAAGCGTGCTTTTTTATGCATTGGAGTCTGTGGGCGATGTCTTCATCCTGGTCGTCAGCGTGCATACACCATGCTTCTATTCGTGCATAGAGCAGACCTCTCAACTGCATCATCCCTTCAAATCCACTGCAAGAGAGAAAGTCCACAGACCGTGTAAGAACGCCCCATTTTCTTTTTACAGAAGAACTGAAACCTTCAACAGCTTTGTTTCGCCAGGCCCAGTTTTGTCTGCTCAAGGGAAGCGTTCATGAAACCGACGTACACAGCATATGCGCATGCCATTTATCCGCGCCATGTGCGACGTGGTACAGTACTTAAGACGGTTTTCGTTGAGTCAAAACATTTGGGCTAGCAGTGGTATTTCAGGATAGGGCGTACATTTTTTGTTTATTTAACGCATTTTTCTCCGATATGGGCCTTGGGATCCGTCGGGAAAGCCGGACGGATCCGTGATCCCCAGATGTGGTTGTAGCAACAACATGGTAGCCATATGTAGCCAAATCGAAGTTGGTATGAGGTGTACGTGCGAGGTGCAAGATGTACTACATACTGCATGCGTGAAATGTGAAATTACAAAGAATAGTACAGTGGCAAGAATAGTGCCTAGAATGGGTGATATATGACGTGATGGCATGATGATAGGTTTACGTGAGTTGGACCGCGGCAGGGTGGAAAGCACGACCAGGGCGCAAGCGCATGTAATCGCGGTGTTGACCACCAGCCTGCGGCCCGCACTCCCGCTCATTTGGTCCTCGTTATCATGTGGATTAACGTCTACGACGGTCGTTATGTAGCTATGTAGTTTTGATTCTTCAAAGTTTCGTCACTTCCATCTGTGATGAGATGCGTCACGTAACGCATCGCTTTCTGCTCGCATTGAGGTTTGGTGCTGCAAGTTCTACGTAGTACATATACAAGCGGCGCTGAAAAAGCTGGGTGCTGTCGGCGTGTCTCTAGCCCAAGCTTCGCGTCATTCGTGTTTGTTGGAGGTGTGGTTTGTGCTTACCGTGAGATGCTGTGATGTACGGATTACGTCCTACTAGAGTGCTGTGTGAGACTACGAAGAGTGCTGTGATGAGTGCGCCGATGTCCGGACGGACATCAGTTTGTCCGTTTATGATCGGCGATGTTGCACGTGCATGTCAGTGTTTATTAGGTGCAGTGGTAATTTATTTACACGCGCTGTGCAACAATCAGACGAAAATAAGTCATCGACAATTTGTTAGCCTGCACTACAGAGCTCAAAACTCGGAAAATGGGAATGCACATGATGCAGCTTTCGCATGTTGGAGTGGACCGAAAAATAAATGCCCAGCCCAAACCGCCGGGATGCGCATTACTACAGGTGAAATGGTTCAGGTTTTTGTAAAATACCTGCCTGGCACAGCACCTTCCTAAATGTTCAGGCTTTGTACTATTGTTGAAGGCCACTTTATCATTAATAAAAGAACGAATATGCTTTATGTGTTAATGACTAGTGCTTTTTCAACATAAGTTCATTTTTTTCGTTTTTCCTTAGTTTTCTTTGTTTTTCATGCTAGACAAACACAAATAGTACACTTTTAAACTTGTCAGTCCAAAGCTGAACATGAATATCTGCCATGCATGTGACAGCTTTAATGCTAGAAAGGTTGACGTGTATAGCATGTACGTAGACGCTGCGGCATCTTAGTGGCACGTTCGTCCACTTGCCCCAAGGTCGTGATGTTTAATGCCAGTGATGGCAGTCGCACTTTGGTGCAGGTGAAATGCAAATGCTTCAGTTTCCTGCAAGATGTCAACGCAAAGTACAAAGCCCGGGCAGTCAAATTAGTCTGGAGCTCTCCACTACGGTATTTTTCATAGCTACATATGTCACTTTAGGATGTGAAACCCGACATGCCACAGGTAGGCTGCATTGTTTTTTAGATTTTGTAACCTCTCATCTATGTTTTGCAACATTTGGCTTATTTTAGTTCTCAAACAGTTGTTAAAGATGAAACCGAAGCAGTTCTTGGCATGGTTTCCTGCTTGGATTAATTTGCTAATTGCAGTTCTTTGAAACTTGCATCAATGCTGGACAGTTCAAATAGCAGGCAGTTGAATTACAGAAATGATGTGGATCGTGCATTTCAGTTCTGACAAATGGAAAGTAACGGTCCCCTCCTTGCATGCATAGGTGCCCTTAGACAAATACATACTTTGGTGTGTGATTGTGACGCATATCAAGGGTCAACAGAAGGCCATGTGGAGCCAGTGTGATATTCTTCATGAAGGCGAAAGTAAAATTGTACAACAGCTGCTGTACCATGCAGAAAAAAATTGATCATTCAGTGTATGATCAACTGAAAATGAATAGCATCTTACTCAGAGTATGATGTGATATATATCTGCTTTAGCATCCCAAAATAACTACGGCTATGAGGGTTTCGCAAGGGTTTCGCAAGGGCAGAGGAACTAGAGACCAAGTTGCCAACCTTCGCTGGATCATGGAAAAAGCAAGAGAGTTCCAGAAACCCATTTACTTCTGCTTTATTGATTATGCGAAAGCGTTTGACTGCGTAGATCACAGCAGATTGTGGCAAGCTCTCCAAGAGATGGGAGTTCCAATTCACCTCATCTGCCTCCTCAGGAACCTGTATGAGGGGCAAGAGGCCACAGTCAGAACTGGGCATGGTCTTACTGATTGGTTTCCGATTGAGAAAGGAGTGAGGCAAGGCTGCATACTGTCGCCCTGCCTATTTAACCTATATGCAGAGTGCGTAATGAGGAAGGCCGGTCTGGACGAGTCTTCAGCTGGAGTGAAGATTGCTGGAAAACGTATCAACAACCTTAGATACGCGGATGATACCACTTTAATGGCAGAAAGTGAAGCGGAACTCAAGAGACTTCTGATGCACGTACAAGAAGATAGTGAGAAGTTTGGGCTTAAACAGAACATTAAAAAGACAAAGATCATGGCGTCTTGCCCTATCAAGTCCTGGAGCATCAAGGGACAAGAAGTGGAAGCTGTGACAGATTTTCTCTTCTTGGGCTCCAAGATTGCCTCGGAAGGAGACTGCAGCCATGAAATTAGGAGACGCCTGCTTCTGGGAAAGAGAGCAATGGTTAGCCTTGACCGCCTAGTAAAGAGCAGAGACATTAGTCTGCCAACCAAGATCCGTATAACTCGTGCTATGGTCTTTCCAGTTGTGATGTATGGATTCGAGAGTTGGACTGTGAAAAAGGCTGACCGCCGAAGAATTGACGCGTTTGAATTGTGGTGCTGGCGAAGGCTCTTGAGAGTTCCTTGGACTGCCAGAAGATCAAATCAGTCAATATTGTCGACTATAAACCCTGACTGCTCATTGGAGGGTCAAATTCTAAAGTTAAAGCTCAGCTACTTTGGTCATCTGATGAGAAGAGAGGAGTCGCTGGAGAAAGATTTGATGTTGGGAAAGGTTGAGGGTCGCCGGAGAAGGGGTAGGCAGCGAACGCGATGGTTAGATGGCATCCTCGAGGCACTGCAGATGAAGTTATGTGATGTTAGGAAGATAGTGAGAGACTGGAAAGCGTGGCGTGACATGGTCCATAGGGTCACGAAGAGTCGGACACGACTGAACGACTGAACTGAACTGAACTGATGAGGAACACAATAGTTGAGGGCTCCGGTATAATTTCGACCCCCTGGGGTTCTTTTACATGCACTGGCACCGCACGGTGCATGACGGCCTATTGTTTCGCCTCTATTGAAATGCCTCTGCTGTGGCTGGAACCAAATCTGCATCTTTCGGTTCAGCAGCCAAGCACTCTAACTACTGAGCCAGCACAACGGGGCCAAGTATCAAAATGCATGCCAATACATTTCCTTCTAGCCTGTGGTTTTCTTCACAGAACTAATGTATACACGGAAAGGTCGATAGCAAGAAAACACTAGTTTTATTGCACATTATATTCACATTTCAGCAAACATTCTCTAGGAAAAAATTTCTCATAATGTTTGCATGGAAACCATGAACATCTTACAAAAACAAAACAATGCACTTACTCCACTCCAATTATTAATGGGCAAGGTTGCATCTATGCTACTACACTGCACTTATCACAAAACCACAAACCCCATCTGCTTTGGCCAATCACTTGATGAAACTAACGGAGACAGATGTCGCACACCACAGACTGGTCGTCTCGCAACATATCTCTGCATATGTTGCATTTCAATTTCATGCCTTTCCACTTAGCTTCAACTGTTGCCAACATTACTAGTCACCCTTCTTTTCTGAAATTCCTTTTTACGCTTTTGGGATCATCATCCTTGTTAACGATGGTCTCTGGAATTTTCGATGCTATCATTTTCACATCTTCCTCATCTGGAAGAACGAAGGAAATGACAAGCTTTGAGCAGAAAAAAAAATTAGGGAGACTCCTAATCCCCACCTGTAAGGGTATGGTGTGCCAGCGTTAGTGGTTCTTGTCTGCAGATCCCACCACTGTGGATTCCCGTTAATTTACATGCCCTTTGCTACAAACATAATTACTAATTCCTTAATTCATGTCTCTGTTATCTCAGATATACTCATTAGCATACGGTCGTAGGCTGCCCTGTTAGGTGATAGACAACCTGGCATAGACCTCTGTAAGCCTCAACCTTCCTTAATTGGAGCTGAAACGTCCCAGAACATATTTCAAATATAACTTTGTAAGCTTGACTTAACAGCTCCTGCCATGTCTTAAGGCCTCGTGACATTTGGCTCGTGGCACTTTTGGCTTGTGCACAGGGGTCATCTGTTAAATACTGGTTAACATGCATGAAAAATGCATTTTCACACAAACTGGTGGCAAATGGTCAAGTGGTGCACTGCAGATTCTGCAATGTATACCTATATGGAGGAAAGGATCGCATCATCACATAACATGATCAAAAGTTCTATCAGTACCTGTAGTTACATAGGATTTCAATGCCAATTAAAGGACCACCTCAGACAATGGTTGTTGTTACCACAAGACCTGTTCTAACAGCGTACTGACACCATTCCACTGAGCGATGGACATGTATATGCATACCCTAGATAGCTCATGATTGTGGATCTCATTTATTTCTATGACTTCCAAGGAGTTCCTGTCGTCAGAAACCCTAAACTTTATGAAATCGGGACAGTTGTCTTGAAAGGTGATGAAAAGAAATAGCCAGGTTTACCTTGACGCAATGCTAAATTACAGAGGGTGAATATGCTGCAAGAAGATACCAAGAAGCTTGTACAAAGAAAAGTGAGAGTGAAATGGCAGGATTTTTGAAACATTGAAATAAACTCCAAACTATACTTGCCAAACCTGTCATTAAGAAATTGAAATCATGCAGTAATCAAAAACACAACATGGAGGCCATTTTAGGTCATCTTCTCTAAACGCATACCCACACCTCGCACACAGCTTCATACTTATGAAAGAGGACAAACCAATATGCAAGTAGTGTGGAGGTAAACTAACAATAAACCATATCTTACACGTGCGCCAGAGTCGAGAAAATAAGAGGAAACATTTTGTACAATTTTGCAACAGATCCCTTTGCATCCCAGCATAATCCTAGGAGAGACGTGCAAATTTCCTGCATTTTTGGTTTCCTAAAATGTTCCTAAACAAGCTACATCCTAAAGAACATTTTAGTCATTACACAAAAAATAAATACATTAAACCTTGTTCTTGGTACATGGCAGCATTAGTCACGTATGCACCATAAAAATCAACACAATGCTGTAAGGTATACCTTGGTTGGCTATGTTATATGAGACAAGCTTTCGGTCTGGTGTGGTCCTTATTCACGTGACAGCGCTGTCATGAGGGTCTATCTCCCAGCGATCGGAAAGTGACCTATTCCAATAATTTTACAAACTGAAGGCGATTCTACAGATTTCGAAAGACTGGAGTGCTCAACTGTTTTATCAAAGTCCGCCTGCTTTGACAGCCTGGAGTGAAACTGTTGAAGAGAACACTTTTTTGAACATTTAACGCGTTTCTGAAGGCGTTGCTTTCAATTACGGGGCCCACAAAAAGCAGCTGAATGTCAAACGCTGCCTAGGTAGGCTTTCTAGCAAGAAAGCGGTGTAGCGTGAAAAATCGCTCCGCCGGTCCATCGCTGGTGCCGCTGACTTGACAGGCGAACTGTTCAAACATAACTACTGACCACACCTGAAACTCTGAATTGCGCATGATCAAGGCAGAATTTCTCTAACACTGAGCACTGGTAGCTATCGATTTCGCGCCCAATATTGTGAAAATCTGTCCTCTCTTCGATCACAGATACGTCCACGGTTGAACATTTATGCGCCTCGGGGTAGGCCAGCCGTTGGAACATGGATGCGTGGTTGTAGCAACGATCACTTGTGTGGCACACTCTGCAAAATTCGAAGAGTCAGCTTCTGCAACGAACTGTGCAGCGCACATTCTTTACCGCGTACCTAAGTCCGGCGATGCATGCATATCGATCCCGATCGTTTCAAATCTGCGCGGCCGTTCAATCGGGTCACGCTAACCTCGAGCATGCGGGGGTTTAAACTACATGTACGCAAAATTCAACGACAAGAAAAAGATGTAGGCTGAGCAATTTAGTCTAGTTTTCCCCTAAATACCAAAGAACGTTGCTGTTCACAGGGAATTCGGATCATTCGCGCTTCCGGATTTCCGGTTGTGCACTCTTGCGGTGCGGTGCAGTAGGTCTGCGCCTCGACGGGTCAATGTGCAGCTCGCCGCAGTAGCAGCGCAGGCCTCTAGTAGATTCGGCATGTCTTCTGCCACGGCTCTGAGGTAGAATTTAAACGAAGAATTTAGCTAGAAACATCCTGTTTCCTCGGTCTGCATGTGAGGAACGAGCATAATGCCATTTCACATACATACTTTGGACTGCCGAATGTTCTGCATGGCGAGGTGTGTGTGTGTTGTGCCGGCGCTAGATCTTCGGAGGTCGATGCAGGACCTAAGACAGCGTAAATGCTAGGAATAGCTCGCTCGCATTACGGGCAGATCGAGGCGATAATTTAGTGCGAAGCGAAAGCTGCTCGTGAATGTGCGTATCTCAATGCCAGCTGGTGGAGCTGATGCAGTACGTAGCATCGCCTGCAGCTATATGCGTGACAGCGATGCTTGCCGTACACAAACCCAAAGTGAAGACCGCGATCTATGTTAGAACGGATGCAGTCTTCGTAGCACCTCATCGAGAGTCGCGGCTAGCTGATATCATAGAGGATAAGATTCATTCACGCGTAGCAAGCGGAATGTGGCCGCGTTCGACGTGCATATAGCCGTGAGCCTGTATATCGACGTCCGCCGTATCTTTACGAGAATAGAACGGATACGTCGGACGTGCCTTTAGACACTTCGCTATTTATTTAGTATATTTTCAGATACTGTTAATCCTAATCAGATATTTTTACAGGAGTGGGTTATTTCCTCATATAGGCATTAATAACACATATGTATAGAAGGGTATAAAAACTCTTACAATAAAATAAAACCTAAAAGGAGGCAAGCATATGAAAAAAATGAAGGATACAGTCATTCACAGGTTGGCGTAATCACAGGTTCACATTAAACATAAAAAACAAAACAAACACTTTAAATATGTCATCATTTCCTCGTGGTTGACGATGAGGGGCAGATGAGATAACGATGAGGTACCGATATGGACTACATAGCAAAGCAATTTGGGTTAGACATAGAAAATCTATTGCTGGACCGATGCAGGATCAAGATATGCGCGCTACTTCGGCAACCTTTAATGATTTGTAAATGGAGGTTGAAGCAGATATTAAAATTGTCGCGTGGGCTCTATTTGCACTTGTGGGATCGGCAAGGGCATCATATATATTCGGCGCTCCATGGTGTTTAAGCCAAGACATCTTTAAAAGAAGAATCTCTAGAGGGAAATAGGCACCTCGTCACAATATATATATATATATATATATATATATATATATATATATATATATATATATATATATATATATATATATATATATATATGCAGCGGTGGCGTAGCGGTGCAAGAGGATCGGGGTTCAAATCCCGGTGCCGCGCAATTCTCCACCGGAACAAGAACAATCCGCGTGGCGATGGAATTGCATAAACAGGTTTGGGATGCGACCTGAAGCTGGTGAACACCTCCGGCAACGCACTCCCTCACCAGAACAGGAATTGGCCACCCTGGTGTTATATGGCCGCCAACTCTCATGATAAGCTCCATAAAACCCCGGCCCTCAGTCACCAGCGGCTGCGGAACAAATGACCACGGCGACGGCCAGACCTGTGACGCAGCAGGGAGTGCTAAGAATTCCTGGCTCCGCTGGACAGGCCGCTATTGGAAACTGACCCTGGCAACGTTTAACGCTACAACCCTAGCTAGAGCTAGTGAAGCTAGTTAGCAGTGCTGTTAGAGGAACTAGAGGTTATGAAATGGGATGTTACAGGGTTTAGTGAGGATGGGAGGGCGAATGAGGCATATACTCTACTGAATGAAGGGCATGTACTGTGTTATCCTGTATTGTTTTTTTTTAAGTGAATAAAGTATTATTAATATTATTATTATTATTATTATTACTATTATTATTATTATTATTATTATTATTATTATTATTATTATTATTATTATCGAGGTTTACCGGAGAGGCGAGAACTAAGAGTAGGTTTCCTTATCAATAAGTATATAGCGGGTAATATAGATTAATTCTATAGTAATAATGAGAGGGTGGCAGGCATTCTAATTAGACTTAATAAGCGGTATAAACTGAAGATTGTAAAAGCCTATGCATGTACATGTAGTTATGATGATCAGGCAGTTGAAAGCTTCTTCGAAGATGTAGAATTGGCAATGCGAAAAGTAAAGACGCAGTATACTGTACTAATGGGCGAGTTCAATGCCAAGGTAGGGAAAAAGCAGGCGGGAGACCAGGCAGTAGGTAACTATGGCATTGGCACTAGGAATAGCAGGGGGGAGTTACAAATTGAGTTTGCAGAGCGTAATAAGTTAAGAATCATAAATACCGTCTCAAGCAAACGGAAGGACCGGAAATGGACATGGAAATGTCCTAACGGGGAGACTAAAACTGAAATTGACTTCATACTGTGTTCAACCCCCGCCATTATGCAAGATGTAGAGGTAATCGGGAAAGTGCGATGCAGTGACCACAGGATGGCGAGGTTCCGAATTAGCCTAAATCTGAAGAAGGAACGCGACAGATTAGTAAGAAGTCCATCAACGAATTAGTGGCGAGGGGGAGGCAGAAGAGTTCAGGATCTCGCTACAGAATAGATATTCAGCTCTAATTGAGGATGGCGACATTACCCTAGAAGCAATGAACAATAATTTCAGGTATCATTACTGAGTTCGTGGTAGAAGTAGGCGGTAGGATAGTTAGAGAGGATACCGGTAAGCTGTCTATGGAGAGGAAAGGTTTGATTAAGACACGCCAGAGTATAAAAGCTTCAATTCCAAGAGACTAGCTAGAATTGGCCGAGATATCAAAGCTAATTAATAAGCGCAAGGTGGCCGATATACGGAAGTATAACATGGAAACAATTGAGCATGCTGTAAAGAATGGGGAAAGCCTTAAAGCGGTAAAGAAGAAATTGGGCATAGGCAAAAACCAGATTTATGCGCTAAGAGACAAGGCGGGCAACGTCATCACGAATATGGACAAGATAATCAAAGCAGCTGAGGTATTCTATACTGATCTCTACAGTAGCCAAAGTAGTCAGGACCGTAATGAGATTTGTGGTAGGGAAAAACAGTAAGACGTTCCACTTGTGACGAAGGATGAGGTCAAGAAAGCATTAGAAACTGGGAAAAGGGGGAAATCAGCTGGAGAGAATTTGATAACTACAGATTTGTTGAAGGACGGGGGGGGGGGGATATCGTGCTAGAAAAACTGGCCACCCTGTATACGCAGTGCCTGGTGTCATCGACGGTATCGGAACGATGGAAGAATGCAAACATTCTCATTCGTAAGAAATGGGACGCTAAGGACCTTAAAAATTACAGGCCACTCAGTTTACTTTCTGTTACGTATAAGGTATTTACTAAGGTAATAGCTAATAGAATCAGGACAGCTTTAGGCTACAATCAAGCAAAGGATAAAGCAAGGTTTCAGAAACGGTACTCTACTATCGATCATATCCATACCATCAACCAGGTGATGGAAAAATGCTCGGAATATAACCAGCCCTTATACATAGCATTCATTCATTACGAAAAAACATTTGACTCAGTTGAAACCTCGACAGTGATGCAGGCATTGCGAAATTAGGGGTAGACGAGCCGTACGTGAAGGTGCTGGAAGATATATATAGTGGCTGCACAGCAACAATAGTTTTGCAAAAATAAAGTAACAAAATTCCCATAAAGAAAGGTGTTAGGCAAGGAGACACGATCTCCCCAGTACTATTCACAGCTTGCTTAGAGGAAGTATTCAAAGACCTGGAATGGGAGCAGTTAGGGATAAGGGTAGATGGAGAATATCTCAGTAATCTGCTCTTTGCTGATGATATTGCCTTGCTAAGTAACTCGGGGGATGAACTGCAAATAATGATTGATGACCTAGACAGGAAAAGTAGAAAGGTAGGCTTGATAATCAATATGCAGAAGACTAAGGTAATGTTCAACAGCCTCGGGAAGGAACAGCAGTTTACGTTAGGTAGCGAAGTATTGGAAGTAATCGGCGAATATGTCTACTTAGGACAGGTAGTAACCGCAAATCCGGACAATGAAAAGGAAATAAGATTAATAAGATTGGGATGGAGCGCATTTGGGAAGCACTCACAGATTATGACTAGCAGCCTACAGGTATCACTCAAGAGGAAAGTATACAACAGTTGCATCTTAACTGTACTCACCTATGGGGCTGAAACGTGGAGGCTAACCAAGAGGGTTGTACTTAAGTTGAGGACAACGCAGAGGTCTATGGAACAAAAAATGGTAGGTGTAACATTAAGAGCTAGGAAGCGTGCAGATTGGGTCAAAAAAATAACTCAAGTTACTGACATTCTAGTGGAAATCAAGAAGAAGAAATGGGCATGGGCAGGACATGTAGTACGAAGACAGGATAACCGATGGTCGCTTAGGGTACAAACTGGACTCGAAGGGAAGGAAAGCGTAGCAGGGGGTGCCAGGAAGCTAGGTGGGCGGATAAGGTTGAGAAGTTTTCAGGGGTGTAGTGGATGCAGCTAGCACAGAACCAGGTTAATTGGAGAAATATGGGAGAGGCCTTCGCCCTGCAGTGGGTATACAGGGGTTCTAGGAAGCGAAAGTGCACCTGCCGAAAGCCCTTTTCCACCAATATCTTTGAAGTGCTTCTCTGCTTTCAGCAGAGCAGGCGCAGCACGTCCGTGGCAGACACAACCGACATCCAAGTTTAATGATGCAAGAAGTAAGGCTAAGAGCATACCTTCCAGATACGCCCTTTTCTTAAGAAAAAAAACTGTCATTATACGTACACTTAGAGTACCAACTTTGAACGCCTTGTTCTGGGTAATATCTGGCGGCGTCGTTGTAGTAGCTGACGTGCACGGGAAATAATGAGCATACCTTTGGCAGGCGCAAGCTGGCAGGTAACATGGCCAGGCACTGATTGAAAATCTGGCTAGCTTTTTGACATCCCGAGAGATGACAAGAGTAAGTTGGCTGAAATGGAATCGAAGGTGGAGTCGAAATTTAATCCCCAGTCACGTACCTTACCGCTAGGCCACCCAGGAATATTAGCATCACTTGGTAAAAGACCAGCTTTACGTGTCTACTTATATGTTGAATATCCTTCTGTGTAATGATGAAACTGATGAATATGCTAATGCATATATGCGATATTTATAGCACAACAAATTCAGGTTATTAGTGACGGGCGTGTAGCAAATATTTTTGTATGTCATCCAGGGGAGTCAAAATCACTGTACAGTGGAGCCTTTAAAGCCTAACACTAAATGCTGAAATTTTTGCCGCGTTTGTTAGTAGTAGCAGAATTGAGTATTTCTAAGTAGTCATCTAGGTTTATTGACGTAAACATAAATTATTCCACTCTTGCATGCTTGACTATTCTCGAGTGCGAAAACGACTCGACTTTACAGTTGCACTTCTTTCCCGCCTTACGTAGAGTATTGCATGCCTCTTGAACTATCCTTCACTTTCGCTTCATAATATTGCACGATGTAACTGAATTCCCATATTTTAGCCTGCAAATCGTATGACGTCCAAATGAACCTGGTGCGTCTGTCTGGCTCGCACCTCTTATGTCACCCCACTATTAAGAGTAGTATGACGCGCATATGCTAGCCCTTAGCAGCAATACATGCGGTTTCTAATGTAAATAGTAGCCAAGCCGGCCAAGATTTGCATTCACATTAGAAGGAAGCACGTATGCCCACTTAAAAAGGTGTTGGGTATTTATGTGTTTCATGAACGTATTTTGCTAATTTAATGTGAATTTAATTAATTCACCTTTAATTCAATTTACTTAAAACGCCGTCCACAACGTGCTCGCAAAAAGAAACCCAGATGTGACAGTGTAGTTGCAGTTCTAAGTGCGCAAGTGCGAAGGGAATTGAAGAAAGCCAAATCGCATTTCCTTTCTACTACGCTGCCGGAGTACATACAGAGCGCTCCGCAGAAACTTTGGCGATATCTCTCGGGCTTCAACCAAGGAATAAATGAAGTACTAATAAATGGCACTTTAAGCTGTGAACCGAAGGGAATCGCTGAAGCCTTTAATAGCTGCTTTAAATCTGTATTTACTCCAAAAAGAGACGAGCCTTCGATGAAAGCGTCAGACCGGCATTACAGTGATGGTATTTTCATAGCACAGGAAGGTATAGTCTCTTTGCTCTTAAAGCTGGATTCTAAGAAATCACCTGGTCCCGATAAGATACCTAATGAATTTTTGAAGCGTTACTGTGAATGGATCTCCTATTTTTTAGAGAAGATATTCGTAGCATCGTTGCGTGACTGCACTGTACCGAGTGACTGGCTGTTAGCAAGAGTTGTTCCGTTTTTCAAATCTGGCGACAAATTTGTTGTTTCCAATTATCGTCCAAAATCTATCACATGTTGTGCATGCAAAATGCTTGAGCATATAATATGTCAATATCTTTTAGAGTACTTTGAAAGTAATAGACTTTTTTACAGTAAGCAGCATGGCTTCCGGAGTCGTCTATCAGCAACAACACAGCTTTTTGAAATTACTCATGCTTTTCCGACAGCCATAAACTCGAGAGAACAAATTGATGTGATTACAGTGGACCTGTCGAAGGCATTTGACAGAGTGCGTCATACGAAACTTTTGCACAAGCTGCACGAGTTCGGTATCGACGGGCAAATTAACAGTTGGATTCAGGCTTACTTGTTGAACAGAGAACAGTTTGTGGTTATGATAATGTTTACTCAGCAACATGACCAGTGTCATCCGGTGTTCCGCAGGGGTCCGCTCTTGGTCCCATATTATTTTTGTTGTACATAAATGACATTGTAAAGGACATACACCCTCTCGTTGAAGCTCAATTATTTGCTTATGACATCGTATTATTCTGTCGCATAAAAAGCCTGCAAGACCAAGTCCTTTTGAATGACTCTTTAAAAGTTATGTATGAATGGTGTGTTAAGTGGGACATGAAAATCAACTTTGAAAAGTCAATTAATATGATTGTGTCGAACAAGAAAACCTCGTTAGTGTTTTCGTATACAATTAATAACATTGAAATAAAACGTTCCAATAGATTAAAATACTTAGGTGTTACGATTTCTCATGATTTGAACTGGAGTGATCATGTACAGAATATTTGTGGGGCAGCCCAACGAAAGCTTGGATTCCTACGGCGAAATTTGTTAAGAGATGCGCCACCGGCTGTCAAACTAAAAACTTATAAATCATTGGTAAGGCCAAGTCTGGAATATGCGAGCATAATTTGGGATCCAAACCAAAAATATCTCATAGATAAGCTTGAACGGATTAAGAGATTAGCAGTAAGGTTCGTGTTTCCTCGCTATCGAAGAACACAGTCCGCAACCGAACTTATTTCACTTGCTGAGCTACAAACCTTGGCTATTCGTAGAAAAATTGCTAGGCTCAAGTTCCTTTATCAACTTTATAACAATAAACTCTATTTGGATTCCGGCTTGTACTTGCGGCCGCCCAGGAGACTGTCATCTCGTACTAATCATTCCTTTGCAGTGGTGTTGTATGTGCCAAGAGTTGATGTATTTAAATTTTCGTTTCTGCCTAAAACAATCATTTAATGGAACAACCTTGACGGAAGCGTATTTGAGAAAGAGTTTGAAATTTGTTGTGCCACTTAAATTTGCATTCCCCACCCTGTAACAGCCCGGAAGGGCTAACAGTACTTGCAAATAAAATAATTAAAAATGTGGTTCTTCCAATGCATGTATGCCTGAATAAACAGCAAAGTTGCCAGAAAACGTTTTTTACTGCAGCAACTAGGCTTTGCATTCTAGTTTTGTTTCAAACGATAGCTACTAGGTTTTGCAGCTTCATGAATGCTAGAAAAAAAGCAGCGCACCGGCACAAACACAAGGGAGGAAGAGAAGAGACACAATGCTAAATAACAACTGATTATTTTATTCAGAGCACCACAGTTCAAGTACAACAACCACTTCTGCAAACCAGAGAGGAAGAAACACGAGAGAACAAGACAATAATATCTACGATGATGCAAGAACCTCGTGTTCTTTTCTTGATATGGCGATGGACGGTGTGCTAACGCATGCCAGACTTAGGTTCGCAATCTCTAAAGCCTCAATGATCTCTCTTGTGACCGTATCTTATTGGTATGCTACAACTTTGTACTGTTTCACCTGTGGATGACAAGCACAATCACGGCAATGAATCCCAATATTTGGAACAGCTTTTGTTTTACATTATTGCAATGTTCCCTCAGCCTATCGTTAAGACAACGATAACGTTAAGGCAACGAATGTTAAGACAACAACGACAGGACAGGGGGATAGAGTAGACAATGTATCCTTTCCAGGGTAAAAAATTTTCGGTGCATTTACACCTGTGCACATGCTACCTAAACGCAGCAGAGCCGAAAATGCAACGTCCACTCCCGCTTTTTTGCCAAGCTTTTAGAAACTGTGAGACACGGCGTCAAGGTACGGAATGACCACCACATTTGTTTTTCTCCTAGGAGAGGAAGTGCAACATTTAACCTTTTTAACATCCGCTAGGCTACAGAGGCGAGAATCTTGACGGGATAACCAGAAGCACCTTGCCTGTCAGCCTGGTTTGAAAAACTATGAACGATCATATGCAAACACAATTTCTTGAGGGCATTGTTGAAGCAGGACGCAGCAATGCCCCAGTAATGCATATCGAGGTAGGTACATACCTGCCATGAAAATGTATGCTTCATGCAGGAAGCCTCTCGGCTAGTTTTTCGAAATTGTTTCCTTGCAGAAATGCGGTATCGGCTCGGCATGCGTCTTAGCTGGAGAGAAGGCGTGTCTAGATGTCGACCAATTTAGTTCCTTCTAGCGTACGTGAGTGCATGTGTACCGTAGTAGCTGGCTACGTATGCAAAATGCCTGGGCTATCCTAATTAGGGCTTTCCGCGCCGACTCGCTGTAGGCCCAGTATGGAAGCTGGTGAGCTGAAATGTAGAATTATTTTTCGCTTGCTGGCACATTTAACTCTAAAGATATTTTCAGGGCTCATACAACGTTAATCGGAGATTAGAGTAGAACTGTGCGAATAAAAACGCTTTAAGTAACATTTAATCGCGATCGATCCCGTCATGCAGCCACCGGTTCGCAAAGCAGACGTCTGGCGCACTCGCTACGAGCCGCTGTGCTACCACAGCGGAGAACCCGGCCACTTGTACCGTCGTTGTCCATACCGTGAACTCGGTCTTCGGGGTTTTTCTCGTGATTTCTCACGTCCCCGGGTCGGCGAACGCCCTCCAGGAATCGAAGAATACCTAGCAACCCGTGCAACCGCTTCGAGCGACAGTACACAGTCTTCTCTCGTGCGCTACTCGTCACCCAACCACAGTGATTTTGCTGATGCGCCGAGGCGCCGGTCGCCAAGCCCACACCGGGGAAACTGTAGGCGGTGAGCTCAGGGGGTGAAGTTGCTGATGAACGCAATCGATGTCCCGAAGAACCCCCCCCCCCCCGTGACGACTCAGCCCAATGCTGTGATTATGATGCCGCCGCGTGAACCCGAAACTCCGAATCCACCTCATGCCGATCACGTTGTAAAGCGCCGACCTTCTCGTTCTCATCGACGGACACCCAGCGACCGCTTTGTTAGACACCAGAGGAGACTTCTCGATAATAAGCAAGAATTTCGCGGATCGGCTGTCAAAGGTGAAAATTGAATGGCTGGGGCCGCAAATTCGTACTGCTGGCGGTAACCTTATGACACCGAGCGGACGGTGCACTGCCCGAGAAACTATCGCCGATTCAGCCTTTGTAGCCGTTTTTGTTATCCTGCCGCACACAAGGACCTCATACTTGGCATGGGCGTTTTACGTGAGCATGGGGCCATTATTAATATTCGCCGCACTGTAAAGTTTTTGACGCCTGAAACGACGACCGCTAACTCCGAACGACGCCACGCACCTTTACGCATCGTTGACGCGGATGTATAATTGCAGCCACGTTCGTCTGCTCTCGTCACAGTCAGGTGCGATGCCCAGTCCTGTGCTACCAGCGTTGCCGAACAGAACACAGACCCTCTGTACATCATGACGTCTGGGTTGCACGCGGTATAAATAATCTGACTAACGGTCTAGCGCAAGTACTGATTACGATCTTTGGGAACGAACGCCAATGCATCGCTAAAGGCACCCCGGTAGCCTACTTTGAAGGTGTCGCAAAAGCAGCTCACGACTGCTTTGTCCTTGAGGCCAACACATCTGTCAGCCAAACGCCCAACTTCAACCTTAATGGGAATCCCGCTCTATCGGCGGCAGAGAAGGATAGACTCTTCGGCTACTTCTTCAGTTTCAAGACTGCTTCTCATCTGCCTCTGCGGTTAAACAGACGCCCTGACCAAGCACCGCATAATAACCGACGACCGTACCCGACCAGTCTGAGAGAACCCCTACCGAGTGTCACCGCGGGGAGGCGAAGTCATTGCCCAACAGGTAGACGAGATGTTAAATGACGGTGTCGTACAGTCATTGAGAAGTCCTTGGGCTTCACTTGTTCTCGTAGAGAAGAATGACGGAAGTTTAAGGTCTTGTGTGGGCTACCGTAAGCTCAATCAGGTCACAAAAAAAGATGTCTACCCCCTGCCACGCATCGATGACTCATTAGACCGGCTGCGTCACGCGCGCTACTTTTCATCGCTTGATCTTAAGAGCGGTTACTGACAGATCGAAGTCGATGAGCGTCATCGCGAGAAGACAGCGTTTGTCACGCCTGATGGACTTTATGAATTAAAGGTCCTGCCTTCCGGATTGTACTCCACTCCAGCGACATTTCAGCGAATGATGGGCGCAGTTGTATCTGATCTTAAATGGCAGATGGGTCTAGTCTACCTGGACGACGTTGTTGTGTTTTCGCCAATGTTCGAGGAACACCTCCAACGTCTCTCGGCTGTGCTACGGACTATCAGATCTGCCAACCTCACGTTGAAACCCCAAAAGTGTCACTTTGGTGACTAAGAGCTACTCTTCTTGGGCCACGTCGTCAGCCATCGAGGTGTTCGACCCGATCCCGCTAAAACATCAGCCGTCATTAAATTTCCTACTACGTGTAACAAGAAGACAGTTCGCCGTTTCTTGGACCTCTGCGCCTATTACCGCGGTTTATTGAAAACGTTTCGCGCATTGCGACTCCGTTGACACGTCTCACACGGGATGATGTGACCTTCACCTGGACAGGCGAACAACAAAAGGCATTCGACGAGTTACGGCAGCGCTTGCAGACAACACCTGTGCTTGCTCATTTCGATGCAAGTGCTGAGACTCTGGTCCCAACAGATGCCAGTAACGTGGGTCTCGGTGCTGTACTCGTCCGCTGGCAAGACGGTGCCGAGCGAGTTATCGCATACGCCAGTCGGACTTTGTCCCGTGCCGAATCGAACTATTCCACCACCGAAAAAGAATGTCTGGCTGTTGTATGGGCGATGATGAAATTTCGACCCTATCTTTATGACCGGCACTTTGGGGTCTTGAGTGACCACCACTCTCTGTGCTGGTTAACGAACTTGCGAGATCCCCCCCCAGACACCTTGCATAATGGAGTTTACGGCTACAGGAGTTAGACATGACCATCGTGTATAAGTCTGGACGTCATCTCAACGACGCCGACTGCTTGTCCCGTCTACCTGTCGAGGCTACGCGCGAAGACGAAGAACCAGAATTTCCCCTTATCGCAGCCGTCGACGCGCTCAGTGTTTCGCAGCAACAATGTGACGACCCGGCTCTCGCATCACTTATCGATTTTTTTGAAGCGCGTGCACTACAGAAGCTTCCCGTGTTTTCGCCAGAGCGCAGTCATTGTTTTGTATGCGAAACAATGTTTTATACAAGATCAACTTCGCTGCGACCGGAAGAGAATATCTCCTCGTCGTGCCAGAGTCTCTTAGCAAAGAAATCTGGCAGGCATGTAATGATGAAGCCACTGCAGGTAACCTCGGGTAATGCTCGAACTCTGGCCCGAATTAAGAAGAGTTATTACCGGCCAAACCTTGCGGCCGCGGTACGACATTACATGCGAACATGCCATGATTGCCAGTGGCAGAAAACACCGCCTGTGAAACCAGCCGGTTCACTGCATCCCGTTTAAGTGCCAAGATACCCATTTGAACAAATTGGAATGGATCTGTTAGGTCCTTTTCCAAATTATGATTCGGGCAACAGGTGGATAATTGTCGCTACAGATTACCTCACGCGTTACGCTGGAGCAAAGGCCCTCCAGCGCGGCACGGCAATTGAGGCAGCGAAATTTTTCATCGAACGCACCGTCCTGAGGCACGGCGCTCCGACAGTTATAATAGCGGACCGTGGCTCTGCTTACACTGCCAAGCTACTGGAATGCGCCATGCAGCTGAACGGCACTACCCATCGCAGGTCAACCGCCTACCATCCATAACTAATGGCTTGACAGAACTAAACGAAGCTCTCGCCGACATGATATCCATGTACGTGGATGTTGAATATCGGTTTTGGGATGACGTCCTGCCATACGTCACATTTGCGTACAACACGGCGCAGCAGAAACAACACAAATGACGCCGTTCTCCATTGTATGGCCGCGAAGTTTCGACAATGCTGGAAGCCATGTTGCCTCATGATGGCCTTGACCTCGAAGTTGGCGCCGAGGCGTTTACTCAACGCGCAGAAGCGCGACAGCTGGGGAAGGCACGCATCTGGAACCAGCAAGGCCGAGAAGCCCAGCGTTACGATCAGTGCTACCGTGTAGCTACTTTCGAACCGGGCGGCAGAGTGTGGCTCTGGACTCCGATTCCACGTCGTGGACTATCCGAGTAACTTCTGAAATAGTACTTTGGCCCATACAAAGTGCTCCGTCAGCTGAGTGACGTCACGTACGAAGTGCTTCCGGAGGGTGCTTCTACTACTCGTCGACAGCAGAACCCTGAGGTTGTTCACATCGGGCGCATGAAGCCGTACTTGTCACGAGAAAATTAGCATACCGCCTTACCGCAAGTTTCTTGCTTTATGTTTCTTTTCTGCTTTCGAATTCATCAGTTGAACGTTTTTTTTTTGTTTTTTTTAGAGAGGGGGTAATGTAACGTGTGCAACAGCATGCGCTGACTTGGAGAAGTGGCCCCGTGTTGTTCGATTAGAAGAGGCTGAAGTTGTGGTGCCGACCGTCTCTGGGTACTCTGGACCTGCTCTCCGGTGCCTTCTGGATTAACCCCCCATTAAACCTTCTAGTTACGAGCTCAGAAGGCTATGTGACAATAGTAATGACCTAAGGACTGAAATTACCTCTACTCTACGCTTATTTCCTGGGGACTGTATTATATACTGTAAAATTTCTAATCCGTCTGACCACCTTGCTCTACAGAAATACCTGGATCGTATACTAAACTGGTGTGGTCATAGCCAATGGCAGTTAACACGGACGAATGCAAACTAATTATATTCAGCCGCAAGATATCTAATTCCATTTTCACCTATTCGCTCAATAATGAATACGTCTCTGCGGAGCTTTCGTACAACTATCTTGGCATTCATTTCACCGCTAATCTTTGATGGTGAACACGAATAAAAAAAAATCACACCAAAGGTTTCACATACTCTCGGATATATTAAGCGTAATCTTCACGAAAACTTGCTTATCAGACATTTGCCCGCTCACAACGTGAATTCGCTTAGCCCATCTGGTCGCCTTTTCAAGCATACTTAATACATTGTCTTGAAGCTACAAAACCGCGCTGCACGATTCCTCGCTCGCGATTATAACTATCATTACAGTGCGACTCAGATCGAGTTGTCGCTATCTATTCCATCTTTAGAATAATGTAGAACAATTGCACCTCTGTTTTATTCATAAAATAATGTACAGTCCTCAAGAAAATACGTTGCCTTAGCCACAGCCATGCCATACATCTCATCGCCTTCATGATCAAAATAGCTTCACACTCATTTTCGGTTGTGTACCAAACCATTTAATTTGTCTGCTCTCCCACGCTCCATAAGCCTCTGGAATAACCTTCCTGACGACGTTACTAATATCAGTGATATTGCAGCATTCAGAGGAATATTAACTGACATATTGGCTAACTAGTTGGTTTTCGCGCTCTTAGAAAACAATAACGTTTGACATTGTATAAAATCCACATAATTTCCCTCTTGTTAGCTTCAACTCATATTTGTGTTTAGATCTATGTAGCCTTACTGTAAACTTTGTAGATTTGTTTCCTTCCGCTTAGTGTTCAGCGCTCAATACTTTCTGGTAACAATTTTGTAACGTTTTATTTTATCTTTTGTATTTGCTCTTACACTCTGTTACTTTATTTGTATGTCTCACTGCTCACACAATCGTCATATGTACAAGGAGCCTGTGAGTTATTTGAATAAATATCGTCGACTTTTCAGAGGCCAGTGGGCAGCCTCAACTAAGCTCGAAATTTAAAATTAGGCCATTTCCCGTTTTGTGACTTTTTAGGCTCACCGAAATTATAACACGTCCTACTTTCTTGAACATGCGTTCAACTGTCTGTTGTATTTTAGGATGGTCTTATTAAGATATAAGGATATGCAATAGAATCTTTCGTTAAGTAAAAACTCGTCCCTCATTGCATTAATCGTTCTGATATATTGAGCCCCAGCATCAAAACTAAACCAAATATCGTTCTATTAAATTTCCTCTTTTAGTTGCATCGAATAGTCACGGCAACCATGGAAAGCCAATGGGAAGCGTTTTTGACGATATCAACGAAGCTGATCGCAAGAACCTATGAGTCGTCCGAGGGGAGATCTACATAGTTATTGGCTGTGACAATACCATTTTATAATATAAACGAAAAACTTCATTTTGTTACAAGTTCTCATTGAAGAATGCGCAGGCCAAACATAATGTGTGTGTAAATGCCCGTCCCCCAGTGGCTGCATACTTC